>NC_138873.1:87633739-88242810 GCF_965194805.1 Balaenoptera borealis
GGATTTGAAAGCAAGGCAGAATTGCAGGAAACAGATTTCAGGAGGTAGATTCGAATCGCCTTTAAAGCACAGGAAAAGCGGCAAAACCTCGACAATGATGCCCTTGGCCAAAAAGGGCGTATGCGTTTTTTCCTGAATATATTCAGGAAAAAACGCATACGCCCTTTTTGGCCAACCAAGCAACCTGGAAAGGCAAATCAGCGCTACAAAGAAGTCTCGCTTCCCATCGGTCAAAAGGGCCATGATGAATAAAGTGTCAAAACCAGAAATGCAGGACAGGCCATGGAGAAATGGGAGCCTTGCTACGCTGATGGGCGGGATGTAAATTGCCAACAGCCACTCTGGAGAAGTGTACGGTGTGTCCTGAAACATCTAAAAAACTCAGCTTAGAGACCATAGGGCACTTCCTCTCATGGGCGTATAAATTGGGAAAACTAAAAATCAGCAAGACACAGGCACCCCAAAGTTTTGGGCTGCTCTGTTGACAAGAACCTCCACTTCGTTACACCTTAAATATCCCAGGAAAGAGAAGAATGGATAAAGAAGTTGTGGTCCTTATGTACAATGGAATATCACTCAGCCATGAAATCAACGTCATAAGGCTGGTAGCAGCATGATGAGTGGATTTAGGTACGACGATTCTAAGTGAAATAAGTCACACAGAAAAAGACACTTATCATGAGATATCACTTATAGAGGGAATGTCAAAACCGCTACCCTTGAACTGAATTACAAAACAGAACAGAGTCACACGTTTAGAAAACACACTATGGCTGCTTAACGGGAAAGGTGAGGTGGGGTGATGCATAAAACAAGGGTTTCAAATTAGCTCAGATACCGTTCCAGAAACCCAATATGTAATAGACAAGACCTACTCCTTGCTCAGTGAACTGGACTCAACACCCCCTATTCACCGCCCAAGAATATATCTGACTAGTAAGAATCTTAAAACCTATGTATTGATATCTCTCTGTAAGTGAGTCAAGTGGGTGTAAAGCGGCATAAACACAGCAGTGAAAAGCAGCTAAACCCCATTATAAAAATCAATTACTTTAAAAAACCCGTGAAGCAAAGACAGTGAAAGAGAGAGAAATTCTCACAAAATTCGTTCAGGGGCTGTGATGCCACCTGGATTGACCATATCTAGACCCACAGCTGATTGAGACATAAGGGTGGACACTCGTGGGGCTGAGAGGTTTGGTGAGGTTGGCTGAGCTAACGCAGACCCTTTAAAGTAATACGGCGTGGTACCCATCCCATGGGTCCCAAATCTCCAGGTTCAAGGGCATCGTCCTACATTGAAAACATGCATGAGAAACCCCGAAGATGGTACACCGTGTGATCGGGAAAGGTTTCTAAAACGCACCTCATTTCTCATCTCCTTGTGCTCCGGTTCGCCATTCCAGCCGCTTTACTAGCAATCTCCCTCCTTGGAGAATCAGCACCTTTATCCTCCTGTTCCGTACAGGTTGCAAATTGTCCTGAGGATGAACGGGAAGAGGGGGAACCAATGAGAGACTAGCTCTAGGTGTTGGGGCAGGCACAGGTCATTCTATTTTCCCATCAGGAAGAAGAATTAACCACAGGCTCAGCCTGCCGCCAGGAACCAGAATACGGCCTGAAGCAATCCTGCGCTTTTGCGGCCAGCTCCCAAGAAAGCGAGTTGAAGAATGGAGCTCAGGGGCACTGCAATTCACAAACTTGCAGACTTAGAAATGATAACTCTCGTCCACAAATATATTGAGGGAAGGCAACGAAGAGGATTTGAAAGCAAGGCAGAATTGCAGGAAACAGATTTCAGGAGGTAGATTCGAATCGCCTTTAAAGCACAGGAAAAGCGGCAAAACCTCGACAATGATGCCCTTGGCCAAAAAGGGCGTATGCGTTTTTTCCTGAATATATTCAGGAAAAAACGCATACGCCCTTTTTGGCCAACCAAGCAACCTGGAAAGGCAAATCAGCGCTACAAAGAAGTCTCGCTTCCCATCGGTCAAAAGGGCCATGATGAATAAAGTGTCAAAACCAGAAATGCTGGATAGGCCTTGGAGAAATGGGAGCCTTGCTACGCTGATGGGCGGGATGTAAATTGCCAACAGCCACTCTGGAGAAGTGTACGGTGTGTCCTGAAACATCTAAAAAACTCAGCTTAGAGACCATAGGGCACTTCCTCTCATGGGCGTATAAATGGGGAAAACTAAAAATCAGCAAGACACAGGCACCCCAAAGTTTTGGGCTGCTCTGTTGACAAGAACCTCCACTTCGTTACACCTTAAATATCCCAGGAAAGAGAAGAATGGATAAAGAAGTTGTGGTCCTTATGTACAATGGAATATCACTCAGCCATGAAATCAACGTCATAAGGCTAGTAGCAGCATGATGAGTGGATTTAGGTACGACGATTCTAAGTGAAATAAGTCACACAGAAAAAGACACTTATCATGAGATATCACTTATAGAGGGAATGTCAAAACCGCTACCCTTGAACTGAATTACAAAACAGAACAGAGTCACACGTTTAGAAAACACACTATGGCTGCTTAACGGGAAAGGTGAGGTGGGGTGATGCATAAAACAAGGGTTTCAAATTAGCTCAGATACCGTTCCAGAAACCCAATATGTAATAGACAAGACCTACTCCTTGCTCAGTGAACTGGACTCAACACCCCCTATTCACCGCCCAAGAATATATCTGACTAGTAAGAATCTTAAAACCTATGTATTGATATCTCTCTGTAAGTGAGTCAAGTGGGTGTAAAGCGGCATAAACAGAGCAGTGAAAAGCAGCTAAACCCCATTATAAAAATCAATTACTTTAAAAAACCCGTGAAGCAAAGACAGTGAAAGAGAGAGAAATTCTTACAAAATTCGTTCAGGGGCTGTGATGCCACCTGGATTGACCATATCTAGACCCACAGCTGATTGAGACATAAGGGTGGACACTCTTGGGGCTGAGAGGTTTGGTGAGGTTGGCTGAGCTAACGCAGACCCTTTAAAGTAATACGGCGTGGTACCCATCCCATGGGTCCCAAATCTCCAGGTTCAAGGGCATCGTCCTACATTGAAAACATGCATGAGAAACCCCGAAGATGGTACACCGTGTGATCGGGAAAGGTTTCTAAAACGCACCTCATTTCTCATCTCCTTGTGCTCCGGTTCGCCATTCCAGCCGCTTTACTAGCAATCTCCCTCCTTGGAGAATCAGCACCTTTATCCTCCTGTTCCGTACAGGTTGCAATTTGTCCTGAGGATGAACGGGAAGAGGGGGAACCAATGAGAGACTAGCTCTAGGTGTTGGGACAGGCACAGGTCACTCTATTTTCCCATCAGGAAGAAGAATTAACCACAGGCTCAGCCTGCCGCCAGGAACCAGAAGACGGCCTGAAGCAATCCTGCGCTTTTGCGGCCAGCTCTCCAAGAAAGCGAGTTGAATAATGGAGCTCAGGGGCACTGCAATTCACAAACCTGCAGACTTAAAAATGATAACTCTCGTCCACAAATATATTGAGGGAAGGCAACGAAGAGGATTTGAAAGCAAGGCAGAATTGCAGGAAACAGATTTCAGGAGGTAGATTCGAATCGCCTTTAAAGCACAGGAAAAGCGGCAAAACCTCGACAATGATGCCCTTGGCCAAAAAGGGCGTATGCGTTTTTTCCTGAATATATTCAGGAAAAAACGCATACGCCCTTTTTGGCCAACCAAGCAACCTGGAAAGGCAAATCAGCGCTACAAAGAAGTCTCGCTTCCCATCGGTCAAAAGGGCCATGATGAATAAAGTGTCAAAACCAGAAATGCAGGACAGGCCATGGAGAAATGGGAGCCTTGCTACGCTGATGGGCGGGATGTAAATTGCCAACAGCCACTCTGGAGAAGTGTACGGTGTGTCCTGAAACATCTAAAAAACTCAGCTTAGAGACCATAGGGCACTTCCTCTCATGGGCGTATAAATTGGGAAAACTAAAAATCAGCAAGACACAGGCACCCCAAAGTTTTGGGCTGCTCTGTTGACAAGAACCTCCACTTCGTTACACCTTAAATATCCCAGGAAAGAGAAGAATGGATAAAGAAGTTGTGGTCCTTATGTACAATGGAATATCACTCAGCCATGAAATCAACGTCATAAGGCTGGTAGCAGCATGATGAGTGGATTTAGGTACGACGATTCTAAGTGAAATAAGTCACACAGAAAAAGACACTTATCATGAGATATCACTTATAGAGGGAATGTCAAAACCGCTACCCTTGAACTGAATTACAAAACAGAACAGAGTCACACGTTTAGAAAACACACTATGGCTGCTTAACGGGAAAGGTGAGGTGGGGTGATGCATAAAACAAGGGTTTCAAATTAGCTCAGATACCGTTCCAGAAACCCAATATGTAATAGACAAGACCTACTCCTTGCTCAGTGAACTGGACTCAACACCCCCTATTCACCGCCCAAGAATATATCTGACTAGTAAGAATCTTAAAACCTATGTATTGATATCTCTCTGTAAGTGAGTCAAGTGGGTGTAAAGCGGCATAAACACAGCAGTGAAAAGCAGCTAAACCCCATTATAAAAATCAATTACTTTAAAAAACCCGTGAAGCAAAGACAGTGAAAGAGAGAGAAATTCTCACAAAATTCGTTCAGGGGCTGTGATGCCACCTGGATTGACCATATCTAGACCCACAGCTGATTGAGACATAAGGGTGGACACTCGTGGGGCTGAGAGGTTTGGTGAGGTTGGCTGAGCTAACGCAGACCCTTTAAAGTAATACGGCGTGGTACCCATCCCATGGGTCCCAAATCTCCAGGTTCAAGGGCATCGTCCTACATTGAAAACATGCATGAGAAACCCCGAAGATGGTACACCGTGTGATCGGGAAAGGTTTCTAAAACGCACCTCATTTCTCATCTCCTTGTGCTCCGGTTCGCCATTCCAGCCGCTTTACTAGCAATCTCCCTCCTTGGAGAATCAGCACCTTTATCCTCCTGTTCCGTACAGGTTGCAAATTGTCCTGAGGATGAACGGGAAGAGGGGGAACCAATGAGAGACTAGCTCTAGGTGTTGGGGCAGGCACAGGTCATTCTATTTTCCCATCAGGAAGAAGAATTAACCACAGGCTCAGCCTGCCGCCAGGAACCAGAATACGGCCTGAAGCAATCCTGCGCTTTTGCGGCCAGCTCCCAAGAAAGCGAGTTGAAGAATGGAGCTCAGGGGCACTGCAATTCACAAACCTGCAGTCTTAGAAATGATAACTCTCGTCCACAAATATATTGAGGGAAGGCAACGAAGAGGATTTGAAAGCAAGGCAGAATTGCAGGAAACAGATTTCAGGAGGTAGATTCGAATCGCCTTTAAAGCACAGGAAAAGCGGCAAAACCTCGACAATGATGCCCTTGGCCAAAAAGGGCGTATGCGTTTTTTCCTGAATATATTCAGGAAAAAACGCATACGCCCTTTTTGGCCAACCAAGCAACCTGGAAAGGCAAATCAGCGCTACAAAGAAGTCTCGCTTCCCATCGGTCAAAAGGGCCATGATGAATAAAGTGTCAAAACCAGAAATGCTGGACAGGCCTTGGAGAAATGGGAGCCTTGCTACGCTGATGGGCGGGATGTAAATTGCCAACAGCCACTCTGGAGAAGTGTACGGTGTGTCCTGAAACATCTAAAAAACTCAGCTTAGAGACCATAGGGCACTTCCTCTCATGGGCGTATAAATTGGGAAAACTAAAAATCAGCAAGACACAGGCACCCCAAAGTTTTGGGCTGCTCTGTTGACAAGAACCTCCACTTCGTTACACCTTAAATATCCCAGGAAAGAGAAGAATGGATAAAGAAGTTGTGGTCCTTATGTACAATGGAATATCACTCAGCCATGAAATCAACGTCATAAGGCTGGTAGCAGCATGATGAGTGGATTTAGGTACGACGATTCTAAGTGAAATAAGTCACACAGAAAAAGACACTTATCATGAGATATCACTTATAGAGGGAATGTCAAAACCGCTACCCTTGAACTGAATTACAAAACAGAACAGAGTCACACGTTTAGAAAACACACTATGGCTGCTTAACGGGAAAGGTGAGGTGGGGTGATGCATAAAACAAGGGTTTCAAATTAGCTCAGATACCGTTCCAGAAACCCAATATGTAATAGACAAGACCTACTCCTTGCTCAGTGAACTGGACTCAACACCCCCTATTCACCGCCCAAGAATATATCTGACTAGTAAGAATCTTAAAACCTATGTATTGATATCTCTCTGTAAGTGAGTCAAGTGGGTGTAAAGCGGCATAAACACAGCAGTGAAAAGCAGCTAAACCCCATTATAAAAATCAATTACGTTTCAAAACCCGGGAAACAAAGACAGTGAAAGAGAGAGAAATTCTTACAAAATTCGTTCAGGGGCTGTGATGCCACCTGGATTGACCATATCTAGACCCACAGCTGATTGAGACATAAGGGTGGACACTCTTGGGGCTGAGAGGTTTGGTGAGGTTGGGTGAGAAAACGCAGACCCTTTAAAGTAATACGGCGTGGTACCCATCCCATGGGTCCCAAATCTCCAGGTTCAAGGGCATCGTCCTACATTGAAAACATGCATGAGAAACCCCGAAGATGGTACACCGTGTGATCGGGAAAGGTTTCTAAAACGCACCTCATTTCTCATCTCCTTGTGCTCCGGTTCACCATTCCAGCCGCTTTACTAGCAATCTCCCTCCTTGGAGAATCAGCACCTTTATCCTCCTGTTCCGTACAGGTTGCTAATTGTCCTGAGGATGAACGGGAAGAGGGGGAACCAATGAGAGACTAGCTCTAGGTGTTGGGGCAGGCACAGGTCATTCTATTTTCCCATCAGGAAGAAGAATTAACCACAGGCTCAGCCTGCCGCCAGGAACCAGAATACGGCCTGAAGCAATCCTGCGCTTTTGCGGCCAGCTCCCAAGAAAGCGAGTTGAAGAATGGAGCTCAGGGGCACTGCAATTCACAAACCTGCAGACTTAGAAATGATAACTCTCGTCCACAAATATATTGAGGGAAGGCAACGAAGAGGATTTGAAAGCAAGTCAGAATTGCAGGAAACAGATTTCAGGAGGTAGATTCGAATCGCCTTTAAAGCACAGGAAAAGCGGCAAAACCTCGACAATGATGCCCTTGGCCAAAAAGGGCGTATGCGTTTTTTCCTGAATATATTCAGGAAAAAACGCATACGCCCTTTTTGGCCAACCAAGCAACCTGGAAAGGCAAATCAGCGCTACAAAGAAGTCTCGCTTCCCATCGGTCAAAAGGGCCATGATGAATAAAGTGTCAAAACCAGAAATGCTGGACAGGCCTTGGAGAAATGGGAGCCTTGCTACGCTGATGGGCGGGATGTAAATTGCCAACAGCCACACTGGAGAAGTGTACGGTGTGTCCTGAAACATCTAAAAAACTCAGCTTAGAGACCATAGGGCACTTCCTCTCATGGGCGTATAAATTGGGAAAACTAAAAATCAGCAAGACACAGGCACCCCAAAGTTTTGGGCTGCTCTGTTGACAAGAACCTCCACTTCGTTACACCTTAAATATCCCAGGAAAGAGAAGAATGGATAAAGAAGTTGTGGTCCTTATGTACAATGGAATATCACTCAGCCATGAAATCAACGTCATAAGGCTAGTAGCAGCATGATGAGTGGATTTAGGTACGACGATTCTAAGTGAAATAAGTCACACAGAAAAAGACACTTATCATGAGATATCACTTATAGAGGGAATGTCAAAACCGCTACCCTTGAACTGAATTACAAAACAGAACAGAGTCACACGTTTAGAAAACACACTATGGCTGCTTAACGGGAAAGGTGAGGTGGGGTGATGCATAAAACAAGGGTTTCAAATTAGCTCAGATACCGTTCCAGAAACCCAATATGTAATAGACAAGACCTACTCCTTGCTCAGTGAACTGGACTCAACACCCCCTATTCACCGCCCAAGAATATATCTGACTAGTAAGAATCTTAAAACCTATGTATTGATATCTCTCTGTAAGTGAGTCAAATGGGTGTAAAGCGGCATAAACACAGCAGTGAAAAGCAGCTAAACCCCATTATAAAAATCAATTACTTTTCAAAACCCGTGAAACAAAGACAGTGAAAGAGAGAGAAATTCTTACAAAATTCGTTCAGGGGCTGTGATGCCACCTGGATTGACCATATCTAGACCCACAGCTGATTGAGACATAAGGGTGGACACTCTTGGGGCTGAGAGGTTTGGTGAGGTTGGGTGAGAAAACGCAGACCCTTTAAAGTAATACGGCGTGGTACCCATCCCATGGGTCCCAAATCTCCAGGTTCAAGGGCAACGTCCTACATTGAAAACATGCATGAGAAACCCCGAAGATGGTACACCGTGTGATCGGGAATGGTTTCTAAAACGCACCTCATTTCTCATCTCCTTGTGCTCCGGTTCACCATTCCAGCCACTTTACTAGCAATCTCCCTCCTTGGAGAATCAGCACCTTTATCCTCCTGTTCCGTACAGGTTGCTAATTGTCCTGAGGATGAACGGGAAGAGGGGGAACCAATGAGAGACTAGCTCTAGGTGTTGGGGCAGGCACAGGTCATTCTATTTTCCCATCAGGAAGAAGAATTAACCACAGGCTCAGCCTGCCGCCAGGAACCAGAATACGGCCTGAAGCAATCCTGCGCTTTTGCGGCCAGCTCCCAAGAAAGCGAGTTGAAGAATGGAGCTCAGGGGCACTGCAATTCACAAACCTGCAGACATAGAGATGCTACCTCTCGTCCACAAATATATTGAGGGAAGGCAACGAAGAGGATTTGAAAGCAAGTCAGAATTGCAGGAAACAGATTTCAGGAGGTAGATTCGAATCGCCTTTAAAGCACAGGAAAAGCGGCAAAACCTCGACAATGATGCCCTTGGCCAAAAAGGGCGTATGCGTTTTTTCCTGAATATATTCAGGAAAAAACGCATACGCCCTTTTTGGCCAACCAAGCAACCTGGAAAGGCAAATCAGCGCTACAAAGAAGTCTCGCTTCCCATCGGTCAAAAGGGCCATGCTGAATAAAGTGTCAAAACCAGAAATGCTGGACAGGCCTTGGAGAAATGGGAGCCTTGCTACGCTGATGGGCGGGATGTAAATTGCCAACAGCCACTCTGGAGAAGTGTACGGTGTGTCCTGAAACATCTAAAAAACTCAGCTTAGAGACCATAGGGCACTTCCTCTCATGGGCGTATAAATTGGGAAAACTAAAAATCAGCAAGACACAGGCACCCCAAAGTTTTGGGCTGCTCTGTTGACAAGAACCTCCACTTCGTTACACCTTAAATATCCCAGGAAAGAGAAGAATGGATAAAGAAGTTGTGGTCCTTATGTACAATGGAATATCACTCAGCCATGAAATCAACGTCATAAGGCTAGTAGCAGCATGATGAGTGGATTTAGGTACGACGATTCTAAGTGAAATAAGTCACACAGAAAAAGACACTTATCATGAGATATCACTTATAGAAGAAATGTCAAAACCGCTACCCTTGAACTGAATTACAAAACAGAACAGAGTCACACGTTTAGAAAACACACTATGGCTGCTTAACGGGAAAGGTGAGGTGGGGTGATGCATAAAACAAGGGTTTCAAATTAGCTCAGATACCGTTTCATAAACCCAATATGTAATAGACAAGACCTACTCCTTGCTCAGTGAACTGGACTCAACACCCCCTATTCACCGCCCAAGAATATATCTGACTAGTAAGAATCTTAAAACCTATGTATTGATATCTCTCTGTAAGTGAGTCAAGTGGGTGTAAAGCGGCATAAACACAGCAGTGAAAAGCAGCTAAACCCCATTATAAAAATCAATTACTTTAAAAAACCCGTGAAACAAAGACAGTGAAAGAGAGAGAAATTCTTACAAAATTCGTTCAGGGGCTGTGATGCCACCTGGATTGACCATATCTAGACCCACAGCTGATTGAGACATAAGGGTGGACACTCGTGGGGCTGAGAGGTTTGGTGAGGTTGGCTGAGCTAACGCAGACCCTTTAAAGTAATACGGCGTGGTACCCATCCCATGGGTCCCAAATCTCCAGGTTCAAGGGCATCGTCCTACATTGAAAACATGCATGAGAAACCCCGAAGATGGTACACCGTGTGATCAGGAAAGGTTTCTAAAACGCACCTCATTTCTCATCTCCTTGTGCTCCGGTTCGCCATTCCAGCCGCTTTACTAGCAATCTCCCTCCTTGGAGAATCAGCACCTTTATCCTCCTGTTCCGTACAGGTTGCTAATTGTCCTGAGGATGAACGGGAAGAGGGGGAACCAATGAGAGACTAGCTCTAGGTGTTGGGGCAGGCACAGGTCATTCTATTTTCCCATCAGGAAGAAGAATTAACCACAGGCTCAGCCTGCCGCCAGGAACCAGAATACGGCCTGAAGCAATCCTGCGCTTTTGCGGCCAGCTCCCAAGAAAGCGAGTTGAAGAATGGAGCTCAGGGGCACTGCAATTCACAAACCTGCAGACTTAGAAATGATAACTCTCGTCCACAAATATATTGAGGGAAGGCAACGAAGAGGATTTGAAAGCAAGGCAGAATTGCAGGAAACAGATTTCAGGAGGTAGATTCGAATCGCCTTTAAAGCACAGGAAAAGCGGCAAAACCTCGACAATGATGCCCTTGGCCAAAAAGGGCGTATGCGTTTTTTCCTGAATATATTTCCTGAATATATTCAGGAAAAAACGCATACGCCCTTTTTGGCCAACCAAGCAACCTGGAAAGGCAAATCAGCGCTACAAAGAAGTCTCGCTTCCCATCGGTCAAAAGGGCCATGCTGAATAAAGTGTCAAAACCAGAAATGCAGGACAGGCCATGGAGAAATGGGAGCCTTGCTACGCTGATGGGCGGGATGTAAATTGCCAACAGCCACTCTGGAGAAGTGTACGGTGTGTCCTGAAACATCTAAAAAACTCAGCTTAGAGACCATAGGGCACTTCCTCTCATGGGCGTATAAATTGGGAAAACTAAAAATCAGCAAGACACAGGCACCCCAAAGTTTTGGGCTGCTCTGTTGACAAGAACCTCCACTTCGTTACACCTTAAATATCCCAGGAAAGAGAAGAATGGATAAAGAAGTTGTGGTCCTTATGTACAATGGAATATCACTCAGCCATGAAATCAACGTCATAAGGCTAGTAGCAGCATGATGAGTGGATTTAGGTACGACGATTCTAAGTGAAATAAGTCACACAGAAAAAGACACTTATCATGAGATATCACTTATAGAGGGAATGTCAAAACCGCTACCCTTGAACTGAATTACAAAACAGAACAGAGTCACACGTTTAGAAAACACACTATGGCTGCTTAACGGGAAAGGTGAGGTGGGGTGATGCATAAAACAAGGGTTTCAAATTAGCTCAGATACCGTTCCAGAAACCCAATATGTAATAGACAAGACCTACTCCTTGCTCAGTGAACTGGACTCAACACCCCCTATTCACCGCCCAAGAATATATCTGACTAGTAAGAATCTTAAAACCTATGTATTGATATCTCTCTGTAAGTGAGTCAAGTGGGTGTAAAGCGGCATAAACACAGCAGTGAAAAGCAGCTAAACCCCATTATAAAAATCAATTACTTTAAAAAACCCGTGAAGCAAAGACAGTGAAAGAGAGAGAAATTCTCACAAAATTCGTTCAGGGGCTGTGATGCCACCTGGATTGACCATATCTAGACCCACAGCTGATTGAGACATAAGGGTGGACACTCGTGGGGCTGAGAGGTTTGGTGAGGTTGGCTGAGCTAACGCAGACCCTTTAAAGTAATACGGCGTGGTACCCATCCCATGGGTCCCAAATCTCCAGGTTCAAGGGCATCGTCCTACATTGAAAACATGCATGAGAAACCCCGAAGATGGTACACCGTGTGATCGGGAAAGGTTTCTAAAACGCACCTCATTTCTCATCTCCTTGTGCTCCGGTTCACCATTCCAGCCGCTTTACTAGCAATCTCCCTCCTTGGAGAATCAGCACCTTTATCCTCCTGTTCCGTACAGGTTGCTAATTGTCCTGAGGATGAACGGGAAGAGGGGGAACCAATGAGAGACTAGCTCTAGGTGTTGGGGCAGGCACAGGTCATTCTATTTTCCCATCAGGAAGAAGAATTAACCACAGGCTCAGCCTGCCGCCATTATCCAGAATACGGCCTGAAGCAATCCTGCGCTTTTGCGGCCAGCTCCCAAGAAAGCGAGTTGACGAATGGAGCTCAGGGGCACTGCAATTCACAAACTTGCAGACTTAGAAATGATAACTCTCGTCCACAAATATATTGAGGGAAGGCAACGAAGAGGATTTGAAAGCAAGGCAGAATTGCAGGAAACAGATTTCAGGAGGTAGATTCGAATCGCCTTTAAAGCACAGGAAAAGCGGCAAAACCTCGACATTGATGCCCTTGGCCAAAAAGGGCGTATGCGTTTTTTCCTGAATATATTCAGGAAAAAACGCATACGCCCTTTTTGGCCAACCAAGCAACCTGGAAAGGCAAATCAGCGCTACAAAGAAGTCTCGCTTCCCATCGGTCAAAAGGGCCATGCTGAATAAAGTGTCAAAACCAGAAATGCAGGACAGGCCATGGAGAAATGGGAGCCTTGCTACGCTGATGGGCGGGATGTAAATTGCCAACAGCCACTCTGGAGAAGTGTACGGTGTGTCCTGAAACATCTAAAAAACTCAGCTTAGAGAGCATGGCACACTTCCACTCATGGGCGTATAAATTGGGAAAACTAAAAATCAGCAAGACACAGGCACCCCAAAGTTTTGGGCTACTCTGTTGACAAGAACCTCCACTTCGTTACACCTTAAATATCCCAGGAAAGAGAAGAATGGATAAAGAAGCTGCGGTCCTTATGTACAATGGAATATCACTCAGCCATGAAATCAATGTCATAAGGCTAGTAGCAGCATGATGAGTGGATTTAGGTATGACGATTCTAAGTGAAATAAGTCACACAGAAAAAGACACTTATCATAAGATATCACTTATAGAGGGAATGTAAAAACCGCTACCCTTGAACTGAATTACAAAACAGAACAGAGTCACACGTTTAGAAAACACACTATGGCTGCTTAACGGGAAAGGTGAGGTGCGGTGATGCATAAAACAAGGGTTTCAAATTAGCTCAGATACCGTTCCAGAAACCCAATATGTAATAGACAAGACCTACTCCTTGCTCAGTGAACTGGACTCAACACCCCCTATTCACCGCCCAAGAATATATCTGACTAGTAAGAATCTTAAAACCTATGTATTGATATCTCTCTGTAAGTGAGTCAAGTGGGTGTAAAGCGGCATAAACACAGCAGTGAAAAGCAGCTAAACCCCATTATAAAAATCAATTACTTTTCAAAACCCGTGAAACAAAGACAGTGAAAGAGAGAGAAATTCTTACAAAATTCGTTCAGGGGCTGTGATGCCACCTGGATTGACCATATCTAGACCCACAGCTGATTGAGACATAAGGGTGGACACTCTTGGGGCTGAGAGGTTTGGTGAGGTTGGGTGAGACAACGCAGACCCTTTAAAGTAATACGGCGTGGTACCCATCCCATGGGTCCCAAATCTCCAGGTTCAAGGGCATCGTCCTACATTGAAAACATGCATGAGAAACCCCGAAGATGGTACACCGTGTGATCGGGAAAGGTTTCTAAAACGCACCTCATTTCTCATCTCCTTGTGCTCCGGTTCACCATTCCAGCCGCTTTACTAGCAATCTCCCTCCTTGGAGAATCAGCACCTTTATCCTCCTGTTCCGTACAGGTTGCTAATTGTCCTGAGGATGAACGGGAAGAGGGGGAACCAATGAGAGACTAGCTCTAGGTGTTGGGGCAGGCACAGGTCATTCTATTTTCCCATCAGGAAGAAGAATTAACCACAGGCTCAGCCTGCCGCCATTATCCAGAATACGGCCTGAAGCAATCCTGCGCTTTTGCGGCCAGCTCCCAAGAAAGCGAGTTGAAGAATGGAGCTCAGGGGCACTGCAATTCACAAACTTGCAGACTTAGAAATGATAACTCTCGTCCACAAATATATTGAGGGAAGGCAACGAAGAGGATTTGAAAGCAAGGCAGAATTGCAGGAAACAGATTTCAGGAGGTAGATTCGAATCGCCTTTAAAGCACAGGAAAAGCGGCAAAACCTCGACAATGATGCCCTTGGCCAAAAAGGGCGTATGCGTTTTTTCCTGAATATATTCAGGAAAAAACGCATACGCCCTTTTTGGCCAACCAAGCAACCTGGAAAGGCAAATCAGCGCTACAAAGAAGTCTCGCTTCCCATCGGTCAAAAGGGCCATGATGAATAAAGTGTCAAAACCAGAAATGCTGGATAGGCCTTGGAGAAATGGGAGCCTTGCTACGCTGATGGGCGGGATGTAAATTGCCAACAGCCACTCTGGAGAAGTGTACGGTGTGTCCTGAAACATCTAAAAAACTCAGCTTAGAGACCATAGGGCACTTCCTCTCATGGGCGTATAAATGGGGAAAACTAAAAATCAGCAAGACACAGGCACCCCAAAGTTTTGGGCTGCTCTGTTGACAAGAACCTCCACTTCGTTACACCTTAAATATCCCAGGAAAGAGAAGAATGGATAAAGAAGTTGTGGTCCTTATGTACAATGGAATATCACTCAGCCATGAAATCAACGTCATAAGGCTAGTAGCAGCATGATGAGTGGATTTAGGTACGACGATTCTAAGTGAAATAAGTCACACAGAAAAAGACACTTATCATGAGATATCACTTATAGAGGGAATGTCAAAACCGCTACCCTTGAACTGAATTACAAAACAGAACAGAGTCACACGTTTAGAAAACACACTATGGCTGCTTAACGGGAAAGGTGAGGTGGGGTGATGCATAAAACAAGGGTTTCAAATTAGCTCAGATACCGTTCCAGAAACCCAATATGTAATAGACAAGACCTACTCCTTGCTCAGTGAACTGGACTCAACACCCCCTATTCACCGCCCAAGAATATATCTGACTAGTAAGAATCTTAAAACCTATGTATTGATATCTCTCTGTAAGTGAGTCAAGTGGGTGTAAAGCGGCATAAACAGAGCAGTGAAAAGCAGCTAAACCCCATTATAAAAATCAATTACTTTAAAAAACCCGTGAAGCAAAGACAGTGAAAGAGAGAGAAATTCTTACAAAATTCGTTCAGGGGCTGTGATGCCACCTGGATTGACCATATCTAGACCCACAGCTGATTGAGACATAAGGGTGGACACTCTTGGGGCTGAGAGGTTTGGTGAGGTTGGCTGAGCTAACGCAGACCCTTTAAAGTAATACGGCGTGGTACCCATCCCATGGGTCCCAAATCTCCAGGTTCAAGGGCATCGTCCTACATTGAAAACATGCATGAGAAACCCCGAAGATGGTACACCGTGTGATCGGGAAAGGTTTCTAAAACGCACCTCATTTCTCATCTCCTTGTGCTCCGGTTCGCCATTCCAGCCGCTTTACTAGCAATCTCCCTCCTTGGAGAATCAGCACCTTTATCCTCCTGTTCCGTACAGGTTGCAATTTGTCCTGAGGATGAACGGGAAGAGGGGGAACCAATGAGAGACTAGCTCTAGGTGTTGGGACAGGCACAGGTCACTCTATTTTCCCATCAGGAAGAAGAATTAACCACAGGCTCAGCCTGCCGCCAGGAACCAGAAGACGGCCTGAAGCAATCCTGCGCTTTTGCGGCCAGCTCTCCAAGAAAGCGAGTTGAATAATGGAGCTCAGGGGCACTGCAATTCACAAACCTGCAGACTTAAAAATGATAACTCTCGTCCACAAATATATTGAGGGAAGGCAACGAAGAGGATTTGAAAGCAAGGCAGAATTGCAGGAAACAGATTTCAGGAGGTAGATTCGAATCGCCTTTAAAGCACAGGAAAAGCGGCAAAACCTCGACAATGATGCCCTTGGCCAAAAAGGGCGTATGCGTTTTTTCCTGAATATATTCAGGAAAAAACGCATACGCCCTTTTTGGCCAACCAAGCAACCTGGAAAGGCAAATCAGCGCTACAAAGAAGTCTCGCTTCCCATCGGTCAAAAGGGCCATGATGAATAAAGTGTCAAAACCAGAAATGCAGGACAGGCCATGGAGAAATGGGAGCCTTGCTACGCTGATGGGCGGGATGTAAATTGCCAACAGCCACTCTGGAGAAGTGTACGGTGTGTCCTGAAACATCTAAAAAACTCAGCTTAGAGACCATAGGGCACTTCCTCTCATGGGCGTATAAATTGGGAAAACTAAAAATCAGCAAGACACAGGCACCCCAAAGTTTTGGGCTGCTCTGTTGACAAGAACCTCCACTTCGTTACACCTTAAATATCCCAGGAAAGAGAAGAATGGATAAAGAAGTTGTGGTCCTTATGTACAATGGAATATCACTCAGCCATGAAATCAACGTCATAAGGCTGGTAGCAGCATGATGAGTGGATTTAGGTACGACGATTCTAAGTGAAATAAGTCACACAGAAAAAGACACTTATCATGAGATATCACTTATAGAGGGAATGTCAAAACCGCTACCCTTGAACTGAATTACAAAACAGAACAGAGTCACACGTTTAGAAAACACACTATGGCTGCTTAACGGGAAAGGTGAGGTGGGGTGATGCATAAAACAAGGGTTTCAAATTAGCTCAGATACCGTTCCAGAAACCCAATATGTAATAGACAAGACCTACTCCTTGCTCAGTGAACTGGACTCAACACCCCCTATTCACCGCCCAAGAATATATCTGACTAGTAAGAATCTTAAAACCTATGTATTGATATCTCTCTGTAAGTGAGTCAAGTGGGTGTAAAGCGGCATAAACACAGCAGTGAAAAGCAGCTAAACCCCATTATAAAAATCAATTACTTTAAAAAACCCGTGAAGCAAAGACAGTGAAAGAGAGAGAAATTCTCACAAAATTCGTTCAGGGGCTGTGATGCCACCTGGATTGACCATATCTAGACCCACAGCTGATTGAGACATAAGGGTGGACACTCGTGGGGCTGAGAGGTTTGGTGAGGTTGGCTGAGCTAACGCAGACCCTTTAAAGTAATACGGCGTGGTACCCATCCCATGGGTCCCAAATCTCCAGGTTCAAGGGCATCGTCCTACATTGAAAACATGCATGAGAAACCCCGAAGATGGTACACCGTGTGATCGGGAAAGGTTTCTAAAACGCACCTCATTTCTCATCTCCTTGTGCTCCGGTTCGCCATTCCAGCCGCTTTACTAGCAATCTCCCTCCTTGGAGAATCAGCACCTTTATCCTCCTGTTCCGTACAGGTTGCAAATTGTCCTGAGGATGAACGGGAAGAGGGGGAACCAATGAGAGACTAGCTCTAGGTGTTGGGGCAGGCACAGGTCATTCTATTTTCCCATCAGGAAGAAGAATTAACCACAGGCTCAGCCTGCCGCCAGGAACCAGAATACGGCCTGAAGCAATCCTGCGCTTTTGCGGCCAGCTCCCAAGAAAGCGAGTTGAAGAATGGAGCTCAGGGGCACTGCAATTCACAAACCTGCAGTCTTAGAAATGATAACTCTCGTCCACAAATATATTGAGGGAAGGCAACGAAGAGGATTTGAAAGCAAGGCAGAATTGCAGGAAACAGATTTCAGGAGGTAGATTCGAATCGCCTTTAAAGCACAGGAAAAGCGGCAAAACCTCGACAATGATGCCCTTGGCCAAAAAGGGCGTATGCGTTTTTTCCTGAATATATTCAGGAAAAAACGCATACGCCCTTTTTGGCCAACCAAGCAACCTGGAAAGGCAAATCAGCGCTACAAAGAAGTCTCGCTTCCCATCGGTCAAAAGGGCCATGATGAATAAAGTGTCAAAACCAGAAATGCTGGACAGGCCTTGGAGAAATGGGAGCCTTGCTACGCTGATGGGCGGGATGTAAATTGCCAACAGCCACTCTGGAGAAGTGTACGGTGTGTCCTGAAACATCTAAAAAACTCAGCTTAGAGACCATAGGGCACTTCCTCTCATGGGCGTATAAATTGGGAAAACTAAAAATCAGCAAGACACAGGCACCCCAAAGTTTTGGGCTGCTCTGTTGACAAGAACCTCCACTTCGTTACACCTTAAATATCCCAGGAAAGAGAAGAATGGATAAAGAAGTTGTGGTCCTTATGTACAATGGAATATCACTCAGCCATGAAATCAACGTCATAAGGCTAGTAGCAGCATGATGAGTGGATTTAGGTACGACGATTCTAAGTGAAATAAGTCACACAGAAAAAGACACTTATCATGAGATATCACTTATAGAGGGAATGTCAAAACCGCTACCCTTGAACTGAATTACAAAACAGAACAGAGTCACACGTTTAGAAAACACACTATGGCTGCTTAACGGGAAAGGTGAGGTGGGGTGATGCATAAAACAAGGGTTTCAAATTAGCTCAGATACCGTTCCAGAAACCCAATATGTAATAGACAAGACCTACTCCTTGCTCAGTGAACTGGACTCAACACCCCCTATTCACCGCCCAAGAATATATCTGACTAGTAAGAATCTTAAAACCTATGTATTGATATCTCTCTGTAAGTGAGTCAAGTGGGTGTAAAGCGGCATAAACACAGCAGTGAAAAGCAGCTAAACCCCATTATAAAAATCAATTACGTTTCAAAACCCGGGAAACAAAGACAGTGAAAGAGAGAGAAATTCTTACAAAATTCGTTCAGGGGCTGTGATGCCACCTGGATTGACCATATCTAGACCCACAGCTGATTGAGACATAAGGGTGGACACTCTTGGGGCTGAGAGGTTTGGTGAGGTTGGGTGAGAAAACGCAGACCCTTTAAAGTAATACGGCGTGGTACCCATCCCATGGGTCCCAAATCTCCAGGTTCAAGGGCATCGTCCTACATTGAAAACATGCATGAGAAACCCCGAAGATGGTACACCGTGTGATCGGGAAAGGTTTCTAAAACGCACCTCATTTCTCATCTCCTTGTGCTCCGGTTCACCATTCCAGCCGCTTTACTAGCAATCTCCCTCCTTGGAGAATCAGCACCTTTATCCTCCTGTTCCGTACAGGTTGCTAATTGTCCTGAGGATGAACGGGAAGAGGGGGAACCAATGAGAGACTAGCTCTAGGTGTTGGGGCAGGCACAGGTCATTCTATTTTCCCATCAGGAAGAAGAATTAACCACAGGCTCAGCCTGCCGCCAGGAACCAGAATACGGCCTGAAGCAATCCTGCGCTTTTGCGGCCAGCTCCCAAGAAAGCGAGTTGAAGAATGGAGCTCAGGGGCACTGCAATTCACAAACCTGCAGACTTAGAAATGATAACTCTCGTCCACAAATATATTGAGGGAAGGCAACGAAGAGGATTTGAAAGCAAGTCAGAATTGCAGGAAACAGATTTCAGGAGGTAGATTCGAATCGCCTTTAAAGCACAGGAAAAGCGGCAAAACCTCGACAATGATGCCCTTGGCCAAAAAGGGCGTATGCGTTTTTTCCTGAATATATTCAGGAAAAAACGCATACGCCCTTTTTGGCCAACCAAGCAACCTGGAAAGGCAAATCAGCGCTACAAAGAAGTCTCGCTTCCCATCGGTCAAAAGGGCCATGATGAATAAAGTGTCAAAACCAGAAATGCTGGACAGGCCTTGGAGAAATGGGAGCCTTGCTACGCTGATGGGCGGGATGTAAATTGCCAACAGCCACACTGGAGAAGTGTACGGTGTGTCCTGAAACATCTAAAAAACTCAGCTTAGAGACCATAGGGCACTTCCTCTCATGGGCGTATAAATTGGGAAAACTAAAAATCAGCAAGACACAGGCACCCCAAAGTTTTGGGCTGCTCTGTTGACAAGAACCTCCACTTCGTTACACCTTAAATATCCCAGGAAAGAGAAGAATGGATAAAGAAGTTGTGGTCCTTATGTACAATGGAATATCACTCAGCCATGAAATCAACGTCATAAGGCTAGTAGCAGCATGATGAGTGGATTTAGGTACGACGATTCTAAGTGAAATAAGTCACACAGAAAAAGACACTTATCATGAGATATCACTTATAGAGGGAATGTCAAAACCGCTACCCTTGAACTGAATTACAAAACAGAACAGAGTCACACGTTTAGAAAACACACTATGGCTGCTTAACGGGAAAGGTGAGGTGGGGTGATGCATAAAACAAGGGTTTCAAATTAGCTCAGATACCGTTCCAGAAACCCAATATGTAATAGACAAGACCTACTCCTTGCTCAGTGAACTGGACTCAACACCCCCTATTCACCGCCCAAGAATATATCTGACTAGTAAGAATCTTAAAACCTATGTATTGATATCTCTCTGTAAGTGAGTCAAATGGGTGTAAAGCGGCATAAACACAGCAGTGAAAAGCAGCTAAACCCCATTATAAAAATCAATTACTTTTCAAAACCCGTGAAACAAAGACAGTGAAAGAGAGAGAAATTCTTACAAAATTCGTTCAGGGGATGTGATGCCACCTGGATTGACCATATCTAGACCCACAGCTGATTGAGACATAAGGGTGGACACTCTTGGGGCTGAGAGGTTTGGTGAGGTTGGGTGAGAAAACGCAGACCCTTTAAAGTAATACGGCGTGGTACCCATCCCATGGGTCCCAAATCTCCAGGTTCAAGGGCAACGTCCTACATTGAAAACATGCATGAGAAACCCCGAAGATGGTACACCGTGTGATCGGGAATGGTTTCTAAAACGCACCTCATTTCTCATCTCCTTGTGCTCCGGTTCACCATTCCAGCCACTTTACTAGCAATCTCCCTCCTTGGAGAATCAGCACCTTTATCCTCCTGTTCCGTACAGGTTGCTAATTGTCCTGAGGATGAACGGGAAGAGGGGGAACCAATGAGAGACTAGCTCTAGGTGTTGGGGCAGGCACAGGTCATTCTATTTTCCCATCAGGAAGAAGAATTAACCACAGGCTCAGCCTGCCGCCAGGAACCAGAATACGGCCTGAAGCAATCCTGCGCTTTTGCGGCCAGCTCCCAAGAAAGCGATTTGAAGAATGGAGCTCAGGGGCACTGCAATTCACAAACCTGCAGACATAGAGATGCTAACTCTCGTCCACAAATATATTGAGGGAAGGCAACGAAGAGGATTTGAAAGCAAGTCAGAATTGCAGGAAACAGATTTCAGGAGGTAGATTCGAATCGCCTTTAAAGCACAGGAAAAGCGGCAAAACCTCGACAATGATGCCCTTGGCCAAAAAGGGCGTATGCGTTTTTTCCTGAATATATTCAGGAAAAAACGCATACGCCCTTTTTGGCCAACCAAGCAACCTGGAAAGGCAAATCAGCGCTACAAAGAAGTCTCGCTTCCCATCGGTCAAAAGGGCCATGCTGAATAAAGTGTCAAAACCAGAAATGCTGGACAGGCCTTGGAGAAATGGGAGCCTTGCTACGCTGATGGGCGGGATGTAAATTGCCAACAGCCACTCTGGAGAAGTGTACGGTGTGTCCTGAAACATCTAAAAAACTCAGCTTAGAGACCATAGGGCACTTCCTCTCATGGGCGTATAAATTGGGAAAACTAAAAATCAGCAAGACACAGGCACCCCAAAGTTTTGGGCTGCTCTGTTGACAAGAACCTCCACTTCGTTACACCTTAAATATCCCAGGAAAGAGAAGAATGGATAAAGAAGTTGTGGTCCTTATGTACAATGGAATATCACTCAGCCATGAAATCAACGTCATAAGGCTAGTAGCAGCATGATGAGTGGATTTAGGTACGACGATTCTAAGTGAAATAAGTCACACAGAAAAAGACACTTATCATGAGATATCACTTATAGAAGAAATGTCAAAACCGCTACCCTTGAACTGAATTACAAAACAGAACAGAGTCACACGTTTAGAAAACACACTATGGCTGCTTAACGGGAAAGGTGAGGTGGGGTGATGCATAAAACAAGGGTTTCAAATTAGCTCAGATACCGTTTCATAAACCCAATATGTAATAGACAAGACCTACTCCTTGCTCAGTGAACTGGACTCAACACCCCCTATTCACCGCCCAAGAATATATCTGACTAGTAAGAATCTTAAAACCTATGTATTGATATCTCTCTGTAAGTGAGTCAAGTGGGTGTAAAGCGGCATAAACACAGCAGTGAAAAGCAGCTAAACCCCATTATAAAAATCAATTACTTTAAAAAACCCGTGAAACAAAGACAGTGAAAGAGAGAGAAATTCTTACAAAATTCGTTCAGGGGCTGTGATGCCACCTGGATTGACCATATCTAGACCCACAGCTGATTGAGACATAAGGGTGGACACTCGTGGGGCTGAGAGGTTTGGTGAGGTTGGCTGAGCTAACGCAGACCCTTTAAAGTAATACGGCATGGTACCCATCCCATGGGTCCCAAATCTCCAGGTTCAAGGGCATCGTCCTACATTGAAAACATGCATGAGAAACCCCGAAGATGGTACACCGTGTGATCGGGAAAGGTTTCTAAAACGCACCTCATTTCTCATCTCCTTGTGCTCCGGTTCGCCATTCCAGCCGCTTTACTAGCAATCTCCCTTCTTGGAGAATCAGCACCTTTATCCTCCTGTTCCGTACAGGTTGCAAATTGTCCTGAGGATGAACGGGAAGAGGGGGAACCAATGAGAGACTAGCTCTAGGTGTTGGGGCAGGCACAGGTCATTCTATTTTCCCATCAGGAAGAAGAATTAACCACAGGCTCAGCCTGCCGCCAGGAACCAGAATACGGCCTGAAGCAATCCAGCGCTTTTGCGGCCAGCTCCCAAGAAAGCGAGTTGAAGAATGGAGCTCAGGGGCACTGCAATTCACAAACCTGCAGACTTAGAAATGATAACTCTCGTCCACAAATATATTGAGGGAAGGCAACGAAGAGGATTTGAAAGCAAGGCAGAATTGCAGGAAACAGATTTCAGGAGGTAGATTCGAATCGCCTTTAAAGCACAGGAAAAGCGGCAAAACCTCGACAATGATGCCCTTGGCCAAAAAGGGCGTATGCGTTTTTTCCTGAATATATTCAGGAAAAAACGCATACGCCCTTTTTGGCCAACCAAGCAACCTGGAAAGGCAAATCAGCGCTACAAAGAAGTCTCGCTTCCCATCGGTCAAAAGGGCCATGCTGAATAAAGTGTCAAAACCAGAAATGCAGGACAGGCCATGGAGAAATGGGAGCCTTGCTACGCTGATGGGCGGGATGTAAATTGCCAACAGCCACTCTGGAGAAGTGTACGGTGTGTCCTGAAACATCTAAAAAACTCAGCTTAGAGACCATAGGGCACTTCCTCTCATGGGCGTATAAATTGGGAAAACTAAAAATCAGCAAGACACAGGCACCCCAAAGTTTTGGGCTGCTCTGTTGACAAGAACCTCCACTTCGTTACACCTTAAATATCCCAGGAAAGAGAAGAATGGATAAAGAAGTTGTGGTCCTTATGTACAATGGAATATCACTCAGCCATGAAATCAACGTCATAAGGCTAGTAGCAGCATGATGAGTGGATTTAGGTACGACGATTCTAAGTGAAATAAGTTCACACAGAAAAAGACACTTATCATGAGATATCACTTATAGAGGGAATGTCAAAACCGCTACCCTTGAACTGAATTACAAAACAGAACAGAGTCACACGTTTAGAAAACACACTATGGCTGCTTAACGGGAAAGGTGAGGTGGGGTGATGCATAAAACAAGGGTTTCAAATTAGCTCAGATACCGTTCCAGAAACCCAATATGTAATAGACAAGACCTACTCCTTGCTCAGTGAACTGGACTCAACACCCCCTATTCACCGCCCAAGAATATATCTGACTAGTAAGAATCTTAAAACCTATGTATTGATATCTCTCTGTAAGTGAGTCAAGTGGGTGTAAAGCGGCATAAACACAGCAGTGAAAAGCAGCTAAACCCCATTATAAAAATCAATTACTTTAAAAAACCCGTGAAGCAAAGACAGTGAAAGAGAGAGAAATTCTCACAAAATTCGTTCAGGGGCTGTGATGCCACCTGGATTGACCATATCTAGACCCACAGCTGATTGAGACATAAGGGTGGACACTCGTGGGGCTGAGAGGTTTGGTGAGGTTGGCTGAGCTAACGCAGACCCTTTAAAGTAATACGGCGTGGTACCCATCCCATGGGTCCCAAATCTCCAGGTTCAAGGGCATCGTCCTACATTGAAAACATGCATGAGAAACCCCGAAGATGGTACACCGTGTGATCGGGAAAGGTTTCTAAAACGCACCTCATTTCTCATCTCCTTGTGCTCCGGTTCGCCATTCCAGCCGCTTTACTAGCAATCTCCCTCCTTGGAGAATCAGCACCTTTATCCTCCTGTTCCGTACAGGTTGCAATTTGTCCTGAGGATGAACGGGAAGAGGGGGAACCAATGAGAGACTAGCTCTAGGTGTTGGGACAGGCACAGGTCACACTATTTTCCCATCAGGAAGAAGAATTAACCACAGGCTCAACCTGCCGCCAGGAACCAGAAGACGGCCTGAAGCAATCCTGCGCTTTTGCGGCCAGCTCTCCAAGAAAGCGAGTTGAATAATGGAGCTCAGGGGCACTGCAATTCACAAACCTGCAGACTTAAAAATGATAACTCTCGTCCACACATATATTGAGGGAAGGCAACAAAGAGTATTTGAAAGCAAGGCAGAATTGCAGGAAACAGATTTCAGGAGGTAGATTCGAATCACCTTTAAAGCACAGGAAAAGCGGCAAAACCTCGACAATGATGCCCTTGGCCAAAAAGGGCGTATGCGTTTTTTCCTGAATATATTCAGGAAAAAACGCATACGCCCTTTTTGGCCAACCAAGCAACCTGGAAAGGCAAATCAGCGCTACAAAGAAGTCTCGCTTCCCATCGGTCAAAAGGGCCATGCTGAATAAAGTGTCAAAACCAGAAATGCAGGACAGGCCATGGAGAAATGGGAGCCTTGCTACGCTGATGGGCGGGATGTAAATTGCCAACAGCCACTCTGGAGAAGTGTACGGTGTGTCCTGAAACATCTAAAAAACTCAGCTTAGAGACCATAGGGCACTTCCTCTCATGGGCGTATAAATTGGGAAAACTAAAAATCAGCAAGACACAGGCACCCCAAAGTTTTGGGCTGGTCTGTTGACAAGAACCTCCACTTCGTTACACCTTAAATATCCCAGGAAAGAGAAGAATGGATAAAGAAGTTGTGGTCCTTATGTACAATGGAATATCACTCAGCCATGAAATCAACGTCATAAGGCTGGTAGCAGCATGATGAGTGGATTTAGGTACGACGATTCTAAGTGAAATAAGTCACACAGAAAAAGACACTTATCATGAGATATCACTTATAGAGGGAATGTAAAAACCGCTACCCTTGAACTGAATTACAAAACAGAACAGAGTCACACGTTTAGAAAACACACTATGGCTGCTTAACGGGAAAGGTGAGGTGGGGTGATGCATAAAACAAGGGTTTCAAATTAGCTCAGATACCGTTCCAGAAACCCAATATGTAATAGACAAGACCTACTCCTTGCTCAGTGAACTGGACTCAACACCCCCTATTCATCGCCCAATAATATATCTGACTAGTAAGAATCTTAAAACCTATGTATTGATATCTCTCTGTAAGTGAGTCAAATGGGTGTAAAGCGGCATAAACACAGCAGTGAAAAGCAGCTAAACCCCATTATAAAAATCAATTACGTTTCAAAACCCGGGAAACAAAGACAGTGAAAGAGAGAGAAATTCTTACAAAATTCGTTCAGGGGCTGTGATGCCACCTGGATTGACCATATCTAGACCCACAGCTGATTGAGACATAAGGGTGGACACTCTTGGGGCTGAGAGGTTTGGTGAGGTTGGGTGAGCAAACGCAGACCCTTTAAAGTAATACGGCGTGGTACCCATCCCATGGGTCCCAAATCTCCAGGTTCAAGGGCATCGTCCTATATTGAAAACATGCATGAGAAACCCCGAAGATGGTACACCGTGTGATCGGGAAAGGTTTCTAAAACGCACCTCATTTCTCATCTCCTTGTGCTCCGGTTCGCCATTCCAGCCGCTTTACTAGCAATCTCCCTCCTTGGAGAATCAGCACCTTTATCCTCCTGTTCCGTACAGGTTGCAAATTGTCCTGAGGATGAACGGGAAGAGGGGGAACCAATGAGAGACTAGCTCTAGGTGTTGGGGCAGGCACAGGTCATTCTATTTTCCCATCAGGAAGAAGAATTAACCACAGGCTCAGCCTGCCGCCAGGAACCAGAATACGGCCTGAAGCAATCCTGCGCTTTTGCGGCCAGCTCCCAAGAAAGCGAGTTGAAGAATGGAGCTCAGGGGCACTGCAATTCACAAACCTGCAGTCTTAGAAATGATAACTCTCGTCCACAAATATATTGAGGGAAGGCAACGAAGAGGATTTGAAAGCAAGGCAGAATTGCAGGAAACAGATTTCAGGAGGTAGATTCGAATCGCCTTTAAAGCACAGGAAAAGCGGCAAAACCTCGACAATGATGCCCTTGGCCAAAAAGGGCGTATGCGTTTTTTCCTGAATATATTCAGGAAAAAACGCATACGCCCTTTTTGGCCAACCAAGCAACCTGGAAAGGCAAATCAGCGCTACAAAGAAGTCTCGCTTCCCATCGGTCAAAAGGGCCATGCTGAATAAAGTGTCAAAACCAGAAATGCTGGACAGGCCTTGGAGAAATGGGAGCCTTGCTACGCTGATGGGCGGGATGTAAATTGCCAACAGCCACACTGGAGAAGTGTACGGTGTGTCCTGAAACATCTAAAAAACTCAGCTTAGAGACCATAGGGCACTTCCTCTCATGGGCGTATAAATTGGGAAAACTAAAAATCAGCAAGACACAGGCACCCCAAAGTTTTGGGCTGCTCTGTTGACAAGAACCTCCACTTCGTTACACCTTAAATATCCCAGGAAAGAGAAGAATGGATAAAGAAGTTGTGGTCCTTATGTACAATGGAATATCACTCAGCCATGAAATCAACGTCATAAGGCTAGTAGCAGCATGATGAGTGGATTTAGGTACGACGATTCTAAGTGAAATAAGTCACACAGAAAAAGACACTTATCATGAGATATCACTTATAGAGGGAATGTCAAAACCGCTACCCTTGAACTGAATTACAAAACAAAACAGAGTCACACGTTTAGAAAACACACTATGGCTGCTTAACGGGAAAGGTGAGGTGGGGTGATGCATAAAACAAGGGTTTCAAATTAGCTCAGATACCGTTCCAGAAACCCAATATGTAATAGACAAGACCTACTCCTTGCTCAGTGAACTGGACTCAACACCCCCTATTCACCGCCCAAGAATATATCTGACTAGTAAGAATCTTAAAACCTATGTATTGATATCTCTCTGTAAGTGAGTCAAATGGGTGTAAAGCGGCATAAACACAGCAGTGAAAAGCAGCTAAACCCCATTATAAAAATCAATTACTTTTCAAAACCCGTGAAACAAAGACAGTGAAAGAGAGAGAAATTCTTACAAAATTCGTTCAGGGGCTGTGATGCCACCTGGATTGACCATATCTAGACCCACAGCTGATTGAGACATAAGGGTGGACACTCTTGGGGCTGAGAGGTTTGGTGAGGTTGGGTGAGAAAACGCAGACCCTTTAAAGTAATACGGCGTGGTACCCATCCCATGGGTCCCAAATCTCCAGGTTCAAGGGCAACGTCCTACATTGAAAACATGCATGAGATCCCGGAGATGGTACACCGTGTGATCGGGAATGGTTTCTAAAACGCACCTCATTTCTCATCTCCTTGTGCTCCGGTTCACCATTCCAGCCACTTTACTAGCAATCTCCCTCCTTGGAGAATCAGCACCTTTATCCTCCTGTTCCGTACAGGTTGCTAATTGTCCTGAGGATGAACGGGAAGAGGGGGAACCAATGAGAGACTAGCTCTAGGTGTTGGGGCAGGCACAGGTCATTCTATTTTCCCATCAGGAAGAAGAATTAACCACAGGCTCAGCCTGCCGCCAGGAACCAGAATACGGTCTGAAGCAATCCTGCGCTTTTGCGGCCAGCTCCCAAGAAAGCGATTTGAAGAATGGAGCTCAGGGGCACTGCAATTCACAAACCTGCAGACATAGAGATGCTAACTCTCGTCCACAAATATATTGAGGGAAGGCAACGAAGAGGATTTGAAAGCAAGTCAGAATTGCAGGAAACAGATTTCAGGAGGTAGATTCGAATCGCCTTTAAAGCACAGGAAAAGCGGCAAAACCTCGACAATGATGCCCTTGGCCAAAAAGGGCGTATGCGTTTTTTCCTGAATATATTCAGGAAAAAACGCATACGCCCTTTTTGGCCAACCAAGCAACCTGGAAAGGCAAATCAGCGCTACAAAGAAGTCTCGCTTCCCATCGGTCAAAAGGGCCATGCTGAATAAAGTGTCAAAACCAGAAATGCTGGACAGGCCTTGGAGAAATGGGAGCCTTGCTACGCTGATGGGCGGGATGTAAATTGCCAACAGCCACTCTGGAGAAGTGTACGGTGTGTCCTGAAACATCTAAAAAACTCAGCTTAGAGACCATAGGGCACTTCCTCTCATGGGCGTATAAATTGGGAAAACTAAAAATCAGCAAGACACAGGCACCCCAAAGTTTTGGGCTGCTCTGTTGACAAGAACCTCCACTTCGTTACACCTTAAATATCCCAGGAAAGAGAAGAATGGATAAAGAAGTTGTGGTCCTTATGTACAATGGAATATCACTCAGCCATGAAATCAACGTCATAAGGCTAGTAGCAGCATGATGAGTGGATTTAGGTACGACGATTCTAAGTGAAATAAGTCACACAGAAAAAGACACTTATCATGAGATATCACTTATAGAAGAAATGTCAAAACCGCTACCCTTGAACTGAATTACAAAACAGAACAGAGTCACACGTTTAGAAAACACACTATGGCTGCTTAACGGGAAAGGTGAGGTGGGGTGATGCATAAAACAAGGGTTTCAAATTAGCTCAGATACCGTTTCATAAACCCAATATGTAATAGACAAGACCTACTCCTTGCTCAGTGAACTGGACTCAACACCCCCTATTCACCGCCCAAGAATATATCTGACTAGTAAGAATCTTAAAACCTATGTATTGATATCTCTCTGTAAGTGAGTCAAGTGGGTGTAAAGCGGCATAAACACAGCAGTGAAAAGCAGCTAAACCCCATTATAAAAATCAATTACTTTAAAAAACCCGTGAAACAAAGACAGTGAAAGAGAGAGAAATTCTTACAAAATTCGTTCAGGGGCTGTGATGCCACCTGGATTGACCATATCTAGACCCACAGCTGATTGAGACATAAGGGTGGACACTCGTGGGGCTGAGAGGTTTGGTGAGGTTGGCTGAGCTAACGCAGACCCTTTAAAGTAATACGGCATGGTACCCATCCCATGGGTCCCAAATCTCCAGGTTCAAGGGCATCGTCCTACATTGAAAACATGCATGAGAAACCCCGAAGATGGTACACCGTGTGATCGGGAAAGGTTTCTAAAACGCACCTCATTTCTCATCTCCTTGTGCTCCGGTTCGCCATTCCAGCCGCTTTACTAGCAATCTCCCTTCTTGGAGAATCAGCACCTTTATCCTCCTGTTCCGTACAGGTTGCAAATTGTCCTGAGGATGAACGGGAAGAGGGGGAACCAATGAGAGACTAGCTCTAGGTGTTGGGGCAGGCACAGGTCATTCTATTTTCCCATCAGGAAGAAGAATTAACCACAGGCTCAGCCTGCCGCCAGGAACCAGAATACGGCCTGAAGCAATCCAGCGCTTTTGCGGCCAGCTCCCAAGAAAGCGAGTTGAAGAATGGAGCTCAGGGGCACTGCAATTCACAAACCTGCAGACTTAGAAATGATAACTCTCGTCCACAAATATATTGAGGGAAGGCAACGAAGAGGATTTGAAAGCAAGGCAGAATTGCAGGAAACAGATTTCAGGAGGTAGATTCGAATCGCCTTTAAAGCACAGGAAAAGCGGCAAAACCTCGACAATGATGCCCTTGGCCAAAAAGGGCGTATGCGTTTTTTCCTGAATATATTCAGGAAAAAACGCATACGCCCTTTTTGGCCAACCAAGCAACCTGGAAAGGCAAATCAGCGCTACAAAGAAGTCTCGCTTCCCATCGGTCAAAAGGGCCATGCTGAATAAAGTGTCAAAACCAGAAATGCAGGACAGGCCATGGAGAAATGGGAGCCTTGCTACGCTGATGGGCGGGATGTAAATTGCCAACAGCCACTCTGGAGAAGTGTACGGTGTGTCCTGAAACATCTAAAAAACTCAGCTTAGAGACCATAGGGCACTTCCTCTCATGGGCGTATAAATTGGGAAAACTAAAAATCAGCAAGACACAGGCACCCCAAAGTTTTGGGCTGCTCTGTTGACAAGAACCTCCACTTCGTTACACCTTAAATATCCCAGGAAAGAGAAGAATGGATAAAGAAGTTGTGGTCCTTATGTACAATGGAATATCACTCAGCCATGAAATCAACGTCATAAGGCTAGTAGCAGCATGATGAGTGGATTTAGGTACGACGATTCTAAGTGAAATAAGTTCACACAGAAAAAGACACTTATCATGAGATATCACTTATAGAGGGAATGTCAAAACCGCTACCCTTGAACTGAATTACAAAACAGAACAGAGTCACACGTTTAGAAAACACACTATGGCTGCTTAACGGGAAAGGTGAGGTGGGGTGATGCATAAAACAAGGGTTTCAAATTAGCTCAGATACCGTTCCAGAAACCCAATATGTAATAGACAAGACCTACTCCTTGCTCAGTGAACTGGACTCAACACCCCCTATTCACCGCCCAAGAATATATCTGACTAGTAAGAATCTTAAAACCTATGTATTGATATCTCTCTGTAAGTGAGTCAAGTGGGTGTAAAGCGGCATAAACACAGCAGTGAAAAGCAGCTAAACCCCATTATAAAAATCAATTACTTTAAAAAACCCGTGAAGCAAAGACAGTGAAAGAGAGAGAAATTCTCACAAAATTCGTTCAGGGGCTGTGATGCCACCTGGATTGACCATATCTAGACCCACAGCTGATTGAGACATAAGGGTGGACACTCGTGGGGCTGAGAGGTTTGGTGAGGTTGGCTGAGCTAACGCAGACCCTTTAAAGTAATACGGCGTGGTACCCATCCCATGGGTCCCAAATCTCCAGGTTCAAGGGCATCGTCCTACATTGAAAACATGCATGAGAAACCCCGAAGATGGTACACCGTGTGATCGGGAAAGGTTTCTAAAACGCACCTCATTTCTCATCTCCTTGTGCTCCGGTTCGCCATTCCAGCCGCTTTACTAGCAATCTCCCTCCTTGGAGAATCAGCACCTTTATCCTCCTGTTCCGTACAGGTTGCAATTTGTCCTGAGGATGAACGGGAAGAGGGGGAACCAATGAGAGACTAGCTCTAGGTGTTGGGACAGGCACAGGTCACACTATTTTCCCATCAGGAAGAAGAATTAACCACAGGCTCAGCCTGCCGCCAGGAACCAGAAGACGGCCTGAAGCAATCCTGCGCTTTTGCGGCCAGCTCTCCAAGAAAGCGAGTTGAATAATGGAGCTCAGGGGCACTGCAATTCACAAACCTGCAGACTTAAAAATGATAACTCTCGTCCACACATATATTGAGGGAAGGCAACAAAGAGTATTTGAAAGCAAGGCAGAATTGCAGGAAACAGATTTCAGGAGGTAGATTCGAATCACCTTTAAAGCACAGGAAAAGCGGCAAAACCTCGACAATGATGCCCTTGGCCAAAAAGGGCGTATGCGTTTTTTCCTGAATATATTCAGGAAAAAACGCATACGCCCTTTTTGGCCAACCAAGCAACCTGGAAAGGCAAATCAGCGCTACAAAGAAGTCTCGCTTCCCATCGGTCAAAAGGGCCATGCTGAATAAAGTGTCAAAACCAGAAATGCAGGACAGGCCATGGAGAAATGGGAGCCTTGCTACGCTGATGGGCGGGATGTAAATTGCCAACAGCCACTCTGGAGAAGTGTACGGTGTGTCCTGAAACATCTAAAAAACTCAGCTTAGAGACCATAGGGCACTTCCTCTCATGGGCGTATAAATTGGGAAAACTAAAAATCAGCAAGACACAGGCACCCCAAAGTTTTGGGCTGGTCTGTTGACAAGAACCTCCACTTCGTTACACCTTAAATATCCCAGGAAAGAGAAGAATGGATAAAGAAGTTGTGGTCCTTATGTACAATGGAATATCACTCAGCCATGAAATCAACGTCATAAGGCTGGTAGCAGCATGATGAGTGGATTTAGGTACGACGATTCTAAGTGAAATAAGTCACACAGAAAAAGACACTTATCATGAGATATCACTTATAGAGGGAATGTAAAAACCGCTACCCTTGAACTGAATTACAAAACAGAACAGAGTCACACGTTTAGAAAACACACTATGGCTGCTTAACGGGAAAGGTGAGGTGGGGTGATGCATAAAACAAGGGTTTCAAATTAGCTCAGATACCGTTCCAGAAACCCAATATGTAATAGACAAGACCTACTCCTTGCTCAGTGAACTGGACTCAACACCCCCTATTCATCGCCCAATAATATATCTGACTAGTAAGAATCTTAAAACCTATGTATTGATATCTCTCTGTAAGTGAGTCAAATGGGTGTAAAGCGGCATAAACACAGCAGTGAAAAGCAGCTAAACCCCATTATAAAAATCAATTACGTTTCAAAACCCGGGAAACAAAGACAGTGAAAGAGAGAGAAATTCTTACAAAATTCGTTCAGGGGCTGTGATGCCACCTGGATTGACCATATCTAGACCCACAGCTGATTGAGACATAAGGGTGGACACTCTTGGGGCTGAGAGGTTTGGTGAGGTTGGGTGAGCAAACGCAGACCCTTTAAAGTAATACGGCGTGGTACCCATCCCATGGGTCCCAAATCTCCAGGTTCAAGGGCATCGTCCTATATTGAAAACATGCATGAGAAACCCCGAAGATGGTACACCGTGTGATCGGGAAAGGTTTCTAAAACGCACCTCATTTCTCATCTCCTTGTGCTCCGGTTCGCCATTCCAGCCGCTTTACTAGCAATCTCCCTCCTTGGAGAATCAGCACCTTTATCCTCCTGTTCCGTACAGGTTGCAAATTGTCCTGAGGATGAACGGGAAGAGGGGGAACCAATGAGAGACTAGCTCTAGGTGTTGGGGCAGGCACAGGTCATTCTATTTTCCCATCAGGAAGAAGAATTAACCACAGGCTCAGCCTGCCGCCAGGAACCAGAATACGGCCTGAAGCAATCCTGCGCTTTTGCGGCCAGCTCCCAAGAAAGCGAGTTGAAGAATGGAGCTCAGGGGCACTGCAATTCACAAACCTGCAGTCTTAGAAATGATAACTCTCGTCCACAAATATATTGAGGGAAGGCAACGAAGAGGATTTGAAAGCAAGGCAGAATTGCAGGAAACAGATTTCAGGAGGTAGATTCGAATCGCCTTTAAAGCACAGGAAAAGCGGCAAAACCTCGACAATGATGCCCTTGGCCAAAAAGGGCGTATGCGTTTTTTCCTGAATATATTCAGGAAAAAACGCATACGCCCTTTTTGGCCAACCAAGCAACCTGGAAAGGCAAATCAGCGCTACAAAGAAGTCTCGCTTCCCATCGGTCAAAAGGGCCATGCTGAATAAAGTGTCAAAACCAGAAATGCTGGACAGGCCTTGGAGAAATGGGAGCCTTGCTACGCTGATGGGCGGGATGTAAATTGCCAACAGCCACTCTGGAGAAGTGTACGGTGTGTCCTGAAACATCTAAAAAACTCAGCTTAGAGACCATAGGGCACTTCCTCTCATGGGCGTATAAATTGGGAAAACTAAAAATCAGCAAGACACAGGCACCCCAAAGTTTTGGGCTGCTCTGTTGACAAGAACCTCCACTTCGTTACACCTTAAATATCCCAGGAAAGAGAAGAATGGATAAAGAAGTTGTGGTCCTTATGTACAATGGAATATCACTCAGCCATGAAATCAACGTCATAAGGCTAGTAGCAGCATGATGAGTGGATTTAGGTACGACGATTCTAAGTGAAATAAGTCACACAGAAAAAGACACTTATCATGAGATATCACTTATAGAAGAAATGTCAAAACCGCTACCCTTGAACTGAATTACAAAACAGAACAGAGTCACACGTTTAGAAAACACACTATGGCTGCTTAACGGGAAAGGTGAGGTGGGGTGATGCATAAAACAAGGGTTTCAAATTAGCTCAGATACCGTTTCATAAACCCAATATGTAATAGACAAGACCTACTCCTTGCTCAGTGAACTGGACTCAACACCCCCTATTCACCGCCCAAGAATATATCTGACTAGTAAGAATCTTAAAACCTATGTATTGATATCTCTCTGTAAGTGAGTCAAGTGGGTGTAAAGCGGCATAAACACAGCAGTGAAAAGCAGCTAAACCCCATTATAAAAATCAATTACTTTAAAAAACCCGTGAAACAAAGACAGTGAAAGAGAGAGAAATTCTTACAAAATTCGTTCAGGGGCTGTGATGCCACCTGGATTGACCATATCTAGACCCACAGCTGATTGAGACATAAGGGTGGACACTCGTGGGGCTGAGAGGTTTGGTGAGGTTGGCTGAGCTAACGCAGACCCTTTAAAGTAATACGGCATGGTACCCATCCCATGGGTCCCAAATCTCCAGGTTCAAGGGCATCGTCCTACATTGAAAACATGCATGAGAAACCCCGAAGATGGTACACCGTGTGATCGGGAAAGGTTTCTAAAACGCACCTCATTTCTCATCTCCTTGTGCTCCGGTTCGCCATTCCAGCCGCTTTACTAGCAATCTCCCTTCTTGGAGAATCAGCACCTTTATCCTCCTGTTCCGTACAGGTTGCAAATTGTCCTGAGGATGAACGGGAAGAGGGGGAACCAATGAGAGACTAGCTCTAGGTGTTGGGGCAGGCACAGGTCATTCTATTTTCCCATCAGGAAGAAGAATTAACCACAGGCTCAGCCTGCCGCCAGGAACCAGAATACGGCCTGAAGCAATCCAGCGCTTTTGCGGCCAGCTCCCAAGAAAGCGAGTTGAAGAATGGAGCTCAGGGGCACTGCAATTCACAAACCTGCAGACTTAGAAATGATAACTCTCGTCCACAAATATATTGAGGGAAGGCAACGAAGAGGATTTGAAAGCAAGGCAGAATTGCAGGAAACAGATTTCAGGAGGTAGATTCGAATCGCCTTTAAAGCACAGGAAAAGCGGCAAAACCTCGACAATGATGCCCTTGGCCAAAAAGGGCGTATGCGTTTTTTCCTGAATATATTCAGGAAAAAACGCATACGCCCTTTTTGGCCAACCAAGCAACCTGGAAAGGCAAATCAGCGCTACAAAGAAGTCTCGCTTCCCATCGGTCAAAAGGGCCATGCTGAATAAAGTGTCAAAACCAGAAATGCAGGACAGGCCATGGAGAAATGGGAGCCTTGCTACGCTGATGGGCGGGATGTAAATTGCCAACAGCCACTCTGGAGAAGTGTACGGTGTGTCCTGAAACATCTAAAAAACTCAGCTTAGAGACCATAGGGCACTTCCTCTCATGGGCGTATAAATTGGGAAAACTAAAAATCAGCAAGACACAGGCACCCCAAAGTTTTGGGCTGCTCTGTTGACAAGAACCTCCACTTCGTTACACCTTAAATATCCCAGGAAAGAGAAGAATGGATAAAGAAGTTGTGGTCCTTATGTACAATGGAATATCACTCAGCCATGAAATCAACGTCATAAGGCTAGTAGCAGCATGATGAGTGGATTTAGGTACGACGATTCTAAGTGAAATAAGTTCACACAGAAAAAGACACTTATCATGAGATATCACTTATAGAGGGAATGTCAAAACCGCTACCCTTGAACTGAATTACAAAACAGAACAGAGTCACACGTTTAGAAAACACACTATGGCTGCTTAACGGGAAAGGTGAGGTGGGGTGATGCATAAAACAAGGGTTTCAAATTAGCTCAGATACCGTTCCAGAAACCCAATATGTAATAGACAAGACCTACTCCTTGCTCAGTGAACTGGACTCAACACCCCCTATTCACCGCCCAAGAATATATCTGACTAGTAAGAATCTTAAAACCTATGTATTGATATCTCTCTGTAAGTGAGTCAAGTGGGTGTAAAGCGGCATAAACACAGCAGTGAAAAGCAGCTAAACCCCATTATAAAAATCAATTACTTTAAAAAACCCGTGAAGCAAAGACAGTGAAAGAGAGAGAAATTCTCACAAAATTCGTTCAGGGGCTGTGATGCCACCTGGATTGACCATATCTAGACCCACAGCTGATTGAGACATAAGGGTGGACACTCGTGGGGCTGAGAGGTTTGGTGAGGTTGGCTGAGCTAACGCAGACCCTTTAAAGTAATACGGCGTGGTACCCATCCCATGGGTCCCAAATCTCCAGGTTCAAGGGCATCGTCCTACATTGAAAACATGCATGAGAAACCCCGAAGATGGTACACCGTGTGATCGGGAAAGGTTTCTAAAACGCACCTCATTTCTCATCTCCTTGTGCTCCGGTTCGCCATTCCAGCCGCTTTACTAGCAATCTCCCTCCTTGGAGAATCAGCACCTTTATCCTCCTGTTCCGTACAGGTTGCAATTTGTCCTGAGGATGAACGGGAAGAGGGGGAACCAATGAGAGACTAGCTCTAGGTGTTGGGACAGGCACAGGTCACACTATTTTCCCATCAGGAAGAAGAATTAACCACAGGCTCAGCCTGCCGCCAGGAACCAGAAGACGGCCTGAAGCAATCCTGCGCTTTTGCGGCCAGCTCTCCAAGAAAGCGAGTTGAATAATGGAGCTCAGGGGCACTGCAATTCACAAACCTGCAGACTTAAAAATGATAACTCTCGTCCACACATATATTGAGGGAAGGCAACAAAGAGTATTTGAAAGCAAGGCAGAATTGCAGGAAACAGATTTCAGGAGGTAGATTCGAATCACCTTTAAAGCACAGGAAAAGCGGCAAAACCTCGACAATGATGCCCTTGGCCAAAAAGGGCGTATGCGTTTTTTCCTGAATATATTCAGGAAAAAACGCATACGCCCTTTTTGGCCAACCAAGCAACCTGGAAAGGCAAATCAGCGCTACAAAGAAGTCTCGCTTCCCATCGGTCAAAAGGGCCATGCTGAATAAAGTGTCAAAACCAGAAATGCAGGACAGGCCATGGAGAAATGGGAGCCTTGCTACGCTGATGGGCGGGATGTAAATTGCCAACAGCCACTCTGGAGAAGTGTACGGTGTGTCCTAAAACATCTAAAAAACTCAGCTTAGAGACCATAGGGCACTTCCTCTCATGGGCGTATAAATTGGGAAAACTAAAAATCAGCAAGACACAGGCACCCCAAAGTTTTGGGCTGGTCTGTTGACAAGAACCTCCACTTCGTTACACCTTAAATATCCCAGGAAAGAGAAGAATGGATAAAGAAGTTGTGGTCCTTATGTACAATGGAATATCACTCAGCCATGAAATCAACGTCATAAGGCTGGTAGCAGCATGATGAGTGGATTTAGGTACGACGATTCTAAGTGAAATAAGTCACACAGAAAAAGACACTTATCATGAGATATCACTTATAGAGGGAATGTAAAAACCGCTACCCTTGAACTGAATTACAAAACAGAACAGAGTCACACGTTTAGAAAACACACTATGGCTGCTTAACGGGAAAGGTGAGGTGGGGTGATGCATAAAACAAGGGTTTCAAATTAGCTCAGATACCGTTCCAGAAACCCAATATGTAATAGACAAGACCTACTCCTTGCTCAGTGAACTGGACTCAACACCCCCTATTCATCGCCCAATAATATATCTGACTAGTAAGAATCTTAAAACCTATGTATTGATATCTCTCTGTAAGTGAGTCAAATGGGTGTAAAGCGGCATAAACACAGCAGTGAAAAGCAGCTAAACCCCATTATAAAAATCAATTACGTTTCAAAACCCGGGAAACAAAGACAGTGAAAGAGAGAGAAATTCTTACAAAATTCGTTCAGGGGCTGTGATGCCACCTGGATTGACCATATCTAGACCCACAGCTGATTGAGACATAAGGGTGGACACTCTTGGGGCTGAGAGGTTTGGTGAGGTTGGGTGAGCAAACGCAGACCCTTTAAAGTAATACGGCGTGGTACCCATCCCATGGGTCCCAAATCTCCAGGTTCAAGGGCATCGTCCTATATTGAAAACATGCATGAGAAACCCCGAAGATGGTACACCGTGTGATCGGGAAAGGTTTCTAAAACGCACCTCATTTCTCATCTCCTTGTGCTCCGGTTCGCCATTCCAGCCGCTTTACTAGCAATCTCCCTCCTTGGAGAATCAGCACCTTTATCCTCCTGTTCCGTACAGGTTGCAAATTGTCCTGAGGATGAACGGGAAGAGGGGGAACCAATGAGAGACTAGCTCTAGGTGTTGGGGCAGGCACAGGTCATTCTATTTTCCCATCAGGAAGAAGAATTAACCACAGGCTCAGCCTGCCGCCAGGAACCAGAATACGGCCTGAAGCAATCCTGCGCTTTTGCGGCCAGCTCCCAAGAAAGCGAGTTGAAGAATGGAGCTCAGGGGCACTGCAATTCACAAACCTGCAGTCTTAGAAATGATAACTCTCGTCCACAAATATATTGAGGGAAGGCAACGAAGAGGATTTGAAAGCAAGGCAGAATTGCAGGAAACAGATTTCAGGAGGTAGATTCGAATCGCCTTTAAAGCACAGGAAAAGCGGCAAAACCTCGACAATGATGCCCTTGGCCAAAAAGGGCGTATGCGTTTTTTCCTGAATATATTCAGGAAAAAACGCATACGCCCTTTTTGGCCAACCAAGCAACCTGGAAAGGCAAATCAGCGCTACAAAGAAGTCTCGCTTCCCATCGGTCAAAAGGGCCATGCTGAATAAAGTGTCAAAACCAGAAATGCTGGACAGGCCTTGGAGAAATGGGAGCCTTGCTACGCTGATGGGCGGGATGTAAATTGCCAACAGCCACTCTGGAGAAGTGTACGGTGTGTCCTGAAACATCTAAAAAACTCAGCTTAGAGACCATAGGGCACTTCCTCTCATGGGCGTATAAATTGGGAAAACTAAAAATCAGCAAGACACAGGCACCCCAAAGTTTTGGGCTGCTCTGTTGACAAGAACCTCCACTTCGTTACACCTTAAATATCCCAGGAAAGAGAAGAATGGATAAAGAAGTTGTGGTCCTTATGTACAATGGAATATCACTCAGCCATGAAATCAACGTCATAAGGCTAGTAGCAGCATGATGAGTGGATTTAGGTACGACGATTCTAAGTGAAATAAGTCACACAGAAAAAGACACTTATCATGAGATATCACTTATAGAAGAAATGTCAAAACCGCTACCCTTGAACTGAATTACAAAACAGAACAGAGTCACACGTTTAGAAAACACACTATGGCTGCTTAACGGGAAAGGTGAGGTGGGGTGATGCATAAAACAAGGGTTTCAAATTAGCTCAGATACCGTTTCATAAACCCAATATGTAATAGACAAGACCTACTCCTTGCTCAGTGAACTGGACTCAACACCCCCTATTCACCGCCCAAGAATATATCTGACTAGTAAGAATCTTAAAACCTATGTATTGATATCTCTCTGTAAGTGAGTCAAGTGGGTGTAAAGCGGCATAAACACAGCAGTGAAAAGCAGCTAAACCCCATTATAAAAATCAATTACTTTAAAAAACCCGTGAAACAAAGACAGTGAAAGAGAGAGAAATTCTTACAAAATTCGTTCAGGGGCTGTGATGCCACCTGGATTGACCATATCTAGACCCACAGCTGATTGAGACATAAGGGTGGACACTCGTGGGGCTGAGAGGTTTGGTGAGGTTGGCTGAGCTAACGCAGACCCTTTAAAGTAATACGGCATGGTACCCATCCCATGGGTCCCAAATCTCCAGGTTCAAGGGCATCGTCCTACATTGAAAACATGCATGAGAAACCCCGAAGATGGTACACCGTGTGATCGGGAAAGGTTTCTAAAACGCACCTCATTTCTCATCTCCTTGTGCTCCGGTTCGCCATTCCAGCCGCTTTACTAGCAATCTCCCTTCTTGGAGAATCAGCACCTTTATCCTCCTGTTCCGTACAGGTTGCAAATTGTCCTGAGGATGAACGGGAAGAGGGGGAACCAATGAGAGACTAGCTCTAGGTGTTGGGGCAGGCACAGGTCATTCTATTTTCCCATCAGGAAGAAGAATTAACCACAGGCTCAGCCTGCCGCCAGGAACCAGAATACGGCCTGAAGCAATCCAGCGCTTTTGCGGCCAGCTCCCAAGAAAGCGAGTTGAAGAATGGAGCTCAGGGGCACTGCAATTCACAAACCTGCAGACTTAGAAATGATAACTCTCGTCCACAAATATATTGAGGGAAGGCAACGAAGAGGATTTGAAAGCAAGGCAGAATTGCAGGAAACAGATTTCAGGAGGTAGATTCGAATCGCCTTTAAAGCACAGGAAAAGCGGCAAAACCTCGACAATGATGCCCTTGGCCAAAAAGGGCGTATGCGTTTTTTCCTGAATATATTCAGGAAAAAACGCATACGCCCTTTTTGGCCAACCAAGCAACCTGGAAAGGCAAATCAGCGCTACAAAGAAGTCTCGCTTCCCATCGGTCAAAAGGGCCATGCTGAATAAAGTGTCAAAACCAGAAATGCAGGACAGGCCATGGAGAAATGGGAGCCTTGCTACGCTGATGGGCGGGATGTAAATTGCCAACAGCCACTCTGGAGAAGTGTACGGTGTGTCCTGAAACATCTAAAAAACTCAGCTTAGAGACCATAGGGCACTTCCTCTCATGGGCGTATAAATTGGGAAAACTAAAAATCAGCAAGACACAGGCACCCCAAAGTTTTGGGCTGCTCTGTTGACAAGAACCTCCACTTCGTTACACCTTAAATATCCCAGGAAAGAGAAGAATGGATAAAGAAGTTGTGGTCCTTATGTACAATGGAATATCACTCAGCCATGAAATCAACGTCATAAGGCTAGTAGCAGCATGATGAGTGGATTTAGGTACGACGATTCTAAGTGAAATAAGTTCACACAGAAAAAGACACTTATCATGAGATATCACTTATAGAGGGAATGTCAAAACCGCTACCCTTGAACTGAATTACAAAACAGAACAGAGTCACACGTTTAGAAAACACACTATGGCTGCTTAACGGGAAAGGTGAGGTGGGGTGATGCATAAAACAAGGGTTTCAAATTAGCTCAGATACCGTTCCAGAAACCCAATATGTAATAGACAAGACCTACTCCTTGCTCAGTGAACTGGACTCAACACCCCCTATTCACCGCCCAAGAATATATCTGACTAGTAAGAATCTTAAAACCTATGTATTGATATCTCTCTGTAAGTGAGTCAAGTGGGTGTAAAGCGGCATAAACACAGCAGTGAAAAGCAGCTAAACCCCATTATAAAAATCAATTACTTTAAAAAACCCGTGAAGCAAAGACAGTGAAAGAGAGAGAAATTCTCACAAAATTCGTTCAGGGGCTGTGATGCCACCTGGATTGACCATATCTAGACCCACAGCTGATTGAGACATAAGGGTGGACACTCGTGGGGCTGAGAGGTTTGGTGAGGTTGGCTGAGCTAACGCAGACCCTTTAAAGTAATACGGCGTGGTACCCATCCCATGGGTCCCAAATCTCCAGGTTCAAGGGCATCGTCCTACATTGAAAACATGCATGAGAAACCCCGAAGATGGTACACCGTGTGATCGGGAAAGGTTTCTAAAACGCACCTCATTTCTCATCTCCTTGTGCTCCGGTTCGCCATTCCAGCCGCTTTACTAGCAATCTCCCTCCTTGGAGAATCAGCACCTTTATCCTCCTGTTCCGTACAGGTTGCAATTTGTCCTGAGGATGAACGGGAAGAGGGGGAACCAATGAGAGACTAGCTCTAGGTGTTGGGACAGGCACAGGTCACACTATTTTCCCATCAGGAAGAAGAATTAACCACAGGCTCAGCCTGCCGCCAGGAACCAGAAGACGGCCTGAAGCAATCCTGCGCTTTTGCGGCCAGCTCTCCAAGAAAGCGAGTTGAATAATGGAGCTCAGGGGCACTGCAATTCACAAACCTGCAGACTTAAAAATGATAACTCTCGTCCACACATATATTGAGGGAAGGCAACAAAGAGTATTTGAAAGCAAGGCAGAATTGCAGGAAACAGATTTCAGGAGGTAGATTCGAATCACCTTTAAAGCACAGGAAAAGCGGCAAAACCTCGACAATGATGCCCTTGGCCAAAAAGGGCGTATGCGTTTTTTCCTGAATATATTCAGGAAAAAACGCATACGCCCTTTTTGGCCAACCAAGCAACCTGGAAAGGCAAATCAGCGCTACAAAGAAGTCTCGCTTCCCATCGGTCAAAAGGGCCATGCTGAATAAAGTGTCAAAACCAGAAATGCAGGACAGGCCATGGAGAAATGGGAGCCTTGCTACGCTGATGGGCGGGATGTAAATTGCCAACAGCCACTCTGGAGAAGTGTACGGTGTGTCCTGAAACATCTAAAAAACTCAGCTTAGAGACCATAGGGCACTTCCTCTCATGGGCGTATAAATTGGGAAAACTAAAAATCAGCAAGACACAGGCACCCCAAAGTTTTGGGCTGGTCTGTTGACAAGAACCTCCACTTCGTTACACCTTAAATATCCCAGGAAAGAGAAGAATGGATAAAGAAGTTGTGGTCCTTATGTACAATGGAATATCACTCAGCCATGAAATCAACGTCATAAGGCTAGTAGCAGCATGATGAGTGGATTTAGGTACGACGATTCTAAGTGAAATAAGTCACACAGAAAAAGACACTTATCATGAGATATCACTTATAGAAGAAATGTCAAAACCGCTACCCTTGAACTGAATTACAAAACAGAACAGAGTCACACGTTTAGAAAACACACTATGGCTGCTTAACGGGAAAGGTGAGGTGGGGTGATGCATAAAACAAGGGTTTCAAATTAGCTCAGATACCGTTTCATAAACCCAATATGTAATAGACAAGACCTACTCCTTGCTCAGTGAACTGGACTCAACACCCCCTATTCACCGCCCAAGAATATATCTGACTAGTAAGAATCTTAAAACCTATGTATTGATATCTCTCTGTAAGTGAGTCAAGTGGGTGTAAAGCGGCATAAACACAGCAGTGAAAAGCAGCTAAACCCCATTATAAAAATCAATTACTTTAAAAAACCCGTGAAACAAAGACAGTGAAAGAGAGAGAAATTCTTACAAAATTCGTTCAGGGGCTGTGATGCCACCTGGATTGACCATATCTAGACCCACAGCTGATTGAGACATAAGGGTGGACACTCGTGGGGCTGAGAGGTTTGGTGAGGTTGGCTGAGCTAACGCAGACCCTTTAAAGTAATACGGCATGGTACCCATCCCATGGGTCCCAAATCTCCAGGTTCAAGGGCATCGTCCTACATTGAAAACATGCATGAGAAACCCCGAAGATGGTACACCGTGTGATCGGGAAAGGTTTCTAAAACGCACCTCATTTCTCATCTCCTTGTGCTCCGGTTCGCCATTCCAGCCGCTTTACTAGCAATCTCCCTTCTTGGAGAATCAGCACCTTTATCCTCCTGTTCCGTACAGGTTGCAAATTGTCCTGAGGATGAACGGGAAGAGGGGGAACCAATGAGAGACTAGCTCTAGGTGTTGGGGCAGGCACAGGTCATTCTATTTTCCCATCAGGAAGAAGAATTAACCACAGGCTCAGCCTGCCGCCAGGAACCAGAATACGGCCTGAAGCAATCCAGCGCTTTTGCGGCCAGCTCCCAAGAAAGCGAGTTGAAGAATGGAGCTCAGGGGCACTGCAATTCACAAACCTGCAGACTTAGAAATGATAACTCTCGTCCACAAATATATTGAGGGAAGGCAACGAAGAGGATTTGAAAGCAAGGCAGAATTGCAGGAAACAGATTTCAGGAGGTAGATTCGAATCGCCTTTAAAGCACAGGAAAAGCGGCAAAACCTCGACAATGATGCCCTTGGCCAAAAAGGGCGTATGCGTTTTTTCCTGAATATATTCAGGAAAAAACGCATACGCCCTTTTTGGCCAACCAAGCAACCTGGAAAGGCAAATCAGCGCTACAAAGAAGTCTCGCTTCCCATCGGTCAAAAGGGCCATGCTGAATAAAGTGTCAAAACCAGAAATGCAGGACAGGCCATGGAGAAATGGGAGCCTTGCTACGCTGATGGGCGGGATGTAAATTGCCAACAGCCACTCTGGAGAAGTGTACGGTGTGTCCTGAAACATCTAAAAAACTCAGCTTAGAGACCATAGGGCACTTCCTCTCATGGGCGTATAAATTGGGAAAACTAAAAATCAGCAAGACACAGGCACCCCAAAGTTTTGGGCTGCTCTGTTGACAAGAACCTCCACTTCGTTACACCTTAAATATCCCAGGAAAGACAAGAATGGATAAAGAAGTTGTGGTCCTTATGTACAATGGAATATCACTCAGCCATGAAATCAACGTCATAAGGCTAGTAGCAGCATGATGAGTGGATTTAGGTACGACGATTCTAAGTGAAATAAGTTCACACAGAAAAAGACACTTATCATGAGATATCACTTATAGAGGGAATGTCAAAACCGCTACCCTTGAACTGAATTACAAAACAGAACAGAGTCACACGTTTAGAAAACACACTATGGCTGCTTAACGGGAAAGGTGAGGTGGGGTGATGCATAAAACAAGGGTTTCAAATTAGCTCAGATACCGTTCCAGAAACCCAATATGTAATAGACAAGACCTACTCCTTGCTCAGTGAACTGGACTCAACACCCCCTATTCACCGCCCAAGAATATATCTGACTAGTAAGAATCTTAAAACCTATGTATTGATATCTCTCTGTAAGTGAGTCAAGTGGGTGTAAAGCGGCATAAACACAGCAGTGAAAAGCAGCTAAACCCCATTATAAAAATCAATTACTTTAAAAAACCCGTGAAGCAAAGACAGTGAAAGAGAGAGAAATTCTCACAAAATTCGTTCAGGGGCTGTGATGCCACCTGGATTGACCATATCTAGACCCACAGCTGATTGAGACATAAGGGTGGACACTCGTGGGGCTGAGAGGTTTGGTGAGGTTGGCTGAGCTAACGCAGACCCTTTAAAGTAATACGGCGTGGTACCCATCCCATGGGTCCCAAATCTCCAGGTTCAAGGGCATCGTCCTACATTGAAAACATGCATGAGAAACCCCGAAGATGGTACACCGTGTGATCGGGAAAGGTTTCTAAAACGCACCTCATTTCTCATCTCCTTGTGCTCCGGTTCGCCATTCCAGCCGCTTTACTAGCAATCTCCCTCCTTGGAGAATCAGCACCTTTATCCTCCTGTTCCGTACAGGTTGCAATTTGTCCTGAGGATGAACGGGAAGAGGGGGAACCAATGAGAGACTAGCTCTAGGTGTTGGGACAGGCACAGGTCACACTATTTTCCCATCAGGAAGAAGAATTAACCACAGGCTCAGCCTGCCGCCAGGAACCAGAAGACGGCCTGAAGCAATCCTGCGCTTTTGCGGCCAGCTCTCCAAGAAAGCGAGTTGAATAATGGAGCTCAGGGGCACTGCAATTCACAAACCTGCAGACTTAAAAATGATAACTCTCGTCCACACATATATTGAGGGAAGGCAACAAAGAGTATTTGAAAGCAAGGCAGAATTGCAGGAAACAGATTTCAGGAGGTAGATTCGAATCACCTTTAAAGCACAGGAAAAGCGGCAAAACCTCGACAATGATGCCCTTGGCCAAAAAGGGCGTATGCGTTTTTTCCTGAATATATTCAGGAAAAAACGCATACGCCCTTTTTGGCCAACCAAGCAACCTGGAAAGGCAAATCAGCGCTACAAAGAAGTCTCGCTTCCCATCGGTCAAAAGGGCCATGCTGAATAAAGTGTCAAAACCAGAAATGCAGGACAGGCCATGGAGAAATGGGAGCCTTGCTACGCTGATGGGCGGGATGTAAATTGCCAACAGCCACTCTGGAGAAGTGTACGGTGTGTCCTGAAACATCTAAAAAACTCAGCTTAGAGACCATAGGGCACTTCCTCTCATGGGCGTATAAATTGGGAAAACTAAAAATCAGCAAGACACAGGCACCCCAAAGTTTTGGGCTGGTCTGTTGACAAGAACCTCCACTTCGTTACACCTTAAATATCCCAGGAAAGAGAAGAATGGATAAAGAAGTTGTGGTCCTTATGTACAATGGAATATCACTCAGCCATGAAATCAACGTCATAAGGCTGGTAGCAGCATGATGAGTGGATTTAGGTACGACGATTCTAAGTGAAATAAGTCACACAGAAAAAGACACTTATCATGAGATATCACTTATAGAGGGAATGTAAAAACCGCTACCCTTGAACTGAATTACAAAACAGAACAGAGTCACACGTTTAGAAAACACACTATGGCTGCTTAACGGGAAAGGTGAGGTGGGGTGATGCATAAAACAAGGGTTTCAAATTAGCTCAGATACCGTTCCAGAAACCCAATATGTAATAGACTAGACCTACTCCTTGCTCAGTGAACTGGACTCAACACCCCCTATTCATCGCCCAATAATATATCTGACTAGTAAGAATCTTAAAACCTATGTATTGATATCTCTCTGTAAGTGAGTCAAATGGGTGTAAAGCGGCATAAACACAGCAGTGAAAAGCAGCTAAACCCCATTATAAAAATCAATTACGTTTCAAAACCCGGGAAACAAAGACAGTGAAAGAGAGAGAAATTCTTACAAAATTCGTTCAGGGGCTGTGATGCCACCTGGATTGACCATATCTAGACCCACAGCTGATTGAGACATAAGGGTGGACACTCTTGGGGCTGAGAGGTTTGGTGAGGTTGGGTGAGCAAACGCAGACCCTTTAAAGTAATACGGCGTGGTACCCATCCCATGGGTCCCAAATCTCCAGGTTCAAGGGCATCGTCCTATATTGAAAACATGCATGAGAAACCCCGAAGATGGTACACCGTGTGATCGGGAAAGGTTTCTAAAACGCACCTCATTTCTCATCTCCTTGTGCTCCGGTTCGCCATTCCAGCCGCTTTACTAGCAATCTCCCTCCTTGGAGAATCAGCACCTTTATCCTCCTGTTCCGTACAGGTTGCAAATTGTCCTGAGGATGAACGGGAAGAGGGGGAACCAATGAGAGACTAGCTCTAGGTGTTGGGGCAGGCACAGGTCATTCTATTTTCCCATCAGGAAGAAGAATTAACCACAGGCTCAGCCTGCCGCCAGGAACCAGAATACGGCCTGAAGCAATCCTGCGCTTTTGCGGCCAGCTCCCAAGAAAGCGAGTTGAAGAATGGAGCTCAGGGGCACTGCAATTCACAAACCTGCAGTCTTAGAAATGATAACTCTCGTCCACAAATATATTGAGGGAAGGCAACGAAGAGGATTTGAAAGCAAGGCAGAATTGCAGGAAACAGATTTCAGGAGGTAGATTCGAATCGCCTTTAAAGCACAGGAAAAGCGGCAAAACCTCGACAATGATGCCCTTGGCCAAAAAGGGCGTATGCGTTTTTTCCTGAATATATTCAGGAAAAAACGCATACGCCCTTTTTGGCCAACCAAGCAACCTGGAAAGGCAAATCAGCGCTACAAAGAAGTCTCGCTTCCCATCGGTCAAAAGGGCCATGATGAATAAAGTGTCAAAACCAGAAATGCTGGACAGGCCTTGGAGTAATGGGAGCCTTGCTACGCTGATGGGCGGGATGTAAATTGCCAACAGCCACTCTGGAGAAGTGTACGGTGTGTCCTGAAACATCTAAAAAACTCAGCTTAGAGACCATAGGGCACTTCCTCTCATGGGCGTATAAATTGGGAAAACTAAAAATCAGCAAGACACAGGCACCCCAAAGTTTTGGGCTGCTCTGTTGACAAGAACCTCCACTTCGTTACACCTTAAATATCCCAGGAAAGACAAGAATGGATAAAGAAGTTGTGGTCCTTATGTACAATGGAATATCACTCAGCCATGAAATCAACGTCATAAGGCTAGTAGCAGCATGATGAGTGGATTTAGGTACGACGATTCTAAGTGAAATAAGTCACACAGAAAAAGACACTTATCATGAGATATCACTTATAGAGGGAATGTAAAAACCGCTACCCTTGAACTGAATTACAAAACAGAACAGAGTCACACGTTTAGAAAACACACTATGGCTGCTTAACGGGAAAGGTGAGGTGGGGTGATGCATAAAACAAGGGTTTCAAATTAGCTCAGATACCGTTCCAGAAACCCAATATGTAATAGACAAGACCTACTCCTTGCTCAGTGAACTGGACTCAACACCCCCTATTCACCGCCCAAGAATATATCTGACTAGTAAGAATCTTAAAATCTATGTATTGATATCTCTCTGTAAGTGAGTCAAATGGGTGTAAAGCGGCATAAACACAGCAGTGAAAAGCAGCTAAACCCCATTATAAAAATCAATTACGTTTCAAAACCCGGGAAACAAAGACAGTGAAAGAGAGAGAAATTCTTACAAAATTCGTTCAGGGGCTGTGATGCCACCTGGATTGACCATATCTAGACCCACAGCTGATTGAGACATAAGGGTGGACACTCTTGGGGCTGAGAGGTTTGGTGAGGTTGGGTGAGAAAACGCAGACCCTTTAAAGTAATACGGCGTGGTACCCATCCCATGGGTCCCAAATCTCCAGGTTCAAGGGCATCTTCCTACATTGAAAACATGCATGAGAAACCCCGAAGATGGTACACCGTGTGATCGGGAAAGGTTTCTAAAACGCACCTCATTTCTCATCTCCTTGTGCTCCGGTTCACCATTCCAGCCGCTTTACTAGCAATCTCCCTCCTTGGAGAATCAGCACCTTTATCCTCCTGTTCCGTACAGGTTGCTAATGGTCCTGAGGATGAACGGGAAGAGGGTGAACCAATGAGAGACTAGCTCTAGGTGTTGGGGCAGGCACAGGTCATTCTATTTTCCCATCAGGAAGAAGAATTAACCACAGGCTCAGCCTGCCGCCAGGAACCAGAATACGGCCTGAAGCAATCCTGCGCTTTTGCGGCCAGCTCCCAAGAAAGCGAGTTGAAGAATGGAGCTCAGGGGCACTGCAATTCACAAACCTGCAGACTTAGAAATGATAACTCTCGTCCACAAATATATTGAGGGAAGGCAACGAAGAGGATTTGAAAGCAAGGCAGAATTGCAGGAAACAGATTTCAGGAGGTAGATTCGAATCGCCTTTAAAGCACAGGAAAAGCGGCAAAACCTCGACAATGATGCCCTTGGCCAAAAAGGGCGTATGCGTTTTTTCCTGAATATATTCAGGAAAAAACGCATACGCCCTTTTTGGCCAACCAAGCAACCTGGAAAGGCAAATCAGCGCTACAAAGAAGTCTCGCTTCCCATCGGTCAAAAGGGCCATGATGAATAAAGTGTCAAAACCAGAAATGCTGGACAGGCCATGGAGAAATGGGAGCCTTGCTACGCTGATGGGCGGGATGTAAATTGCCAACAGCCACTCTGGAGAAGTGTACGGTGTGTCCTGAAACATCTAAAAAACTCAGCTTAGAGACCATAGGGCACTTCCTCTCATGGGCGTATAAATTGGGAAAACTAAAAATCAGCAAGACACAGGCACCCCAAAGTTTTGGGCTGCTCTGTTGACAAGAACCTCCACTTCGTTACACCTTAAATATCCCAGGAAAGAGAAGAATGGATAAAGAAGTTGTGGTCCTTATGTACAATGGAATATCACTCAGCCATGAAATCAACGTCATAAGGCTAGTAGCAGCATGATGAGTGGATTTAGGTACGACGATTCTAAGTGAAATAAGTCACACAGAAAAAGACACTTATCATGAGATATCACTTATAGAAGAAATGTCAAAACCGCTACCCTTGAACTGAATTACAAAACAGAACAGAGTCACACGTTTAGAAAACACACTATGGCTGCTTAACGGGAAAGGTGAGGTGGGGTGATGCATAAAACAAGGGTTTCAAATTAGCTCAGATACCGTTCCAGAAACCCAATATGTAATAGACAAGACCTACTCCTTGCTCAGTGAACTGGACTCAACACCCCCTATTCACCGCCCAAGAATATATCTGACTAGTAAGAATCTTAAAACCTATGTATTGATATCTCTCTGTAAGTGAGTCAAGTGGGTGTAAAGCGGCATAAACACAGCAGTGAAAAGCAGCTAAACCCCATTATAAAAATCAATTACTTTAAAAAACCCGTGAAACAAAGACAGTGAAAGAGAGAGAAATTCTTACAAAATTCGTTCAGGGGCTGTGATGCCACCTGGATTGACCATATCTAGACCCACAGCTGATTGAGACATAAGGGTGGACACTCGTGGGGCTGAGAGGTTTGGTGAGGTTGGCTGAGCTAACGCAGACCCTTTAAAGTAATACGGCGTGGTACCCATCCCATGGGTCCCAAATCTCCAGGTTCAAGGGCATCGTCCTACATTGAAAACATGCATGAGAAACCCCGAAGATGTTACACCGTGTGATCGGGAAAGGTTTCTAAAACGCACCTCATTTCTCATCTCCTTGTGCTCCGGTTCGCCATTCCAGCCGCTTTACTAGCAATCTCCCTCCTTGGAGAATCAGCACCTTTATCCTCCTGTTCCGTACAGGTTGCAAATTGTCCTGAGGATGAACGGGAAGAGGGGGAACCAATGAGAGACTAGCTCTAGGTGTTGGGGCAGGCACAGGTCATTCTATTTTCCCATCAGGAAGAAGAATTAACCACAGGCTCAGCCTGCCGCCAGGAACCAGAATACGGCCTGAAGCAATCCTGCGCTTTTGCGGCCAGCTCCCAAGAAAGCGAGTTGAAGAATGGAGCTCAGGGGCACTGCAATTCACAAACCTGCAGACTTAGAAATGATAACTCTCGTCCACAAATATATTGAGGGAAGGCAACGAAGAGGATTTGAAAGCAAGGCAGAATTGCAGGAAACAGATTTCAGGAGGTAGATTCGAATCGCCTTTAAAGCACAGGAAAAGCGGCAAAACCTCGACAATGATGCCCTTGGCCAAAAAGGGCGTATGCGTTTTTTCCTGAATATATTCAGGAAAAAACGCATACGCCCTTTTTGGCCAACCAAGCAACCTGGAAAGGCAAATCAGCGCTACAAAGAAGTCTCGCTTCCCATCGGTCAAAAGGGCCATGATGAATAAAGTGTCAAAACCAGAAATGCTGGACAGGCCTTGGAGAAATGGGAGCCTTGCTACGCTGATGGGCGGGATGTAAATTGCCAACAGCCACACTGGAGAAGTGTACGGTGTGTCCTGAAACATCTAAAAAACTCAGCTTAGAGACCATAGGGCACTTCCTCTCATGGGCGTATAAATTGGGAAAACTAAAAATCAGCAAGACACAGGCACCCCAAAGTTTTGGGCTGCTCTGTTGACAAGAACCTCCACTTCGTTACACCTTAAATATCCCAGGAAAGAGAAGAATGGATAAAGAAGTTGTGGTCCTTATATACAATGGAATATCACTCAGCCATGAAATCAACGTCATAAGGCTAGTAGCAGCATGATGAGTGGATTTAGGTACGACGATTCTAAGTGAAATAAGTCACACAGAAAAAGACACTTATCATAAGATATCACTTATAGAGGGAATGTCAAAACCGCTACCCTTGAACTGAATTACAAAACAGAACAGAGTCACACGTTTAGAAAACACACTATGGCTGCTTAACGGGAAAGGTGAGGTGGGGTGATGCATAAAACAAGGGTTTCAAATTAGCTCAGATACCGTTCCAGAAACCCAATATGTAATAGACAAGACCTACTCCTTGCTCAGTGAACTGGACTCAACACCCCCTATTCACCGCCCAAGAATATATCTGACTAGTAAGAATCTTAAAACCTATGTATTGATATCTCTCTGTAAGTGAGTCAAGTGGGTGTAAAGCGGCATAAACACAGCAGTGAAAAGCAGCTAAACCCCATTATAAAAATCAATTACGTTTCAAAACCCGTGAAACAAAGACAGTGAAAGAGAGAGAAATTCTTACAAAATTCGTTCAGGGGCTGTGATGCCACCTGGATTGACCATATCTAGACCCACAGCTGATTGAGACATAAGGGTGGACACTCTTGGGGCTGAGAGGTTTGGTGAGGTTGGGTGAGCAAACGCAGACCCTTTAAAGTAATACAGCGTGGTACCCATCCCATGGGTCCCAAATCTCCAGGTTCAAGGGCATCGTCCTACATTGAAAACATGCATGAGAAACCCCGAAGATGGTACACCGTGTGATCGGGAAAGGTTTCTAAAACGCACCTCATTTCTCATCTCCTTGTGCTCCGGTTCGCCATTCCAGCCGCTTTACTAGCAATCTCCCTTCTTGGAGAATCAGCACCTTTATCCTCCTGTTCCGTACAGGTTGCAAATTGTCCTGAGGATGAACGGGAAGAGGGGGAACCAATGAGAGACTAGCTCTAGGTGTTGGGGCAGGCACAGGTCATTCTATTTTCCCATCAGGAAGAAGAATTAACCACAGGCTCAGCCTGCCGCCAGGAACCAGAATACGGCCTGAAGCAATCCAGCGCTTTTGCGGCCAGCTCCCAAGAAAGCGAGTTGAAGAATGGAGCTCAGGGGCACTGCAATTCACAAACCTGCAGACTTAGAAATGATAACTCTCGTCCACAAATATATTGAGGGAAGGCAACGAAGAGGATTTGAAAGCAAGGCAGAATTGCAGGAAACAGATTTCAGGAGGTAGATTCGAATCGCCTTTAAAGCACAGGAAAAGCGGCAAAACCTCGACAATGATGCCCTTGGCCAAAAAGGGCGTATGCGTTTTTTCCTGAATATATTCAGGAAAAAACGCATACGCCCTTTTTGGCCAACCAAGCAACCTGGAAAGGCAAATCAGCGCTACAAAGAAGTCTCGCTTCCCATCGGTCAAAAGGGCCATGCTGAATAAAGTGTCAAAACCAGAAATGCAGGACAGGCCATGGAGAAATGGGAGCCTTGCTACGCTGATGGGCAGGATGTAAATTGCCAACAGCCACACTGGAGAAGTGTACGGTGTGTCCTGAAACATCTAAAAAACTCAGCTTAGAGACCATAGGGCACTTCCTCTCATGGGCGTATAAATTGGGAAAACTAAAAATCAGCAAGACACAGGCACCCCAAAGTTTTGGGCTGCTCTGTTGACAAGAACCTCCACTTCGCTACACCTTAAATATCCCAGGAAAGAGAAGAATGAATAAAGAAGTTGCGGTCCTTATGTACAATGGAATATCACTCAGCCATGAAATCAATGTCATAAGGCTAGTAGCAGCATGATGAGTGGATTTAGATATGACGATTCTAAGTGAAATAAGTCACACAGAAAAAGACACTTATCATAAGATATCACTCATAGAGGGAATGTCAAAACCGCTACCCTTGAACTGAATTACAAAACAGAACAGAGTCACACGTTTAGAAAACACACTATGGCTGCTTAACGGGAAAGGTGAGGTGGGGTGATGCATAAAACACGGGTTTCAAATTAGCTCAGATACCGTTCCAGAAACCCAATATGTAATAGACAAGACCTACTCCTTGCTCAGTGAACTGGACTCAATACCCCCTATTCACCGCCCAAGAATATATCTGACTAGTAAGAATCTTAAAACCTATGTATTGATATCTCTCTGTAAGTGAGTCAAATGGGTGTAAAGCGGCATAAACACAGCAGTGAAAAGCAGCTAAACCCCATCATAAAAATCAATTACGTTTCAAAACCCGTGAAACAAAGACAGTGAAAGAGAGAGAAATTCTTACAAAATTCGTTCAGGGGCTGTGATGCCACCTGGATTGACCATATCTAGACCCACAGCTGATTGAGACATAAGGGTGGACACTCTTGGGCCTGAGAGGTTTGGTGAGGTTGGGTGAGAAAACGCAGACCCTTTAAAGTAATACGGCGTGGTACCCATCCCATGGGTCCCAAATCTCCAGGTTCAAGGGCATCGTCCTACATTGAAAACATGCATGAGAAACCCCGAAGATGGTACACCGTGTGATCGGGAAAGGTTTCTAAAACGCACCTCATTTCTCATCTCCTTGTGCTCCGGTTCACCATTCCAGCCGCTTTACTAGCAATCTCCCTCCTTGGAGAATCAGCACCTTTATCCTCCTGTTCCGTACAGGTTGCTAATTGTCCTGAGGATGAACGGGAAGAGGGGGAACCAATGAGAGACTAGCTCTAGGTGTTGGGGCAGGCACAGGTCATTCTATTTTCCCATCAGGAAGAAGAATTAACCACAGGCTCAGCCTGCCGCCAGGAACCAGAATACGGCCTGAAGCAATCCTGCGCTTTTGCGGCCTGCTCCCAAGAAAGCGAGTTGAAGAATGGAGCTCAGGGGCACTGCAATTCACAAACCTGCAGACTTAGAAATGATAACTCTCGTCCACAAATATATTGAGGGAAGGCAACGAAGAGGATTTGAAAGCAAGGCAGAATTGCAGGAAACAGATTTCAGGAGGTAGATTCGAATCGCCTTTAAAGCACAGGAAAAGCGGCAAAACCTCGACAATGATGCCCTTGGCCAAAAAGGGCGTATGCGTTTTTTCCTGAATATATTCAGGAAAAAACGCATACGCCCTTTTTGGCCAACCAAGCAACCTGGAAAGGCAAATCAGCGCTACAAAGAAGTCTCGCTTCCCATCGGTCAAAAGGGCCATGCTGAATAAAGTGTCAAAACCAGAAATGCTGGACGGGCCTTGGAGAAATGGGAGCCTTGCTACGCTGATGGGCGGGATGTAAATTGCCAACAGCCACACTGGAGAAGTGTACGGTGTGTCCTGAAACATCTAAAAAACTCAGCTTAGAGACCATAGGGCACTTCCTCTCATGGGCGTATAAATTGGGAAAACTAAAAATCAGCAAGACACAGGCACCCCAAAGTTTTGGGCTGCTCTGTTGACAAGAACCTCCACTTCGTTACACCTTAAATATCCCAGGAAAGAGAAGAATGGATAAAGAAGTTGCGGTCCTTATCTACAATGGAATATCACTCAGCCATGAAATCAATGTCATAAGGCTAGTAGCAGCATGATGAGTGGATTTAGATATGACGATTCTAAGTGAAATAAGTCACACAGAAAAAGACACTTATCATAAGATATCACTCATAGAGGGAATGTCAAAACCGCTACCCTTGAACTGAATTACAAAACAGAACAGAGTCACACGTTTAGAAAACACACTATGGCTGCTTAACGGGAAAGGTGAGGTGGGGTGATGCATAAAACACGGGTTTCAAATTAGCTCAGATACCGTTCCAGAAACCCAATATGTAATAGACAAGACCTACTCCTTGCTCAGTGAACTGGACTCAACACCCCCTATTCACCGCCCAAGAATATATCTGACTAGTAAGAATCTTAAAACCTATGTATTGATATCTCTCTGTAAGTGAGTCAAGTGGGTGTAAAGCGGCATAAACAGAGCAGTGAAAAGCAGCTAAACCCCATTATAAAAATCAATTACGTTTCAAAACCCGTGAAACAAAGACAGTGAAAGAGAGAGAAATTCTTACAAAATTCGTTCAGGGGCTGTGATGCCACCTGGATTGACCATATCTAGACCCACAGCTGATTGAGACATAAGGGTGGACACTCTTGGGGCTGAGAGGTTTGGTGAGGTTGGGTGAGAAAACGCAGACCCTTTAAAGTAATACGGCGTGGTACCCATCCCATGGGTCCCAAATCTCCAGGTTCAAGGGCATCGTCCTACATTGAAAACATGCATGAGAAACCCCGAAGATGGTACACCGTGTGATCGGGAAAGGTTTCTAAAACGCACCTCATTTCTCATCTCCTTGTGCTCCGGTTCGCCATTCCAGCCGCTTTACTAGCAATCTCCCTCCTTGGAGAATCAGCACCTTTATCCTCCTGTTCCGTACAGGTTGCTAATTGTCCTGAGGATGAACGGGAAGAGGGGGAACCAATGAGAGACTAGCTCTAGGTGTTGGGGCAGGCACAGGTCATTCTATTTTCCCATCAGGAAGAAGAATTAACCACAGGCTCAGCCTGCCGCCAGGAACCAGAATACGGCCTGAAGCAATCCTGCGCTTTTCCGGCCAGCTCCCAAGAAAGCGAGTTGAAGAATGGAGCTCAGGGGCACTGCAATTCACAAACTTGCAGACTTAGAAATGATAACTCTCGTCCACAAATATATTGAGGGAAGGCAACGAAGAGGATTTGAAAGCAAGTCAGAATTGCAGGAAACAGATTTCAGGAGGTAGATTCGAATCGCTTTTAAAGCACAGGAAAAGCGGCAAAACCTCGACAATGATGCCCTTGGCCAAAAAGGGCGTATGCGTTTTTTCCTGAATATATTCAGGAAAAAACGCATACGCCCTTTTTGGCCAACCAAGCAACCTGGAAAGGCGAATTAGCGCTACAAAGAAGTCTCGCTTCCCATCGGTCAAAAGGGCCATGATGAATAAAGTGTCAAAACCAGAAATGCAGGACAGGCCATGGAGAAATGGGAGCCTTGCTACGCTGATGGGCGGGATGTAAATTGCCAACAGCCACTCTGGAGAAGTGTACAGTGTGTCCTGAAACATCTAAAAAACTCAGCTTAGAGAGCATAGCGCACTTCCACTCATGGGCGTATAAATTCGGAAAACTAAAACTGAGCAAGCCACAGGCACCCCAAAGTTTTGGGCTACTCTGTTGACAAGAACCTCCACTTCGCTACACCTTAAATATCCCAGGAAAGAGAAGAATGGATAAAGAAGTTGCGGTCCTTATGTACAATGGAATATCACTCAGCCATGAAATCAATGTCATAAGGCTAGTAGCAGCATGATGAGTGGATTTAGATATGACGATTCTAAGTGAAATAAGTCACACAGAAAAAGACACTTATCATAAGATATCACTCATAGAGGGAATGTAAAAACCGCTACCCTTGAACTGAATTACAAAACAGAACAGAGTCACACGTTTAGAAAACACACTATGGCTGCTTAACGGGAAAGGTGAGGTGGGGTGATGCATAAAACACGGGTTTCAAATTAGCTCAGATACCGTTCCAGAAACCCAATATGTAATAGACAAGACCTACTCCTTGCTCAGTGAACTGGACTCAACACCCCCTATTCACCGCCCAAAAATATATCTGACTAGTAAGAATCTTAAAACCTATGTATTGATATCTCTCTGTAAGTGAGTCAAATGGGTGTAAAGCGGCATAAACACAGCAGTGAAAAGCAGCTAAACCCCATTATAAAAATCAATTACTTTAAAAAACCCGTGAAACAAAGACAGTGAAAGAGAGAGAAATTCTTACAAAATTCGTTCAGGGGCTGTGATGCCACCTGGATTGACCATATCTAGACCCACAGCTGATTGAGACATAAGGGTGGACACTCTTGGGGCTGAGAGGTTTGGTGAGGTTGGGTGAGCAAACGCAGACCCTTTAAAGTAATACGGCGTGGTACCCATCCCATGGGTCCCAAATCTCCAGGTTCAAGGGCATCGTCCTACATTGAAAACATGCATGAGAAACCCCGAAGATGGTACACCGTGTGATCGGGAAAGGTTTCTAAAACGCACCTCATTTCTCATCTCCTTGTGCTCCGGTTCACCATTCCAGCCGCTTTACTAGCAATCTCCCTCCTTGGAGAATCAGCACCTTTATCCTCCTGTTCCGTACAGGTTGCAATTTGTCCTGAGGATGCACGGGAAGAGGGGGAACCAATGAGAGACTAGCTCTAGGTGTTGGGGCAGGCACAGGTCATTCTATTTTCCCATCAGGAAGAAGAATTAACCACAGGCTCAGCCTGCCGCCAGGAACCAGAATACGGCCTGAAGCAATCCTGCGCTTTTGCGGCCAGCTCCCAAGAAAGCGAGTTGAAGAATGGAGCTCAGGGGCACTGCAATTCACAAACCTGCAGACTTAGAAATGATAACTCTCGTCCACAAATATATTGAGGGAAGGCAACGAAGAGGATTTGAAAGCAAGGCAGAATTGCAGGAAACAGATTTCAGGAGGTAGATTCGAATCGCCTTTAAAGCACAGGAAAAGCGGCAAAACCTCGACAATGATGCCCTTGGCCAAAAAGGGCGTATGCGTTTTTTCCTGAATATATTCAGGAAAAAACGCATACGCCCTTTTTGGCCAACCAAGCAACCTGGAAAGGCAAATCAGCGCTACAAAGAAGTCTCGCTTCCCATCGGTCAAAAGGGCCATGATGAATAAAGTGTCAAAACCAGAAATGCTGGACAGGCCTTGGAGAAATGGGAGCCTTGCTACGCTGATGGGCGGGATGTAAATTGCCAACAGCCACACTGGAGAAGTGTACGGTGTGTCCTGAAACATCTAAAAAACTCAGCTTAGAGACCATAGGGCACTTCCTCTCATGGGCGTATAAATTGGGAAAACTAAAAATCAGCAAGACACAGGCACCCCAAAGTTTTGGGCTGCTCTGTTGACAAGAACCTCCACTTCGCTACACCTTAAATATCCCAGGAAAGAGAAGAATGAATAAAGAAGTTGCGGTCCTTATGTACAATGGAATATCACTCAGCCATGAAATCAATGTCATAAGGCTAGTAGCAGCATGATGAGTGGATTTAGATATGACGATTCTAAGTGAAATAAGTCACACAGAAAAAGACACTTATCATAAGATATCACTCATAGAGGGAATGTAAAAACCGCTACCCTTGAACTGAATTACAAAACAGAACAGAGTCACACGTTTAGAAAACACACTATGGCTGCTTAACGGGAAAGGTGAGGTGGGGTGATGCATAAAACACGGGTTTCAAATTAGCTCAGATACCGTTCCAGAAACCCAATATGTAATAGACAAGACCTACTCCTTGCTCAGTGAACTGGACTCAATACCCCCTATTCACCGCCCAAGAATATATCTGACTAGTAAGAATCTTAAAACCTATGTATTGATATCTCTCTGTAAGTGAGTCAAATGGGTGTAAAGCGGCATAAACACAGCAGTGAAAAGCAGCTAAACCCCATTATAAAAATCAATTACGTTTCAAAACCCGTGAAACAAAGACAGTGAAAGAGAGAGAAATTCTTACAAAATTCGTTCAGGGGCTGTGATGCCACCTGGATTGACCATATCTAGACCCACAGCTGATTGAGACATAAGGGTGGACACTCTTGGGGCTGAGAGGTTTGGTGAGGTTGGGTGAGAAAACGCAGACCCTTTAAAGTAATACGGCGTGGTACCCATCCCATGGGTCCCAAATCTCCAGGTTCAAGGGCATCGTCCTACATTGAAAACATGCATGAGAAACCCCGAAGATGGTACACCGTGTGATCGGGAAAGGTTTCTAAAACGCACCTCATTTCTCATCTCCTTGTGCTCCGGTTCACCATTCCAGCCGCTTTACTAGCAATCTCCCTCCTTGGAGAATCAGCACCTTTATCCTCCTGTTCCGTACAGGTTGCTAATTGTCCTGAGGATGAACGGGAAGAGGGGGAACCAATGAGAGACTAGCTCTAGGTGTTGGGGCAGGCACAGGTCATTCTATTTTCCCATCAGGAAGAAGAATTAACCACAGGCTCAGCCTGCCGCCAGGAACCAGAATACGGCCTGAAGCAATCCTGCGCTTTTGCGGCCTGCTCCCAAGAAAGCGAGTTGAAGAATGGAGCTCAGGGGCACTGCAATTCACAAACCTGCAGACTTAGAAATGATAACTCTCGTCCACAAATATATTGAGGGAAGGCAACGAAGAGGATTTGAAAGCAAGGCAGAATTGCAGGAAACAGATTTCAGGAGGTAGATTCGAATCGCCTTTAAAGCACAGGAAAAGCGGCAAAACCTCGACAATGATGCCCTTGGCCAAAAAGGGCGTATGCGTTTTTTCCTGAATATATTCAGGAAAAAACGCATACGCCCTTTTTGGCCAACCAAGCAACCTGGAAAGGCAAATCAGCGCTACAAAGAAGTCTCGCTTCCCATCGGTCAAAAGGGCCATGCTGAATAAAGTGTCAAAACCAGAAATGCTGGACGGGCCTTGGAGAAATGGGAGCCTTGCTACGCTGATGGGCGGGATGTAAATTGCCAACAGCCACACTGGAGAAGTGTACGGTGTGTCCTGAAACATCTAAAAAACTCAGCTTAGAGACCATAGGGCACTTCCTCTCATGGGCGTATAAATTGGGAAAACTAAAAATCAGCAAGACACAGGCACCCCAAAGTTTTGGGCTGCTCTGTTGACAAGAACCTCCACTTCGTTACACCTTAAATATCCCAGGAAAGAGAAGAATGGATAAAGAAGTTGTGGTCCTTATGTACAATGGAATATCACTCAGCCATGAAATCAACGTCATAAGGCTAGTAGCAGCATGATGAGTGGATTTAGGTACGACGATTCTAAGTGAAATAAGTCACACAGAAAAAGACACTTATCATGAGATATCACTTATAGAGGGAATGTCAAAACCGCTACCCTTGAACTGAATTACAAAACAGAACAGAGTCACACGTTTAGAAAACACACTATGGCTGCTTAACGGGAAAGGTGAGGTGGGGTGATGCATAAAACAAGGGTTTCAAATTAGCTCAGATACCGTTCCAGAAACCCAATATGTAATAGACAAGACCTACTCCTTGCTCAGTGAACTGGACTCAACACCCCCTATTCACCGCCCAAGAATATATCTGACTAGTAAGAATCTTAAAACCTATGTATTGATATCTCTCTGTAAGTGAGTCAAGTGGGTGTAAAGCGGCATAAACAGAGCAGTGAAAAGCAGCTAAACCCCATTATAAAAATCAATTACTTTAAAAAACCCGTGAAACAAAGACAGTGAAAGAGAGAGAAATTCTTACAAAATTCGTTCAGGGGCTGTGATGCCACCTGGATTGACCATATCTAGACCCACAGCTGATTGAGACATAAGGGTGGACACTCGTGGGGCTGAGAGGTTTGGTGAGGTTGGCTGAGCTAACGCAGACCCTTTAAAGTAATACGGCGTGGTACCCATCCCATGGGTCCCAAATCTCCAGGTTCAAGGGCATCGTCCTACATTGAAAACATGCATGAGAAACCCCGAAGATGGTACACCGTGTGATCGGGAAAGGTTTCTAAAACGCACCTCATTTCTCATCTCCTTGTGCTCCGGTTCAACATTCCAGCCGCTTTACTAGCAATCTCCCTCCTTGGAGAATCAGCACCTTTATCCTCCTGTTCCGTACAGGTTGCTAATTGTCCTGAGGATGAACGGGAAGAGGGGGAACCAATGAGAGACTAGCTCTAGGTGTTGGGGCAGGCACAGGTCATTCTATTTTCCCATCAGGAAGAAGAATTAACCACAGGCTCAGCCTGCCGCCAGGAACCAGAATACGGCCTGAAGCAATCCTGCGCTTTTGCGGCCAGCTCCCAAGAAAGCGAGTTGAAGAATGGAGCTCAGGGGCACTGCAATTCACAAACTTGCAGACTTAGAAATGATAACTCTCGTCCACAAATATATTGAGGGAAGGCAACGAAGAGGATTTGAAAGCAAGTCAGAATTGCAGGAAACAGATTTCAGGAGGTAGATTCGAATCGCCTTTAAAGCACAGGAAAAGCGGCAAAACCTCGACAATGATGCCCTTGGCCAAAAAGAGCGTATGCGTTTTTTCCTGAATATATTCAGGAAAAAACGCATACGCCCTTTTTGGCCAACCAAGCAACCTGGAAAGGCGAATCAGCGCTACAAAGAAGTCTCGCTTCCCATATGTCAAAAGGGCCATGCTGAATAAAGTGTCAAAACCAGAAATGCAGGACAGGCCATGGAGAAATGGGAGCCTTGCTACGCTGATGGGCGGGATGTAAATTGCCAACAGCCACTCTGGAGAAGTGTACGGTGTGTCCTGAAACATCTAAAAAACTCAGCTTAGAGACCATAGGGCACTTCCTCTCATGGGCGTATAAATTGGGAAAACTAAAAATCAGCAAGACACAGGCACCCCAAAGTTTTGGGCTGCTCTGTTGACAAGAACCTCCACTTCGTTACACCTTAAATATCCCAGGAAAGAGAAGAATGGATAAAGAAGTTGCGGTCCTTATCTACAATGGAATATCACTCAGCCATGAAATCAATGTCATAAGGCTAGTAGCAGCATGATGAGTGGATTTAGATATGACGATTCTAAGTGAAATAAGTCACACAGAAAAAGACACTTATCATAAGATATCACTCATAGAGGGAATGTAAAAACCGCTACCCTTGAACTGAATTACAAAACAGAACAGAGTCACACGTTTAGAAAACACACTATGGCTGCTTAACGGGAAAGGTGAGGTGGGGTGATGCATAAAACACGGGTTTCAAATTAGCTCAGATACCGTTCCATAAACCCAATATGTAATAGACAAGACCTACTCCTTGCTCAGTGAACTGGACTCAACACCCCCTATTCACCGCCCAAGAATATATCTGACTAGTAAGAATCTTAAAACCTATGTATTGATATCTCTTTGTAAGTGAGTCAAATGGGTGTAAAGCGGCATAAACACAGCAGTGAAAAGCAGCTAAACCCCATTATAAAAATCAATTACGTTTCAAAACCCGTGAAACAAAGACAGTGAAAGAGAGAGAAATTCTTACAAAATTCGTTCAGGGGCTGTGATGCCACCTGGATTGACCATATCTAGACCCACAGCTGATTGAGACATAAGGGTGGACACTCGTGGGGCTGAGAGGTTTGGTGAGGTTGGCTGAGCTAACGCAGACCCTTTAAAGTAATACGGCGTGGTACCCATCCCATGGGTCCCAAATCTCCAGGTTCAAGGGCATCGTCCTACATTGAAAACATGCATGAGAAACCCCGAAGATGGTACACCGTGTGATCGGGAAAGGTTTCTAAAACGCACCTCATTTCTCATCTCCTTGTGCTCCGGTTCACCATTCCAGCCGCTTTACTAGCAATCTCCCTCCTTGGAGAATCAGCACCTTTATCCTCCTGTTCCGTACAGGTTGCTAATTGTCCTGAGGATGAACGGGAAGAGGGGGAACCAATGAGAGACTAGCTCTAGGTGTTGGGGCAGGCACAGGTCATTCTATTTTCCCATCAGGAAGAAGAATTAACCACAGGCTCAGCCTGCCGCCAGGAACCAGAATACGGCCTGAAGCAATCCTGCGCTTTTGCGGCCAGCTCCCAAGAAAGCGAGTTGAAGAATGGAGCTCAGGGGCACTGCAATTCACAAACCTGCAGACTTAGAAATGATAACTCTCGTCCACAAATATATTGAGGGAAGGCAACGAAGAGGATTTGAAAGCAAGGCAGAATTGCAGGAAACAGATTTCAGGAGGTAGATTCGAATCGCCTTTAAAGCACAGGAAAAGCGGCAAAACCTCGACAATGATGCCCTTGGCCAAAAAGGGCGTATGCGTTTTTTCCTGAATATATTCAGGAAAAAACGCATACGCCCTTTTTGGCCAACCAAGCAACCTGGAAAGGCAAATCAGCGCTACAAAGAAGTCTCGCTTCCCATCGGTCAAAAGGGCCATGATGCATAAAGTGTCAAAACCAGAAATGCTGGACAGGCCTTGGAGAAATGGGAGCCTTGCTACGCTGATGGGTGGGATGTAAATTGCCAACAGCCACACTGGAGAAGTGTACGGTGTGTCCTGAAACATCTAAAAAACTCAGCTTAGAGACCATAGGGCACTTCCTCTCATGGGCGTATAAATTGGGAAAACTAAAAATCAGCAAGACACAGGCACCCCAAAGTTTTGGGCTGCTCTGTTGACAAGAACCTCCACTTCGTTACACCTTAAATATCCCAGGAAAGAGAAGAATGGATAAAGAAGTTGTGGTCCTTATGTACAATGGAATATCACTCAGCCATGAAATCAACGTCATAAGGCTAGTAGCAGCATGATGAGTGGATTTAGGTACGACGATTCTAAGTGAAATAAGTCACACAGAAAAAGACACTTATCATGAGATATCACTTATAGAGGGAATGTCAAAACCGCTACCCTTGAACTGAATTAGAAAACAGAACAGAGTCACACGTTTAGAAAACACACTATGGCTGCTTAACGGGAAAGGTGAGGTGGGGTGATGCATAAAACAAGGGTTTCAAATTAGCTCAGATACCGTTCCAGAAACCCAATATGTAATAGACAAGACCTACTCCTTGCTCAGTGAACTGGACTCAACGCCCCCTATTCACCGCCCAAGAATATATCTGACTAGTAAGAATCTTAAAACCTATGTATTGATATCTCTCTGTAAGTGAGTCAAGTGGGTGTAAAGCGGCATAAACACAGCAGTGAAAAGCAGCTAAACCCCATTATAAAAATCAATTACTTTAAAAAACCCGTGAAACAAAGACAGTGAAAGAGAGAGAAATTCTTACAAAATTCGTTCAGGGGCTGTGATGCCACCTGGATTGACCATATCTAGACCCACAGCTGATTGAGACATAAGGGTGGACACTCGTGGGGCTGAGAGGTTTGGTGAGGTTGGCTGAGCTAACGCAGACCCTTTAAAGTAATACGGCGTGGTACCCATCCCATGGGTCCCAAATCTCCAGGTTCAAGGGCATCGTCCTACATTGAAAACATGCATGAGAAACCCCGAAGATGGTACACCGTGTGATCGGGAAAGGTTTCTAAAACGCACCTCATTTCTCATCTCCTTGTGCTCCGGTTCGCCATTCCAGCCGCTTTACTAGCAATCTCCCTCCTTGGAGAATCAGCACCTTTATCCTCCTGTTCCGTACAGGTTGCAAATTGTCCTGAGGATGAACGGGAAGAGGGGGAACCAATGAGAGACTAGCTCTAGGTGTTGGGGCAGGCACAGGTCATTCTATTTTCCCATCAGGAAGAAGAATTAACCACAGGCTCAGCCTGCCGCCAGGAACCAGAATACGGCCTGAAGCAATCCTGCGCTTTTGCGGCCAGCTCCCAAGAAAGCGAGTTGAAGAATGGAGCTCAGGGGCACTGCAATTCACAAACCTGCAGACTTAGAGATGATAACTCTCGTCCACAAATATATTGAGGGAAGGCAACGAAGAGGATTTGAAAGCAAGGCAGAATTGCAGGAAACAGATTTCAGGAGGTAGATTCGAATCGCCTTTAAAGCACAGGAAAAGCGGCAAAACCTCGACAATGATGCCCTTGGCCAAAAAGGGCGTATGCGTTTTTTCCTGAATATATTCAGGAAAAAACGCATACGCCCTTTTTGGCCAACCAAGCAACCTGGAAAGGCAAATCAGCGCTACAAAGAAGTCTCGCTTCCCATCGGTCAAAAGGGCCATGCTGAATAAAGTGTCAAAACCAGAAATGCTGGACAGGCCTTGGAGAAATGGGAGCCTTGCTACGCTGATGGGCGGGATGTAAATTGCCAACAGCCACACTGGAGAAGTGTACGGTGTGTCCTGAAACATCTAAAAAACTCAGCTTAGAGACCATAGGGCACTTCCTCTCATGGGCGTATAAATTGGGAAAACTAAAAATCAGCAAGACACAGGCACCCCAAAGTTTTGGGCTGCTCTGTTGACAAGAACCTCCACTTCGTTACACCTTAAATATCCCAGGAAAGAGAAGAATGGATAAAGAAGTTGTGGTCCTTATGTACAATGGAATATCACTCAGCCATGAAATCAACGTCATAAGGCTAGTAGCAGCATGATGAGTGGATTTAGGTACGACGATTCTAAGTGAAATAAGTCACACAGAAAAAGACACTTATCATGAGATATCACTTATAGAGGGAATGTCAAAACCGCTACCCTTGAACTGAATTACAAAACAGAACAGAGTCACACGTTTAGAAAACACACTATGGCTGCTTAACGGGAAAGGTGAGGTGGGGTGATGCATAAAACAAGGGTTTCAAATTAGCTCAGATACCGTTCCAGAAACCCAATATGTTATAGACAAGACCTACTCCTTGCTCAGTGAACTGGACTCAACACCCCCTATTCACCGCCCAAGAACATATCTGACTAGTAAGAATCTTAAAACCTATGTATTGATATCTCTCTGTAAGTGAGTCAAGTGGGTGTAAAGCGGCATAAACACAGCAGTGAAAAGCAGCTAAACCCCATTATAAAAATCAATTACTTTAAAAAACCCGTGAAACAAAGACAGTGAAAGAGAGAGAAATTCTTACAAAATTCGTTCAGGGGCTGTGATGCCACCTGGATTGACCATATCTAGACCCACAGCTGATTGAGACATAAGGGTGGACAATCGTGGGGCTGAGGGGTTTGGTGAGGTTGGCTGAGCTAACGCAGACCCTTTAAAGTAATACGGCGTGGTACCCATCCCATGGGTCCCAAATCTCCAGGTTCAAGGGCATCGTCCTCCATTGAAAACATGCATGAGAAACCCCGAAGATGGTACACCGTGTGATCGGGAAAGGTTTCTAAAACGCACCTCATTTCTCATCTCCTTGTGCTCCGGTTCGCCATTCCAGCCGCTTTACTAGCAATCTCCCTCCTTGGAGAATCAGCACCTTTATCCTCCTGTTCCGTACAGGTTGCTAATTGTCCTGAGGATGAACGGGAAGAGGGGGAACCAATGAGAGACTAGCTCTAGGTGTTGGGGCAGGCACAGGTCATTCTATTTTCCCATCAGGAAGAAGAATTAACCACAGGCTCAGCCTGCCGCCAGGAACCAGAATACGGCCTGAAGCAATCCTGCGCTTTTGCGGACAGCTCCCAAGAAAGCGAGTTGAAGAATGGAGCTCAGGGGGACTGCAATTCACAAACCTGCAGACTTAGAGATGATAACTCTCGTCCACAAATATATTGAGGGAAGGCAACGAAGAGGATTTGAAAGCAAGGCAGAATTGCAGGAAACAGATTTCAGGAGGTAGATTCGAATCGCCTTTAAAGCACAGGAAAAGCGGCAAAACCTCGACAATGATGCCCTTGGCCAAAAAGGGCGTATGCGTTTTTTCCTGAATATATTCAGGAAAAAACGCATACGCCCTTTTTGGCCAACCAAGCAACCTGGAAAGGCAAATCAGCGCTACAAAGAAGTCTCGCTTCCCATCGGTCAAAAGGGCCATGATGAATAAAGTGTCAAAAGCAGAAATGCTGGACAGGCCTTGGAGAAATGGGAGCCTTGCTACGCTGATGGGCGGGATGTAAATTGCCAACAGCCACACTGGAGAAGTGTACGGTGTGTCCTGAAACATCTAAAAAACTCAGCTTAGAGACCATAGGGCACTTCCTCTCATGGGCGTATAAATTGGGAAAACTAAAAATCAGCAAGACACAGGCACCCCAAAGTTTTGGGCTGCTCTGTTGACAAGAACCTCCACTTCGTTACACCTTAAATATCCCAGGAAAGAGAAGAATGGATAAAGAAGTTGTGGTCCTTATGTACAATGGAATATCACTCAGCCATGAAATCAACGTCATAAGGCTAGTAGCAGCATGATGAGTGGATTTAGGTACGACGATTCTAAGTGAAATAAGTCACACAGAAAAAGACACTTATCATGAGATATCACTTATAGAGGGAATGTCAAAACCGCTACCCTTGAACTGAATTACAAAACAGAACAGAGTCACACGTTTAGAAAACACACTATGGCTGCTTAACGGGAAAGGTGAGGTGGGGTGATGCATAAAACAAGGGTTTCAAATTAGCTCAGATACCGTTCCAGAAACCCAATATGTTATAGACAAGACCTACTCCTTGCTCAGTGAACTGGACTCAACACCCCCTATTCACCGCCCAAGAACATATCTGACTAGTAAGAATCTTAAAACCTATGTATTGATATCTCTCTGTAAGTGAGTCAAGTGGGTGTAAAGCGGCATAAACACAGCAGTGAAAAGCAGCTAAACCCCATTATAAAAATCAATTACTTTAAAAAACCCGTGAAACAAAGACAGTGAAAGAGAGAGAAATTCTTACAAAATTCGTTCAGGGGCTGTGATGCCACCTGGATTGACCATATCTAGACCCACAGCTGATTGAGACATAAGGGTGGACAATCGTGGGGCTGAGGGGTTTGGTGAGGTTGGCTGAGCTAACGCAGACCCTTTAAAGTAATACGGCGTGGTACCCATCCCATGGGTCCCAAATCTCCAGGTTCAAGGGCATCGTCCTCCATTGAAAACATGCATGAGAAACCCCGAAGATGGTACACCGTGTGATCGGGAAAGGTTTCTAAAACGCACCTCATTTCTCATCTCCTTGTGCTCCGGTTCGCCATTCCAGCCGCTTTACTAGCAATCTCCCTCCTTGGAGAATCAGCACCTTTATCCTCCTGTTCCGTACAGGTTGCTAATTGTCCTGAGGATGAACGGGAAGAGGGGGAACCAATGAGAGACTAGCTCTAGGTGTTGGGGCAGGCACAGGTCATTCTATTTTCCCATCAGGAAGAAGAATTAACCACAGGCTCAGCCTGCCGCCAGGAACCAGAATACGGCCTGAAGCAATCCTGCGCTTTTGCGGACAGCTCCCAAGAAAGCGAGTTGAAGAATGGAGCTCAGGGGGACTGCAATTCACAAACCTGCAGACTTAGAGATGATAACTCTCGTCCACAAATATATTGAGGGAAGGCAACGAAGAGGATTTGAAAGCAAGGCAGAATTGCAGGAAACAGATTTCAGGAGGTAGATTCGAATCGCCTTTAAAGCACAGGAAAAGCGGCAAAACCTCGACAATGATGCCCTTGGCCAAAAAGGGCGTATGCGTTTTTTCCTGAATATATTCAGGAAAAAACGCATACGCCCTTTTTGGCCAACCAAGCAACCTGGAAAGGCAAATCAGCGCTACAAAGAAGTCTCGCTTCCCATCGGTCAAAAGGGCCATGCTGAATAAAGTGTCAAAACCAGAAATGCTGGACAGGCCTTGGAGAAATGGGAGCCTTGCTACGCTGATGGGCGGGATGTAAATTGCCAACAGCCACACTGGAGAAGTGTACGGTGTGTCCTGAAACATCTAAAAAACTCAGCTTAGAGACCATAGGGCACTTCCTCTCATGGGCGTATAAATTGGGAAAACTAAAAATCAGCAAGACACAGGCACCCCAAAGTTTTGGGCTGCTCTGTTGACAAGAACCTCCACTTCGTTACACCTTAAATATCCCAGGAAAGAGAAGAATGGATAAAGAAGTTGTGGTCCTTATGTACAATGGAATATCACTCAGCCATGAAATCAACGTCATAAGGCTAGTAGCAGCATGATGAGTGGATTTAGGTACGACGATTCTAAGTGAAATAAGTCACACAGAAAAAGACACTTATCATGAGATATCACTTATAGAGGGAATGTCAAAACCGCTACCCTTGAACTGAATTACAAAACAGAACAGAGTCACACGTTTAGAAAACACACTATGGCTGCTTAACGGGAAAGGTGAGGTGGGGTGATGCATAAAACAAGGGTTTCAAATTAGCTCAGATACCGTTCCAGAAACCCAATATGTAATAGACAAGACCTACTCCTTGCTCAGTGAACTGGACTCAACACCCCCTATTCACCGCCCAAGAACATATCTGACTAGTAAGAATCTTAAAACCTATGTATTGATATCTCTCTGTAAGTGAGTCAAGTGGGTGTAAAGCGGCATAAACACAGCAGTGAAAAGCAGCTAAACCCCATTATAAAAATCAATTACTTTAAAAAACCCGTGAAACAAAGACAGTGAAAGAGAGAGAAATTCTTACAAAATTCGTTCAGGGGCTGTGATGCCACCTGGATTGACCATATCTAGACCCACAGCTGATTGAGACATAAGGGTGGACACTCTTGGGGCTGAGAGGTTTGGTGAGGTTGGCTGAGCTAACGCAGACCCTTTAAAGTAATACGGCGTGGTACCCATCCCATGGGTCCCAAATCTCCAGGTTCAAGGGCATCGTCCTACATTGAAAACATGCATGAGAAACCCCGAAGATGGTACACCGTGTGATCGGGAAAGGTTTCTAAAACGCACCTCATTTCTCATCTCCTTGTGCTCCGGTTCGCCATTCCAGCCGCTTTACTAGCAATCTCCCTCCTTGGAGAATCAGCACCTTTATCCTCCTGTTCCGTACAGGTTGCAAATTGTCCTGAGGATGAACGGGAAGAGGGGGAACCAATGAGAGACTAGCTCTAGGTGTTGGGGCAGGCACAGGTCATTCTATTTTCCCATCAGGAAGAAGAATTAACCACAGGCTCAGCCTGCCGCCAGGAACCAGAATACGGCCTGAAGCAATCCTGCGCTTTTGCGGCCAGCTCCCAAGAAAGCGAGTTGAAGAATGGAGCTCAGGGGGACTGCAATTCACAAACCTGCAGACTTAGAGATGATAACTCTCGTCCACAAATATATTGAGGGAAGGCAACGAAGAGGATTTGAAAGCAAGGCAGAATTGCAGGAAACAGATTTCAGGAGGTAGATTCGAATCGCCTTTAAAGCACAGGAAAAGCGGCAAAACCTCGACAATGATGCCCTTGGCCAAAAAGGGCGTATGCGTTTTTTCCTGAATATTTTCAGGAAAAAACGCATACGCCCTTTTTGGCCAACCAAGCAACCTGGAAAGGCAAATCAGCGCTACAAAGAAGTCTCGCTTCCCATCGGTCAAAAGGGCCATGCTGAATAAAGTGTCAAAACCAGAAATGCTGGACAGGCCTTGGAGAAATGGGAGCCTTGCTACGCTGATGGGCGGGATGTAAATTGCCAACAGCCACACTGGAGAAGTGTACGGTGTGTCCTGAAACATCTAAAAAACTCAGCTTAGAGACCATAGGGCACTTCCTCTCATGGGCGTATAAATTGGGAAAACTAAAAATCAGCAAGACACAGGCACCCCAAAGTTTTGGGCTGCTCTGTTGACAAGAACCTCCACTTCGTTACACCTTAAATATCCCAGGAAAGAGAAGAATGGATAAAGAAGTTGTGGTCCTTATGTACAATGGAATATCACTCAGCCATGAAATCAACGTCATAAGGCTAGTAGCAGCATGATGAGTGGATTTAGGTACGACGATTCTAAGTGAAATAAGTCACACAGAAAAAGACACTTATCATGAGATATCACTTATAGAGGGAATGTCAAAACCGCTACCCTTGAACTGAATTACAAAACAGAACAGAGTCACACGTTTAGAAAACACACTATGGCTGCTTAACGGGAAAGGTGAGGTGGGGTGATGCATAAAACAAGGGTTTCAAATTAGCTCAGATACCGTTCCAGAAACCCAATATGTAATAGACAAGACCTACTCCTTGCTCAGTGAACTGGACTCAACACCCCCTATTCACCGCCCAAGAACATATCTGACTAGTAAGAATCTTAAAACCTATGTATTGATATCTCTCTGTAAGTGAGTCAAGTGGGTGTAAAGCGGCATAAACACAGCAGTGAAAAGCAGCTAAACCCCATTATAAAAATCAATTACTTTAAAAAACCCGTGAAACAAAGACAGTGAAAGAGAGAGAAATTCTTACAAAATTCGTTCAGGGGCTGTGATGCCACCTGGATTGACCATATCTAGACCCACAGCTGATTGAGACATAAGGGTGGACACTCGTGGGGCTGAGAGGTTTGGTGAGGTTGGCTGAGCTAACGCAGACCCTTTAAAGTAATACGGCGTGGTACCCATCCCATGGGTCCCAAATCTCCAGGTTCAAGGGCATCGTCCTACATTGAAAACATGCATGAGAAACCCCGAAGATGGTACACCGTGTGATCGGGAAAGGTTTCTAAAACGCACCTCATTTCTCATCTCCTTGTGCTCCGGTTCGCCATTCCAGCCGCTTTACTAGCAATCTCCCTCCTTGGAGAATCAGCACCTTTATCCTCCTGTTCCGTACAGGTTGCAAATTGTCCTGAGGATGAACGGGAAGAGGGGGAACCAATGAGAGACTAGCTCTAGGTGTTGGGGCAGGCACAGGTCATTCTATTTTCCCATCAGGAAGAAGAATTAACCACAGGCTCAGCCTGCCGCCAGGAACCAGAATACGGCCTGAAGCAATCCTGCGCTTTTGCGGCCAGCTCCCAAGAAAGCGAGTTAAAGAATGGAGCTCAGGGGGACTGCAATTCACAAACCTGCAGACTTAGAGATGATAACTCTCGTCCACAAATATATTGAGGGAAGGCAACGAAGAGGATTTGAAAGCAAGGCAGAATTGCAGGAAACAGATTTCAGGAGGTAGATTCGAATCGCCTTTAAAGCACAGGAAAAGCGGCAAAACCTCGACAATGATGCCCTTGGCCAAAAAGGGCGTATGCGTTTTTTCCTGAATATATTCAGGAAAAAACGCATACGCCCTTTTTGGCCAACCAAGCAACCTGGAAAGGCAAATCAGCGCTACAAAGAAGTCTCGCTTCCCATCGGTCAAAAGGGCCATGCTGAATAAAGTGTCAAAACCAGAAATGCTGGACAGGCCTTGGAGAAATGGGAGCCTTGCTACGCTGATGGGCGGGATGTAAATTGCCAACAGCCACACTGGAGAAGTGTACGGTGTGTCCTGAAACATCTAAAAAACTCAGCTTAGAGACCATAGGGCACTTCCTCTCATGGGCGTATAAATTGGGAAAACTAAAAATCAGCAAGACACAGGCACCCCAAAGTTTTGGGCTGCTCTGTTGACAAGAACCTCCACTTCGTTACACCTTAAATATCCCAGGAAAGAGAAGAATGGATAAAGAAGTTGTGGTCCTTATGTACAATGGAATATCACTCAGCCATGAAATCAACGTCATAAGGCTAGTAGCAGCATGATGAGTGGATTTAGGTACGACGATTCTAAGTGAAATAAGTCACACAGAAAAAGACACTTATCATGAGATATCACTTATAGAGGGAATGTCAAAACCGCTACCCTTGAACTGAATTACAAAACAGAACAGAGTCACACGTTTAGAAAACACACTATGGCTGCTTAACGGGAAAGGTGAGGTGGGGTGATGCATAAAACAAGGGTTTCAAATTAGCTCAGATACCGTTCCAGAAACCCAATATGTAATAGACAAGACCTACTCCTTGCTCAGTGAACTGGACTCAACACCCCCTATTCACCGCCCAAGAACATATCTGACTAGTAAGAATCTTAAAACCTATGTATTGATATCTCTCTGTAAGTGAGTCAAGTGGGTGTAAAGCGGCATAAACACAGCAGTGAAAAGCAGCTAAACCCCATTATAAAAATCAATTACTTTAAAAAACCCGTGAAACAAAGACAGTGAAAGAGAGAGAAATTCTTACAAAATTCGTTCAGGGGCTGTGATGCCACCTGGATTGACCATATCTAGACCCACAGCTGATTGAGACATAAGGGTGGACACTCGTGGGGCTGAGAGGTTTGGTGAGGTTGGCTGAGCTAACGCAGACCCTTTAAAGTAATACGGCGTGGTACCCATCCCATGGGTCCCAAATCTCCAGGTTCAAGGGCATCGTCCTACATTGAAAACATGCATGAGAAACCCCGAAGATGGTACACCGTGTGATCGGGAAAGGTTTCTAAAACGCACCTCATTTCTCATCTCCTTGTGCTCCGGTTCGCCATTCCAGCCGCTTTACTAGCAATCTCCCTCCTTGGAGAATCAGCACCTTTATCCTCCTGTTCCGTACAGGTTGCAAATTGTCCTGAGGATGAACGGGAAGAGGGGGAACCAATGAGAGACTAGCTCTAGGTGTTGGGGCAGGCACAGGTCATTCTATTTTCCCATCAGGAAGAAGAATTAACCACAGGCTCAGCCTGCCGCCAGGAACCAGAATACGGCCTGAAGCAATCCTGCGCTTTTGCGGCCAGCTCCCAAGAAAGCGAGTTGAAGAATGGAGCTCAGGGGGACTGCAATTCACAAACCTGCAGACTTAGAGATGATAACTCTCGTCCACAAATATATTGAGGGAAGGCAACGAAGAGGATTTGAAAGCAAGGCAGAATTGCAGGAAACAGATTTCAGGAGGTAGATTCGAATCGCCTTTAAAGCACAGGAAAAGCGGCAAAACCTCGACAATGATGCCCTTGGCCAAAAAGGGCGTATGCGTTTTTTCCTGAATATATTCAGGAAAAAACGCATACGCCCTTTTTGGCCAACCAAGCAACCTGGAAAGGCAAATCAGCGCTACAAAGAAGTCTCGCTTCCCATCGGTCAAAAGGGCCATGCTGAATAAAGTGTCAAAACCAGAAATGCTGGACAGGCCTTGGAGAAATGGGAGCCTTGCTACGCTGATGGGCGGGATGTAAATTGCCAACAGCCACACTGGAGAAGTGTACGGTGTGTCCTGAAACATCTAAAAAACTCAGCTTAGAGACCATAGGGCACTTCCTCTCATGGGCGTATAAATTGGGAAAACTAAAAATCAGCAAGACACAGGCACCCCAAAGTTTTGGGCTGCTCTGTTGACAAGAACCTCCACTTCGTTACACCTTAAATATCCCAGGAAAGAGAAGAATGGATAAAGAAGTTGTGGTCCTTATGTACAATGGAATATCACTCAGCCATGAAATCAACGTCATAAGGCTAGTAGCAGCATGATGAGTGGATTTAGGTACGACGATTCTAAGTGAAATAAGTCACACAGAAAAAGACACTTATCATGAGATATCACTTATAGAGGGAATGTCAAAACCGCTACCCTTGAACTGAATTACAAAACAGAACAGAGTCACACGTTTAGAAAACACACTATGGCTGCTTAACGGGAAAGGTGAGGTGGGGTGATGCATAAAACAAGGGTTTCAAATTAGCTCAGATACCGTTCCAGAAACCCAATATGTAATAGACAAGACCTACTCCTTGCTCAGTGAACTGGACTCAACACCCCCTATTCACCGCCCAAGAACATATCTGACTAGTAAGAATCTTAAAACCTATGTATTGATATCTCTCTGTAAGTGAGTCAAGTGGGTGTAAAGCGGCATAAACACAGCAGTGAAAAGCAGCTAAACCCCATTATAAAAATCAATTACTTTAAAAAACCCGTGAAACAAAGACAGTGAAAGAGAGAGAAATTCTTACAAAATTCGTTCAGGGGCTGTGATGCCACCTGGATTGACCATATCTAGACCCACAGCTGATTGAGACATAAGGGTGGACACTCGTGGGGCTGAGAGGTTTGGTGAGGTTGGCTGAGCTAACGCAGACCCTTTAAAGTAATACGGCGTGGTACCCATCCCATGGGTCCCAAATCTCCAGGTTCAAGGGCATCGTCCTACATTGAAAACATGCATGAGAAACCCCGAAGATGGTACACCGTGTGATCGGGAAAGGTTTCTAAAACGCACCTCATTTCTCATCTCCTTGTGCTCCGGTTCGCCATTCCAGCCGCTTTACTAGCAATCTCCCTCCTTGGAGAATCAGCACCTTTATCCTCCTGTTCCGTACAGGTTGCAAATTGTCCTGAGGATGAACGGGAAGAGGGGGAACCAATGAGAGACTAGCTCTAGGTGTTGGGGCAGGCACAGGTCATTCTATTTTCCCATCAGGAAGAAGAATTAACCACAGGCTCAGCCTGCCGCCAGGAACCAGAATACGGCCTGAAGCAATCCTGCGCTTTTGCGGCCAGCTCCCAAGAAAGCGAGTTGAAGAATGGAGCTCAGGGGCACTGCAATTCACAAACCTGCAGTCTTAGAGATGATAACTCTCGTCCACAAATATATTGAGGGAAGGCAACGAAGAGGATTTGAAAGCAAGGCAGAATTGCAGGAAATAGATTTCAGGAGGTAGATTCGAATCGCCTTTAAAGCACAGGAAAAGCGGCAAAACCTCGACAATGATGCCCTTGGCCAAAAAGGGCGTATGCGTTTTTTCCTGAATATATTCAGGAAAAAACGCATACGCCCTTTTTGGCCAACCAAGCAACCTGGAAAGGCAAATCAGCGCTACAAAGAAGTCTCGCTTCCCATCGGTCAAAAGGGCCATGCTGAATAAAGTGTCAAAACCAGAAATGCTGGACAGGCCTTGGAGAAATGGGAGCCTTGCTACGCTGATGGGCGGGATGTAAATTGCCAACAGCCACACTGGAGAAGTGTACGGTGTGTCCTGAAACATCTAAAAAACTCAGCTTAGAGACCATAGGGCACTTCCTCTCATGGGCGTATAAATTGGGAAAACTAAAAATCAGCAAGACACAGGCACCCCAAAGTTTTGGGCTGCTCTGTTGACAAGAACCTCCACTTCGTTACACCTTAAATATCCCAGGAAAGAGAAGAATGGATAAAGAAGTTGTGGTCCTTATGTACAATGGAATATCACTCAGCCATGAAATCAACGTCATAAGGCTAGTAGCAGCATGATGAGTGGATTTAGGTACGACGATTCTAAGTGAAATAAGTCACACAGAAAAAGACACTTATCATGAGATATCACTTATAGAGGGAATGTCAAAACCGCTACCCTTGAACTGAATTACAAAACAGAACAGAGTCACACGTTTAGAAAACACACTATGGCTGCTTAACGGGAAAGGTGAGGTGGGGTGATGCATAAAACACGGGTTTCAAATTAGCTCAGATACCGTTCCAGAAACCCAATATGTAATAGACAAGACCTACTCCTTGCTCAGTGAACTGGACTCAACACCCCCTATTCACCGCCCAAGAATATATCTGACTAGTAAGAATCTTAAAACCTATGTATTGATATCTCTCTGTAAGTGAGTCAAGTGGGTGTAAAGCGGCATAAACACAGCAGTGAAAAGCAGCTAAACCCCATTATAAAAATCAATTACTTTAAAAAACCCGTGAAACAAAGACAGTGAAAGAGAGAGAAATTCTTACAAAATTCGTTCAGGGGCTGTGATGCCACCTGGATTGACCATATCTAGACCCACAGCTGATTGAGACATAAGGGTGGACACTCGTGGGGCTGAGAGGTTTGGTGAGGTTGGCTGAGCTAACGCAGACCCTTTAAAGGAATTCGGCGTGGTACCCATCCCATGGGTCCCAAATCTCCAGGTTCAAGGGCATCGTCCTACATTGAAAACATGCATGAGAAACCCCGAAGATGGTACACCGTGTGATCGGGAAAGGTTTCTAAAACGCACCTCATTTCTCATCTCCTTGTGCTCCGGTTCGCCATTCCAGCCGCTTTACTAGCAATCTCCCTCCTTGGAGAATCAGCACCTTTATCCTCCTGTTCCGTACAGGTTGCAAATTGTCCTGAGGATGAACGGGAAGAGCGGGAACCAATGAGAGACTAGCTCTAGGTGTTGGGGCAGGCACAGGTCATTCTATTTTCCCATCAGGAAGAAGAATTAACCACAGGCTCAGCCTGCCGCCAGGAACCAGAATACGGCCTGAAGCAATCCTGCGCTTTTGCGGCCAGCTCCCAAGAAAGCGAGTTGAAGAATGGAGCTCAGGGGCACTGCAATTCACAAACCTGCAGTCTTAGAGATGATAACTCTCGTCCACAAATATATTGAGGGAAGGCAACGAAGAGGATTTGAAAGCAAGGCAGAATTGCAGGAAATAGATTTCAGGAGGTAGATTCGAATCGCCTTTAAAGCACAGGAAAAGCGGCAAAACCTCGACAATGATGCCCTTGGCCAAAAAGGGCGTATGCGTTTTTTCCTGAATATATTCAGGAAAAAACGCATACGCCCTTTTTGGCCAACCAAGCAACCTGGAAAGGCAAATCAGCGCTACAAAGAAGTCTCGCTTCCCATCGGTCAAAAGGGCCATGCTGAATAAAGTGTCAAAACCAGAAATGCTGGACAGGCCTTGGAGAAATGGGAGCCTTGCTACGCTGATGGGCGGGATGTAAATTGCCAACAGCCACACTGGAGAAGTGTACGGTGTGTCCTGAAACATCTAAAAAACTCAGCTTAGAGACCATAGGGCACTTCCTCTCATGGGCGTATAAATTGGGAAAACTAAAAATCAGCAAGACACAGGCACCCCAAAGTTTTGGGCTGCTCTGTTGACAAGAACCTCCACTTCGTTACACCTTAAATATCCCAGGAAAGAGAAGAATGGATAAAGAAGTTGTGGTCCTTATGTACAATGGAATATCACTCAGCCATGAAATCAACGTCATAAGGCTAGTAGCAGCATGATGAGTGGATTTAGGTACGACGATTCTAAGTGAAATAAGTCACACAGAAAAAGACACTTATCATGAGATATCACTTATAGAGGGAATGTCAAAACCGCTACCCTTGAACTGAATTACAAAACAGAACAGAGTCACACGTTTAGAAAACACACTATGGCTGCTTAACGGGAAAGGTGAGGTGGGGTGATGCATAAAACAAGGGTTTCAAATTAGCTCAGATACCGTTCCAGAAACCCAATATGTAATAGACAAGACCTACTCCTTGCTCAGTGAACTGGACTCAACACCCCCTATTCACCGCCCAAGAACATATCTGACTAGTAAGAATCTTAAAACCTATGTATTGATATCTCTCTGTAAGTGAGTCAAGTGGGTGTAAAGCGGCATAAACACAGCAGTGAAAAGCAGCTAAACCCCATTATAAAAATCAATTACTTTAAAAAACCCGTGAAACAAAGACAGTGAAAGAGAGAGAAATTCTTACAAAATTCGTTCAGGGGCTGTGATGCCACCTGGATTGACCATATCTAGACCCACAGCTGATTGAGACATAAGGGTGGACACTCGTGGGGCTGAGAGGTTTGGTGAGGTTGGCTGAGCAAACGCACACCCTTTAAAGTAATACGGCGTGGTACCCATCCCATGGGTCCCAAATCTCCAGGTTCAAGGGCATCGTCCTACATTGAAAACATGCATGAGAAACCCCGAAGATGGTACACCGTGTGATCGGGAAAGGTTTCTAAAACGCACCTCATTTCTCATCTCCTTGTGCTCCGGTTCGCCATTCCAGCCGCTTTACTAGCAATCTCCCTCCTTGGAGAATCAGCACCTTTATCCTCCTGTTCCGTACAGGTTGCAAATTGTCCTGAGGATGAACGGGAAGAGGGGGAACCAATGAGAGACTAGCTCTAGGTGTTGGGGCAGGCACAGGTCATTCTATTTTCCCATCAGGAAGAAGAATTAACCACAGGCTCAGCCTGCCGCCAGGAACCAGAATACGGCCTGAAGCAATCCTGCGCTTTTGCGGCCAGCTCCCAAGAAAGCGAGTTGAAGAATGGAGCTCAGGGGCACTGCAATTCACAAACCTGCAGACTTAGAGATGATAACTCTCGTCCACAAATATATTGAGGGAAGGCAACGAAGAGGATTTGAAAGCAAGGCAGAATTGCAGGAAACAGATTTCAGGAGGTAGATTCGAATCGCCTTTAAAGCACAGGAAAAGCGGCAAAACCTCGACAATGATGCCCTTGGCCAAAAAGGGCGTATGCGTTTTTTCCTGAATATATTCAGGAAAAAACGCATACGCCCTTTTTGGCCAACCAAGCAACCTGGAAAGGCAAATCAGCGCTACAAAGAAGTCTCGCTTCCCATCGGTCAAAAGGGCCATGCTGCATAAAGTGTCAAAACCAGAAATGCTGGACAGGCCTTGGAGAAATGGGAGCCTTGCTACGCTGATGGGCGGGATGTAAATTGCCAACAGCCACACTGGAGAAGTGTACGGTGTGTCCTGAAACATCTAAAAAACTCAGCTTAGAGACCATAGGGCACTTCCTCTCATGGGCGTATAAATTGGGAAAACTAAAAATCAGCAAGACACAGGCACCCCAAAGTTTTGGGCTGCTCTGTTGACAAGAACCTCCACTTCGTTACACCTTAAATATCCCAGGAAAGAGAAGAATGGATAAAGAAGTTGTGGTCCTTATGTACAATGGAATATCACTCAGCCATGAAATCAACGTCATAAGGCTAGTAGCAGCATGATGAGTGGATTTAGGTACGACGATTCTAAGTGAAATAAGTCACACAGAAAAAGACACTTATCATGAGATATCACTTATAGAGGGAATGTCAAAACCGCTACCCTTGAACTGAATTACAAAACAGAACAGAGTCACACGTTTAGAAAACACACTATGGCTGCTTAACGGGAAAGGTGAGGTGGGGTGATGCATAAAACAAGGGTTTCAAATTAGCTCAGATACCGTTCCAGAAACCCAATATGTAATAGACAAGACCTACTCCTTGCTCAGTGAACTGGACTCAACACCCCCTATTCACCGCCCAAGAACATATCTGACTAGTAAGAATCTTAAAACCTATGTATTGATATCTCTCTGTAAGTGAGTCAAGTGGGTGTAAAGCGGCATAAACACAGCAGTGAAAAGCAGCTAAACCCCATTATAAAAATCAATTACTTTAAAAAACCCGTGAAACAAAGACAGTGAAAGAGAGAGAAATTCTTACAAAATTCGTTCAGGGGCTGTGATGCCACCTGGATTGACCATATCTAGACCCACAGCTGATTGAGACATAAGGGTGGACACTCGTGGGGCTGAGAGGTTTGGTGAGGTTGGCTGAGCTAACGCAGACCCTTTAAAGTAATACGGCGTGGTACCCATCCCATGGGTCCCAAATCTCCAGGTTCAAGGGCATCGTCCTACATTGAAAACATGCATGAGAAACCCCGAAGATGGTACACCGTGTGATCGGGAAAGGTTTCTAAAACGCACCTCATTTCTCATCTCCTTGTGCTCCGGTTCGCCATTCCAGCCGCTTTACTAGCAATCTCCCTCCTTGGAGAATCAGCACCTTTATCCTCCTGTTCCGTACAGGTTGCAAATTGTCCTGAGGATGAACGGGAAGAGGGGGAACCAATGAGAGACTAGCTCTAGGTGTTGGGGCAGGCACAGGTCATTCTATTTTCCCATCAGGAAGAAGAATTAACCACAGGCTCAGCCTGCCGCCAGGAACCAGAATACGGCCTGAAGCAATCCTGCGCTTTTGCGGCCAGCTCCCAAGAAAGCGAGTTGAAGAATGGAGCTCAGGGGCACTGCAATTCACAAACCTGCAGACTTAGAAATGATAACTCTCGTCCACAAATATATTGAGGGAAGGCAACGAAGAGGATTTGAAAGCAAGTCAGAATTGCAGGAAACAGATTTCAGGAGGTAGATTCGAATCGCCTTTAAAGCACAGGAAAAGCGGCAAAACCTCGACAATGATGCCCTTGGCCAAAAAGGGCGTATGCGTTTTTTCCTGAATATATTCAGGAAAAAACGCATACGCCCTTTTTGGCCAACCAAGCAACCTGGAAAGGCAAATCAGCGCTACAAAGAAGTCTCGCTTCCCATCGGTCAAAAGGGCCATGCTGAATAAAGTGTCAAAACCAGAAATGCTGGACAGGCCTTGGAGAAATGGGAGCCTTGCTACGCTGATGGGCGGGATGTAAATTGCCAACAGCCACACTGGAGAAGTGTACGGTGTGTCCTGAAACATCTAAAAAACTCAGCTTAGAGACCATAGGGCACTTCCTCTCATGGGCGTATAAATTGGGAAAACTAAAAATCAGCAAGACACAGGCACCCCAAAGTTTTGGGCTGCTCTGTTGACAAGAACCTCCACTTCGTTACACCTTAAATATCCCAGGAAAGAGAAGAATGGATAAAGAAGTTGTGGTCCTTATGTACAATGGAATATCACTCAGCCATGAAATCAACGTCATAAGGCTAGTAGCAGCATGATGAGTGGATTTAGGTACGACGATTCTAAGTGAAATAAGTCACACAGAAAAAGACACTTATCATGAGATATCACTTATAGAGGGAATGTCAAAACCGCTACCCTTGAACTGAATTACAAAACAGAACAGAGTCACACGTTTAGAAAACACACTATGGCTGCTTAACGGGAAAGGTGAGGTGGGGTGATGCATAAAACAAGGGTTTCAAATTAGCTCAGATACCGTTCCAGAAACCCAATATGTAATAGACAAGACCTACTCCTTGCTCAGTGAACTGGACTCAACACCCCCTATTCACCGCCCAAGAACATATCTGACTAGTAAGAATCTTAAAACCTATGTATTGATATCTCTCTGTAAGTGAGTCAAGTGGGTGTAAAGCGGCATAAACACAGCAGTGAAAAGCAGCTAAACCCCATTATAAAAATCAATTACTTTAAAAAACCCGTGAAACAAAGACAGTGAAAGAGAGAGAAATTCTTACAAAATTCGTTCAGGGGCTGTGATGCCACCTGGATTGACCATATCTAGACCCACAGCTGATTGAGACATAAGGGTGGACACTCGTGGGGCTGAGAGGTTTGGTGAGGTTGGCTGAGCTAACGCAGACCCTTTAAAGTAATACGGCGTGGTACCCATCCCATGGGTCCCAAATCTCCAGGTTCAAGGGCATCGTCCTACATTGAAAACATGCATGAGAAACCCCGAAGATGGTACACCGTGTGATCGGGAAAGGTTTCTAAAACGCACCTCATTTCTCATCTCCTTGTGCTCCGGTTCGCCATTCCAGCCGCTTTACTAGCAATCTCCCTCCTTGGAGAATCAGCACCTTTATCCTCCTGTTCCGTACAGGTTGCAAATTGTCCTGAGGATGAACGGGAAGAGGGGGAACCAATGAGAGACTAGCTCTAGGTGTTGGGGCAGGCACAGGTCATTCTATTTTCCCATCAGGAAGAAGAATTAACCACAGGCTCAGCCTGCCGCCAGGAACCAGAATACGGCCTGAAGCAATCCTGCGCTTTTGCGGCCAGCTCCCAAGAAAGCGAGTTGAAGAATGGAGCTCAGGGGGACTGCAATTCACAAACCTGCAGACTTAGAGATGATAACTCTCGTCCACAAATATATTGAGGGAAGGCAACGAAGAGGATTTGAAAGCAAGGCAGAATTGCAGGAAACAGATTTCAGGAGGTAGATTCGAATCGCCTTTAAAGCACAGGAAAAGCGGCAAAACCTCGACAATGATGCCCTTGGCCAAAAAGGGCGTATGCGTTTTTTCCTGAATATATTCAGGAAAAAACGCATACGCCCTTTTTGGCCAACCAAGCAACCTGGAAAGGCAAATCAGCGCTACAAAGAAGTCTCGCTTCCCATCGGTCAAAAGGGCCATGCTGAATAAAGTGTCAAAACCAGAAATGCTGGACAGTCCTTGGAGAAATGGGAGCCTTGCTACGCTGATGGGCGGGATGTAAATTGCCAACAGCCACACTGGAGAAGTGTACGGTGTGTCCTGAAACATCTAAAAAACTCAGCTTAGAGACCATAGGGCACTTCCTCTCATGGGCGTATAAATTGGGAAAACTAAAAATCAGCAAGACACAGGCACCCCAAAGTTTTGGGCTGCTCTGTTGACAAGAACCTCCACTTCGTTACACCTTAAATATCCCAGGAAAGAGAAGAATGGATAAAGAAGTTGTGGTCCTTATGTACAATGGAATATCACTCAGCCATGAAATCAACGTCATAAGGCTGGTAGCAGCATGATGAGTGGATTTAGGTACGACGATTCTAAGTGAAATAAGTCACACAGAAAAAGACACTTATCATGAGATATCACTTATAGAGGGAATGTAAAAACCGCTACCCTTGAACTGAATTACAAAACAGAACAGAGTCACACGTTTAGAAAACACACTATGGCTGCTTAACGGGAAAGGTGAGGTGGGGTGATGCATAAAACAAGGGTTTCAAATTAGCTCAGATACCGTTCCAGAAACCCAATATGTAATAGACAAGACCTACTCCTTGCTCAGTGAACTGGACTCAACACCCCCTATTCATCGCCCAATAATATATCTGACTAGTAAGAATCTTAAAACCTATGTATTGATATCTCTCTGTAAGTGAGTCAAATGGGTGTAAAGCGGCATAAACACAGCAGTGAAAAGCAGCTAAACCCCATTATAAAAATCAATTACTTTAAAAAACCCGTGAAACAAAGACAGTGAAAGAGAGAGAAATTCTTACAAAATTCGTTCAGTGGCTGTGATGCCACCTGGATTGACCATATCTAGACCCACAGCTGATTGAGACATAAGGGTGGACACTCTTGGGGCTGAGAGGTTTGGTGAGGTTGGGTGAGCAAACGCAGACCCTTTAAAGTAATACGGCGTGGTACCCATCCCATGGGTCCCAAATCTCCAGGTTCAAGGGCATCGTCCTATATTGAAAACATGCATGAGAAACCCCGAAGATGGTACACCGTGTGATCGGGAAAGGTTTCTAAAACGCACCTCATTTCTCATCTCCTTGTGCTCCGGTTCGCCATTCCAGCCGCTTTACTAGCAATCTCCCTCCTTGGAGAATCAGCACCTTTATCCTCCTGTTCCGTACAGGTTGCAAATTGTCCTGAGGATGAACGGGAAGAGGGGGAACCAATGAGAGACTAGCTCTAGGTGTTGGGGCAGGCACAGGTCATTCTATTTTCCCATCAGGAAGAAGAATTAACCACAGGCTCAGCCTGCCGCCAGGAACCAGAATACGGCCTGAAGCAATCCTGCGCTTTTGCGGCCAGCTCCCAAGAAAGCGAGTTGAAGAATGGAGCTCAGGGGCACTGCAATTCACAAACCTGCAGTCTTAGAAATGATAACTCTCGTCCACAAATATATTGAGGGAAGGCAACGAAGAGGATTTGAAAGCAAGGCAGAATTGCAGGAAACAGATTTCAGGAGGTAGATTCGAATCGCCTTTAAAGCACAGGAAAAGCGGCAAAACCTCGACAATGATGCCCTTGGCCAAAAAGGGCGTATGCGTTTTTTCCTGAATATATTCAGGAAAAAACGCATACGCCCTTTTTGGCCAACCAAGCAACCTGGAAAGGCAAATCAGCGCTACAAAGAAGTCTCGCTTCCCATCGGTCAAAAGGGCCATGATGAATAAAGTGTCAAAACCAGAAATGCTGGACAGGCCTTGGAGAAATGGGAGCCTTGCTACGCTGATGGGCGGGATGTAAATTGCCAACAGCCACTCTGGAGAAGTGTACGGTGTGTCCTGAAACATCTAAAAAACTCAGCTTAGAGACCATAGGGCACTTCCTCTCATGGGCGTATAAATTGGGAAAACTAAAAATCAGCAAGACACAGGCACCCCAAAGTTTTGGGCTGCTCTGTTGACAAGAACCTCCACTTCGTTACACCTTAAATATCCCAGGAAAGACAAGAATGGATAAAGAAGTTGTGGTCCTTATGTACAATGGAATATCACTCAGCCATGAAATCAACGTCATAAGGCTAGTAGCAGCATGATGAGTGGATTTAGGTACGACGATTCTAAGTGAAATAAGTCACACAGAAAAAGACACTTATCATGAGATATCACTTATAGAGGGAATGTAAAAACCGCTACCCTTGAACTGAATTACAAAACAGAACAGAGTCACACGTTTAGAAAACACACTATGGCTGCTTAACGGGAAAGGTGAGGTGGGGTGATGCATAAAACAAGGGTTTCAAATTAGCTCAGATACCGTTCCAGAAACCCAATATGTAATAGACAAGACCTACTCCTTGCTCAGTGAACTGGACTCAACACCCCCTATTCACCGCCCAAGAATATATCTGACTAGTAAGAATCTTAAAATCTATGTATTGATATCTCTCTGTAAGTGAGTCAAATGGGTGTAAAGCGGCATAAACACAGCAGTGAAAAGCAGCTAAACCCCATTATAAAAATCAATTACGTTTCAAAACCCGGGAAACAAAGACAGTGAAAGAGAGAGAAATTCTTACAAAATTCGTTCAGGGGCTGTGATGCCACCTGGATTGACCATATCTAGACCCACAGCTGATTGAGACATAAGGGTGGACACTCTTGGGGCTGAGAGGTTTGGTGAGGTTGGGTGAGAAAACGCAGACCCTTTAAAGTAATACGGCGTGGTACCCATCCCATGGGTCCCAAATCTCCAGGTTCAAGGGCATCTTCCTACATTGAAAACATGCATGAGAAACCCCGAAGATGGTACACCGTGTGATCGGGAAAGGTTTCTAAAACGCACCTCATTTCTCATCTCCTTGTGCTCCGGTTCACCATTCCAGCCGCTTTACTAGCAATCTCCCTCCTTGGAGAATCAGCACCTTTATCCTCCTGTTCCGTACAGGTTGCTAATGGTCCTGAGGATGAACGGGAAGAGGGTGAACCAATGAGAGACTAGCTCTAGGTGTTGGGGCAGGCACAGGTCATTCTATTTTCCCATCAGGAAGAAGAATTAACCACAGGCTCAGCCTGCCGCCAGGAACCAGAATACGGCCTGAAGCAATCCTGCGCTTTTGCGGCCAGCTCCCAAGAAAGCGAGTTGAAGAATGGAGCTCAGGGGCACTGCAATTCACAAACCTGCAGACTTAGAAATGATAACTCTCGTCCACAAATATATTGAGGGAAGGCAACGAAGAGGATTTGAAAGCAAGGCAGAATTGCAGGAAACAGATTTCAGGAGGTAGATTCGAATCGCCTTTAAAGCACAGGAAAAGCGGCAAAACCTCGACAATGATGCCCTTGGCCAAAAAGGGCGTATGCGTTTTTTCCTGAATATATTCAGGAAAAAACGCATACGCCCTTTTTGGCCAACCAAGCAACCTGGAAAGGCAAATCAGCGCTACAAAGAAGTCTCGCTTCCCATCGGTCAAAAGGGCCATGATGAATAAAGTGTCAAAACCAGAAATGCTGGACAGGCCTTGGAGAAATGGGAGCCTTGCTACACTGATGGGCGGGATGTAAATTGCCAACAGCCACACTGGAGAAGTGTACGGTGTGTCCTGAAACATCTAAAAAACTCAGCTTAGAGACCATAGGGCACTTCCTCTCATGGGCGTATAAATTGGGAAAACTAAAAATCAGCAAGACACAGGCACCCCAAAGTTTTGGGCTGCTCTGTTGACAAGAACCTCCACTTCGTTACACCTTAAATATCCCAGGAAAGAGAAGAATGGATAAAGAAGTTGTGGTCCTTATGTACAATGGAATATCACTCAGCCATGAAATCAACGTCATAAGGCTAGTAGCAGCATGATGAGTGGATTTAGGTACGACGATTCTAAGTGAAATAAGTCACACAGAAAAAGACACTTATCATGAGATATCACTTATAGAGGGAATGTCAAAACCGCTACCCTTGAACTGAATTACAAAACAGAACAGAGTCACACGTTTAGAAAACACACTATGGCTGCTTAACGGGAGAGGTGAGGTGGGGTGATGCATAAAACAAGGGTTTCAAATTAGCTCAGATACCGTTCCAGAAACCCAATATGTAATAGACAAGACCTACTCCTTGCTCAGTGAACTGGACTCAACACCCCCTATTCACCGCCCAAGAATATATCTGACTAGTAAGAATCTTAAAACCTATGTATTGATATCTCTCTGTAAGTGAGTCAAGTGGGTGTAAAGCGGCATAAACAGAGCAGTGAAAAGCAGCTAAACCCCATTATAAAAATCAATTACGTTTCAAAACCCGTGAAACAAAGACAGTGAAAGAGAGAGAAATTCTTACAAAATTCGTTCAGGGGCTGTGATGCCACCTGGATTGACCATATCTAGACCCACAGCTGATTGAGACATAAGGGTGGACACTCTTGGGGCTGAGAGGTTTGGTGAGGTTGGGTGAGCAAACGCAGACCCTTTAAAGTAATACGGCGTGGTACCCATCCCATGGGTCCCAAATCTCCAGGTTCAAGGGCATCGTCCTACATTGAAAACATGCATGAGAAACCCCGAAGATGGTACACCGTGTGATCGGGAAAGGTTTCTAAAACGCACCTCATTTCTCATCTCCTTGTGCTCCGGTTCGCCATTCCAGCCGCTTTACTAGCAATCTCCCTTCTTGGAGAATCAGCACCTTTATCCTCCTGTTCCGTACAGGTTGCAAATTGTCCTGAGGATGAACGGGAAGAGGGGGAACCAATGAGAGACTAGCTCTAGGTGTTGGGGCAGGCACAGGTCATTCTATTTTCCCATCAGGAAGAAGAATTAACCACAGGCTCAGCCTGCCGCCAGGAACCAGAATACGGCCTGAAGCAATCCAGCGCTTTTGCGGCCAGCTCCCAAGAAAGCGAGTTGAAGAATGGAGCTCAGGGGCACTGCAATTCACAAACCTGCAGACTTAGAAATGATAACTCTCGTCCACAAATATATTGAGGGAAGGCAACGAAGAGGATTTGAAAGCAAGGCAGAATTGCAGGAAACAGATTTCAGGAGGTAGATTCGAATCGCCTTTAAAGCACAGGAAAAGCGGCAAAACCTCGACAATGATGCCCTTGGCCAAAAAGGGCGTATGCGTTTTTTCCTGAATATATTCAGGAAAAAACGCATACGCCCTTTTTGGCCAACCAAGCAACCTGGAAAGGCGAATCAGCGCTACAAAGAAGTCTCGCTTCCCATCGGTCAAAAGGGCCATGCTGAATAAAGTGTCAAAACCAGAAATGCAGGACAGGCCATGGAGAAATGGGAGCCTTGCTACGCTGATGGGCGGGATGTAAATTGCCAACAGCCACACTGGAGAAGTGTACGGTGTGTCCTGAAACATCTAAAAAACTCAGCTTAGAGACCATAGGGCACTTCCTCTCATGGGCGTATAAATTGGGAAAACTAAAAATCAGCAAGACACAGGCACCCCAAAGTTTTGGGCTGCTCTGTTGACAAGAACCTCCACTTCGCTACACCTTAAATATCCCAGGAAAGAGAAGAATGAATAAAGAAGTTGCGGTCCTTATGTACAATGGAATATCACTCAGCCATGAAATCAATGTCATAAGGCTAGTAGCAGCATGATGAGTGGATTTAGATATGACGATTCTAAGTGAAATAAGTCACACAGAAAAAGACACTTATCATAAGATATCACTCATAGAGGGAATGTCAAAACCGCTACCCTTGAACTGAATTACAAAACAGAACAGAGTCACACGTTTAGAAAACACACTATGGCTGCTTAACGGGAAAGGTGAGGTGGGGTGATGCATAAAACACGGGTTTCAAATTAGCTCAGATACCGTTCCAGAAACCCAATATGTAATAGACAAGACCTACTCCTTGCTCAGTGAACTGGACTCAATACCCCCTATTCACCGCCCAAGAATATATCTGACTAGTAAGAATCTTAAAACCTATGTATTGATATCTCTCTGTAAGTGAGTCAAATGGGTGTAAAGCGGCATAAACACAGCAGTGAAAAGCAGCTAAACCCCATTATAAAAATCAATTACGTTTCAAAACCCGTGAAACAAAGACAGTGAAAGAGAGAGAAATTCTTACAAAATTCGTTCAGGGGCTGTGATGCCACCTGGATTGACCATATCTAGACCCACAGCTGATTGAGACATAAGGGTGGACACTCTTGGGGCTGAGAGGTTTGGTGAGGTTGGGTGAGAAAACGCAGACCCTTTAAAGTAATACGGCGTGGTACCCATCCCATGGGTCCCAAATCTCCAGGTTCAAGGGCATCGTCCTACATTGAAAACATGCATGAGAAACCCCGAAGATGGTACACCGTGTGATCGGGAAAGGTTTCTAAAACGCACCTCATTTCTCATCTCCTTGTGCTCCGGTTCACCATTCCAGCCGCTTTACTAGCAATCTCCCTCCTTGGAGAATCAGCACCTTTATCCTCCTGTTCCGTACAGGTTGCTAATTGTCCTGAGGATGAACGGGAAGAGGGGGAACCAATGAGAGACTAGCTCTAGGTGTTGGGGCAGGCACAGGTCATTCTATTTTCCCATCAGGAAGAAGAATTAACCACAGGCTCAGCCTGCCGCCAGGAACCAGAATACGGCCTGAAGCAATCCTGTGCTTTTGCGGCCTGCTCCCAAGAAAGCGAGTTGAAGAATGGAGCTCAGGGGCACTGCAATTCACAAACCTGCAGACTTAGAAATGATAACTCTCGTCCACAAATATATTGAGGGAAGGCAACGAAGAGGATTTGAAAGCAAGGCAGAATTGCAGGAAACAGATTTCAGGAGGTAGATTCGAATCGCCTTTAAAGCACAGGAAAAGCGGCAAAACCTCGACAATGATGCCCTTGGCCAAAAAGGGCGTATGCGTTTTTTCCTGAATATATTCAGGAAAAAACGCATACGCCCTTTTTGGCCAACCAAGCAACCTGGAAAGGCAAATCAGCGCTACAAAGAAGTCTCGCTTCCCATCGGTCAAAAGGGCCATGCTGAATAAAGTGTCAAAACCAGAAATGCTGGACGGGCCTTGGAGAAATGGGAGCCTTGCTACGCTGATGGGCGGGATGTAAATTGCCAACAGCCACACTGGAGAAGTGTACGGTGTGTCCTGAAACATCTAAAAAACTCAGCTTAGAGACCATAGGGCACTTCCTCTCATGGGCGTATAAATTGGGAAAACTAAAAATCAGCAAGACACAGGCACCCCAAAGTTTTGGGCTGCTCTGTTGACAAGAACCTCCACTTCGTTACACCTTAAATATCCCAGGAAAGAGAAGAATGGATAAAGAAGTTGCGGTCCTTATCTACAATGGAATATCACTCAGCCATGAAATCAATGTCATAAGGCTAGTAGCAGCATGATGAGTGGATTTAGATATGACGATTCTAAGTGAAATAAGTCACACAGAAAAAGACACTTATCATAAGATATCACTCATAGAGGGAATGTAAAAACCGCTACCCTTGAACTGAATTACAAAACAGAACAGAGTCACACGTTTAGAAAACACACTATGGCTGCTTAACGGGAAAGGTGAGGTGGGGTGATGCATAAAACACGGGTTTCAAATTAGCTCAGATACCGTTCCAGAAACCCAATATGTAATAGACAAGACCTACTCCTTGCTCAGTGAACTGGACTCAACACCCCCTATTCACCGCCCAAGAATATATCTGACTAGTAAGAATCTTAAAACCTATGTATTGATATCTCTTTGTAAGTGAGTCAAATGGGTGTAAAGCGGCATAAACACAGCAGTGAAAAGCAGCTAAACCCCATTATAAAAATCAATTACTTTAAAAAACCCGTGAAACAAAGACAGTGAAAGAGAGAGAAATTCTTACAAAATTCGTTCAGGGGCTGTGATGCCACCTGGATTGACCATATCTAGACCCACAGCTGATTGAGACATAAGGGTGGACACTCTTGGGGCTGAGAGGTTTGGTGAGGTTGGGTGAGCAAACGCAGACCCTTTAAAGTAATACGGCGTGGTACCCATCCCATGGGTCCCAAATCTCCAGGTTCAAGGGCATCGTCCTACATTGAAAACATGCATGAGAAACCCCGAAGATGGTACACCGTGTGATCGGGAAAGGTTTCTAAAACGCACCTCATTTCTCATCTCCTTGTGCTCCGGTTCACCATTCCAGCCGCTTTACTAGCAATCTCCCTCCTTGGAGAATCAGCACCTTTATCCTCCTGTTCCGTACAGGTTGCAATTTGTCCTGAGGATGCACGGGAAGAGGGGGAACCAATGAGAGACTAGCTCTAGGTGTTGGGGCAGGCACAGGTCATTCTATTTTCCCATCAGGAAGAAGAATTAACCACAGGCTCAGCCTGCCGCCAGGAACCAGAATACGGCCTGAAGCAATCCTGCGCTTTTGCGGCCAGCTCCCAAGAAAGCGAGTTGAAGAATGGAGCTCAGGGGCACTGCAATTCACAAACCTGCAGACTTAGAAATGATAACTCTCGTCCACAAATATATTGAGGGAAGGCAACGAAGAGGATTTGAAAGCAAGGCAGAATTGCAGGAAACAGATTTCAGGAGGTAGATTCGAATCGCCTTTAAAGCACAGGAAAAGCGGCAAAACCTCGACAATGATGCCCTTGGCCAAAAAGGGCGTATGCGTTTTTTCCTGAATATATTCAGGAAAAAACGCATACGCCCTTTTTGGCCAACCAAGCAACCTGGAAAGGCAAATCAGCGCTACAAAGAAGTCTCGCTTCCCATCGGTCAAAAGGGCCATGATGAATAAAGTGTCAAAACCAGAAATGCTGGACAGGCCTTGGAGAAATGGGAGCCTTGCTACGCTGATGGGCGGGATGTAAATTGCCAACAGCCACACTGGAGAAGTGTACGGTGTGTCCTGAAACATCTAAAAAACTCAGCTTAGAGACCATAGGGCACTTCCTCTCATGGGCGTATAAATTGGGAAAACTAAAAATCAGCAAGACACAGGCACCCCAAAGTTTTGGGCTGCTCTGTTGACAAGAACCTCCACTTCGCTACACCTTAAATATCCCAGGAAAGAGAAGAATGAATAAAGAAGTTGCGGTCCTTATGTACAATGGAATATCACTCAGCCATGAAATCAATGTCATAAGGCTAGTAGCAGCATGATGAGTGGATTTAGATATGACGATTCTAAGTGAAATAAGTCACACAGAAAAAGACACTTATCATAAGATATCACTCATAGAGGGAATGTAAAAACCGCTACCCTTGAACTGAATTACAAAACAGAACAGAGTCACACGTTTAGAAAACACACTATGGCTGCTTAACGGGAAAGGTGAGGTGGGGTGATGCATAAAACACGGGTTTCAAATTAGCTCAGATACCGTTCCAGAAACCCAATATGTAATAGACAAGACCTACTCCTTGCTCAGTGAACTGGACTCAATACCCCCTATTCACCGCCCAAGAATATATCTGACTAGTAAGAATCTTAAAACCTATGTATTGATATCTCTCTGTAAGTGAGTCAAATGGGTGTAAAGCGGCATAAACACAGCAGTGAAAAGCAGCTAAACCCCATTATAAAAATCAATTACGTTTCAAAACCCGTGAAACAAAGACAGTGAAAGAGAGAGAAATTCTTACAAAATTCGTTCAGGGGCTGTGATGCCACCTGGATTGACCATATCTAGACCCACAGCTGATTGAGACATAAGGGTGGACACTCTTGGGGCTGAGAGGTTTGGTGAGGTTGGGTGAGAAAACGCAGACCCTTTAAAGTAATACGGCGTGGTACCCATCCCATGGGTCCCAAATCTCCAGGTTCAAGGGCATCGTCCTACATTGAAAACATGCATGAGAAACCCCGAAGATGGTACACCGTGTGATCGGGAAAGGTTTCTAAAACGCACCTCATTTCTCATCTCCTTGTGCTCCGGTTCACCATTCCAGCCGCTTTACTAGCAATCTCCCTCCTTGGAGAATCAGCACCTTTATCCTCCTGTTCCGTACAGGTTGCTAATTGTCCTGAGGATGAACGGGAAGAGGGGGAACCAATGAGAGACTAGCTCTAGGTGTTGGGGCAGGCACAGGTCATTCTATTTTCCCATCAGGAAGAAGAATTAACCACAGGCTCAGCCTGCCGCCAGGAACCAGAATACGGCCTGAAGCAATCCTGCGCTTTTGCGGCCTGCTCCCAAGAAAGCGAGTTGAAGAATGGAGCTCAGGGGCACTGCAATTCACAAACCTGCAGACTTAGAAATGATAACTCTCGTCCACAAATATATTGAGGGAAGGCAACGAAGAGGATTTGAAAGCAAGGCAGAATTGCAGGAAACAGATTTCAGGAGGTAGATTCGAATCGCCTTTAAAGCACAGGAAAAGCGGCAAAACCTCGACAATGATGCCCTTGGCCAAAAAGGGCGTATGCGTTTTTTCCTGAATATATTCAGGAAAAAACGCATACGCCCTTTTTGGCCAACCAAGCAACCTGGAAAGGCAAATCAGCGCTACAAAGAAGTCTCGCTTCCCATCGGTCAAAAGGGCCATGCTGAATAAAGTGTCAAAACCAGAAATGCTGGACGGGCCTTGGAGAAATGGGAGCCTTGCTACGCTGATGGGCGGGATGTAAATTGCCAACAGCCACACTGGAGAAGTGTACGGTGTGTCCTGAAACATCTAAAAAACTCAGCTTAGAGACCATAGGGCACTTCCTCTCATGGGCGTATAAATTGGGAAAACTAAAAATCAGCAAGACACAGGCACCCCAAAGTTTTGGGCTGCTCTGTTGACAAGAACCTCCACTTCGTTACACCTTAAATATCCCAGGAAAGAGAAGAATGGATAAAGAAGTTGTGGTCCTTATGTACAATGGAATATCACTCAGCCATGAAATCAACGTCATAAGGCTAGTAGCAGCATGATGAGTGGATTTAGGTACGACGATTCTAAGTGAAATAAGTCACACAGAAAAAGACACTTATCATGAGATATCACTTATAGAGGGAATGTCAAAACCGCTACCCTTGAACTGAATTACAAAACAGAACAGAGTCACACGTTTAGAAAACACACTATGGCTGCTTAACGGGAAAGGTGAGGTGGGGTGATGCATAAAACAAGGGTTTCAAATTAGCTCAGATACCGTTCCAGAAACCCAATATGTAATAGACAAGACCTACTCCTTGCTCAGTGAACTGGACTCAACACCCCCTATTCACCGCCCAAGAATATATCTGACTAGTAAGAATCTTAAAACCTATGTATTGATATCTCTCTGTAAGTGAGTCAAGTGGGTGTAAAGCGGCATAAACAGAGCAGTGAAAAGCAGCTAAACCCCATTATAAAAATCAATTACTTTAAAAAACCCGTGAAACAAAGACAGTGAAAGAGAGAGAAATTCTTACAAAATTCGTTCAGGGGCTGTGATGCCACCTGGATTGACCATATCTAGACCCACAGCTGATTGAGACATAAGGGTGGACACTCGTGGGGCTGAGAGGTTTGGTGAGGTTGGCTGAGCTAACGCAGACCCTTTAAAGTAATACGGCGTGGTACCCATCCCATGGGTCCCAAATCTCCAGGTTCAAGGGCATCGTCCTACATTGAAAACATGCATGAGAAACCCCGAAGATGGTACACCGTGTGATCGGGAAAGGTTTCTAAAACGCACCTCATTTCTCATCTCCTTGTGCTCCGGTTCAACATTCCAGCCGCTTTACTAGCAATCTCCCTCCTTGGAGAATCAGCACCTTTATCCTCCTGTTCCGTACAGGTTGCTAATTGTCCTGAGGATGAACGGGAAGAGGGGGAACCAATGAGAGACTAGCTCTAGGTGTTGGGGCAGGCACAGGTCATTCTATTTTCCCATCAGGAAGAAGAATTAACCACAGGCTCAGCCTGCCGCCAGGAACCAGAATACGGCCTGAAGCAATCCTGCGCTTTTGCGGCCAGCTCCCAAGAAAGCGAGTTGAAGAATGGAGCTCAGGGGCACTGCAATTCACAAACTTGCAGACTTAGAAATGATAACTCTCGTCCACAAATATATTGAGGGAAGGCAACGAAGAGGATTTGAAAGCAAGTCAGAATTGCAGGAAACAGATTTCAGGAGGTAGATTCGAATCGCCTTTAAAGCACAGGAAAAGCGGCAAAACCTCGACAATGATGCCCTTGGCCAAAAAGGGCGTATGCGTTTTTTCCTGAATATATTCAGGAAAAAACGCATACGCCCTTTTTGGCCAACCAAGCAACCTGGAAAGGCGAATCAGCGCTACAAAGAAGTCTCGCTTCCCATATGTCAAAAGGGCCATGCTGAATAAAGTGTCAAAACCAGAAATGCAGGACAGGCCATGGAGAAATGGGAGCCTTGCTACGCTGATGGGCGGGATGTAAATTGCCAACAGCCACTCTGGAGAAGTGTACGGTGTGTCCTGAAACATCTAAAAAACTCAGCTTAGAGACCATAGGGCACTTCCTCTCATGGGCGTATAAATTGGGAAAACTAAAAATCAGCAAGACACAGGCACCCCAAAGTTTTGGGCTGCTCTGTTGACAAGAACCTCCACTTCGTTACACCTTAAATATCCCAGGAAAGAGAAGAATGGATAAAGAAGTTGCGGTCCTTATCTACAATGGAATATCACTCAGCCATGAAATCAATGTCATAAGGCTAGTAGCAGCATGATGAGTGGATTTAGATATGACGATTCTAAGTGAAATAAGTCACACAGAAAAAGACACTTATCATAAGATATCACTCATAGAGGGAATGTAAAAACCGCTACCCTTGAACTGAATTACAAAACAGAACAGAGTCACACGTTTAGAAAACACACTATGGCTGCTTAACGGGAAAGGTGAGGTGGGGTGATGCATAAAACACGGGTTTCAAATTAGCTCAGATACCGTTCCATAAACCCAATATGTAATAGACAAGACCTACTCCTTGCTCAGTGAACTGGACTCAACACCCCCTATTCACCGCCCAAGAATATATCTGACTAGTAAGAATCTTAAAACCTATGTATTGATATCTCTTTGTAAGTGAGTCAAATGGGTGTAAAGCGGCATAAACACAGCAGTGAAAAGCAGCTAAACCCCATTATAAAAATCAATTACGTTTCAAAACCCGTGAAACAAAGACAGTGAAAGAGAGAGAAATTCTTACAAAATTCGTTCAGGGGCTGTGATGCCACCTGGATTGACCATATCTAGACCCACAGCTGATTGAGACATAAGGGTGGACACTCGTGGGGCTGAGAGGTTTGGTGAGGTTGGCTGAGCTAACGCAGACCCTTTAAAGTAATACGGCGTGGTACCCATCCCATGGGTCCCAAATCTCCAGGTTCAAGGGCATCGTCCTACATTGAAAACATGCATGAGAAACCCCGAAGATGGTACACCGTGTGATCGGGAAAGGTTTCTAAAACGCACCTCATTTCTCATCTCCTTGTGCTCCGGTTCACCATTCCAGCCGCTTTACTAGCAATCTCCCTCCTTGGAGAATCAGCACCTTTATCCTCCTGTTCCGTACAGGTTGCTAATTGTCCTGAGGATGAACGGGAAGAGGGGGAACCAATGAGAGACTAGCTCTAGGTGTTGGGGCAGGCACAGGTCATTCTATTTTCCCATCAGGAAGAAGAATTAACCACAGGCTCAGCCTGCCGCCAGGAACCAGAATACGGCCTGAAGCAATCCTGCGCTTTTGCGGCCAGCTCCCAAGAAAGCGAGTTGAAGAATGGAGCTCAGGGGCACTGCAATTCACAAACTTGCAGACTTAGAAATGATAACTCTCGTCCACAAATATATTGAGGGAAGGCAACGAAGAGGATTTGAAAGCAAGTCAGAATTGCAGGAAACAGATTTCAGGAGGTAGATTCGAATCGCTTTTAAAGCACAGGAAAAGCGGCAAAACCTCGACAATGATGCCCTTGGCCAAAAAGGGCGTATGCGTTTTTTCCTGAATATATTCAGGAAAAAACGCATACGCCCTTTTTGGCCAACCAAGCAACCTGGAAAGGCGAATCAGCGCTACAAAGAAGTCTCGCTTCCCATCGGTCAAAAGGGCCATGATGAATAAAGTGTCAAAACCAGAAATGCAGGACAGGCCATGGAGAAATGGGAGCCTTGCTACGCTGATGGGCGGGATGTAAATTGCCAACAGCCACTCTGGAGAAGTGTACAGTGTGTCCTGAAACATCTAAAAAACTCAGCTTAGAGAGCATAGCGCACTTCCACTCATGGGCGTATAAATTCGGAAAACTAAAACTCAGCAAGCCACAGGCACCCCAAAGTTTTGGGCTACTCTGTTGACAAGAACCTCCACTTCGCTACACCTTAAATATCCCAGGAAAGAGAAGAATGGATAAAGAAGTTGCGGTCCTTATGTACAATGGAATATCACTCAGCCATGAAATCAATGTCATAAGGCTAGTAGCAGCATGATGATTGGATTTAGATATGACGATTCTAAGTGAAATAAGTCACACAGAAAAAGACACTTATCATAAGATATCACTCATAGAGGGAATGTAAAAACCGCTACCCTTGAACTGAATTACAAAACAGAACAGAGTCACACGTTTAGAAAACACACTATGGCTGCTTAACGGGAAAGGTGAGGTGGGGTGATGCATAAAACACGGGTTTCAAATTAGCTCAGATACCGTTCCAGAAACCCAATATGTAATAGACAAGACCTACTCCTTGCTCAGTGAACTGGACTCAACACCCCCTATTCACCGCCCAAAAATATATCTGACTAGTAAGAATCTTAAAACCTATGTATTGATATCTCTCTGTAAGTGAGTCAAATGGGTGTAAAGCGGCATAAACACAGCAGTGAAAAGCAGCTAAACCCCATTATAAAAATCAATTACTTTAAAAAACCCGTGAAACAAAGACAGTGAAAGAGAGAGAAATTCTTACAAAATTCGTTCAGGGGCTGTGATGCCACCTGGATTGACCATATCTAGACCCACAGCTGATTGAGACATAAGGGTGGACACTCTTGGGGCTGAGAGGTTTGGTGAGGTTGGGTGAGCAAACGCAGACCCTTTAAAGTAATACGGCGTGGTACCCATCCCATGGGTCCCAAATCTCCAGGTTCAAGGGCATCGTCCTACATTGAAAACATGCATGAGAAACCCCGAAGATGGTACACCGTGTGATCGGGAAAGGTTTCTAAAACGCACCTCATTTCTCATCTCCTTGTGCTCCGGTTCACCATTCCAGCCGCTTTACTAGCAATCTCCCTCCTTGGAGAATCAGCACCTTTATCCTCCTGTTCCGTACAGGTTGCAATTTGTCCTGAGGATGCACGGGAAGAGGGGGAACCAATGAGAGACTAGCTCTAGGTGTTGGGGCAGGCACAGGTCATTCTATTTTCCCATCAGGAAGAAGAATTAACCACAGGCTCAGCCTGCCGCCAGGAACCAGAATACGGCCTGAAGCAATCCTGCGCTTTTGCGGCCAGCTCCCAAGAAAGCGAGTTGAAGAATGGAGCTCAGGGGCACTGCAATTCACAAACCTGCAGACTTAGAAATGATAACTCTCGTCCACAAATATATTGAGGGAAGGCAACGAAGAGGATTTGAAAGCAAGGCAGAATTGCAGGAAACAGATTTCAGGAGGTAGATTCGAATCGCCTTTAAAGCACAGGAAAAGCGGCAAAACCTCGACAATGATGCCCTTGGCCAAAAAGGGCGTATGCGTTTTTTCCTGAATATATTCAGGAAAAAACGCATACGCCCTTTTTGGCCAACCAAGCAACCTGGAAAGGCAAATCAGCGCTACAAAGAAGTCTCGCTTCCCATCGGTCAAAAGGGCCATGATGCATAAAGTGTCAAAACCAGAAATGCTGGACAGGCCTTGGAGAAATGGGAGCCTTGCTACGCTGATGGGCGGGATGTAAATTGCCAACAGCCACACTGGAGAAGTGTACGGTGTGTCCTGAAACATCTAAAAAACTCAGCTTAGAGACCATAGGGCACTTCCTCTCATGGGCGTATAAATTGGGAAAACTAAAAATCAGCAAGACACAGGCACCCCAAAGTTTTGGGCTGCTCTGTTGACAAGAACCTCCACTTCGTTACACCTTAAATATCCCAGGAAAGAGAAGAATGGATAAAGAAGTTGTGGTCCTTATGTACAATGGAATATCACTCAGCCATGAAATCAACGTCATAAGGCTAGTAGCAGCATGATGAGTGGATTTAGGTACGACGATTCTAAGTGAAATAAGTCACACAGAAAAAGACACTTATCATGAGATATCACTTATAGAGGGAATGTCAAAACCGCTACCCTTGAACTGAATTACAAAACAGAACAGAGTCACACGTTTAGAAAACACACTATGGCTGCTTAACGGGAAAGGTGAGGTGGGGTGATGCATAAAACAAGGGTTTCAAATTAGCTCAGATACCGTTCCATAAACCCAATATGTAATAGACAAGACCTACTCCTTGCTCAGTGAACTGGACTCAACGCCCCCTATTCACCGCCCAAGAATATATCTGACTAGTAAGAATCTTAAAACCTATGTATTGATATCTCTCTGTAAGTGAGTCAAGTGGGTGTAAAGCGGCATAAACACAGCAGTGAAAAGCAGCTAAACCCCATTATAAAAATCAATTACTTTAAAAAACCCGTGAAACAAAGACAGTGAAAGAGAGAGAAATTCTTACAAAATTCGTTCAGGGGCTGTGATGCCACCTGGATTGACCATATCTAGACCCACAGCTGATTGAGACATAAGGGTGGACACTCTTGGGGCTGAGAGGTTTGGTGAGGTTGGCTGAGCTAACGCAGACCCTTTAAAGTAATACGGCGTGGTACCCATCCCATGGGTCCCAAATCTCCAGGTTCAAGGGCATCGTCCTACATTGAAAACATGCATGAGAAACCCCGAAGATGGTACACCGTGTGATCGGGAAAGGTTTCTAAAACGCACCTCATTTCTCATCTCCTTGTGCTCCGGTTCGCAATTCCAGCCGCTTTACTAGCAATCTCCCTCCTTGGAGAATCAGCACCTTTATCCTCCTGTTCCGTACAGGTTGCAAATTGTCCTGAGGATGAACGGGAAGAGGGGGAACCAATGAGAGACTAGCTCTAGGTGTTGGGGCAGGCACAGGTCATTCTATTTTCCCATCAGGAAGAAGAATTAACCACAGGCTCAGCCTGCCGCCAGGAACCAGAATACGGCCTGAAGCAATCCTGCGCTTTTGCGGCCAGCTCCCAAGAAAGCGAGTTGAAGAATGGAGCTCAGGGGCACTGCAATTCACAAACCTGCAGACTTAGAGATGATAACTCTCGTCCACAAATATATTGAGGGAAGGCAACGAAGAGGATTTGAAAGCAAGGCAGAATTGCAGGAAACAGATTTCAGGAGGTAGATTCGAATCGCCTTTAAAGCACAGGAAAAGCGGCAAAACCTCGACAATGATGCCCTTGGCCAAAAAGGGCGTATGCGTTTTTTCCTGAATATATTCAGGAAAAAACGCATACGCCCTTTTTGGCCAACCAAGCAACCTGGAAAGGCAAATCAGCGCTACAAAGAAGTCTCGCTTCCCATCGGTCAAAAGGGCCATGATGAATAAAGTGTCAAAACCAGAAATGCTGGACAGGCCTTGGAGAAATGGGAGCCTTGCTACGCTGATGGGCGGGATGTAAATTGCCAACAGCCACACTGGAGAAGTGTACGGTGTGTCCTGAAACATCTAAAAAACTCAGCTTAGAGACCATAGGGCACTTCCTCTCATGGGCGTATAAATTGGGAAAACTAAAAATCAGCAAGACACAGGCACCCCAAAGTTTTGGGCTGCTCTGTTGACAAGAACCTCCACTTCGTTACACCTTAAATATCCCAGGAAAGAGAAGAATGGATAAAGAAGTTGTGGTCCTTATGTACAATGGAATATCACTCAGCCATGAAATCAACGTCATAAGGCTAGTAGCAGCATGATGAGTGGATTTAGGTACGACGATTCTAAGTGAAATAAGTCACACAGAAAAAGACACTTATCATGAGATATCACTTATAGAGGGAATGTCAAAACCGCTACCCTTGAACTGAATTACAAAACAGAACAGAGTCACACGTTTAGAAAACACACTATGGCTGCTTAACGGGAAAGGTGAGGTGGGGTGATGCATAAAACAAGGGTTTCAAATTAGCTCAGATACCGTTCCATAAACCCAATATGTAATAGACAAGACCTACTCCTTGCTCAGTGAACTGGACTCAACACCCCCTATTCACCGCCCAAGAATATATCTGACTAGTAAGAATCTTAAAACCTATGTATTGATATCTCTCTGTAAGTGAGTCAAGTGGGTGTAAAGCGGCATAAACACAGCAGTGAAAAGCAGCTAAACCCCATTATAAAAATCAATTACTTTAAAAAACCCGTGAAACAAAGACAGTGAAAGAGAGAGAAATTCTTACAAAATTCGTTCAGGGGCTGTGATGCCACCTGGATTGACCATATCTAGACCCACAGCTGATTGAGACATAAGGGTGGACACTCGTGGGGCTGAGAGGTTTGGTGAGGTTGGCTGAGCTAACGCAGACCCTTTAAAGTAATACGGCGTGGTACCCATCCCATGGGTCCCAAATCTCCAGGTTCAAGGGCATCGTCCTACATTGAAAACATGCATGAGAAACCCCGAAGATGGTACACCGTGTGATCGGGAAAGGTTTCTAAAACGCACCTCATTTCTCATCTCCTTGTGCTCCGGTTCGCCATTCCAGCCGCTTTACTAGCAATCTCCCTCCTTGGAGAATCAGCACCTTTATCCTCCTGTTCCGTACAGGTTGCAAATTGTCCTGAGGATGAACGGGAAGAGGGGGAACCAATGAGAGACTAGCTCTAGGTGTTGGGGCAGGCACAGGTCATTCTATTTTCCCATCAGGAAGAAGAATTAACCACAGGCTCAGCCTGCCGCCAGGAACCAGAATACGGCCTGAAGCAATCCTGCGCTTTTGCGGCCAGCTCCCAAGAAAGCGAGTTGAAGAATGGAGCTCAGGGGCACTGCAATTCACAAACCTGCAGACTTAGAGATGATAACTCTCGTCCACAAATATATTGAGGGAAGGCAACGAAGAGGATTTGAAAGCAAGGCAGAATTGCAGGAAACAGATTTCAGGAGGTAGATTCGAATCGCCTTTAAAGCACAGGAAAAGCGGCAAAACCTCGACAATGATGCCCTTGGCCAAAAAGGGCGTATGCGTTTTTTCCTGAATATATTCAGGAAAAAACGCATACGCCCTTTTTAGCCAACCAAGCAACCTGGAAAGGCAAATCAGCGCTACAAAGAAGTCTCGCTTCCCATCGGTCAAAAGGGCCATGCTGAATAAAGTGTCAAAACCAGAAATGCTGGACAGGCCTTGGAGAAATGGGAGCCTTGCTACGCTGATGGGCGGGATGTAAATTGCCAACAGCCACACTGGAGAAGTGTACGGTGTGTCCTGAAACATCTAAAAAACTCAGCTTAGAGACCATAGGGCACTTCCTCTCATGGGCGTATAAATTGGGAAAACTAAAAATCAGCAAGACACAGGCACCCCAAAGTTTTGGGCTGCTCTGTTGACAAGAACCTCCACTTCGTTACACCTTAAATATCCCAGGAAAGAGAAGAATGGATAAAGAAGTTGTGGTCCTTATGTACAATGGAATATCACTCAGCCATGAAATCAACGTCATAAGGCTAGTAGCAGCATGATGAGTGGATTTAGGTACGACGATTCTAAGTGAAATAAGTCACACAGAAAAAGACACTTATCATGAGATATCACTTATAGAGGGAATGTCAAAACCGCTACCCTTGAACTGAATTACAAAACAGAACAGAGTCACACGTTTAGAAAACACACTATGGCTGCTTAACGGGAAAGGTGAGGTGGGGTGATGCATAAAACAAGGGTTTCAAATTAGCTCAGATACCGTTCCATAAACCCAATATGTAATAGACAAGACCTACTCCTTGCTCAGTGAACTGGACTCAACACCCCCTATTCACCGCCCAAAAATATATCTGACTAGTAAGAATCTTAAAACCTATGTATTGATATCTCTCTGTAAGTGAGTCAAGTGGGTGTAAAGCGGCATAAACACAGCAGTGAAAAGCAGCTAAACCCCATTATAAAAATTAATTACTTTAAAAAACCCGTGAAACAAAGACAGTGAAAGAGAGAGAAATTCTTACAAAATTCGTTCAGGGGCTGTGATGCCACCTGGATTGACCATATCTAGACCCACAGCTGATTGAGACATAAGGGTGGACACTCGTGGGGCTGAGAGGTTTGGTGAGGTTGGCTGAGCTAACGCAGACCCTTTAAAGTAATACGGCGTGGTACCCATCCCATGGGTCCCAAATCTCCAGGTTCAAGGGCATCGTCCTACATTGAAAACATGCATGAGAAACCCCGAAGATGGTACACCGTGTGATCGGGAAAGGTTTCTAAAACGCACCTCATTTCTCATCTCCTTGTGCTCCGGTTCGCCATTCCAGCCGCTTTACTAGCAATCTCCCTCCTTGGAGAATCAGCACCTTTATCCTCCTGTTCCGTACAGGTTGCAAATTGTCCTGAGGATGAACGGGAAGAGGGGGAACCAATGAGAGACTAGCTCTAGGTGTTGGGGCAGGCACAGGTCATTCTATTTTCCCATCAGGAAGAAGAATTAACCACAGGCTCAGCCTGCCGCCAGGAACCAGAATACGGCCTGAAGCAATCCTGCGCTTTTGCGGCCAGCTCCCAAGAAAGCGAGTTGAAGAATGGAGCTCAGGGGCACTGCAATTCACAAACCTGCAGACTTAGAGATGATAACTCTCGTCCACAAATATATTGAGGGAAGGCAACGAAGAGGATTTGAAAGCAAGGCAGAATTGCAGGAAACAGATTTCAGGAGGTAGATTCGAATCGCCTTTAAAGCACAGGAAAAGCGGCAAAACCTCGACAATGATGCCCTTGGCCAAAAAGGGCGTATGCGTTTTTTCCTGAATATATTCAGGAAAAAACGCATACGCCCTTTTTAGCCAACCAAGCAACCTGGAAAGGCAAATCAGCGCTACAAAGAAGTCTCGCTTCCCATCGGTCAAAAGGGCCATGCTGAATAAAGTGTCAAAACCAGAAATGCTGGACAGGCCTTGGAGAAATGGGAGCCTTGCTACGCTGATGGGCGGGATGTAAATTGCCAACAGCCACACTGGAGAAGTGTACGGTGTGTCCTGAAACATCTAAAAAACTCAGCTTAGAGACCATAGGGCACTTCCTCTCATGGGCGTATAAATTGGGAAAACTAAAAATCAGCAAGACACAGGCACCCCAAAGTTTTGGGCTGCTCTGTTGACAAGAACCTCCACTTCGTTACACCTTAAATATCCCAGGAAAGAGAAGAATGGATAAAGAAGTTGTGGTCCTTATGTACAATGGAATATCACTCAGCCATGAAATCAACGTCATAAGGCTAGTAGCAGCATGATGAGTGGATTTAGGTACGACGATTCTAAGTGAAATAAGTCACACAGAAAAAGACACTTATCATGAGATATCACTTATAGAGGGAATGTCAAAACCGCTACCCTTGAACTGAATTACAAAACAGAACAGAGTCACACGTTTAGAAAACACACTATGGCTGCTTAACGGGAAAGGTGAGGTGGGGTGATGCATAAAACAAGGGTTTCAAATTAGCTCAGATACCGTTCCAGAAACCCAATATGTTATAGACAAGACCTACTCCTTGCTCAGTGAACTGGACTCAACACCCCCTATTCACCGCCCAAGAACATATCTGACTAGTAAGAATCTTAAAACCTATGTATTGATATCTCTCTGTAAGTGAGTCAAGTGGGTGTAAAGCGGCATAAACACAGCAGTGAAAAGCAGCTAAACCCCATTATAAAAATCAATTACTTTAAAAAACCCGTGAAACAAAGACAGTGAAAGAGAGAGAAATTCTTACAAAATTCGTTCAGGGGCTGTGATGCCACCTGGATTGACCATATCTAGACCCACAGCTGATTGAGACATAAGGGTGGACAATCGTGGGGCTGAGGGGTTTGGTGAGGTTGGCTGAGCTAACGCAGACCCTTTAAAGTAATACGGCGTGGTACCCATCCCATGGGTCCCAAATCTCCAGGTTCAAGGGCATCGTCCTACATTGAAAACATGCATGAGAAACCCCGAAGATGGTACACCGTGTGATCGGGAAAGGTTTCTAAAACGCACCTCATTTCTCATCTCCTTGTGCTCCGGTTCGCCATTCCAGCCGCTTTACTAGCAATCTCCCTCCTTGGAGAATCAGCACCTTTATCCTCCTGTTCCGTACAGGTTGCTAATTGTCCTGAGGATGAACGGGAAGAGGGGGAACCAATGAGAGACTAGCTCTAGGTGTTGGGGCAGGCACAGGTCATTCTATTTTCCCATCAGGAAGAAGAATTAACCACAGGCTCAGCCTGCCGCCAGGAACCAGAATACGGCCTGAAGCAATCCTGCGCTTTTGCGGACAGCTCCCAAGAAAGCGAGTTGAAGAATGGAGCTCAGGGGGACTGCAATTCACAAACCTGCAGACTTAGAGATGATAACTCTCGTCCACAAATATATTGAGGGAAGGCAACGAAGAGGATTTGAAAGCAAGGCAGAATTGCAGGAAACAGATTTCAGGAGGTAGATTCGAATCGCCTTTAAAGCACAGGAAAAGCGGCAAAACCTCGACAATGATGCCCTTGGCCAAAAAGGGCGTATGCGTTTTTTCCTGAATATATTCAGGAAAAAACGCATACGCCCTTTTTGGCCAACCAAGCAACCTGGAAAGGCAAATCAGCGCTACAAAGAAGTCTCGCTTCCCATCGGTCAAAAGGGCCATGATGAATAAAGTGTCAAAACCAGAAATGCTGGACAGGCCTTGGAGAAATGGGAGCCTTGCTACGCTGATGGGCGGGATGTAAATTGCCAACAGCCACACTGGAGAAGTGTACGGTGTGTCCTGAAACATCTAAAAAACTCAGCTTAGAGACCATAGGGCACTTCCTCTCATGGGCGTATAAATTGGGAAAACTAAAAATCAGCAAGACACAGGCACCCCAAAGTTTTGGGCTGCTCTGTTGACAAGAACCTCCACTTCGTTACACCTTAAATATCCCAGGAAAGAGAAGAATGGATAAAGAAGTTGTGGTCCTTATGTACAATGGAATATCACTCAGCCATGAAATCAACGTCATAAGGCTAGTAGCAGCATGATGAGTGGATTTAGGTACGACGATTCTAAGTGAAATAAGTCACACAGAAAAAGACACTTATCATGAGATATCACTTATAGAGGGAATGTCAAAACCGCTACCCTTGAACTGAATTACAAAACAGAACAGAGTCACACGTTTAGAAAACACACTATGGCTGCTTAACGGGAAAGGTGAGGTGGGGTGATGCATAAAACAAGGGTTTCAAATTAGCTCAGATACCGTTCCAGAAACCCAATATGTAATAGACAAGACCTACTCCTTGCTCAGTGAACTGGACTCAACACCCCCTATTCACCGCCCAAGAACATATCTGACTAGTAAGAATCTTAAAACCTATGTATTGATATCTCTCTGTAAGTGAGTCAAGTGGGTGTAAAGCGGCATAAACACAGCAGTGAAAAGCAGCTAAACCCCATTATAAAAATCAATTACTTTAAAAAACCCGTGAAACAAAGACAGTGAAAGAGAGAGAAATTCTTACAAAATTCGTTCAGGGGCTGTGATGCCACCTGGATTGACCATATCTAGACCCACAGCTGATTGAGACATAAGGGTGGACACTCTTGGGGCTGAGAGGTTTGGTGAGGTTGGCTGAGCTAACGCAGACCCTTTAAAGTAATACGGCGTGGTACCCATCCCATGGGTCCCAAATCTCCAGGTTCAAGGGCATCGTCCTACATTGAAAACATGCATGAGAAACCCCGAAGATGGTACACCGTGTGATCGGGAAAGGTTTCTAAAACGCACCTCATTTCTCATCTCCTTGTGCTCCGGTTCGCCATTCCAGCCGCTTTACTAGCAATCTCCCTCCTTGGAGAATCAGCACCTTTATCCTCCTGTTCCGTACAGGTTGCAAATTGTCCTGAGGATGAACGGGAAGAGGGGGAACCAATGAGAGACTAGCTCTAGGTGTTGGGGCAGGCACAGGTCATTCTATTTTCCCATCAGGAAGAAGAATTAACCACAGGCTCAGCCTGCCGCCAGGAACCAGAATACGGCCTGAAGCAATCCTGCGCTTTTGCGGCCAGCTCCCAAGAAAGCGAGTTGAAGAATGGAGCTCAGGGGGACTGCAATTCACAAACCTGCAGACTTAGAGATGATAACTCTCGTCCACAAATATATTGAGGGAAGGCAACGAAGAGGATTTGAAAGCAAGGCAGAATTGCAGGAAACAGATTTCAGGAGGTAGATTCGAATCGCCTTTAAAGCACAGGAAAAGCGGCAAAACCTCGACAATGATGCCCTTGGCCAAAAAGGGCGTATGCGTTTTTTCCTGAATATTTTCAGGAAAAAACGCATACGCCCTTTTTGGCCAACCAAGCAACCTGGAAAGGCAAATCAGCGCTACAAAGAAGTCTCGCTTCCCATCGGTCAAAAGGGCCATGCTGAATAAAGTGTCAAAACCAGAAATGCTGGACAGGCCTTGGAGAAATGGGAGCCTTGCTACGCTGATGGGCGGGATGTAAATTGCCAACAGCCACACTGGAGAAGTGTACGGTGTGTCCTGAAACATCTAAAAAACTCAGCTTAGAGACCATAGGGCACTTCCTCTCATGGGCGTATAAATTGGGAAAACTAAAAATCAGCAAGACACAGGCACCCCAAAGTTTTGGGCTGCTCTGTTGACAAGAACCTCCACTTCGTTACACCTTAAATATCCCAGGAAAGAGAAGAATGGATAAAGAAGTTGTGGTCCTTATGTACAATGGAATATCACTCAGCCATGAAATCAACGTCATAAGGCTAGTAGCAGCATGATGAGTGGATTTAGGTACGACGATTCTAAGTGAAATAAGTCACACAGAAAAAGACACTTATCATGAGATATCACTTATAGAGGGAATGTCAAAACCGCTACCCTTGAACTGAATTACAAAACAGAACAGAGTCACACGTTTAGAAAACACACTATGGCTGCTTAACGGGAAAGGTGAGGTGGGGTGATGCATAAAACAAGGGTTTCAAATTAGCTCAGATACCGTTCCAGAAACCCAATATGTAATAGACAAGACCTACTCCTTGCTCAGTGAACTGGACTCAACACCCCCTATTCACCGCCCAAGAACATATCTGACTAGTAAGAATCTTAAAACCTATGTATTGATATCTCTCTGTAAGTGAGTCAAGTGGGTGTAAAGCGGCATAAACACAGCAGTGAAAAGCAGCTAAACCCCATTATAAAAATCAATTACTTTAAAAAACCCGTGAAACAAAGACAGTGAAAGAGAGAGAAATTCTTACAAAATTCGTTCAGGGGCTGTGATGCCACCTGGATTGACCATATCTAGACCCACAGCTGATTGAGACATAAGGGTGGACACTCGTGGGGCTGAGAGGTTTGGTGAGGTTGGCTGAGCTAACGCAGACCCTTTAAAGTAATACGGCGTGGTACCCATCCCATGGGTCCCAAATCTCCAGGTTCAAGGGCATCGTCCTACATTGAAAACATGCATGAGAAACCCCGAAGATGGTACACCGTGTGATCGGGAAAGGTTTCTAAAACGCACCTCATTTCTCATCTCCTTGTGCTCCGGTTCGCCATTCAAGCCGCTTTACTAGCAATCTCCCTCCTTGAAGAATCAGCACCTTTATCCTCCTGTTCCGTACAGGTTGCAAATTGTCCTGAGGATGAACGGGAAGAGGGGGAACCAATGAGAGACTAGCTCTAGGTGTTGGGGCAGGCACAGGTCATTCTATTTTCCCATCAGGAAGAAGAATTAACCACAGGCTCAGCCTGCCGCCAGGAACCAGAATACGGCCTGAAGCAATCCTGCGCTTTTGCGGCCAGCTCCCAAGAAAGCGAGTTGAAGAATGGAGCTCAGGGGCACTGCAATTCACAAACCTGCAGACTTAGAGATGATAACTCTCGTCCACAAATATATTGAGGGAAGGCAACGAAGAGGATTTGAAAGCAAGGCAGAATTGCAGGAAACAGATTTCAGGAGGTAGATTCGAATCGCCTTTAAAGCACAGGAAAAGCGGCAAAACCTCGACAATGATGCCCTTGGCCAAAAAGGGCGTATGCGTTTTTTCCTGAATATATTCAGGAAAAAACGCATACGCCCTTTTTGGCCAACCAAGCAACCTGGAAAGGCAAATCAGCGCTACAAAGAAGTCTCGCTTCCCATCGGTCAAAAGGGCCATGATGAATAAAGTGTCAAAACCAGAAATGCTGGACAGGCCTTGGAGAAATGGGAGCCTTGCTACGCTGATGGGCGGGATGTAAATTGCCAACAGCCACACTGGAGAAGTGTACGGTGTGTCCTGAAACATCTAAAAAACTCAGCTTAGAGACCATAGGGCACTTCCTCTCATGGGCGTATAAATTGGGAAAACTAAAAATCAGCAAGACACAGGCACCCCAAAGTTTTGGGCTGCTCTGTTGACAAGAACCTCCACTTCGTTACACCTTAAATATCCCAGGAAAGAGAAGAATGGATAAAGAAGTTGTGGTCCTTATGTACAATGGAATATCACTCAGCCATGAAATCAACGTCATAAGGCTAGTAGCAGCATGATGAGTGGATTTAGGTACGACGATTCTAAGTGAAATAAGTCACACAGAAAAAGACACTTATCATGAGATATCACTTATAGAGGGAATGTCAAAACCGCTACCCTTGAACTGAATTACAAAACAGAACAGAGTCACACGTTTAGAAAACACACTATGGCTGCTTAACGGGAAAGGTGAGGTGGGGTGATGCATAAAACAAGGGTTTCAAATTAGCTCAGATACCGTTCCAGAAACCCAATATGTAATAGACAAGACCTACTCCTTGCTCAGTGAACTGGACTCAACACCCCCTATTCACCGCCCAAGAACATATCTGACTAGTAAGAATCTTAAAACCTATGTATTGATATCTCTCTGTAAGTGAGTCAAGTGGGTGTAAAGCGGCATAAACACAGCAGTGAAAAGCAGCTAAACCCCATTATAAAAATCAATTACTTTAAAAAACCCGTGAAACAAAGACAGTGAAAGAGAGAGAAATTCTTACAAAATTCGTTCAGGGGCTGTGATGCCACCTGGATTGACCATATCTAGACCCACAGCTGATTGAGACATAAGGGTGGACACTCGTGGGGCTGAGAGGTTTGGTGAGGTTGGCTGAGCTAACGCAGACCCTTTAAAGTAATACGGCGTGGTACCCATCCCATGGGTCCCAAATCTCCAGGTTCAAGGGCATCGTCCTACATTGAAAACATGCATGAGAAACCCCGAAGATGGTACACCGTGTGATCGGGAAAGGTTTCTAAAACGCACCTCATTTCTCATCTCCTTGTGCTCCGGTTCGCCATTCCAGCCGCTTTACTAGCAATCTCCCTCCTTGGAGAATCAGCACCTTTATCCTCCTGTTCCGTACAGGTTGCAAATTGTCCTGAGGATGAACGGGAAGAGGGGGAACCAATGAGAGACTAGCTCTAGGTGTTGGGGCAGGCACAGGTCATTCTATTTTCCCATCAGGAAGAAGAATTAACCACAGGCTCAGCCTGCCGCCAGGAACCAGAATACGGCCTGAAGCAATCCTGCGCTTTTGCGGCCAGCTCCCAAGAAAGCGAGTTGAAGAATGGAGCTCAGGGGGACTGCAATTCACAAACCTGCAGACTTAGAGATGATAACTCTCGTCCACAAATATATTGAGGGAAGGCAACGAAGAGGATTTGAAAGCAAGGCAGAATTGCAGGAAACAGATTTCAGGAGGTAGATTCGAATCGCCTTTAAAGCACAGGAAAAGCGGCAAAACCTCGACAATGATGCCCTTGGCCAAAAAGGGCGTATGCGTTTTTTCCTGAATATATTCAGGAAAAAACGCATACGCCCTTTTTGGCCAACCAAGCAACCTGGAAAGGCAAATCAGCGCTACAAAGAAGTCTCGCTTCCCATCGGTCAAAAGGGCCATGCTGAATAAAGTGTCAAAACCAGAAATGCTGGACAGGCCTTGGAGAAATGGGAGCCTTGCTACGCTGATGGGCGGGATGTAAATTGCCAACAGCCACACTGGAGAAGTGTACGGTGTGTCCTGAAACATCTAAAAAACTCAGCTTAGAGACCATAGGGCACTTCCTCTCATGGGCGTATAAATTGGGAAAACTAAAAATCAGCAAGACACAGGCACCCCAAAGTTTTGGGCTGCTCTGTTGACAAGAACCTCCACTTCGTTACACCTTAAATATCCCAGGAAAGAGAAGAATGGATAAAGAAGTTGTGGTCCTTATGTACAATGGAATATCACTCAGCCATGAAATCAACGTCATAAGGCTAGTAGCAGCATGATGAGTGGATTTAGGTACGACGATTCTAAGTGAAATAAGTCACACAGAAAAAGACACTTATCATGAGATATCACTTATAGAGGGAATGTCAAAACCGCTACCCTTGAACTGAATTACAAAACAGAACAGAGTCACACGTTTAGAAAACACACTATGGCTGCTTAACGGGAAAGGTGAGGTGGGGTGATGCATAAAACAAGGGTTTCAAATTAGCTCAGATACCGTTCCAGAAACCCAATATGTAATAGACAAGACCTACTCCTTGCTCAGTGAACTGGACTCAACACCCCCTATTCACCGCCCAAGAACATATCTGACTAGTAAGAATCTTAAAACCTATGTATTGATATCTCTCTGTAAGTGAGTCAAGTGGGTGTAAAGCGGCATAAACACAGCAGTGAAAAGCAGCTAAACCCCATTATAAAAATCAATTACTTTAAAAAACCCGTGAAACAAAGACAGTGAAAGAGAGAGAAATTCTTACAAAATTCGTTCAGGGGCTGTGATGCCACCTGGATTGACCATATCTAGACCCACAGCTGATTGAGACATAAGGGTGGACACTCGTGGGGCTGAGAGGTTTGGTGAGGTTGGCTGAGCTAACGCAGACCCTTTAAAGTAATACGGCGTGGTACCCATCCCATGGGTCCCAAATCTCCAGGTTCAAGGGCATCGTCCTACATTGAAAACATGCATGAGAAACCCCGAAGATGGTACACCGTGTGATCGGGAAAGGTTTCTAAAACGCACCTCATTTCTCATCTCCTTGTGCTCCGGTTCGCCATTCCAGCCGCTTTACTAGCAATCTCCCTCCTTGGAGAATCAGCACCTTTATCCTCCTGTTCCGTACAGGTTGCAAATTGTCCTGAGGATGAACGGGAAGAGGGGGAACCAATGAGAGACTAGCTCTAGGTGTTGGGGCAGGCACAGGTCATTCTATTTTCCCATCAGGAAGAAGAATTAACCACAGGCTCAGCCTGCCGCCAGGAACCAGAATACGGCCTGAAGCAATCCTGCGCTTTTGCGGCCAGCTCCCAAGAAAGCGAGTTAAAGAATGGAGCTCAGGGGGACTGCAATTCACAAACCTGCAGACTTAGAGATGATAACTCTCGTCCACAAATATATTGAGGGAAGGCAACGAAGAGGATTTGAAAGCAAGGCAGAATTGCAGGAAACAGATTTCAGGAGGTAGATTCGAATCGCCTTTAAAGCACAGGAAAAGCGGCAAAACCTCGACAATGATGCCCTTGGCCAAAAAGGGCGTATGCGTTTTTTCCTGAATATATTCAGGAAAAAACGCATACGCCCTTTTTGGCCAACCAAGCAACCTGGAAAGGCAAATCAGCGCTACAAAGAAGTCTCGCTTCCCATCGGTCAAAAGGGCCATGCTGAATAAAGTGTCAAAACCAGAAATGCTGGACAGGCCTTGGAGAAATGGGAGCCTTGCTACGCTGATGGGCGGGATGTAAATTGCCAACAGCCACACTGGAGAAGTGTACGGTGTGTCCTGAAACATCTAAAAAACTCAGCTTAGAGACCATAGGGCACTTCCTCTCATGGGCGTATAAATTGGGAAAACTAAAAATCAGCAAGACACAGGCACCCCAAAGTTTTGGGCTGCTCTGTTGACAAGAACCTCCACTTCGTTACACCTTAAATATCCCAGGAAAGAGAAGAATGGATAAAGAAGTTGTGGTCCTTATGTACAATGGAATATCACTCAGCCATGAAATCAACGTCATAAGGCTAGTAGCAGCATGATGAGTGGATTTAGGTACGACGATTCTAAGTGAAATAAGTCACACAGAAAAAGACACTTATCATGAGATATCACTTATAGAGGGAATGTCAAAACCGCTACCCTTGAACTGAATTACAAAACAGAACAGAGTCACACGTTTAGAAAACACACTATGGCTGCTTAACGGGAAAGGTGAGGTGGGGTGATGCATAAAACAAGGGTTTCAAATTAGCTCAGATACCGTTCCAGAAACCCAATATGTAATAGACAAGACCTACTCCTTGCTCAGTGAACTGGACTCAACACCCCCTATTCACCGCCCAAGAACATATCTGACTAGTAAGAATCTTAAAACCTATGTATTGATATCTCTCTGTAAGTGAGTCAAGTGGGTGTAAAGCGGCATAAACACAGCAGTGAAAAGCAGCTAAACCCCATTATAAAAATCAATTACTTTAAAAAACCCGTGAAACAAAGACAGTGAAAGAGAGAGAAATTCTTACAAAATTCGTTCAGGGGCTGTGATGCCACCTGGATTGACCATATCTAGACCCACAGCTGATTGAGACATAAGGGTGGACACTCGTGGGGCTGAGAGGTTTGGTGAGGTTGGCTGAGCTAACGCAGACCCTTTAAAGTAATACGGCGTGGTACCCATCCCATGGGTCCCAAATCTCCAGGTTCAAGGGCATCGTCCTACATTGAAAACATGCATGAGAAACCCCGAAGATGGTACACCGTGTGATCGGGAAAGGTTTCTAAAACGCACCTCATTTCTCATCTCCTTGTGCTCCGGTTCGCCATTCCAGCCGCTTTACTAGCAATCTCCCTCCTTGGAGAATCAGCACCTTTATCCTCCTGTTCCGTACAGGTTGCAAATTGTCCTGAGGATGAACGGGAAGAGGGGGAACCAATGAGAGACTAGCTCTAGGTGTTGGGGCAGGCACAGGTCATTCTATTTTCCCATCAGGAAGAAGAATTAACCACAGGCTCAGCCTGCCGCCAGGAACCAGAATACGGCCTGAAGCAATCCTGCGCTTTTGCGGCCAGCTCCCAAGAAAGCGAGTTAAAGAATGGAGCTCAGGGGGACTGCAATTCACAAACCTGCAGACTTAGAGATGATAACTCTCGTCCACAAATATATTGAGGGAAGGCAACGAAGAGGATTTGAAAGCAAGGCAGAATTGCAGGAAACAGATTTCAGGAGGTAGATTCGAATCGCCTTTAAAGCACAGGAAAAGCGGCAAAACCTCGACAATGATGCCCTTGGCCAAAAAGGGCGTATGCGTTTTTTCCTGAATATATTCAGGAAAAAACGCATACGCCCTTTTTGGCCAACCAAGCAACCTGGAAAGGCAAATCAGCGCTACAAAGAAGTCTCGCTTCCCATCGGTCAAAAGGGCCATGATGAATAAAGTGTCAAAACCAGAAATGCTGGACAGGCCTTGGAGAAATGGGAGCCTTGCTACGCTGATGGGCGGGATGTAAATTGCCAACAGCCACACTGGAGAAGTGTACGGTGTGTCCTGAAACATCTAAAAAACTCAGCTTAGAGACCATAGGGCACTTCCTCTCATGGGCGTATAAATTGGGAAAACTAAAAATCAGCAAGACACAGGCACCCCAAAGTTTTGGGCTGCTCTGTTGACAAGAACCTCCACTTCGTTACACCTTAAATATCCCAGGAAAGAGAAGAATGGATAAAGAAGTTGTGGTCCTTATGTACAATGGAATATCACTCAGCCATGAAATCAACGTCATAAGGCTAGTAGCAGCATGATGAGTGGATTTAGGTACGACGATTCTAAGTGAAATAAGTCACACAGAAAAAGACACTTATCATGAGATATCACTTATAGAGGGAATGTCAAAACCGCTACCCTTGAACTGAATTACAAAACAGAACAGAGTCACACGTTTAGAAAACACACTATGGCTGCTTAACGGGAAAGGTGAGGTGGGGTGATGCATAAAACACGGGTTTCAAATTAGCTCAGATACCGTTCCAGAAACCCAATATGTAATAGACAAGACCTACTCCTTGCTCAGTGAACTGGACTCAACACCCCCTATTCACCGCCCAAGAATATATCTGACTAGTAAGAATCTTAAAACCTATGTATTGATATCTCTCTGTAAGTGAGTCAAGTGGGTGTAAAGCGGCATAAACACAGCAGTGAAAAGCAGCTAAACCCCATTATAAAAATCAATTACTTTAAAAAACCCGTGAAACAAAGACAGTGAAAGAGAGAGAAATTCTTACAAAATTCGTTCAGGGGCTGTGATGCCACCTGGATTGACCATATCTAGACCCACAGCTGATTGAGACATAAGGGTGGACACTCGTGGGGCTGAGAGGTTTGGTGAGGTTGGCTGAGCTAACGCAGACCCTTTAAAGGAATTCGGCGTGGTACCCATCCCATGGGTCCCAAATCTCCAGGTTCAAGGGCATCGTCCTACATTGAAAACATGCATGAGAAACCCCGAAGATGGTACACCGTGTGATCGGGAAAGGTTTCTAAAACGCACCTCATTTCTCATCTCCTTGTGCTCCGGTTCGCCATTCCAGCCGCTTTACTAGCAATCTCCCTCCTTGGAGAATCAGCACCTTTATCCTCCTGTTCCGTACAGGTTGCAAATTGTCCTGAGGATGAACGGGAAGAGCGGGAACCAATGAGAGACTAGCTCTAGGTGTTGGGGCAGGCACAGGTCATTCTATTTTCCCATCAGGAAGAAGAATTAACCACAGGCTCAGCCTGCCGCCAGGAACCAGAATACGGCCTGAAGCAATCCTGCGCTTTTGCGGCCAGCTCCCAAGAAAGCGAGTTGAAGAATGGAGCTCAGGGGCACTGCAATTCACAAACCTGCAGTCTTAGAGATGATAACTCTCGTCCACAAATATATTGAGGGAAGGCAACGAAGAGGATTTGAAAGCAAGGCAGAATTGCAGGAAATAGATTTCAGGAGGTAGATTCGAATCGCCTTTAAAGCACAGGAAAAGCGGCAAAACCTCGACAATGATGCCCTTGGCCAAAAAGGGCGTATGCGTTTTTTCCTGAATATATTCAGGAAAAAACGCATACGCCCTTTTTGGCCAACCAAGCAACCTGGAAAGGCAAATCAGCGCTACAAAGAAGTCTCGCTTCCCATCGGTCAAAAGGGCCATGCTGAATAAAGTGTCAAAACCAGAAATGCTGGACAGGCCTTGGAGAAATGGGAGCCTTGCTACGCTGATGGGCGGGATGTAAATTGCCAACAGCCACACTGGAGAAGTGTACGGTGTGTCCTGAAACATCTAAAAAACTCAGCTTAGAGACCATAGGGCACTTCCTCTCATGGGCGTATAAATTGGGAAAACTAAAAATCAGCAAGACACAGGCACCCCAAAGTTTTGGGCTGCTCTGTTGACAAGAACCTCCACTTCGTTACACCTTAAATATCCCAGGAAAGAGAAGAATGGATAAAGAAGTTGTGGTCCTTATGTACAATGGAATATCACTCAGCCATGAAATCAACGTCATAAGGCTAGTAGCAGCATGATGAGTGGATTTAGGTACGACGATTCTAAGTGAAATAAGTCACACAGAAAAAGACACTTATCATGAGATATCACTTATAGAGGGAATGTCAAAACCGCTACCCTTGAACTGAATTACAAAACAGAACAGAGTCACACGTTTAGAAAACACACTATGGCTGCTTAACGGGAAAGGTGAGGTGGGGTGATGCATAAAACAAGGGTTTCAAATTAGCTCAGATACCGTTCCAGAAACCCAATATGTAATAGACAAGACCTACTCCTTGCTCAGTGAACTGGACTCAACACCCCCTATTCACCGCCCAAGAACATATCTGACTAGTAAGAATCTTAAAACCTATGTATTGATATCTCTCTGTAAGTGAGTCAAGTGGGTGTAAAGCGGCATAAACACAGCAGTGAAAAGCAGCTAAACCCCATTATAAAAATCAATTACTTTAAAAAACCCGTGAAACAAAGACAGTGAAAGAGAGAGAAATTCTTACAAAATTCGTTCAGGGGCTGTGATGCCACCTGGATTGACCATATCTAGACCCACAGCTGATTGAGACATAAGGGTGGACACTCGTGGGGCTGAGAGGTTTGGTGAGGTTGGCTGAGCAAACGCACACCCTTTAAAGTAATACGGCGTGGTACCCATCCCATGGGTCCCAAATCTCCAGGTTCAAGGGCATCGTCCTACATTGAAAACATGCATGAGAAACCCCGAAGATGGTACACCGTGTGATCGGGAAAGGTTTCTAAAACGCACCTCATTTCTCATCTCCTTGTGCTCCGGTTCGCCATTCCAGCCGCTTTACTAGCAATCTCCCTCCTTGGAGAATCAGCACCTTTATCCTCCTGTTCCGTACAGGTTGCAAATTGTCCTGAGGATGAACGGGAAGAGGGGGAACCAATGAGAGACTAGCTCTAGGTGTTGGGGCAGGCACAGGTCATTCTATTTTCCCATCAGGAAGAAGAATTAACCACAGGCTCAGCCTGCCGCCAGGAACCAGAATACGGCCTGAAGCAATCCTGCGCTTTTGCGGCCAGCTCCCAAGAAAGCGAGTTGAAGAATGGAGCTCAGGGGCACTGCAATTCACAAACCTGCAGACTTAGAGATGATAACTCTCGTCCACAAATATATTGAGGGAAGGCAACGAAGAGGATTTGAAAGCAAGGCAGAATTGCAGGAAACAGATTTCAGGAGGTAGATTCGAATCGCCTTTAAAGCACAGGAAAAGCGGCAAAACCTCGACAATGATGCCCTTGGCCAAAAAGGGCGTATGCGTTTTTTCCTGAATATATTCAGGAAAAAACGCATACGCCCTTTTTGGCCAACCAAGCAACCTGGAAAGGCAAATCAGCGCTACAAAGAAGTCTCGCTTCCCATCGGTCAAAAGGGCCATGCTGCATAAAGTGTCAAAACCAGAAATGCTGGACAGGCCTTGGAGAAATGGGAGCCTTGCTACGCTGATGGGCGGGATGTAAATTGCCAACAGCCACACTGGAGAAGTGTACGGTGTGTCCTGAAACATCTAAAAAACTCAGCTTAGAGACCATAGGGCACTTCCTCTCATGGGCGTATAAATTGGGAAAACTAAAAATCAGCAAGACACAGGCACCCCAAAGTTTTGGGCTGCTCTGTTGACAAGAACCTCCACTTCGTTACACCTTAAATATCCCAGGAAAGAGAAGAATGGATAAAGAAGTTGTGGTCCTTATGTACAATGGAATATCACTCAGCCATGAAATCAACGTCATAAGGCTAGTAGCAGCATGATGAGTGGATTTAGGTACGACGATTCTAAGTGAAATAAGTCACACAGAAAAAGACACTTATCATGAGATATCACTTATAGAGGGAATGTCAAAACCGCTACCCTTGAACTGAATTACAAAACAGAACAGAGTCACACGTTTAGAAAACACACTATGGCTGCTTAACGGGAAAGGTGAGGTGGGGTGATGCATAAAACAAGGGTTTCAAATTAGCTCAGATACCGTTCCAGAAACCCAATATGTAATAGACAAGACCTACTCCTTGCTCAGTGAACTGGACTCAACACCCCCTATTCACCGCCCAAGAACATATCTGACTAGTAAGAATCTTAAAACCTATGTATTGATATCTCTCTGTAAGTGAGTCAAGTGGGTGTAAAGCGGCATAAACACAGCAGTGAAAAGCAGCTAAACCCCATTATAAAAATCAATTACTTTAAAAAACCCGTGAAACAAAGACAGTGAAAGAGAGAGAAATTCTTACAAAATTCGTTCAGGGGCTGTGATGCCACCTGGATTGACCATATCTAGACCCACAGCTGATTGAGACATAAGGGTGGACACTCGTGGGGCTGAGAGGTTTGGTGAGGTTGGCTGAGCTAACGCAGACCCTTTAAAGTAATACGGCGTGGTACCCATCCCATGGGTCCCAAATCTCCAGGTTCAAGGGCATCGTCCTACATTGAAAACATGCATGAGAAACCCCGAAGATGGTACACCGTGTGATCGGGAAAGGTTTCTAAAACGCACCTCATTTCTCATCTCCTTGTGCTCCGGTTCGCCATTCAAGCCGCTTTACTAGCAATCTCCCTCCTTGAAGAATCAGCACCTTTATCCTCCTGTTCCGTACAGGTTGCAAATTGTCCTGAGGATGAACGGGAAGAGGGGGAACCAATGAGAGACTAGCTCTAGGTGTTGGGGCAGGCACAGGTCATTCTATTTTCCCATCAGGAAGAAGAATTAACCACAGGCTCAGCCTGCCGCCAGGAACCAGAATACGGCCTGAAGCAATCCTGCGCTTTTGCGGCCAGCTCCCAAGAAAGCGAGTTGAAGAATGGAGCTCAGGGGCACTGCAATTCACAAACCTGCAGACTTAGAAATGATAACTCTCGTCCACAAATATATTGAGGGAAGGCAACGAAGAGGATTTGAAAGCAAGGCAGAATTGCAGGAAACAGATTTCAGGAGGTAGATTCGAATCGCCTTTAAAGCACAGGAAAAGCGGCAAAACCTCGACAATGATGCCCTTGGCCAAAAAGGGCGTATGCGTTTTTTCCTGAATATATTCAGGAAAAAACGCATACGCCCTTTTTGGCCAACCAAGCAACCTGGAAAGGCAAATCAGCGCTACAAAGAAGTCTCGCTTCCCATCGGTCAAAAGGGCCATGCTGAATAAAGTGTCAAAACCAGAAATGCTGGACAGGCCTTGGAGAAATGGGAGCCTTGCTACGCTGATGGGCGGGATGTAAATTGCCAACAGCCACACTGGAGAAGTGTACGGTGTGTCCTGAAACATCTAAAAAACTCAGCTTAGAGACCATAGGGCACTTCCTCTCATGGGCGTATAAATTGGGAAAACTAAAAATCAGCAAGACACAGGCACCCCAAAGTTTTGGGCTGCTCTGTTGACAAGAACCTCCACTTCGTTACACCTTAAATATCCCAGGAAAGAGAAGAATGGATAAAGAAGTTGTGGTCCTTATGTACAATGGAATATCACTCAGCCATGAAATCAACGTCATAAGGCTAGTAGCAGCATGATGAGTGGATTTAGGTACGACGATTCTAAGTGAAATAAGTCACACAGAAAAAGACACTTATCATGAGATATCACTTATAGAGGGAATGTCAAAACCGCTACCCTTGAACTGAATTACAAAACAGAACAGAGTCACACGTTTAGAAAACACACTATGGCTGCTTAACGGGAAAGGTGAGGTGGGGTGATGCATAAAACAAGGGTTTCAAATTAGCTCAGATACCGTTCCAGAAACCCAATATGTAATAGACAAGACCTACTCCTTGCTCAGTGAACTGGACTCAACACCCCCTATTCACCGCCCAAGAACATATCTGACTAGTAAGAATCTTAAAACCTATGTATTGATATCTCTCTGTAAGTGAGTCAAGTGGGTGTAAAGCGGCATAAACACAGCAGTGAAAAGCAGCTAAACCCCATTATAAAAATCAATTACTTTAAAAAACCCGTGAAACAAAGACAGTGAAAGAGAGAGAAATTCTTACAAAATTCGTTCAGGGGCTGTGATGCCACCTGGATTGACCATATCTAGACCCACAGCTGATTGAGACATAAGGGTGGACACTCGTGGGGCTGAGAGGTTTGGTGAGGTTGGCTGAGCTAACGCAGACCCTTTAAAGTAATACGGCGTGGTACCCATCCCATGGGTCCCAAATCTCCAGGTTCAAGGGCATCGTCCTACATTGAAAACATGCATGAGAAACCCCGAAGATGGTACACCGTGTGATCGGGAAAGGTTTCTAAAACGCACCTCATTTCTCATCTCCTTGTGCTCCGGTTCGCCATTCCAGCCGCTTTACTAGCAATCTCCCTCCTTGGAGAATCAGCACCTTTATCCTCCTGTTCCGTACAGGTTGCAAATTGTCCTGAGGATGAACGGGAAGAGGGGGAACCAATGAGAGACTAGCTCTAGGTGTTGGGGCAGGCACAGGTCATTCTATTTTCCCATCAGGAAGAAGAATTAACCACAGGCTCAGCCTGCCGCCAGGAACCAGAATACGGCCTGAAGCAATCCTGCGCTTTTGCGGCCAGCTCCCAAGAAAGCGAGTTGAAGAATGGAGCTCAGGGGCACTGCAATTCACAAACTTGCAGACTTAGAAATGATAACTCTCGTCCACAAATATATTGAGGGAAGGCAACGAAGAGGATTTGAAAGCAAGTCAGAATTGCAGGAAACAGATTTCAGGAGGTAGATTCGAATCGCCTTTAAAGCACAGGAAAAGCGGCAAAACCTCGACAATGATGCCCTTGGCCAAAAAGGGCGTATGCGTTTTTTCCTGAATATATTCAGGAAAAAACGCATACGCCCTTTTTGGCCAACCAAGCAACCTGGAAAGGCAAATCAGCGCTACAAAGAAGTCTCGCTTCCCATCGGTCAAAAGGGCCATGCTGAATAAAGTGTCAAAACCAGAAATGCTGGACAGGCCTTGGAGAAATGGGAGCCTTGCTACGCTGATGGGCGGGATGTAAATTGCCAACAGCCACACTGGAGAAGTGTACGGTGTGTCCTGAAACATCTAAAAAACTCAGCTTAGAGACCATAGGGCACTTCCTCTCATGGGCGTATAAATTGGGAAAACTAAAAATCAGCAAGACACAGGCACCCCAAAGTTTTGGGCTGCTCTGTTGACAAGAACCTCCACTTCGTTACACCTTAAATATCCCAGGAAAGAGAAGAATGGATAAAGAAGTTGTGGTCCTTATGTACAATGGAATATCACTCAGCCATGAAATCAACGTCATAAGGCTAGTAGCAGCATGATGAGTGGATTTAGGTACGACGATTCTAAGTGAAATAAGTCACACAGAAAAAGACACTTATCATGAGATATCACTTATAGAGGGAATGTCAAAACCGCTACCCTTGAACTGAATTACAAAACAGAACAGAGTCACACGTTTAGAAAACACACTATGGCTGCTTAACGGGAAAGGTGAGGTGGGGTGATGCATAAAACAAGGGTTTCAAATTAGCTCAGATACCGTTCCAGAAACCCAATATGTAATAGACAAGACCTACTCCTTGCTCAGTGAACTGGACTCAACACCCCCTATTCACCGCCCAAGAACATATCTGACTAGTAAGAATCTTAAAACCTATGTATTGATATCTCTCTGTAAGTGAGTCAAGTGGGTGTAAAGCGGCATAAACACAGCAGTGAAAAGCAGCTAAACCCCATTATAAAAATCAATTACTTTAAAAAACCCGTGAAACAAAGACAGTGAAAGAGAGAGAAATTCTTACAAAATTCGTTCAGGGGCTGTGATGCCACCTGGATTGACCATATCTAGACCCACAGCTGATTGAGACATAAGGGTGGACACTCGTGGGGCTGAGAGGTTTGGTGAGGTTGGCTGAGCTAACGCAGACCCTTTAAAGTAATACGGCGTGGTACCCATCCCATGGGTCCCAAATCTCCAGGTTCAAGGGCATCGTCCTACATTGAAAACATGCATGAGAAACCCCGAAGATGGTACACCGTGTGATCGGGAAAGGTTTCTAAAACGCACCTCATTTCTCATCTCCTTGTGCTCCGGTTCGCCATTCCAGCCGCTTTACTAGCAATCTCCCTCCTTGGAGAATCAGCACCTTTATCCTCCTGTTCCGTACAGGTTGCAAATTGTCCTGAGGATGAACGGGAAGAGGGGGAACCAATGAGAGACTAGCTCTAGGTGTTGGGGCAGGCACAGGTCATTCTATTTTCCCATCAGGAAGAAGAATTAACCACAGGCTCAGCCTGCCGCCAGGAACCAGAATACGGCCTGAAGCAATCCTGCGCTTTTGCGGCCAGCTCCCAAGAAAGCGAGTTGAAGAATGGAGCTCAGGGGGACTGCAATTCACAAACCTGCAGACTTAGAGATGATAACTCTCGTCCACAAATATATTGAGGGAAGGCAACGAAGAGGATTTGAAAGCAAGGCAGAATTGCAGGAAACAGATTTCAGGAGGTAGATTCGAATCGCCTTTAAAGCACAGGAAAAGCGGCAAAACCTCGACAATGATGCCCTTGGCCAAAAAGGGCGTATGCGTTTTTTCCTGAATATATTCAGGAAAAAACGCATACGCCCTTTTTGGCCAACCAAGCAACCTGGAAAGGCAAATCAGCGCTACAAAGAAGTCTCGCTTCCCATCGGTCAAAAGGGCCATGATGAATAAAGTGTCAAAACCAGAAATGCTGGACAGTCCTTGGAGAAATGGGAGCCTTGCTACGCTGATGGGCGGGATGTAAATTGCCAACAGCCACACTGGAGAAGTGTACGGTGTGTCCTGAAACATCTAAAAAACTCAGCTTAGAGACCATAGGGCACTTCCTCTCATGGGCGTATAAATTGGGAAAACTAAAAATCAGCAAGACACAGGCACCCCAAAGTTTTGGGCTGCTCTGTTGACAAGAACCTCCACTTCGTTACACCTTAAATATCCCAGGAAAGAGAAGAATGGATAAAGAAGTTGTGGTCCTTATGTACAATGGAATATCACTCAGCCATGAAATCAACGTCATAAGGCTAGTAGCAGCATGATGAGTGGATTTAGGTACGACGATTCTAAGTGAAATAAGTCACACAGAAAAAGACACTTATCATGAGATATCACTTATAGAGGGAATGTCAAAACCGCTACCCTTGAACTGAATTACAAAACAGAACAGAGTCACACGTTTAGAAAACACACTATGGCTGCTTAACGGGAAAGGTGAGGTGGGGTGATGCATAAAACACGGGTTTCAAATTAGCTCAGATACCGTTCCAGAAACCCAATATGTAATAGACAAGACCTACTCCTTGCTCAGTGAACTGGACTCAACACCCCCTATTCACCGCCCAAGAATATATCTGACTAGTAAGAATCTTAAAACCTATGTATTGATATCTCTCTGTAAGTGAGTCAAGTGGGTGTAAAGCGGCATAAACACAGCAGTGAAAAGCAGCTAAACCCCATTATAAAAATCAATTACTTTAAAAAACCCGTGAAACAAAGACAGTGAAAGAGAGAGAATTTCTTACAAAATTCGTTCAGGGGCTGTGATGCCACCTGGATTGACCATATCTAGACCCACAGCTGATTGAGACATAAGGGTGGACACTCGTGGGGCTGAGAGGTTTGGTGAGGTTGGCTGAGCTAACGCAGACCCTTTAAAGTAATACGGCGTGGTACCCATCCCATGGGTCCCAAATCTCCAGGTTCAAGGGCATCGTCCTACATTGAAAACATGCATGAGAAACCCCGAAGATGGTACACCGTGTGATCGGGAAAGGTTTCTAAAACGCACCTCATTTCTCATCTCCTTGTGCTCCGGTTCGCCATTCCAGCCGCTTTACTAGCAATCTCCCTCCTTGAAGAATCAGCACCTTTATCCTCCTGTTCCGTACAGGTTGCTAATTGTCCTGAGGATGAACGGGAAGAGGGGGAACCAATGAGAGACTAGCTCTAGGTGTTGGGGCAGGCACAGGTCATTCTATTTTCCCATCAGGAAGAAGAATTAACCACAGGCTCAGCCTGCCGCCAGGAACCAGAATACGGCCTGAAGCAATCCTGCGCTTTTGCGGCCAGCTCCCAAGAAAGCGAGTTGAAGAATGGAGCTCAGGGGCACTGCAATTCACAAACCTGCAGACTTAGAAATGATAACTCTCGTCCACAAATATATTGAGGGAAGGCAACGAAGAGGATTTGAAAGCAAGGCAGAATTGCAGGAAACAGATTTCAGGAGGTAGATTCGAATCGCCTTTAAAGCACAGGAAAAGCGGCAAAACCTCGACAATGATGCCCTTGGCCAAAAAGGGCGTATGCGTTTTTTCCTGAATATATTCAGGAAAAAACGCATACGCCCTTTTTGGCCAACCAAGCAACCTGGAAAGGCAAATCAGCGCTACAAAGAAGTCTCGCTTCCCATCGGTCAAAAGGGCCATGATGAATAAAGTGTCAAAACCAGAAATGCTGGACAGGCCTTGGAGAAATGGGAGCCTTGCTACGCTGATGGGCGGGATGTAAATTGCCAACAGCCACACTGGAGAAGTGTACGGTGTGTCCTGAAACATCTAAAAAAACTCAGCTTAGAGACCATAGGGCACTTCCTCTCATGGGCGTATAAATTGGGAAAACTAAAAATCAGCAAGACACAGGCACCCCAAAGTTTTGGGCTGCTCTGTTGACAAGAACCTCCACTTCGTTACACCTTAAATATCCCAGGAAAGAGAAGAATGGATAAAGAAGTTGTGGTCCTTATGTACAATGGAATATCACTCAGCCATGAAATCAACGTCATAAGGCTAGTAGCAGCATGATGAGTGGATTTAGGTACGACGATTCTAAGTGAAATAAGTCACACAGAAAAAGACACTTATCATGAGATATCACTTATAGAGGGAATGTCAAAACCGCTACCCTTGAACTGAATTACAAAACAGAACAGAGTCACACGTTTAGAAAACACACTATGGCTGCTTAACGGGAAAGGTGAGGTGGGGTGATGCATAAAACAAGGGTTTCAAATTAGCTCAGATACCGTTCCAGAAACCCAATATGTAATAGACAAGACCTACTCCTTGCTCAGTGAACTGGACTCAACACCCCCTATTCACCGCCCAAGAACATATCTGACTAGTAAGAATCTTAAAACCTATGTATTGATATCTCTCTGTAAGTGAGTCAAGTGGGTGTAAAGCGGCATAAACACAGCAGTGAAAAGCAGCTAAACCCCATTATAAAAATCAATTACTTTAAAAAACCCGTGAAACAAAGACAGTGAAAGAGAGAGAAATTCTTACAAAATTCGTTCAAGGGCTGTGATGCCACCTGGATTGACCATATCTAGACCCACAGCTGATTGAGACATAAGGGTGGACACTCGTGGGGCTGAGAGGTTTGGTGAGGTTGGCTGAGCTAACGCAGACCCTTTAAAGGAATACGGCGTGGTACCCATCCCATGGGTCCCAAATCTCCAGGTTCAAGGGCATCGTCCTACATTGAAAACATGCATGAGAAACCCCGAAGATGGTACACCGTGTGATCGGGAAAGGTTTCTAAAACGCACCTCATTTCTCATCTCCTTGTGCTCCGGTTCGCCATTCCAGCCGCTTTACTAGCAATCTCCCTCCTTGGAGAATCAGCACCTTTATCCTCCTGTTCCGTACAGGTTGCAAATTGTCCTGAGGATGAACGGGAAGAGGGGGAACCAATGAGAGACTAGCTCTAGGTGTTGGGGCAGGCACAGGTCATTCTATTTTCCCATCAGGAAGAAGAATTAACCACAGGCTCAGCCTGCCGCCAGGAACCAGAATACGGCCTGAAGCAATCCTGCGCTTTTGCGGCCAGCTCCCAAGAAAGCGAGTTGAAGAATGGAGCTCAGGGGCACTGCAATTCACAAACCTGCAGACTTAGAAATGATAACTCTCGTCCACAAATATATTGAGGGAAGGCAACGAAGAGGATTTGAAAGCAAGGCAGAATTGCAGGAAACAGATTTCAGGAGGTAGATTCGAATCGCCTTTAAAGCACAGGAAAAGCGGCAAAACCTCGACAATGATGCCCTTGGCCAAAAAGGGCGTATGCGTTTTTTCCTGAATATATTCAGGAAAAAACGCATACGCCCTTTTTGGCCAACCAAGCAACCTGGAAAGGCAAATCAGCGCTACAAAGAAGTCTCGCTTCCCATCGGTCAAAAGGGCCATGCTGAATAAAGTGTCAAAACCAGAAATGCTGGACAGGCCTTGGAGAAATGGGAGCCTTGCTACGCTGATGGGCGGGATGTAAATTGCCAACAGCCACACTGGAGAAGTGTACGGTGTGTCCTGAAACATCTAAAAAACTCAGCTTAGAGACCATAGGGCACTTCCTCTCATGGGCGTATAAATTGGGAAAACTAAAAATCAGCAAGACACAGGCACCCCAAAGTTTTGGGCTGCTCTGTTGACAAGAACCTCCACTTCGTTACACCTTAAATATCCCAGGAAAGAGAAGAATGGATAAAGAAGTTGTGGTCCTTATGTACAATGGAATATCACTCAGCCATGAAATCAACGTCATAAGGCTAGTAGCAGCATGATGAGTGGATTTAGGTACGACGATTCTAAGTGAAATAAGTCACACAGAAAAAGACACTTATCATGAGATATCACTTATAGAGGGAATGTCAAAACCGCTACCCTTGAACTGAATTACAAAACAGAACAGAGTCACACGTTTAGAAAACACACTATGGCTGCTTAACGGGAAAGGTGAGGTGGGGTGATGCATAAAACAAGGGTTTCAAATTAGCTCAGATACCGTTCCAGAAACCCAATATGTAATAGACAAGACCTACTCCTTGCTCAGTGAACTGGACTCAACACCCCCTATTCACCGCCCAAGAATATATCTGACTAGTAAGAATCTTAAAACCTATGTATTGATATCTCTCTGTAAGTGAGTCAAGTGGGTGTAAAGCGCCATAAACACAGCAGTGAAAAGCAGCTAAACCCCATTATAAAAATCAATTACTTTAAAAAACCCGTGAAACAAAGACAGTGAAAGAGAGAGAAATTCTTACAAAATTCGTTCAGGGGCTGTGATGCCACCTGGATTGACCATATCTAGACCCACAGCTGATTGAGACATAAGGGTGGACACTCGTGGGGCTGAGAGGTTTGGTGAGGTTGGCTGAGCTAACGCAGACCCTTTAAAGTAATACGGCGTGGTACCCATCCCATGGGTCCCAAATCTCCAGGTTCAAGGGCATCGTCCTACATTGAAAACATGCATGAGAAACCCCGAAGATGGTACACCGTGTGATCGGGAAAGGTTTCTAAAACGCACCTCATTTCTCATCTCCTTGTGCTCCGGTTCGCCATTCCAGCCGCTTTACTAGCAATCTCCCTCCTTGAAGAATCAGCACCTTTATCCTCCTGTTCCGTACAGGTTGCAAATTGTCCTGAGGATGAACGGGAAGAGGGGGAACCAATGAGAGACTAGCTCTAGGTGTTGGGGCAGGCACAGGTCATTCTATTTTCCCATCAGGAAGAAGAATTAACCACAGGCTCAGCCTGCCGCCAGGAACCAGAATACGGCCTGAAGCAATCCTGCGCTTTTGCGGCCAGCTCCCAAGAAAGCGAGTTGAAGAATGGAGCTCAGGGGCACTGCAATTCACAAACCTGCAGACTTAGAAATGATAACTCTCGTCCACAAATATATTGAGGGAAGGCAACGAAGAGGATTTGAAAGCAAGGCAGAATTGCAGGAAACAGATTTCAGGAGGTAGATTCGAATCGCCTTTAAAGCACAGGAAAAGCGGCAAAACCTCGACAATGATGCCCTTGGCCAAAAAGGGCGTATGCGTTTTTTCCTGAATATATTCAGGAAAAAACGCATACGCCCTTTTTGGCCAACCAAGCAACCTGGAAAGGCAAATCAGCGCTACAAAGAAGTCTCGCTTCCCATCGGTCAAAAGGGCCATGCTGCATAAAGTGTCAAAACCAGAAATGCTGGACAGGCCTTGGAGAAATGGGAGCCTTGCTACGCTGATGGGCGGGATGTAAATTGCCAACAGCCACACTGGAGAAGTGTACGGTGTGTCCTGAAACATCTAAAAAACTCAGCTTAGAGACCATAGGGCACTTCCTCTCATGGGCGTATAAATTGGGAAAACTAAAAATCAGCAAGACACAGGCACCCCAAAGTTTTGGGCTGCTCTGTTGACAAGAACCTCCACTTCGTTACACCTTAAATATCCCAGGAAAGAGAAGAATGGATAAAGAAGTTGTGGTCCTTATGTACAATGGAATATCACTCAGCCATGAAATCAACGTCATAAGGCTAGTAGCAGCATGATGAGTGGATTTAGGTACGACGATTCTAAGTGAAATAAGTCACACAGAAAAAGACACTTATCATGAGATATCACTTATAGAGGGAATGTCAAAACCGCTACCCTTGAACTGAATTACAAAACAGAACAGAGTCACACGTTTAGAAAACACACTATGGCTGCTTAACGGGAAAGGTGAGGTGGGGTGATGCATAAAACAAGGGTTTCAAATTAGCTCAGATACCGTTCCATAAACCCAATATGTAATAGACAAGACCTACTCCTTGCTCAGTGAACTGGACTCAACACCCCCTATTCACCGCCCAAGAATATATCTGACTAGTAAGAATCTTAAAACCTATGTATTGATATCTCTCTGTAAGTGAGTCAAGTGGGTGTAAAGCGCCATAAACACAGCAGTGAAAAGCAGCTAAACCCCATTATAAAAATCAATTACTTTAAAAAACCCGTGAAACAAAGACAGTGAAAGAGAGAGAAATTCTTACAAAATTCGTTCAGGGGCTGTGATGCCACCTGGATTGACCATATCTAGACCCACAGCTGATTGAGACATAAGGGTGGACACTCGTGGGGCTGAGAGGTTTGGTGAGGTTGGCTGAGCTAACGCAGACCCTTTAAAGTAATACGGCGTGGTACCCATCCCATGGGTCCCAAATCTCCAGGTTCAAGGGCATCGTCCTACATTGAAAACATGCATGAGAAACCCCGAAGATGGTACACCGTGTGATCGGGAAAGGTTTCTAAAACGCACCTCATTTCTCATCTCCTTGTGCTCCGGTTCGCCATTCCAGCCGCTTTACTAGCAATCTCCCTCCTTGGAGAATCAGCACCTTTATCCTCCTGTTCCGTACAGGTTGCTAATTGTCCTGAGGATGAACGGGAAGAGGGGGAACCAATGAGAGACTAGCTCTAGGTGTTGGGGCAGGCACAGGTCATTCTATTTTCCCATCAGGAAGAAGAATTAACCACAGGCTCAGCCTGCCGCCAGGAACCAGAATACGGCCTGAAGCAATCCTGCGCTTTTGCGGCCAGCTCCCAACAAAGCGAGTTGAATCATGGAGCTCAGGGGGACTACAATTCACAAACCTGCAGACTTAGAGATGATAACTCTCGTCCACAAATATATTGAGGGAAGGCAACGAAGAGGATTTGAAAGCAAGGCAGAATTGCAGGAAACAGATTTCAGGAGGTAGATTCGAATCGCCTTTAAAGCACAGGAAAAGCGGCAAAACCTCGACAATGATGCCCTTGGCCAAAAAGGGCGTATGCGTTTTTTCCTGAATATTTTCAGGAAAAAACGCATACGCCCTTTTTGGCCAACCAAGCAACCTGGAAAGGCAAATCAGCGCTACAAAGAAGTCTCGCTTCCCATCGGTCAAAAGGGCCATGCTGAATAAAGTGTCAAAACCAGAAATGCTGGACAGGCCTTGGAGAAATGGGAGCCTTGCTACGCTGATGGGCGGGATGTAAATTGCCAACAGCCACACTGGAGAAGTGTACGGTGTGTCCTGAAACATCTAAAAAACTCAGCTTAGAGACCATAGGGCACTTCCTCTCATGGGCGTATAAATTGGGAAAACTAAAAATCAGCAAGACACAGGCACCCCAAAGTTTTGGGCTGCTCTGTTGACAAGAACCTCCACTTCGTTACACCTTAAATATCCCAGGAAAGAGAAGAATGGATAAAGAAGTTGTGGTCCTTATGTACAATGGAATATCACTCAGCCATGAAATCAACGTCATAAGGCTAGTAGCAGCATGATGAGTGGATTTAGGTACGACGATTCTAAGTGAAATAAGTCACACAGAAAAAGACACTTATCATGAGATATCACTTATAGAGGGAATGTCAAAACCGCTACCCTTGAACTGAATTACAAAACAGAACAGAGTCACACGTTTAGAAAACACACTATGGCTGCTTAACGGGAAAGGTGAGGTGGGGTGATGCATAAAACACGGGTTTCAAATTAGCTCAGATACCGTTCCAGAAACCCAATATGTAATAGACAAGACCTACTCCTTGCTCAGTGAACTGGACTCAACACCCCCTATTCACCGCCCAAGAACATATCTGACTAGTAAGAATCTTAAAACCTATGTATTGATATCTCTCTGTAAGTGAGTCAAGTGGGTGTAAAGCGGCATAAACACAGCAGTGAAAAGCAGCTAAACCCCATTATAAAAATCAATTACTTTAAAAAACCCGTGAAACAAAGACAGTGAAAGAGAGAGAAATTCTTACAAAATTCGTTCAGGGGCTGTGATGCCACCTGGATTGACCATATCTAGACCCACAGCTGATTGAGACATAAGGGTGGACACTCGTGGGGCTGAGAGGTTTGGTGAGGTTGGCTGAGCTAACGCAGACCCTTTAAAGTAATACGGCGTGGTACCCATCCCATGGGTCCCAAATCTCCAGGTTCAAGGGCATCGTCCTACATTGAAAACATGCATGAGAAACCCCGAAGATGGTACACCGTGTGATCGGGAAAGGTTTCTAAAACGCACCTCATTTCTCATCTCCTTGTGCTCCGGTTCGCCATTCCAGCCGCTTTACTAGCAATCTCCCTCCTTGGAGAATCAGCACCTTTATCCTCCTGTTCCGTACAGGTTGCAAATTGTCCTGAGGATGAACGGGAAGAGGGGGAACCAATGAGAGACTAGCTCTAGGTGTTGGGGCAGGCACAGGTCATTCTATTTTCCCATCAGGAAGAAGAATTAACCACAGGCTCAGCCTGCCGCCAGGAACCAGAATACGGCCTGAAGCAATCCTGCGCTTTTGCGGCCAGCTCCCAAGAAAGCGAGTTGAAGAATGGAGCTCAGGGGGACTGCAATTCACAAACCTGCAGACTTAGAGATGATAACTCTCGTCCACAAATATATTGAGGGAAGGCAACGAAGAGGATTTGAAAGCAAGGCAGAATTGCAGGAAACAGATTTCAGGAGGTAGATTCGAATCGCCTTTAAAGCACAGGAAAAGCGGCAAAACCTCGACAATGATGCCCTTGGCCAAAAAGGGCGTATGCGTTTTTTCCTGAATATATTCAGGAAAAAACGCATACGCCCTTTTTGGCCAACCAAGCAACCTGGAAAGGCAAATCAGCGCTACAAAGAAGTCTCGCTTCCCATCGGTCAAAAGGGCCATGCTGAATAAAGTGTCAAAACCAGAAATGCTGGACAGGCCTTGGAGAAATGGGAGCCTTGCTACGCTGATGGGCGGGATGTAAATTGCCAACAGCCACACTGGAGAAGTGTACGGTGTGTCCTGAAACATCTAAAAAACTCAGCTTAGAGACCATAGGGCACTTCCTCTCATGGGCGTATAAATTGGGAAAACTAAAAATCAGCAAGACACAGGCACCCCAAAGTTTTGGGCTGCTCTGTTGACAAGAACCTCCACTTCGTTACACCTTAAATATCCCAGGAAAGAGAAGAATGGATAAAGAAGTTGTGGTCCTTATGTACAATGGAATATCACTCAGCCATGAAATCAACGTCATAAGGCTAGTAGCAGCATGATGAGTGGATTTAGGTACGACGATTCTAAGTGAAATAAGTCACACAGAAAAAGACACTTATCATGAGATATCACTTATAGAGGGAATGTCAAAACCGCTACCCTTGAACTGAATTACAAAACAGAACAGAGTCACACGTTTAGAAAACACACTATGGCTGCTTAACGGGAAAGGTGAGGTGGGGTGATGCATAAAACAAGGGTTTCAAATTAGCTCAGATACCGTTCCAGAAACCCAATATGTAATAGACAAGACCTACTCCTTGCTCAGTGAACTGGACTCAACACCCCCTATTCACCGCCCAAGAATATATCTGACTAGTAAGAATCTTAAAACCTATGTATTGATATCTCTCTGTAAGTGAGTCAAGTGGGTGTAAAGCGCCATAAACACAGCAGTGAAAAGCAGCTAAACCCCATTATAAAAATCAATTACTTTAAAAAACCCGTGAAACAAAGACAGTGAAAGAGAGAGAAATTCTTACAAAATTCGTTCAGGGGCTGTGATGCCACCTGGATTGACCATATCTAGACCCACAGCTGATTGAGACATAAGGGTGGACACTCGTGGGGCTGAGAGGTTTGGTGAGGTTGGCTGAGCTAACGCAGACCCTTTAAAGTAATACGGCGTGGTACCCATCCCATGGGTCCCAAATCTCCAGGTTCAAGGGCATCGTCCTACATTGAAAACATGCATGAGAAACCCCGAAGATGGTACACCGTGTGATCGGGAAAGGTTTCTAAAACGCACCTCATTTCTCATCTCCTTGTGCTCCGGTTCGCCATTCCAGCCGCTTTACTAGCAATCTCCCTCCTTGAAGAATCAGCACCTTTATCCTCCTGTTCCGTACAGGTTGCAAATTGTCCTGAGGATGAACGGGAAGAGGGGGAACCAATGAGAGACTAGCTCTAGGTGTTGGGGCAGGCACAGGTCATTCTATTTTCCCATCAGGAAGAAGAATTAACCACAGGCTCAGCCTGCCGCCAGGAACCAGAATACGGCCTGAAGCAATCCTGCGCTTTTGCGGCCAGCTCCCAAGAAAGCGAGTTGAAGAATGGAGCTCAGGGGCACTGCAATTCACAAACCTGCAGACTTAGAAATGATAACTCTCGTCCACAAATATATTGAGGGAAGGCAACGAAGAGGATTTGAAAGCAAGGCAGAATTGCAGGAAACAGATTTCAGGAGGTAGATTCGAATCGCCTTTAAAGCACAGGAAAAGCGGCAAAACCTCGACAATGATGCCCTTGGCCAAAAAGGGCGTATGCGTTTTTTCCTGAATATATTCAGGAAAAAACGCATACGCCCTTTTTGGCCAACCAAGCAACCTGGAAAGGCAAATCAGCGCTACAAAGAAGTCTCGCTTCCCATCGGTCAAAAGGGCCATGATGAATAAAGTGTCAAAACCAGAAATGCTGGACAGTCCTTGGAGAAATGGGAGCCTTGCTACGCTGATGGGCGGGATGTAAATTGCCAACAGCCACACTGGAGAAGTGTACGGTGTGTCCTGAAACATCTAAAAAACTCAGCTTAGAGACCATAGGGCACTTCCTCTCATGGGCGTATAAATTGGGAAAACTAAAAATCAGCAAGACACAGGCACCCCAAAGTTTTGGGCTGCTCTGTTGACAAGAACCTCCACTTCGTTACACCTTAAATATCCCAGGAAAGAGAAGAATGGATAAAGAAGTTGTGGTCCTTATGTACAATGGAATATCACTCAGCCATGAAATCAACGTCATAAGGCTAGTAGCAGCATGATGAGTGGATTTAGGTACGACGATTCTAAGTGAAATAAGTCACACAGAAAAAGACACTTATCATGAGATATCACTTATAGAGGGAATGTCAAAACCGCTACCCTTGAACTGAATTACAAAACAGAACAGAGTCACACGTTTAGAAAACACACTATGGCTGCTTAACGGGAAAGGTGAGGTGGGGTGATGCATAAAACAAGGGTTTCAAATTAGCTCAGATACCGTTCCAGAAACCCAATATGTAATAGACAAGACCTACTCCTTGCTCAGTGAACTGGACTCAACACCCCCTATTCACCGCCCAAGAATATATCTGACTAGTAAGAATCTTAAAACCTATGTATTGATATCTCTCTGTAAGTGAGTCAAGTGGGTGTAAAGCGGCATAAACACAGCAGTGAAAAGCAGCTAAACCCCATTATAAAAATCAATTACTTTAAAAAACCCGTGAAACAAAGACAGTGAAAGAGAGAGAAATTCTTACAAAATTCGTTCAGGGGCTGTGATGCCACCTGGATTGACCATATCTAGACCCACAGCTGATTGAGACATAAGGGTGGACACTCTTGGGCCTGAGAGGTTTGGTGAGGTTGGGTGAGAAAACGCAGACCCTTTAAAGTAATACGGCGTGGTACCCATCCCATGGGTCCCAAATCTCCAGGTTCAAGGGCATCGTCCTATATTGAAAACATGCATGAGAAACCCCGAAGATGGTACACCGTGTGATCGGGAAAGGTTTCTAAAACGCACCTCATTTCTCATCTCCTTGTGCTCCGTTTCACCATTCCAGCCGCTTTACTAGCAATCTCCCTCCTTGGAGAATCAGCACCTTTATCCTCCTGTTCCGTACAGGTTGCTAATTGTCCTGAGGATGAACGGGAAGAGGGGGAACCAATGAGAGACTAGCTCTAGGTGTTGGGGCAGGCACAGGTCATTCTATTTTCCCATCAGGAAGAAGAATTAACCACAGGCTCAGCCTGCCGCCAGGAACCAGAATACGGCCTGAAGCAATCCTGCGCTTTTGCGGCCAGCTCCCAAGAAAGCGAGTTGAAGAATGGAGCTCAGGGGCACTGCAATTCACAAACCTGCAGACTTAGAAATGATAACTCTCGTCCACAAATATATTGAGGGAAGGCAACGAAGAGGATTTGAAAGCAAGGCAGAATTGCAGGAAACAGATTTCAGGAGGTAGATTCGAATCGCCTTTAAAGCACAGGAAAAGCGGCAAAACCTCGACAATGATGCCCTTGGCCAAAAAGGGCGTATGCGTTTTTTCCTGAATATATTCAGGAAAAAACGCATACGCCCTTTTTGGCCAACCAAGCAACCTGGAAAGGCAAATCAGCGCTACAAAGAAGTCTCGCTTCCCATCGGTCAAAAGGGCCATGCTGAATAAAGTGTCAAAACCAGAAATGCTGGACAGGCCTTGGAGAAATGGGAGCCTTGCTACGCTGATGGGCGGGATGTAAATTGCCAACAGCCACACTGGAGAAGTGTACGGTGTGTCCTGAAACATCTAAAAAACTCAGCTTAGAGACCATAGGGCACTTCCTCTCATGGGCGTATAAATTGGGAAAACTAAAAATCAGCAAGACACAGGCACCCCAAAGTTTTGGGCTGCTCTGTTGACAAGAACCTCCACTTCGTTACACCTTAAATATCCCAGGAAAGAGAAGAATGGATAAAGAAGTTGTGGTCCTTATGTACAATGGAATATCACTCAGCCATGAAATCAACGTCATAAGGCTAGTAGCAGCATGATGAGTGGATTTAGGTACGACGATTCTAAGTGAAATAAGTCACACAGAAAAAGACACTTATCATGAGATATCACTTATAGAGGGAATGTCAAAACCGCTACCCTTGAACTGAATTACAAAACAGAACAGAGTCACACGTTTAGAAAACACACTATGGCTGCTTAACGGGAAAGGTGAGGTGGGGTGATGCATAAAACACGGGTTTCAAATTAGCTCAGATACCGTTCCAGAAACCCAATATGTAATAGACAAGACCTACTCCTTGCTCAGTGAACTGGACTCAACACCCCCTATTCACCGCCCAAGAATATATCTGACTAGTAAGAATCTTAAAACCTATGTATTGATATCTCTCTGTAAGTGAGTCAAGTGGGTGTAAAGCGCCATAAACACAGCAGTGAAAAGCAGCTAAACCCCATTATAAAAATCAATTACTTTAAAAAACCCGTGAAACAAAGACAGTGAAAGAGAGAGAAATTCTTACAAAATTCGTTCAGGGGCTGTGATGCCACCTGGATTGACCATATCTAGACCCACAGCTGATTGAGACATAAGGGTGGACACTCGTGGGGCTGAGAGGTTTGGTGAGGTTGGCTGAGCTAACACAGACCCTTTAAAGTAATACGGCGTGGTACCCATCCCATGGGTCCCAAATCTCCAGGTTCAAGGGCATCGTCCTACATTGAAAACATGCATGAGAAACCCCGAAGATGGTACACCGTGTGATCGGGAAAGGTTTCTAAAACGCACCTCATTTCTCATCTCCTTGTGCTCCGGTTCGCCATTCCAGCCGCTTTACTAGCAATCTCCCTCCTTGAAGAATCAGCACCTTTATCCTCCTGTTCCGTACAGGTTGCTAATTGTCCTGAGGATGAACGGGAAGAGGGGGAACCAATGAGAGACTAGCTCTAGGTGTTGGGGCAGGCACAGGTCATTCTATTTTCCCATCAGGAAGAAGAATTAACCACAGGCTCAGCCTGCCGCCAGGAACCAGAATACGGCCTGAAGCAATCCTGCGCTTTTGCGGCCAGCTCCCAAGAAAGCGAGTTGAAGAATGGAGCTCAGGGGCACTGCAATTCACAAACCTGCAGACTTAGAAATGATAACTCTCGTCCACAAATATATTGAGGGAAGGCAACGAAGAGGATTTGAAAGCAAGGCAGAATTGCAGGAAACAGATTTCAGGAGGTAGATTCGAATCGCCTTTAAAGCACAGGAAAAGCGGCAAAACCTCGACAATGATGCCCTTGGCCAAAAAGGGCGTATGCGTTTTTTCCTGAATATATTCAGGAAAAAACGCATACGCCCTTTTTGGCCAAGCAAGCAACCTGGAAAGGCAAATCAGCGCTACAAAGAAGTCTCGCTTCCCATCGGTCAAAAGGGCCATGCTGCATAAAGTGTCAAAACCAGAAATGCTGGACAGGCCTTGGAGAAATGGGAGCCTTGCTACGCTGATGGGCGGGATGTAAATTGCCAACAGCCACACTGGAGAAGTGTACGGTGTGTCCTGAAACATCTAAAAAACTCAGCTTAGAGACCATAGGGCACTTCCTCTCATGGGCGTATAAATTGGGAAAACTAAAAATCAGCAAGACACAGGCACCCCAAAGTTTTGGGCTGCTCTGTTGACAAGAACCTCCACTTCGTTACACCTTAAATATCCCAGGAAAGAGAAGAATGGATAAAGAAGTTGTGGTCCTTATGTACAATGGAATATCACTCAGCCATGAAATCAACGTCATAAGGCTAGTAGCAGCATGATGAGTGGATTTAGGTACGAGGATTCTAAGTGAAATAAGTCACACAGAAAAAGACACTTATCATGAGATATCACTTATAGAGGGAATGTCAAAACCGCTACCCTTGAACTGAATTACAAAACAGAACAGAGTCACACGTTTAGAAAACACACTATGGCTGCTTAACGGGAAAGGTGAGGTGGGGTGATGCATAAAACAAGGGTTTCAAATTAGCTCAGATACCGTTCCAGAAACCCAATATGTAATAGACAAGACCTACTCCTTGCTCAGTGAACTGGACTCAACACCCCCTATTCACCGCCCAAGAACATATCTGACTAGTAAGAATCTTAAAACCTATGTATTGATATCTCTCTGTAAGTGAGTCAAGTGGGTGTAAAGCGGCATAAACACAGCAGTGAAAAGCAGCTAAACCCCATTATAAAAATCAATTACTTTAAAAAACCCGTGAAACAAAGACAGTGAAAGAGAGAGAAATTCTTACAAAATTCGTTCAAGGGCTGTGATGCCACCTGGATTGACCATATCTAGACCCACAGCTGATTGAGACATAAGGGTGGACACTCGTGGGGCTGAGAGGTTTGGTGAGGTTGGCTGAGCTAACGCAGACCCTTTAAAGTAATACGGCGTGGTAACCATCCCATGGGTCCCAAATCTCCAGGTTCAAGGGCATCGTCCTACATTGAAAACATGCATGAGAAACCCCGAAGATGGTACACCGTGTGATCGGGAAAGGTTTCTAAAACGCACCTCATTTCTCATCTCCTTGTGCTCCGGTTCGCCATTCCAGCCGCTTTACTAGCAATCTCCCTCCTTGGAGAATCAGCACCTTTATCCTCCTGTTCCGTACAGGTTGCAAATTCTCCTGAGGATGAACGGGAAGAGGGGGAACCAATGAGAGACTAGCTCTAGGTGTTGGGGCAGGCACAGGTCATTCTATTTTCCCATCAGGAAGAAGAATTAACCACAGGCTCAGCCTGCCGCCAGGAACCAGAATACGGCCTGAAGCAATCCTGCGCTTTTGCGGCCAGCTCCCAAGAAAGCGAGTTGAAGAATGGAGCTCAGGGGCACTGCAATTCACAAACCTGCAGACTTAGAAATGATAACTCTCGTCCACAAATATATTGAGGGAAGGCAACGAAGAGGATTTGAAAGCAAGGCAGAATTGCAGGAAACAGATTTCAGGAGGTAGATTCGAATCGCCTTTAAAGCACAGGAAAAGCGGCAAAACCTCGACAATGATGCCCTTGGCCAAAAAGGGCGTATGCGTTTTTTCCTGAATATATTCAGGAAAAAACGCATACGCCCTTTTTGGCCAAGCAAGCAACCTGGAAAGGCAAATCAGCGCTACAAAGAAGTCTCGCTTCCCATCGGTCAAAAGGGCCATGATGAATAAAGTGTCAAAACCAGAAATGCTGGACAGGCCTTGGAGAAATGGGAGCCTTGCTACGCTGATGGGCGGGATGTAAATTGCCAACAGCCACACTGGAGAAGTGTACGGTGTGTCCTGAAACATCTAAAAAACTCAGCTTAGAGACCATAGGGCACTTCCTCTCATGGGCGTATAAATTGGGAAAACTAAAAATCAGCAAGACACAGGCACCCCAAAGTTTTGGGCTGCTCTGTTGACAAGAACCTCCACTTCGTTACACCTTAAATATCCCAGGAAAGAGAAGAATGGATAAAGAAGTTGTGGTCCTTATGTACAATGGAATATCACTCAGCCATGAAATCAACGTCATAAGGCTAGTAGCAGCATGATGAGTGGATTTAGGTACGAGGATTCTAAGTGAAATAAGTCACACAGAAAAAGACACTTATCATGAGATATCACTTATAGAGGGAATGTCAAAACCGCTACCCTTGAACTGAATTACAAAACAGAACAGAGTCACACGTTTAGAAAACACACTATGGCTGCTTAACGGGAAAGGTGAGGTGGGGTGATGCATAAAACAAGGGTTTCAAATTAGCTCAGATACCGTTCCAGAAACCCAATATGTAATAGACAAGACCTACTCCTTGCTCAGTGAACTGGACTCAACACCCCCTATTCACCGCCCAAGAACATATCTGACTAGTAAGAATCTTAAAACCTATGTATTGATATCTCTCTGTAAGTGAGTCAAGTGGGTGTAAAGCGGCATAAACACAGCAGTGAAAAGCAGCTAAACCCCATTATAAAAATCAATTACTTTAAAAAACCCGTGAAACAAAGACAGTGAAAGAGAGAGAAATTCTTACAAAATTCGTTCAAGAGCTGTGATGCCACCTGGATTGACCATATCTAGACCCACAGCTGATTGAGACATAAGGGTGGACACTCGTGGGGCTGAGAGGTTTGGTGAGGTTGGCTGAGCTAACGCAGACCCTTTAAAGTAATACGGCGTGGTACCCATCCCATGGGTCCCAAATCTCCAGGTTCAAGGGCATCGTCCTACATTGAAAACATGCATGAGAAACCCCGAAGATGGTACACCGTGTGATCGGGAAAGGTTTCTAAAACGCACCTCATTTCTCATCTCCTTGTGCTCCGGTTCGCCATTCCAGCCGCTTTACTAGCAATCTCCCTCCTTGGAGAATCAGCACCTTTATCCTCCTGTTCCGTACAGGTTGCAAATTCTCCTGAGGATGAACGGGAAGAGGGGGAACCAATGAGAGACTAGCTCTAGGTGTTGGGGCAGGCACAGGTCATTCTATTTTCCCATCAGGAAGAAGAATTAACCACAGGCTCAGCCTGCCGCCAGGAACCAGAATACGGCCTGAAGCAATCCTGCGCTTTTGCGGCCAGCTCCCAAGAAAGCGAGTTGAAGAATGGAGCTCAGGGGCACTGCAATTCACAAACCTGCAGACTTAGAAATGATAACTCTCGTCCACAAATATATTGAGGGAAGGCAACGAAGAGGATTTGAAAGCAAGGCAGAATTGCAGGAAACAGATTTCAGGAGGTAGATTCGAATCGCCTTTAAAGCACAGGAAAAGCGGCAAAACCTCGACAATGATGCCCTTGGCCAAAAAGGGCGTATGCGTTTTTTCCTGAATATATTCAGGAAAAAACGCATACGCCCTTTTTGGCCAACCAAGCAACCTGGAAAGGCAAATCAGCGCTACAAAGAAGTCTCGCTTCCCATCGGTCAAAAGAGCCATGCTGCATAAAGTGTCAAAACCAGAAATGCTGGACAGGCCTTGGAGAAATGGGAGCCTTGCTACGCTGATGGGCGGGATGTAAATTGCCAACAGCCACACTGGAGAAGTGTACGGTGTGTCCTGAAACATCTAAAAAACTCAGCTTAGAGACCATAGGGCACTTCCTCTCATGGGCGTATAAATTGGGAAAACTAAAAATCAGCAAGACACAGGCACCCCAAAGTTTTGGGCTGCTCTGTTGACAAGAACCTCCACTTCGTTACACCTTAAATATCCCAGGAAAGAGAAGAATGGATAAAGAAGTTGTGGTCCTTATGTACAATGGAATATCACTCAGCCATGAAATCAACGTCATAAGGCTAGTAGCAGCATGATGAGTGGATTTAGGTACGACGATTCTAAGTGAAATAAGTCACACAGAAAAAGACACTTATCATGAGATATCACTTATAGAGGGAATGTCAAAACCGCTACCCTTGAACTGAATTACAAAACAGAACAGAGTCACACGTTTAGAAAACACACTATGGCTGCTTAACGGGAAAGGTGAGGTGGGGTGATGCATAAAACAAGGGTTTCAAATTAGCTCAGATACCGTTCCAGAAACCCAATATGTAATAGACAAGACCTACTCCTTGCTCAGTGAACTGGACTCAACACCCCCTATTCACCGCCCAAGAATATATCTGACTAGTAAGAATCTTAAAACCTATGTATTGATATCTCTCTGTAAGTGAGTCAAGTGGGTGTAAAGCGGCATAAACACAGCAGTGAAAAGCAGCTAAACCCCATTATAAAAATCAATTACTTTAAAAAACCCGTGAAACAAAGACAGTGAAAGAGAGAGAAATTCTTACAAAATTCGTTCAGGGGCTGTGATGCCACCTGGATTGACCATATCTAGACCCACAGCTGATTGAGACATAAGGGTGGACACTCTTGGGCCTGAGAGGTTTGGTGAGGTTGGGTGAGAAAACGCAGACCCTTTAAAGTAATACGGCGTGGTACCCATCCCATGGGTCCCAAATCTCCAGGTTCAAGGGCATCGTCCTATATTGAAAACATGCATGAGAAACCCCGAAGATGGTACACCGTGTGATCGGGAAAGGTTTCTAAAACGCACCTCATTTCTCATCTCCTTGTGCTCCGTTTCACCATTCCAGCCGCTTTACTAGCAATCTCCCTCCTTGGAGAATCAGCACCTTTATCCTCCTGTTCCGTACAGGTTGCTAATTGTCCTGAGGATGAACGGGAAGAGGGGGAACCAATGAGAGACTAGCTCTAGGTGTTGGGGCAGGCACAGGTCATTCTATTTTCCCATCAGGAAGAAGAATTAACCACAGGCTCAGCCTGCCGCCAGGAACCAGAATACGGCCTGAAGCAATCCGGCGCTTTTGCGGCCAGCTCCCAAGAAAGCGAGTTGAAGAATGGAGCTCAGGGGCACTGCAATTCACAAACCTGCAGACTTAGAAATGATAACTCTCGTCCACAAATATATTGAGGGAAGGCAACGAAGAGGATTTGAAAGCAAGGCAGAATTGCAGGAAACAGATTTCAGGAAGTAGATTCGAATCGCCTTTAAAGCACAGGAAAAGCGGCAAAACCTCGACAATGATGCCCTTGGCCAAAAAGGGCGTATGCGTTTTTTCCTGAATATATTCAGGAAAAAACGCATACGCCCTTTTTGGTCAACCAAGCAACCTGGAAAGGCAAATGAGCGCTACAAAGAAGTCTCGCTTCCCATCGGTCAAAAGGGCCATGCTGAATAAAGTGTCAAAACCAGAAATGCTGGACAGGCCTTGGAGAAATGGGAGCCTTGCTACGCTGATGGGCGGGATGTAAATTGCCAACAGCCACTCTGGAGAAGTGTACGGTGTGTCCTGAAACGTCTAAAAAACTCAGCTTAGAGACCGTAGGGCACTTCCTCTCATGGGCGTATAAATTGGGAAAACTAAAAATCAGCAAGACACAGGCACCCCAAAGTTTTGGGCTGCTCTGTTGACAAGAACCTCCACTTCGTTACACCTTAAATATCCCAGGAAAGAGAAGAATGGATAAAGAAGTTGCGGTCCTTATGTACAATGGAATATCACTCAGCCATGAAATCAAAGTCATAAGGCTAGTAGCAGCATGATGAGTGGATTTAGGTACGACCATTGTAAGTGAAATAAGTCACACAGAAAAAGACACTTATCATGAGATATCACTTATAGAGGGAATGTCAAAACCGCTACCCTTGAACTGAATTACAAAACAGAACAGAGTCACACGTTTAGAAAACACACTATGGCTGCTTAACGGGAAAGGTGAGGTGGGGTGATGCATAAAACAAGGGTTTCAAATTAGCTCAGATACCGTTCCATAAACCCAATATGTAATAGACAAGACCTACTCCTTGCTCAGTGAACTGGACTCAACACCCCCTATTCACCGCCCAAGAATATATCTGACTAGTAAGTATCTTCAAACCTATGTATTGATATCTCTCTGTAAGTGAGTCAAGTGGGTGTAAAGCGGCATAAACACAGCAGTGAAAAGCAGCCAAACCCCATTATAAAAATCAATTACTTTTCAAAACCCGTTAAACAAAGACAGTGAAAGAGAGAGAAATTCTTACAAAATTCGTTCAGGGGCTGTGATGCCACCTGGATTGACCATATCTAGACCCACAGCTGATTGAGACATATGGGTGGACACTCTTGGGGCTGAGAGGTTTGGTGAGGTTGGGTGAGCAAACGCAGACCCTTTAAAGTAATACGGCGTGGTACCCATCCCATTGGTCCCAAATCTCCAGGTTCAAGGGCATCTTCCTACATTGAAAACATGCATGAGAAACCCCGAAGATGGTACAGCGTGTGATCGGGAAAGGTTTCTAAAACGCACCTCATTTCTCATCTCCTTGTGCTCCGGTTCACCATTCCAGCCGCTTTACTAGCAATCTCCCTCCTTGGAGAATCAGCACCTTTATCCTCCTGTTCCGTACAGGTTGCTAATTGTCCTGAGGATGAACGGGAAGAGGGGGAACCAATGAGAGACTAGCTCTAGGTGTTGGGGCAGGCACAGGTCATTCTATTTTCCCATCAGGAAGAAGAATTAACCACAGGCTCAGCCTGCCGCCAGGAACCAGAATACGGCCTGAAGCAATCCTGCGCTTTTGCGGCCAGCTCCCAAGAAAGCGAGTTGAAGAATGGAGCTCAGGGGCACTGCAATTCACAAACCTGCAGACTTAGAAATGATAACTCTCGTCCACAAATATATTGAGGGAAGGCAACGAAGAGGATTTGAAAGCAAGGCAGAATTGCAGGAAACAGATTTCAGGAGGTAGATTCGAATCGCCTTTAAAGCACAGGAAAAGCGGCAAAACCTCGACAATGATGCCCTTGGCCAAAAAGGGCGTATGCGTTTTTTCCTGAATATATTCAGGAAAAAACGCATACGCCCTTTTTGGCCAACCAAGCAACCTGGAAAGGCAAATCAGCGCTACAAAGAAGTCTCGCTTCCCATCGGTCAAAAGGGCCATGCTGCATAAAGTGTCAAAACCAGAAATGCTGGACAGGCCTTGGAGAAATGGGAGCCTTGCTACGCTGATGGGCGGGATGTAAATTGCCAACAGCCACACTGGAGAAGTGTACGGTGTGTCCTGAAACATCTAAAAAACTCAGCTTAGAGACCATAGGGCACTTCCTCTCATGGGCGTATAAATTGGGAAAACTAAAAATCAGCAAGACACAGGCACCCCAAAGTTTTGGGCTGCTCTGTTGACAAGAACCTCCACTTCGTTACACCTTAAATATCCCAGGAAAGAGAAGAATGGATAAAGAAGTTGTGGTCCTTATGTACAATGGAATATCACTCAGCCATGAAATCAACGTCATAAGGCTAGTAGCAGCATGATGAGTGGATTTAGGTACGACGATTCTAAGTGAAATAAGTCACACAGAAAAAGACACTTATCATGAGATATCACTTATAGAGGGAATGTCAAAACCGCTACCCTTGAACTGAATTACAAAACAGAACAGAGTCACACGTTTAGAAAACACACTATGGCTGCTTAACGGGAAAGGTGAGGTGGGGTGATGCATAAAACAAGGGTTTCAAATTAGCTCAGATACCGTTCCAGAAACCCAATATGTAATAGACAAGACCTACTCCTTGCTCAGTGAACTGGACTCAACACCCCCTATTCACCGCCCAAGAATATATCTGACTAGTAAGAATCTTAAAACCTATGTATTGATATCTCTCTGTAAGTGAGTCAAGTGGGTGTAAAGCGGCATAAACACAGCAGTGAAAAGCAGCTAAACCCCATTATAAAAATCAATTACTTTAAAAAACCCGTGAAACAAAGACAGTGAAAGAGAGAGAAATTCTTACAAAATTCGTTCAGGGGCTGTGATGCCACCTGGATTGACCATATCTAGACCCACAGCTGATTGAGACATAAGGGTGGACACTCTTGGGCCTGAGAGGTTTGGTGAGGTTGGGTGAGAAAACGCAGACCCTTTAAAGTAATACGGCGTGGTACCCATCCCATGGGTCCCAAATCTCCAGGTTCAAGGGCATCGTCCTATATTGAAAACATGCATGAGAAACCCCGAAGATGGTACACCGTGTGATCGGGAAAGGTTTCTAAAACGCACCTCATTTCTCATCTCCTTGTGCTCCGTTTCACCATTCCAGCCGCTTTACTAGCAATCTCCCTCCTTGGAGAATCAGCACCTTTATCCTCCTGTTCCGTACAGGTTGCTAATTGTCCTGAGGATGAACGGGAAGAGGGGGAACCAATGAGAGACTAGCTCTAGGTGTTGGGGCAGGCACAGGTCATTCTATTTTCCCATCAGGAAGAAGAATTAACCACAGGCTCAGCCTGCCGCCAGGAACCAGAATACGGCCTGAAGCAATCCGGCGCTTTTGCGGCCAGCTCCCAAGAAAGCGAGTTGAAGAATGGAGCTCAGGGGCACTGCAATTCACAAACCTGCAGACTTAGAAATGATAACTCTCGTCCACAAATATATTGAGGGAAGGCAACGAAGAGGATTTGAAAGCAAGGCAGAATTGCAGGAAACAGATTTCAGGAAGTAGATTCGAATCGCCTTTAAAGCACAGGAAAAGCGGCAAAACCTCGACAATGATGCCCTTGGCCAAAAAGGGCGTATGCGTTTTTTCCTGAATATATTCAGGAAAAAACGCATACGCCCTTTTTGGTCAACCAAGCAACCTGGAAAGGCAAATGAGCGCTACAAAGAAGTCTCGCTTCCCATCGGTCAAAAGGGCCATGATGAATAAAGTGTCAAAACCAGAAATGCTGGACAGGCCTTGGAGAAATGGGAGCCTTGCTACGCTGATGGGCGGGATGTAAATTGCCAACAGCCACTCTGGAGAAGTGTACGGTGTGTCCTGAAACGTCTAAAAAACTCAGCTTAGAGACCGTAGGGCACTTCCTCTCATGGGCGTATAAATTGGGAAAACTAAAAATCAGCAAGACACAGGCACCCCAAAGTTTTGGGCTGCTCTGTTGACAAGAACCTCCACTTCGTTACACCTTAAATATCCCAGGAAAGAGAAGAATGGATAAAGAAGTTGCGGTCCTTATGTACAATGGAATATCACTCAGCCATGAAATCAAAGTCATAAGGCTAGTAGCAGCATGATGAGTGGATTTAGGTACGACCATTGTAAGTGAAATAAGTCACACAGAAAAAGACACTTATCATGAGATATCACTTATAGAGGGAATGTCAAAACCGCTACCCTTGAACTGAATTACAAAACAGAACAGAGTCACACGTTTAGAAAACACACTATGGCTGCTTAACGGGAAAGGTGAGGTGGGGTGATGCATAAAACAAGGGTTTCAAATTAGCTCAGATACCGTTCCATAAACCCAATATGTAATAGACAAGACCTACTCCTTGCTCAGTGAACTGGACTCAACACCCCCTATTCACCGCCCAAGAATATATCTGACTAGTAAGTATCTTCAAACCTATGTATTGATATCTCTCTGTAAGTGAGTCAAGTGGGTGTAAAGCGGCATAAACACAGCAGTGAAAAGCAGCCAAACCCCATTATAAAAATCAATTACTTTTCAAAACCCGTTAAACAAAGACAGTGAAAGAGAGAGAAATTCTTACAAAATTCGTTCAGGGGCTGTGATGCCACCTGGATTGACCATATCTAGACCCACAGCTGATTGAGACATATGGGTGGACACTCTTGGGGCTGAGAGGTTTGGTGAGGTTGGGTGAGCAAACGCAGACCCTTTAAAGTAATACGGCGTGGTACCCATCCCATTGGTCCCAAATCTCCAGGTTCAAGGGCATCTTCCTACATTGAAAACATGCATGAGAAACCCCGAAGATGGTACAGCGTGTGATCGGGAAAGGTTTCTAAAACGCACCTCATTTCTCATCTCCTTGTGCTCCGGTTCACCATTCCAGCCGCTTTACTAGCAATCTCCCTCCTTGGAGAATCAGCACCTTTATCCTCCTGTTCCGTACAGGTTGCTAATTGTCCTGAGGATGAACGGGAAGAGGGGGAACCAATGAGAGACTAGCTCTAGGTGTTGGGGCAGGCACAGGTCATTCTATTTTCCCATCAGGAAGAAGAATTAACCACAGGCTCAGCCTGCCGCCAGGAACCAGAATACGGCCTGAAGCAATCCTGCGCTTTTGCGGCCAGCTCCCAAGAAAGCGAGTTGAAGAATGGAGCTCAGGGGCACTGCAATTCACAAACCTGCAGACTTAGAAATGATAACTCTCGTCCACAAATATATTGAGGGAAGGCAACGAAGAGGATTTGAAAGCAAGGCAGAATTGCAGGAAACAGATTTCAGGAGGTAGATTCGAATCGCCTTTAAAGCACAGGAAAAGCGGCAAAACCTCGACAATGATGCCCTTGGCCAAAAAGGGCGTATGCGTTTTTTCCTGAATATATTCAGGAAAAAACGCATACGCCCTTTTTGGCCAACCAAGCAACCTGGAAAGGCAAATCAGCGCTACAAAGAAGTCTCGCTTCCCATCGGTCAAAAGGGCCATGCTGCATAAAGTGTCAAAACCAGAAATGCTGGACAGGCCTTGGAGAAATGGGAGCCTTGCTACGCTGATGGGCGGGATGTAAATTGCCAACAGCCACACTGGAGAAGTGTACGGTGTGTCCTGAAACATCTAAAAAACTCAGCTTAGAGACCATAGGGCACTTCCTCTCATGGGCGTATAAATTGGGAAAACTAAAAATCAGCAAGACACAGGCACCCCAAAGTTTTGGGCTGCTCTGTTGACAAGAACCTCCACTTCGTTACACCTTAAATATCCCAGGAAAGAGAAGAATGGATAAAGAAGTTGTGGTCCTTATGTACAATGGAATATCACTCAGCCATGAAATCAACGTCATAAGGCTAGTAGCAGCATGATGAGTGGATTTAGGTACGACGATTCTAAGTGAAATAAGTCACACAGAAAAAGACACTTATCATGAGATATCACTTATAGAGGGAATGTCAAAACCGCTACCCTTGAACTGAATTACAAAACAGAACAGAGTCACACGTTTAGAAAACACACTATGGCTGCTTAACGGGAAAGGTGAGGTGGGGTGATGCATAAAACAAGGGTTTCAAATTAGCTCAGATACCGTTCCAGAAACCCAATATGTAATAGACAAGACCTACTCCTTGCTCAGTGAACTGGACTCAACACCCCCTATTCACCGCCCAAGAACATATCTGACTAGTAAGAATCTTAAAACCTATGTATTGATATCTCTCTGTAAGTGAGTCAAGTGGGTGTAAAGCGGCATAAACACAGCAGTGAAAAGCAGCTAAACCCCATTATAAAAATCAATTACTTTAAAAAACCCGTGAAACAAAGACAGTGAAAGAGAGAGAAATTCTTACAAAATTCGTTCAGGGGCTGTGATGCCACCTGGATTGACCATATCTAGACCCACAGCTGATTGAGACATAAGGGTGGACACTCGTGGGGCTGAGAGGTTTGGTGAGGTTGGCTGAGCTAACGCAGACCCTTTAAAGTAATACGGCGTGGTACCCATCCCATGGGTCCCAAATCTCCAGGTTCAAGGGCATCGTCCTACATTGAAAACATGCATGAGAAACCCCGAAGATGGTACACCGTGTGATCGGGAAAGGTTTCTAAAACGCACCTCATTTCTCATCTCCTTGTGCTCCGGTTCACCATTCCAGCCGCTTTACTAGCAATCTCCCTCCTTGGAGAATCAGCACCTTTATCCTCCTGTTCCGTACAGGTTGCTAATTGTCCTGAGGATGAACGGGAAGAGGGGGAACCAATGAGAGACTAGCTCTAGGTGTTGGGGCAGGCACAGGTCATTCTATTTTCCCATCAGGAAGAAGAATTAACCACAGGCTCAGCCTGCCGCCAGGAACCAGAATACGGCCTGAAGCAATCCTGCGCTTTTGCGGCCAGCTCCCAAGAAAGCGAGTTGAAGAATCGAGCTCAGGGGCACTGCAATTCACAAACCTGCAGACTTAGAAATGATAACTCTCGTCCACAAATATATTGAGGGAAGGCAACGAAGAGGATTTGAAAGCAAGGCAGAATTGCAGGAAACAGATTTCAGGAGGTAGATTCGAATTGCCTTTAAAGCACAGGAAAAGCGGCAAAACCTCGACAATGATGCCCTTGGCCAAAAAGGGCGTATGCGTTTTTTCCTGAATATATTCAGGAAAAAACGCATACGCCCTTTTTGGCCAACCAAGCAACCTGGAAAGGCAAATCAGCGCTACAAAGAAGTCTCGCTTCCCATCGGTCAAAAGGGCCATGCTGCATAAAGTGTCAAAACCAGAAATGCTGGACAGGCCTTGGAGAAATGGGAGCCTTGCTACGCTGATGGGCGGGATGTAAATTGCCAACAGCCACACTGGAGAAGTGTACGGTGTGTCCTGAAACATCTAAAAAACTCAGCTTAGAGACCATAGGGCACTTCCTCTCATGGGCGTATAAATTGGGAAAACTAAAAATCAGCAAGACACAGGCACCCCAAAGTTTTGGGCTGCTCTGTTGACAAGAACCTCCACTTCGTTACACCTTAAATATCCCAGGAAAGAGAAGAATGGATAAAGAAGTTGTGGTCCTTATGTACAATGGAATATCACTCAGCCATGAAATCAACGTCATAAGGCTAGTAGCAGCATGATGAGTGGATTTAGGTACGACGATTCTAAGTGAAATAAGTCACACAGAAAAAGACACTTATCATGAGATATCACTTATAGAGGGAATGTCAAAACCGCTACCCTTGAACTGAATTACAAAACAGAACAGAGTCACACGTTTAGAAAACACACTATGGCTGCTTAACGGGAAAGGTGAGGTGGGGTGATGCATAAAACAAGGGTTTCAAATTAGCTCAGATACCGTTCCAGAAACCCAATATGTAATAGACAAGACCTACTCCTTGCTCAGTGAACTGGACTCAACACCCCCTATTCACCGCCCAAGAACATATCTGACTAGTAAGAATCTTAAAACCTATGTATTGATATCTCTCTGTAAGTGAGTCAAGTGGGTGTAAAGCGGCATAAACACAGCAGTGAAAAGCAGCTAAACCCCATTATAAAAATCAATTACTTTAAAAAACCCGTGAAACAAAGACAGTGAAAGAGAGAGAAATTCTTACAAAATTCGTTCAGGGGCTGTGATGCCACCTGGATTGACCATATCTAGACCCACAGCTGATTGAGACATAAGGGTGGACACTCGTGGGGCTGAGAGGTTTGGTGAGGTTGGCTGAGCTAACGCAGACCCTTTAAAGTAATACGGCGTGGTACCCATCCCATGGGTCCCAAATCTCCAGGTTCAAGGGCATCGTCCTACATTGAAAACATGCATGAGAAACCCCGAAGATGGTACACCGTGTGATCGGGAAAGGTTTCTAAAACGCACCTCATTTCTCATCTCCTTGTGCTCCGGTTCGCCATTCCAGCCGCTTTACTAGCAATCTCCCTCCTTGGAGAATCAGCACCTTTATCCTCCTGTTCCGTACAGGTTGCAAATTGTCCTGAGGATGAACGGGAAGAGGGGGAACCAATGAGAGACTAGCTCTAGGTGTTGGGGCAGGCACAGGTCATTCTATTTTCCCATCAGGAAGAAGAATTAACCACAGGCTCAGCCTGCCGCCAGGAACCAGAATACGGCCTGAAGCAATCCTGCGCTTTTGCGGCCAGCTCCCAAGAAAGCGAGTTGAAGAATGGAGCTCAGGGGCACTGCAATTCACAAACCTGCAGACTTAGAAATGATAACTCTCGTCCACAAATATATTGAGGGAAGGCAACGAAGAGGATTTGAAAGCAAGGCAGAATTGCAGGAAACAGATTTCAGGAGGTAGATTCGAATCGCCTTTAAAGCACAGGAAAAGCGGCAAAACCTCGACAATGATGCCCTTGGCCAAAAAGGGCGTATGCGTTTTTTCCTGAATATATTCAGGAAAAAACGCATACGCCCTTTTTGGCCAACCAAGCAACCTGGAAAGGCAAATCAGCGCTACAAAGAAGTCTCGCTTCCCATCGGTCAAAAGGGCCATGCTGCATAAAGTGTCAAAACCAGAAATGCTGGACAGGCCTTGGAGAAATGGGAGCCTTGCTACGCTGATGGGCGGGATGTAAATTGCCAACAGCCACACTGGAGAAGTGTACGGTGTGTCCTGAAACATCTAAAAAACTCAGCTTAGAGACCATAGGGCACTTCCTCTCATGGGCGTATAAATTGGGAAAACTAAAAATCAGCAAGACACAGGCACCCCAAAGTTTTGGGCTGCTCTGTTGACAAGAACCTCCACTTCGTTACACCTTAAATATCCCAGGAAAGAGAAGAATGGATAAAGAAGTTGCGGTCCTTATGTACAATGGAATATCACTCAGCCATGAAATCAACGTCATAAGGCTAGTAGCAGCATGATGAGTGGATTTAGGTACGACCATTCTAAGTGAAATAAGTCACACAGAAAAAGACACTTATCATGAGATATCACTTATAGAGGGAATGTCAAAACCGCTACCCTTGAACTGAATTACAAAACAGAACAGAGTCACACGTTTAGAAAACACACTATGGCTGCTTAACGGGAAAGGTGAGGTGGGGTGATGCATAAAACACGGGTTTCAAATTAGCTCAGATACCGTTCCATAAACCCAATATGTAATAGACAAGACCTACTCCTTGCTCAGTGAACTGGACTCAACACCCCCTATTCACCGCCCAAGAATATATCTGACTAGTAAGTATCTTCAAACCTATGTATTGATATCTCTCTGTAAGTGAGTCAAGTGGGTGTAAAGCGGCATAAACACAGCAGTGAAAAGCAGCCAAACCCCATTATAAAAATCAATTACTTTTCAAAACCCGTGAAACAAAGACAGTGAAAGAGAGAGAAATTCTTACAAAATTCGTTCAGGGGCTGTGATGCCACCTGGATTGACCATATCTAGACCCACAGCTGATTGAGACATAAGGGTGGACACTCTTGGGGCTGAGAGGTTTAGTGAGGTTGGGTGAGCAAACGCAGACCCTTTAAAGTAATACGGCGTGGTACCCATCCCATGGGTCCCAAATCTCCAGGTTCAAGGGCATCTTCCTACATTGAAAACATGCATGAGAAACCCCGAAGATGGTACACCGTGTGATCGGGAAAGGTTTCTAAAACGCACCTCATTTCTCATCTCCTTGTGCTCCGGTTCGCCATTCCAGCCGCTTTACTAGCAATCTCCCTCCTTGGAGAATCAGCACCTTTATCCTCCTGTTCCGTACAGGTTGCAAATTGTCCTGAGGATGAACGGGAAGAGGGGGAACCAATGAGAGACTAGCTCTAGGTGTTGGGGCAGGCACAGGTCATTCTATTTTCCCATCAGGAAGAAGAATTAACCACAGGCTCAGCCTGCCGCCAGGAACCAGAATACGGCCTGAAGCAATCCTGCGCTTTTGCGGCCAGCTCCCAAGAAAGCGAGTTGAAGAATGGAGCTCAGGGGCACTGCAATTCACAAACCTGCAGTCTTAGAAATGATAACTCTCGTCCACAAATATATTGAGGGAAGGCAACGAAGAGGATTTGAAAGCAAGGCAGAATTGCAGGAAACAGATTTCAGGAGGTAGATTCGAATCGCCTTTAAAGCACAGGAAAAGCGGCAAAACCTCGACAATGATGCCCTTGGCCAAAAAGGGCGTATGCGTTTTTTCCTGAATATATTCAGGAAAAAACGCATACGCCCTTTTTGGCCAACCAAGCAACCTGGAAAGGCAAATCAGCGCTACAAAGAAGTCTCGCTTCCCATCGGTCAAAAGGGCCATGCTGAATAAAGTGTCAAAACCAGAAATGCAGGACAGGCCATGGAGAAATGGGAGCCTTGCTACGCTGATGGGCGGGATGTAAATTGCCAACAGCCACTCTGGAGAAGTGTACAGTGTGTCCTGAAACATCTAAAAAACTCAGCTTAGAGAGCATAGCGCACTTCCACTCATGGGCGTATAAATTGGGAAAACTAAAAATCAGCATGACACAGGCACCCCAAAGTTTTGGGCTACTCTGTTGACAAGAACCTCCACTTCGCTACACCTTAAATATCCCAGGAAAGAGAAGAATGGATAAAGAAGTTGCGGTCCTTATGTACAATGGAATATCACTCAGCCATGAAATCAATGTCATAAGGCTAGTAGCAGCATGATGAGTGGATTTAGGTATGACGATTCTAAGTGAAATAAGTCACACAGAAAAAGACACTTATCATAAGATATCACTCATAGAGGGAATGTAAAAACCGCTACCCTTGAACTGAATTACAAAACAGAACAGAGTCACACGTTTAGAAAACACACTATGGCTGCTTAACGGGAAAGGTGAGGTGGGGTGATGCATAAAACAAGGGTTTCAAATTAGCTCAGATACCGTTCCATAAACCCAATATGTAATAGACAAGACCTACTCCTTGCTCAGTGAACTGGACTCAACACCCCCTATTCACCGCCCAAGAATATATCTGACTAGTAAGTATCTTCAAACCTATGTATTGATATCTCTCTGTAAGTGAGTCAAGTGGGTGTAAAGCGGCATAAACACAGCAGTGAAAAGCAGCCAAACCCCATTATAAAAATCAATTACTTTTCAAAACCCGTGAAACAAAGACAGTGAAAGAGAGAGAAATTCTTACAAAATTCGTTCAGGGGCTGTGATGCCACCTGGATTGACCATATCTAGACCCACAGCTGATTGAGACATAAGGGTGGACACTCTTGGGGCTGAGAGGTTTGGTGAGGTTGGGTTAGCAAACGCAGACCCTTTAAAGTAATACGGCGTGGTACCCATCCCATGGGTCCCAAATCTCCAGGTTCAAGGGCATCTTCCTACATTGAAAACATGCATGAGAAACCCCGAAGATGGTACACCGTGTGATCGGGAAAGGTTTCTAAAACGCACCTCATTTCTCATCTCCTTGTGCTCCGGTTCGCCATTCCAGCCGCTTTACTAGCAATCTCCCTCCTTGGAGAATCAGCACCTTTATCCTCCTGTTCCGTACAGGTTGCAAATTGTCCTGAGGATGAACGGGAAGAGGGGGAACCAATGAGAGACTAGCTCTAGGTGTTGGGGCAGGCACAGGTCATTCTATTTTCCCATCAGGAAGAAGAATTAACCACAGGCTCAGCCTGCCGCCAGGAACCAGAATACGGCCTGAAGCAATCCTGCGCTTTTGCGGCCAGCTCCCAAGAAAGCGAGTTGAAGAATGGAGCTCAGGGGCACTGCAATTCACAAACCTGCAGTCTTAGAAATGATAACTCTCGTCCACAAATATATTGAGGGAAGGCAACGAAGAGGATTTGAAAGCAAGGCAGAATTGCAGGAAACAGATTTCAGGAGGTAGATTCGAATCGCCTTTAAAGCACAGGAAAAGCGGCAAAACCTCGACAATGATGCCCTTGGCCAAAAAGGGCGTATGCGTTTTTTCCTGAATATATTCAGGAAAAAACGCATACGCCCTTTTTGGCCAACCAAGCAACCTGGAAAGGCAAATCAGCGCTACAAAGAAGTCTCGCTTCCCATCGGTCAAAAGGGCCATGCTGAATAAAGTGTCAAAACCAGAAATGCAGGACAGGCCATGGAGAAATGGGAGCCTTGCTACGCTGATGGGCGGGATGTAAATTGCCAACAGCCACTCTGGAGAAGTGTACAGTGTGTCCTGAAACATCTAAAAAACTCAGCTTAGAGAGCATAGTGCACTTCCACTCATGGGCGTATAAATTGGGAAAACTAAAAATCAGCATGACACAGGCACCCCAAAGTTTTGGGCTACTCTGTTGACAAGAACCTCCACTTCGCTACACCTTAAATATCCCAGGAAAGAGAAGAATGGATAAAGAAGTTGTGGTCCTTATGTACAATGGAATATCACTCAGCCATGAAATCAACGTCATAAGGCTAGTAGCAGCATGATGAGTGGATTTAGGTACGACGATTCTAAGTGAAATAAGTCACACAGAAAAAGACACTTATCATGAGATATCACTTATAGAGGGAATGTCAAAACCGCTACCCTTGAACTGAATTACAAAACAGAACAGAGTCACACGTTTAGAAAACACACTATGGCTGCTTAACGGGAAAGGTGAGGTGGGGTGATGCATAAAACAAGGGTTTCAAATTAGCTCAGATACAGTTCCAGAAACCCAATATGTAATAGACAAGACCTACTCCTTGCTCAGTGAACTGGACTCAACACCCCCTATTCACCGCCCAAGAATATATCTGACTAGTAAGAATCTTAAAACCTATGTATTGATATCTCTCTGTAAGTGAGTCAAGTGGGTGTAAAGCGGCATAAACACAGCAGTGAAAAGCAGCTAAAACCCATTATAAAAATCAATTACTTTAAAAAACCCGTGAAACAAAGACAGTGAAAGAGAGAGATATTCTTACAAAATTCGTTCAGGGGCTGTGATGCCACCTGGATTGACCATATCTAGACCCACAGCTGATTGAGACATAAGGGTGGACACTCGTGGGGCTGAGAGGTTTGGTGAGGTTGGCTGAGCTAACGCAGACCCTTTAAAGTAATTCGGCGTGGTACCCATCCCATGGGTCCCAAATCTCCAGGTTAAAGGGCATCTTCCTCCATTGAAAACATGCATGAGAAACCCCGAAGATGGTACACCGTGTGATCGGGAAAGGTTTCTAAAACGCACCTCATTTCTCATCTCCTTGTGCTCCGGTTCGCCATTCCAGCCGCTTTACTAGCAATCTCCCTCCTTGGAGAATCAGCACCTTTATCCTCCTGTTCCGTACAGGTTGCAAATTGTCCTGAGGATGAACGGGAAGAGGGGGAACCAATGAGAGACTAGCTCTAGGTGTTGGGGCAGGCACAGGTCATTCTATTTTCCCATCAGGAAGAAGAATTAACCACAGGCTCAGCCTGCCGCCAGGAACCAGAATACGGCCTGAAGCAATCCTGCGCTTTTGCGGCCAGCTCCCAAGAAAGCGAGTTGAAGAATGGAGCTCAGGGGCACTGCAATTCACAAACCTGCAGTCTTAGAAATGATAACTCTCGTCCACAAATATATTGAGGGAAGGCAACGAAGAGGATTTGAAAGCAAGGCAGAATTGCAGGAAACAGATTTCAGGAGGTAGATTCGAATCGCCTTTAAAGCACAGGAAAAGCGGCAAAACCTCGACAATGATGCCCTTGGCCAAAAAGGGCGTATGCGTTTTTTCCTGAATATATTCAGGAAAAAACGCATACGCCCTTTTTGGCCAACCAAGCAACCTGGAAAGGCAAATCAGCGCTACAAAGAAGTCTCGCTTCCCATCGGTCAAAAGGGCCATGCTGAATAAAGTGTCAAAACCAGAAATGCAGGACAGGCCATGGAGAAATGCGAGCCTTGCTACGCTGATGGGCGGGATGTAAATTGCCAGCAGCCACTCTGGAGAAGTGTACAGTGTGTCCTGAAACATCTAAAAAACTCAGCTTAGAGAGCATAGCGCACTTCCACTCATGGGCGTATAAATTGGGAAAACTAAAAATCAGCATGACACAGGCACCCCAAAGTTTTGGGCTACTCTGTTGACAAGAACCTCCACTTCGCTACACCTTAAATATCCCAGGAAAGAGAAGAATGGATAAAGAGGTTGCGGTCCTTATGTACAATGGAATATCACTCAGCCATGAAATCAATGTCATAAGGCTAGTAGCAGCATGATGAGTGGATTTAGGTATGACGATTCTAAGTGAAATAAGTCACACAGAAAAAGACACTTATCATAAGATATCACTCATAGAGGGAATGTAAAAACCGCTACCCTTGAACTGAATTACAAAACAGAACAGAGTCACACGTTTAGAAAACACACTATGGCTGCTTAACGGGAAAGGTGAGGTGGGGTGATGCATAAAACACGGGTTTCAAATTAGCTCAGATACCGTTCCAGAAACCCAATATGTAATAGACAAGACCTACTCCTTGCTCAGTGAACTGGACTCAACACCCCCTATTCACCGCCCAAGAATATATCTGACTAGTAAGAATCTTAAAACCTATGTATTGATATCTCTCTGTAAGTGAGTCAAATGGGTGTAAAGCGGCATAAACACAGCAGTGAAAAGCAGCTAAACCCCATTATAAAAATCAATTACGTTTCAAAACCCGTGAAACAAAGACAGTGAAAGAGAGAGAAATTCTTACAAAATTCGTTCAGGGGCTGTGATGCCACCTGGATTGACCATATCTAGACCCACAGCTGATTGAGACATAAGGGTGGACACTCTTGGGGCTGAGAGGTTTGGTGAGGTTGGGTGAGAAAACGCAGACCCTTTAAAGTAATACGGCGTGGTACCCATCCCATGGGTCCCAAATCTCCAGGTTCAAGGGCATCGTCCTACATTGAAAACATGCATGAGAAACCCCGAAGATGGTACACCGTGTGATCGGGAAAGGTTTCTAAAACGCACCTCATTTCTCATCTCCTTGTGCTCCGGTTCGCCATTCCAGCCGCTTTACTAGCAATCTCCCTCCTTGGAGAATCAGCACCTTTATCCTCCTGTTCCGTACAGGTTGCTAATTGTCCTGAGGATGAACGGGAAGAGGGGGAACCAATGAGAGACTAGCTCTAGGTGTTGGGGCAGGCACAGGTCATTCTATTTTCCCATCAGGAAGAAGAATTAACCACAGGCTCAGCCTGCCGCCAGGAACCAGAATACGGCCTGAAGCAATCCTGCGCTTTTGCGGCCAGCTCCCAAGAAAGCGAGTTGAAGAATGGAGCTCAGGGGCACTGCAATTCACAAACCTGCAGACTTAGAAATGATAACTCTCGTCCACAAATATATTGAGGGAAGGCAACGAAGAGGATTTGAAAGCAAGGCAGAATTGCAGGAAACAGATTTCAGGAGGTAGATTCGAATCGCCTTTAAAGCACAGGAAAAGCGGCAAAACCTCGACAATGATGCCCTTGGCCAAAAAGGGCGTATGCGTTTTTTCCTGAATATATTCAGGAAAAAACGCATACGCCCTTTTTGGCCAACCAAGCAACCTGGAAAGGCAAATCAGCGCTACAAAGAAGTCTCGCTTCCCATCGGTCAAAAGGGCCATGATGAATAAAGTGTCAAAACCAGAAATGCTGGACAGGCCTTGGAGAAATGGGAGCCTTGCTACGCTGATGGGCGGGATGTAAATTGCCAACAGCCACACTGGAGAAGTGTACGGTGTGTCCTGAAACATCTAAAAAACTCAGCTTAGAGACCATAGGGCACTTCCTCTCATGGGCGTATAAATTGGGAAAACTAAAAATCAGCAAGACACAGGCACCCCAAAGTTTTGGGCTGCTCTGTTGACAAGAACCTCCACTTCGTTACACCTTAAATATCCCAGGAAAGAGAAGAATGGATAAAGAAGTTGTGGTCCTTATGTACAATGGAATATCACTCAGCCATGAAATCAACGTCATAAGGCTAGTAGCAGCATGATGAGTGGATTTAGGTACGACGATTCTAAGTGAAATAAGTCACACAGAAAAAGACACTTATCATGAGATATCACTTATAGAGGGAATATCAAAACCGCTACCCTTGAACTGAATTACAAAACAGAACAGAGTCACACGTTTAGAAAACACACTATGGCTGCTTAACGGGAAAGGTGAGGTGGGGTGATGCATAAAACAAGGGTTTCAAATTAGCTCAGATACCGTTCCATAAACCCAATATGTAATAGACAAGACCTACTCCTTGCTCAGTGAACTGGACTCAACACCCCCTATTCACCGCCCAAGAATATATCTGACTAGTAAGTATCTTCAAACCTATGTATTGATATCTCTCTGTAAGTGAGTCAAGTGGGTGTAAAGCGGCATAAACACAGCAGTGAAAAGCAGCCAAACCCCATTATAAAAATCAATTACTTTTCAAAACCCGTGAAACAAAGACAGTGAAAGAGAGAGAAATTCTTACAAAATTCGTTCAGGGGCTGTGATGCCACCTGGATTGACCATATCTAGACCCACAGCTGATTGAGACATAAGGGTGGACACTCTTGGGGCTGAGAGGTTTGGTGAGGTTGGGTGAGCAAACGCAGACCCTTTAAAGTAATACGGCGTGGTACCCATCCCATGGGTCCCAAATCTCCAGGTTCAAGGGCATCTTCCTACATTGAAAACATGCATGAGAAACCCCGAAGATGGTACACCGTGTGATCGGGAAAGGTTTCTAAAACGCACCTCATTTCTCATCTCCTTGTGCTCCGGTTCGCCATTCCAGCCGCTTTACTAGCAATCTCCCTCCTTGGAGAATCAGCACCTTTATCCTCCTGTTCCGTACAGGTTGCAAATTGTCCTGAGGATGAACGGGAAGAGGGGGAACCAATGAGAGACTAGCTCTAGGTGTTGGGGCAGGCACAGGTCATTCTATTTTCCCATCAGGAAGAAGAATTAACCACAGGCTCAGCCTGCCGCCAGGAACCAGAATACGGCCTGAAGCAATCCTGCGCTTTTGCGGCCAGCTCCCAAGAAAGCGAGTTGAAGAATGGAGCTCAGGGGCACTGCAATTCACAAACCTGCAGACTTAGAAATGATAACTCTCGTCCACAAATATATTGAGGGAAGGCAACGAAGAGGATTTGAAAGCAAGGCAGAATTGCAGGAAACAGATTTCAGGAGGTAGATTCGAATCGCCTTTAAAGCACAGGAAAAGCGGCAAAACCTCGACAATGATGCCCTTGGCCAAAAAGGGCGTATGCGTTTTTTCCTGAATATATTCAGGAAAAAACGCATACGCCCTTTTTGGCCAACCAAGCAACCTGGAAAGGCAAATCAGCGCTACAAAGAAGTCTCGCTTCCCATCGGTCAAAAGGGCCATGATGAATAAAGTGTCAAAACCAGAAATGCTGGACAGGCCTTGGAGAAATGGGAGCCTTGCTACGCTGATGGGCGGGATGTAAATTGCCAACAGCCACACTGGAGAAGTGTACGGTGTGTCCTGAAACATCTAAAAAACTCAGCTTAGAGACCATAGGGCACTTCCTCTCATGGGCGTATAAATTGGGAAAACTAAAAATCAGCAAGACACAGGCACCCCAAAGTTTTGGGCTACTCTGTTGACAAGAACCTCCACTTCGCTACACCTTAAATATCCCAGGAAAGAGAAGAATGGATAAAGAAGTTGCGGTCCTTATGTACAATGGAATATCACTCAGCCATGAAATCAATGTCATAAGGCTAGTAGCAGCATGATGAGTGGATTTAGGTATGACGATTCTAAGTGAAATAAGTCACACAGAAAAAGACACTTATCATAAGATATCACTCTTAGAGGGAATGTAAAAACCGCTACCCTTGAACTGAATTACAAAACAGAACAGAGTCACACGTTTAGAAAACACACTATGGCTGCTTAACGGGAAAGGTGAGGTGGGGTGATGCATAAAACAAGGGTTTCAAATTAGCTCAGATACCGTTCCATAAACCCAATATGTAATAGACAAGACCTACTCCTTGCTCAGTGAACTGGACTCAACACCCCCTATTCACCGCCCAAGAATATATCTGACTAGTAAGTATCTTCAAACCTATGTATTGATATTTCTCTGTAAGTGAGTCAAGTGGGTGTAAAGCGGCATAAACACAGCAGTGAAAAGCAGCCAAACCCCATTATAAAAATCAATTACTTTTCAAAACCCGTGAAACAAAGACAGTGAAAGAGAGAGAAATTCTTACAAAATTCGTTCAGGGGCTGTGATGCCACCTGGATTGACCATATCTAGACCCACAGCTGATTGAGACATAAGGGTGGACACTCTTGGGGCTGAGAGGTTTGGTGAGGTTGGGTGAGCAAACGCAGACCCTTTAAAGTAATACGGCGTGGTACCCATCCCATGGGTCCCAAATCTCCAGGTTCAAGGGCATCTTCCTACATTGAAAACATGCATGAGAAACCCCGAAGATGGTACACCGTGTGATCGGGAAAGGTTTCTAAAACGCACCTCATTTCTCATCTCCTTGTGCTCCGGTTCGCCATTCCAGCCGCTTTACTAGCAATCTCCCTCCTTGGAGAATCAGCACCTTTATCCTCCTGTTCCGTACAGGTTGCAAATTGTCCTGAGGATGAACGGGAAGAGGGGGAACCAATGAGAGACTAGCTCTAGGTGTTGGGGCAGGCACAGGTCATTCTATTTTCCCATCAGGAAGAAGAATTAACCACAGGCTCAGCCTGCCGCCAGGAACCAGAATACGGCCTGAAGCAATCCTGCGCTTTTGCGGCCAGCTCCCAAGAAAGCGAGTTGAAGAATGGAGCTCAGGGGCACTGCAATTCACAAACCTGCAGACTTAGAAATGATAACTCTCGTCCACAAATATATTGAGGGAAGGCAACGAAGAGGATTTGAAAGCAAGGCAGAATTGCAGGAAACAGATTTCAGGAGGTAGATTCGAATCGCCTTTAAAGCACAGGAAAAGCGGCAAAACCTCGACAATGATGCCCTTGGCCAAAAAGGGCGTATGCGTTTTTTCCTGAATATATTCAGGAAAAAACGCATACGCCCTTTTTGGCCAACCAAGCAACCTGGAAAGGCAAATCAGCGCTACAAAGAAGTCTCGCTTCCCATCGGTCAAAAGGGCCATGCTGAATAAAGTGTCAAAACCAGAAATGCAGGACAGGCCATGGAGAAATGGGAGCCTTGCTACGCTGATGGGCGGGATGTAAATTGCCAACAGCCACTCTGGAGAAGTGTACAGTGTGTCCTGAAACATCTAAAAAACTCAGCTTAGAGAGCATAGCGCACTTCCACTCATGGGCGTATAAATTGGGAAAACTAAAAATCAGCATGACACAGGCACCCCAAAGTTTTGGGCTACTCTGTTGACAAGAACCTCCACTTCGCTACACCTTAAATATCCCAGGAAAGAGAAGAATGGATAAAGAAGTTGCGGTCCTTATGTACAATGGAATATCACTCAGCCATGAAATCAATGTCATAAGGCTAGTAGCAGCATGATGAGTGGATTTAGGTATGACGATTCTAAGTGAAATAAGTCACACAGAAAAAGACACTTATCATAAGATATCACTCATAGAGGGAATGTAAAAACCGCTACCCTTGAACTGAATTACAAAACAGAACAGAGTCACACGTTTAGAAAACACACTATGGCTGCTTAACGGGAAAGGTGAGGTGGGGTGATGCATAAAACACGGGTTTCAAATTAGCTCAGATACCGTTCCAGAAACCCAATATGTAATAGACAAGACCTACTCCTTGCTCAGTGAACTGGACTCAACACCCCCTATTCACCGCCCAAGAATATATCTGACTAGTAAGAATCTTAAAACCTATGTATTGATATCTCTCTGTAAGTGAGTCAAATGGGTGTAAAGCGGCATAAACACAGCAGTGAAAAGCAGCTAAACCCCATTATAAAAATCAATTACGTTTCAAAACCCGTGAAACAAAGACAGTGAAAGAGAGAGAAATTCTTACAAAATTCGTTCAGGGGCTGTGATGCCACCTGGATTGACCATATCTAGACCCACAGCTGATTGAGACATAAGGGTGGACACTCTTGGGGCTGAGAGGTTTGGTGAGGTTGGGTGAGAAAACGCAGACCCTTTAAAGTAATACGGCGTGGTACCCATCCCATGGGTCCCAAATCTCCAGGTTCAAGGGCATCGTCCTACATTGAAAACATGCATGAGAAACCCCGAAGATGGTACACCGTGTGATCGGGAAAGGTTTCTAAAACGCACCTCATTTCTCATCTCCTTGTGCTCCGGTTCGCCATTCCAGCCGCTTTACTAGCAATCTCCCTCCTTGGAGAATCAGCACCTTTATCCTCCTGTTCCGTACAGGTTGCAAATTGTCCTGAGGATGAACGGGAAGAGGGGGAACCAATGAGAGACTAGCTCTAGGTGTTGGGGCAGGCACAGGTCATTCTATTTTCCCATCAGGAAGAAGAATTAACCACAGGCTCAGCCTGCCGCCAGGAACCAGAATACGGCCTGAAGCAATCCTGCGCTTTTGCGGCCAGCTCCCAAGAAAGCGAGTTGAAGAATGGAGCTCAGGGGCACTGCAATTCACAAACCTGCAGACTTAGAAATGATAACTCTCGTCCACAAATATATTGAGGGAAGGCAACGAAGAGGATTTGAAAGCAAGGCAGAATTGCAGGAAACAGATTTCAGGAGGTAGATTCGAATCGCCTTTAAAGCACAGGAAAAGCGGCAAAACCTCGACAATGATGCCCTTGGCCAAAAAGGGCGTATGCGTTTTTTCCTGAATATATTCAGGAAAAAACGCATACGCCCTTTTTGGCCAACCAAGCAACCTGGAAAGGCAAATCAGCGCTACAAAGAAGTCTCGCTTCCCATCGGTCAAAAGGGCCATGCTGAATAAAGTGTCAAAACCAGAAATGCAGGACAGGCCATGGAGAAATGGGAGCCTTGCTACGCTGATGGGCGGGATGTAAATTGCCAACAGCCACTCTGGAGAAGTGTACAGTGTGTCCTGAAACATCTAAAAAACTCAGCTTAGAGAGCATAGCGCACTTCCACTCATGGGCGTATAAATTGGGAAAACTAAAAATCAGCATGACACAGGCACCCCAAAGTTTTGGGCTACTCTGTTGACAAGAACCTCCACTTCGCTACACCTTAAATATCCCAGGAAAGAGAAGAATGGATAAAGAAGTTGCGGTCCTTATGTACAATGGAATATCACTCAGCCATGAAATCAATGTCATAAGGCTAGTAGCAGCATGATGAGTGGATTTAGGTATGACGATTCTAAGTGAAATAAGTCACACAGAAAAAGACACTTATCATAAGATATCACTCATAGAGGGAATGTAAAAACCGCTACCCTTGAACTGAATTACAAAACAGAACAGAGTCACACGTTTAGAAAACACACTATGGCTGCTTAACGGGAAAGGTGAGGTGGGGTGATGCATAAAACACGGGTTTCAAATTAGCTCAGATACCGTTCCAGAAACCCAATATGTAATAGACAAGACCTACTCCTTGCTCAGTGAACTGGACTCAACACCCCCTATTCACCGCCCAAGAATATATCTGACTAGTAAGAATCTTAAAACCTATGTATTGATATCTCTCTGTAAGTGAGTCAAATGGGTGTAAAGCGGCATAAACACAGCAGTGAAAAGCAGCTAAACCCCATTATAAAAATCAATTACGTTTCAAAACCCGTGAAACAAAGACAGTGAAAGAGAGAGAAATTCTTACAAAATTCGTTCAGGGGCTGTGATGCCACCTGGATTGACCATATCTAGACCCACAGCTGATTGAGACATAAGGGTGGACACTCTTGGGGCTGAGAGGTTTGGTGAGGTTGGGTGAGAAAACGCAGACCCTTTAAAGTAATACGGCGTGGTACCCATCCCATGGGTCCCAAATCTCCAGGTTCAAGGGCATCGTCCTACATTGAAAACATGCATGAGAAACCCCGAAGATGGTACACCGTGTGATCGGGAAAGGTTTCTAAAACGCACCTCATTTCTCATCTCCTTGTGCTCCGGTTCGCCATTCCAGCCGCTTTACTAGCAATCTCCCTCCTTGGAGAATCAGCACCTTTATCCTCCTGTTCCGTACAGGTTGCAAATTGTCCTGAGGATGAACGGGAAGAGGGGGAACCAATGAGAGACTAGCTCTAGGTGTTGGGGCAGGCACAGGTCATTCTATTTTCCCATCAGGAAGAAGAATTAACCACAGGCTCAGCCTGCCGCCAGGAACCAGAATACGGCCTGAAGCAATCCTGCGCTTTTGCGGCCAGCTCCCAAGAAAGCGAGTTGAAGAATGGAGCTCAGGGGCACTGCAATTCACAAACCTGCAGTCTTAGAAATGATAACTCTCGTCCACAAATATATTGAGGGAAGGCAACGAAGAGGATTTGAAAGCAAGGCAGAATTGCAGGAAACAGATTTCAGGAGGTAGATTCGAATCGCCTTTAAAGCACAGGAAAAGCGGCAAAACCTCGACAATGATGCCCTTGGCCAAAAAGGGCGTATGCGTTTTTTCCTGAATATATTCAGGAAAAAACGCATACGCCCTTTTTGGCCAACCAAGCAACCTGGAAAGGCAAATCAGCGCTACAAAGAAGTCTCGCTTCCCATCGGTCAAAAGGGCCATGATGAATAAAGTGTCAAAACCAGAAATGCTGGACAGGCCTTGGAGAAATGGGAGCCTTGCTACGCTGATGGGCGGGATGTAAATTGCCAACAGCCACACTGGAGAAGTGTACGGTGTGTCCTGAAACATCTAAAAAACTCAGCTTAGAGACCATAGGGCACTTCCTCTCATGGGCGTATAAATTGGGAAAACTAAAAATCAGCAAGACACAGGCACCCCAAAGTTTTGGGCTGCTCTGTTGACAAGAACCTCCACTTCGTTACACCTTAAATATCCCAGGAAAGAGAAGAATGGATAAAGAAGTTGTGGTCCTTATGTACAATGGAATATCACTCAGCCATGAAATCAACGTCATAAGGCTAGTAGCAGCATGATGAGTGGATTTAGGTACGACGATTCTAAGTGAAATAAGTCACACAGAAAAAGACACTTATCATGAGATATCACTTATAGAGGGAATATCAAAACCGCTACCCTTGAACTGAATTACAAAACAGAACAGAGTCACACGTTTAGAAAACACACTATGGCTGCTTAACGGGAAAGGTGAGGTGGGGTGATGCATAAAACAAGGGTTTCAAATTAGCTCAGATACCGTTCCATAAACCCAATATGTAATAGACAAGACCTACTCCTTGCTCAGTGAACTGGACTCAACACCCCCTATTCACCGCCCAAGAATATATCTGACTAGTAAGTATCTTCAAACCTATGTATTGATATCTCTCTGTAAGTGAGTCAAGTGGGTGTAAAGCGGCATAAACACAGCAGTGAAAAGCAGCCAAACCCCATTATAAAAATCAATTACTTTTCAAAACCCGTGAAACAAAGACAGTGAAAGAGAGAGAAATTCTTACAAAATTCGTTCAGGGGCTGTGATGCCACCTGGATTGACCATATCTAGACCCACAGCTGATTGAGACATAAGGGTGGACACTCTTGGGGCTGAGAGGTTTGGTGAGGTTGGGTGAGCAAACGCAGACCCTTTAAAGTAATACGGCGTGGTACCCATCCCATGGGTCCCAAATCTCCAGGTTCAAGGGCATCTTCCTACATTGAAAACATGCATGAGAAACCCCGAAGATGGTACACCGTGTGATCGGGAAAGGTTTCTAAAACGCACCTCATTTCTCATCTCCTTGTGCTCCGGTTCGCCATTCCAGCCGCTTTACTAGCAATCTCCCTCCTTGGAGAATCAGCACCTTTATCCTCCTGTTCCGTACAGGTTGCAAATTGTCCTGAGGATGAACGGGAAGAGGGGGAACCAATGAGAGACTAGCTCTAGGTGTTGGGGCAGGCACAGGTCATTCTATTTTCCCATCAGGAAGAAGAATTAACCACAGGCTCAGCCTGCCGCCAGGAACCAGAATACGGCCTGAAGCAATCCTGCGCTTTTGCGGCCAGCTCCCAAGAAAGCGAGTTGAAGAATGGAGCTCAGGGGCACTGCAATTCACAAACCTGCAGACTTAGAAATGATAACTCTCGTCCACAAATATATTGAGGGAAGGCAACGAAGAGGATTTGAAAGCAAGGCAGAATTGCAGGAAACAGATTTCAGGAGGTAGATTCGAATCGCCTTTAAAGCACAGGAAAAGCGGCAAAACCTCGACAATGATGCCCTTGGCCAAAAAGGGCGTATGCGTTTTTTCCTGAATATATTCAGGAAAAAACGCATACGCCCTTTTTGGCCAACCAAGCAACCTGGAAAGGCAAATCAGCGCTACAAAGAAGTCTCGCTTCCCATCGGTCAAAAGGGCCATGCTGAATAAAGTGTCAAAACCAGAAATGCAGGACAGGCCATGGAGAAATGGGAGCCTTGCTACGCTGATGGGCGGGATGTAAATTGCCAACAGCCACTCTGGAGAAGTGTACAGTGTGTCCTGAAACATCTAAAAAACTCAGCTTAGAGAGCATAGCGCACTTCCACTCATGGGCGTATAAATTGGGAAAACTAAAAATCAGCATGACACAGGCACCCCAAAGTTTTGGGCTACTCTGTTGACAAGAACCTCCACTTCGCTACACCTTAAATATCCCAGGAAAGAGAAGAATGGATAAAGAAGTTGCGGTCCTTATGTACAATGGAATATCACTCAGCCATGAAATCAATGTCATAAGGCTAGTAGCAGCATGATGAGTGGATTTAGGTATGACGATTCTAAGTGAAATAAGTCACACAGAAAAAGACACTTATCATAAGATATCACTCATAGAGGGAATGTAAAAACCGCTACCCTTGAACTGAATTACAAAACAGAACAGAGTCACACGTTTAGAAAACACACTATGGCTGCTTAACGGGAAAGGTGAGGTGGGGTGATGCATAAAACACGGGTTTCAAATTAGCTCAGATACCGTTCCAGAAACCCAATATGTAATAGACAAGACCTACTCCTTGCTCAGTGAACTGGACTCAACACCCCCTATTCACCGCCCAAGAATATATCTGACTAGTAAGAATCTTAAAACCTATGTATTGATATCTCTCTGTAAGTGAGTCAAATGGGTGTAAAGCGGCATAAACACAGCAGTGAAAAGCAGCTAAACCCCATTATAAAAATCAATTACGTTTCAAAACCCGTGAAACAAAGACAGTGAAAGAGAGAGAAATTCTTACAAAATTCGTTCAGGGGCTGTGATGCCACCTGGATTGACCATATCTAGACCCACAGCTGATTGAGACATAAGGGTGGACACTCTTGGGGCTGAGAGGTTTGGTGAGGTTGGGTGAGAAAACGCAGACCCTTTAAAGTAATACGGCGTGGTACCCATCCCATGGGTCCCAAATCTCCAGGTTCAAGGGCATCGTCCTACATTGAAAACATGCATGAGAAACCCCGAAGATGGTACACCGTGTGATCGGGAAAGGTTTCTAAAACGCACCTCATTTCTCATCTCCTTGTGCTCCGGTTCGCCATTCCAGCCGCTTTACTAGCAATCTCCCTCCTTGGAGAATCAGCACCTTTATCCTCCTGTTCCGTACAGGTTGCTAATTGTCCTGAGGATGAACGGGAAGAGGGGGAACCAATGAGAGACTAGCTCTAGGTGTTGGGGCAGGCACAGGTCATTCTATTTTCCCATCAGGAAGAAGAATTAACCACAGGCTCAGCCTGCCGCCAGGAACCAGAATACGGCCTGAAGCAATCCTGCGCTTTTGCGGCCAGCTCCCAAGAAAGCGAGTTGAAGAATGGAGCTCAGGGGCACTGCAATTCACAAACCTGCAGTCTTAGAAATGATAACTCTCGTCCACAAATATATTGAGGGAAGGCAACGAAGAGGATTTGAAAGCAAGGCAGAATTGCAGGAAACAGATTTCAGGAGGTAGATTCGAATCGCCTTTAAAGCACAGGAAAAGCGGCAAAACCTCGACAATGATGCCCTTGGCCAAAAAGGGCGTATGCGTTTTTTCCTGAATATATTCAGGAAAAAACGCATACGCCCTTTTTGGCCAACCAAGCAACCTGGAAAGGCAAATCAGCGCTACAAAGAAGTCTCGCTTCCCATCGGTCAAAAGGGCCATGCTGAATAAAGTGTCAAAACCAGAAATGCAGGACAGGCCATGGAGAAATGGGAGCCTTGCTACGCTGATGGGCGGGATGTAAATTGCCAACAGCCACTCTGGAGAAGTGTACAGTGTGTCCTGAAACATCTAAAAAACTCAGCTTAGAGAGCATAGCGCACTTCCACTCATGAGCGTATAAATTGGGAAAACTAAAAATCAGCATGACACAGGCACCCCAAAGTTTTGGGCTACTCTGTTGACAAGAACCTCCACTTCGCTACACCTTAAATATCCCAGGAAAGAGAAGAATGGATAAAGAAGTTGCGGTCCTTATGTACAATGGAATATCACTCAGCCATGAAATCAATGTCATAAGGCTAGTAGCAGCATGATGAGTGGATTTAGGTATGACGATTCTAAGTGAAATAAGTCACACAGAAAAAGACACTTATCATAAGATATCACTCTTAGAGGGAATGTAAAAACCGCTACCCTTGAACTGAATTACAAAACAGAACAGAGTCACACGTTTAGAAAACACACTATGGCTGCTTAACGGGAAAGGTGAGGTGGGGTGATGCATAAAACAAGGGTTTCAAATTAGCTCAGATACCGTTCCATAAACCCAATATGTAATAGACAAGACCTACTCCTTGCTCAGTGAACTGGACTCAACACCCCCTATTCACCGCCCAAGAATATATCTGACTAGTAAGTATCTTCAAACCTATGTATTGATATTTCTCTGTAAGTGAGTCAAGTGGGTGTAAAGCGGCATAAACACAGCAGTGAAAAGCAGCCAAACCCCATTATAAAAATCAATTACTTTTCAAAACCCGTGAAACAAAGACAGTGAAAGAGAGAGAAATTCTTACAAAATTCGTTCAGGGGCTGTGATGCCACCTGGATTGACCATATCTAGACCCACAGCTGATTGAGACATAAGGGTGGACACTCTTGGGGCTGAGAGGTTTGGTGAGGTTGGGTGAGCAAACGCAGACCCTTTAAAGTAATACGGCGTGGTACCCATCCCATGGGTCCCAAATCTCCAGGTTCAAGGGCATCTTCCTCCATTGAAAACATGCATGAGAAACCCCGAAGATGGTACACCGTGTGATCGGGAAAGGTTTCTAAAACGCACCTCATTTCTCATCTCCTTGTGCTCCGGTTCGCCATTCCAGCCGCTTTACTAGCAATCTCCCTCCTTGGAGAATCAGCACCTTTATCCTCCTGTTCCGTACAGGTTGCAAATTGTCCTGAGGATGAACGGGAAGAGGGGGAACCAATGAGAGACTAGCTCTAGGTGTTGGGGCAGGCACAGGTCATTCTATTTTCCCATCAGGAAGAAGAATTAACCACAGGCTCAGCCTGCCGCCAGGAACCAGAATACGGCCTGAAGCAATCCTGCGCTTTTGCGGCCAGCTCCCAAGAAAGCGAGTTGAAGAATGGAGCTCAGGGGCACTGCAATTCACAAACCTGCAGACTTAGAAATGATAACTCTCGTCCACAAATATATTGAGGGAAGGCAACGAAGAGGATTTGAAAGCAAGGCAGAATTGCAGGAAACAGATTTCAGGAGGTAGATTCGAATCGCCTTTAAAGCACAGGAAAAGCGGCAAAACCTCGACAATGATGCCCTTGGCCAAAAAGGGCGTATGCGTTTTTTCCTGAATATATTCAGGAAAAAACGCATACGCCCTTTTTGGCCAACCAAGCAACCTGGAAAGGCAAATCAGCGCTACAAAGAAGTCTCGCTTCCCATCGGTCAAAAGGGCCATGCTGAATAAAGTGTCAAAACCAGAAATGCAGGACAGGCCATGGAGAAATGGGAGCCTTGCTACGCTGATGGGCGGGATGTAAATTGCCAACAGCCACTCTGGAGAAGTGTACAGTGTGTCCTGAAACATCTAAAAAACTCAGCTTAGAGAGCATAGTGCACTTCCACTCATGGGCGTATAAATTGGGAAAACTAAAAATCAGCATGACACAGGCACCCCAAAGTTTTGGGCTACTCTGTTGACAAGAACCTCCACTTCGCTACACCTTAAATATCCCAGGAAAGAGAAGAATGGATAAAGAAGTTGCGGTCCTTATGTACAATGGAATATCACTCAGCCATGAAATCAATGTCATAAGGCTAGTAGCAGCATGATGAGTGGATTTAGGTATGACGATTCTAAGTGAAATAAGTCACACAGAAAAAGACACTTATCATAAGATATCACTCATAGAGGGAATGTAAAAACCGCTACCCTTGAACTGAATTACAAAACAGAACAGAGTCACACGTTTAGAAAACACACTATGGCTGCTTAACGGGAAAGGTGAGGTGGGGTGATGCATAAAACACGGGTTTCAAATTAGCTCAGATACCGTTCCAGAAACCCAATATGTAATAGACAAGACCTACTCCTTGCTCAGTGAACTGGACTCAACACCCCCTATTCACCGCCCAAGAATATATCTGACTAGTAAGAATCTTAAAACCTATGTATTGATATCTCTCTGTAAGTGAGTCAAATGGGTGTAAAGCGGCATAAACACAGCAGTGAAAAGCAGCTAAACCCCATTATAAAAATCAATTACGTTTCAAAACCCGTGAAACAAAGACAGTGAAAGAGAGAGAAATTCTTACAAAATTCGTTCAGGGGCTGTGATGCCACCTGGATTGACCATATCTAGACCCACAGCTGATTGAGACATAAGGGTGGACACTCTTGGGGCTGAGAGGTTTGGTGAGGTTGGGTGAGAAAACGCAGACCCTTTAAAGTAATACGGCGTGGTACCCATCCCATGGGTCCCAAATCTCCAGGTTCAAGGGCATCGTCCTACATTGAAAACATGCATGAGAAACCCCGAAGATGGTACACCGTGTGATCGGGAAAGGTTTCTAAAACGCACCTCATTTCTCATCTCCTTGTGCTCCGGTTCGCCATTCCAGCCGCTTTACTAGCAATCTCCCTCCTTGGAGAATCAGCACCTTTATCCTCCTGTTCCGTACAGGTTGCTAATTGTCCTGAGGATGAACGGGAAGAGGGGGAACCAATGAGAGACTAGCTCTAGGTGTTGGGGCAGGCACAGGTCATTCTATTTTCCCATCAGGAAGAAGAATTAACCACAGGCTCAGCCTGCCGCCAGGAACCAGAATACGGCCTGAAGCAATCCTGCGCTTTTGCGGCCAGCTCCCAAGAAAGCGAGTTGAAGAATGGAGCTCAGGGGCACTGCAATTCACAAACCTGCAGACTTAGAAATGATAACTCTCGTCCACAAATATATTGAGGGAAGGCAACGAAGAGGATTTGAAAGCAAGGCAGAATTGCAGGAAACAGATTTCAGGAGGTAGATTCGAATCGCCTTTAAAGCACAGGAAAAGCAGCAAAACCTCGACAATGATGCCCTTGGCCAAAAAGGGCGTATGCGTTTTTTCCTGAATATATTCAGGAAAAAACGCATACGCCCTTTTTGGCCAACCAAGCAACCTGGAAAGGCAAATCAGCGCTACAAAGAAGTCTCGCTTCCCATCGGTCAAAAGGGCCATGATGAATAAAGTGTCAAAACCAGAAATGCTGGACAGGCCTTGGAGAAATGGGAGCCTTGCTACGCTGATGGGCGGGATGTAAATTGCCAACAGCCACACTGGAGAAGTGTACGGTGTGTCCTGAAACATCTAAAAAACTCAGCTTAGAGACCATAGGGCACTTCTTCTCATGGGCGTATAAATTGGGAAAACTAAAAATCAGCAAGACACAGGCACCCCAAAGTTTTGGGCTGCTCTGTTGACAAGAACCTCCACTTCGTTACACCTTAAATATCCCAGGAAAGAGAAGAATGGATAAAGAAGTTGTGGTCCTTATGTACAATGGAATATCACTCAGCCATGAAATCAACGTCATAAGGCTAGTAGCAGCATGATGAGTGGATTTAGGTACGACGATTCTAAGTGAAATAAGTCACACAGAAAAAGACACTTATCATGAGATATCACTTATAGAGGGAATATCAAAACCGCTACCCTTGAACTGAATTACAAAACAGAACAGAGTCACACGTTTAGAAAACACACTATGGCTGCTTAACGGGAAAGGTGAGGTGGGGTGATGCATAAAACAAGGGTTTCAAATTAGCTCAGATACCGTTCCATAAACCCAATATGTAATAGACAAGACCTACTCCTTGCTCAGTGAACTGGACTCAACACCCCCTATTCACCGCCCAAGAATATATCTGACTAGTAAGTATCTTCAAACCTATGTATTGATATCTCTCTGTAAGTGAGTCAAGTGGGTGTAAAGCGGCATAAACACAGCAGTGAAAAGCAGCCAAACCCCATTATAAAAATCAATTACTTTTCAAAACCCGTGAAACAAAGACAGTGAAAGAGAGAGAAATTCTTACAAAATTCGTTCAGGGGCTGTGATGCCACCTGGATTGACCATATCTAGACCCACAGCTGATTGAGACATAAGGGTGGACACTCTTGGGGCTGAGAGGTTTGGTGAGGTTGGGTGAGCAAACGCAGACCCTTTAAAGTAATACGGCGTGGTACCCATCCCATGGGTCCCAAATCTCCAGGTTCAAGGGCATCTTCCTACATTGAAAACATGCATGAGAAACCCCGAAGATGGTACACCGTGTGATCGGGAAAGGTTTAAAACGCACCTCATTTCTCATCTCCTTGTGCTCCGGTTCGCCATTCCAGCCGCTTTACTAGCAATCTCCCTTCTTGGAGAATCAGCACCTTTATCCTCCTGTTCCGTACAGGTTGCAAATTGTCCTGAGGATGAACGGGAAGAGGGGGAACCAATGAGAGACTAGCTCTAGGTGTTGGGGCAGGCACAGGTCATTCTATTTTCCCATCAGGAAGAAGAATTAACCACAGGCTCAGCCTGCCGCCAGGAACCAGAATACGGCCTGAAGCAATCCTGCGCTTTTGCGGCCAGCTCCCAAGAAAGCGAGTTGAAGAATGGAGCTCAGGGGCACTACAATTCACAAACCTGCAAACTTAGAAATGATAACTCTCGTCCACAAATATATTGAGGGAAGGCAACGAAGAGGATTTGAAAGCAAGGCAGAATTGCAGGAAACAGATTTCAGGAGGTAGATTCGAATCGCCTTTAAAGCACAGGAAAAGCGGCAAAACCTCGACAATGATGCCCTTGGCCAAAAAGGGCGTATGCGTTTTTTCCTGAATATATTCAGGAAAAAACGCATACGCCCTTTTTGGCCAACCAAGCAACCTGGAAAGGCAAATCAGCGCTACAAAGAAGTCTCGCTTCCCATCGGTCAAAAGGGCCATGCTGAATAAAGTGTCAAAACCAGAAATGCAGGACAGGCCATGGAGAAATGAGAGCCTTGCTACGCTGTGGGCGGGATGTAAGTTGCCAACAGCCACTCTGGAGAAGTGTACAGTGTGTCCTGAAACATCTAAAAAACTCAGCTTAGAGAGCATAGTGCACTTCCACTCATGGGCGTATAAATTGGGAAAACTAAAAATCAGCATGACACAGGCACCCCAAAGTTTTGGGCTACTCTGTTGACAAGAACCTCCACTTCGCTACACCTTAAATATCCCAGGAAAGAGAAGAATGGATAAAGAAGTTGCGGTCCTTATGTACAATGGAATATCACTCAGCCATGAAATCAATGTCATAAGGCTAGTAGCAGCATGATGAGTGGATTTAGGTATGACGATTCTAAGTGAAATAAGTCACACAGAAAAAGACACTTATCATAAGATATCACTCATAGAGGGAATGTAAAAACCGCTACCCTTGAACTGAATTACAAAACAGAACAGAGTCACACGTTTAGAAAACACACTATGGCTGCTTAACGGGAAAGGTGAGGTGGGGTGATGCATAAAACACGGGTTTCAAATTAGCTCAGATACCGTTCCAGAAACCCAATATGTAATAGACAAGACCTACTCCTTGCTCAGTGAACTGGACTCAACACCCCCTATTCACCGCCCAAGAATATATCTGACTAGTAAGAATCTTAAAACCTATGTATTGATATCTCTCTGTAAGTGAGTCAAATGGGTGTAAAGCGGCATAAACACAGCAGTGAAAAGCAGCTAAACCCCATTATAAAAATCAATTACGTTTCAAAACCCGTGAAACAAAGACAGTGAAAGAGAGAGAAATTCTTACAAAATTCGTTCAGGGGCTGTGATGCCACCTGGATTGACCATATCTAGACCCACAGCTGATTGAGACATAAGGGTGGACACTCTTGGGGCTGAGAGGTTTGGTGAGGTTGGGTGAGCAAACGCAGACCCTTTAAAGTAATACGGCGTGGTACCCATCCCATGGGTCCCAAATCTCCAGGTTCAAGGGCATCGTCCTACATTGAAAACATGCATGAGAAACCCCGAAGATGGTACACCGTGTGATCGGGAAAGGTTTCTAAAACGCACCTCATTTCTCATCTCCTTGTGCTCCGGTTCGCCATTCCAGCCGCTTTACTAGCAATCTCCCTCCTTGGAGAATCAGCACCTTTATCCTCCTGTTCCGTACAGGTTGCTAATTGTCCTGAGGATGAACGGGAAGAGGGGGAACCAATGAGAGACTAGCTCTAGGTGTTGGGGCAGGCACAGGTCATTCTATTTTCCCATCAGGAAGAAGAATTAACCACAGGCTCAGCCTGCCGCCAGGAACCAGAATACGGCCTGAAGCAATCCTGCGCTTTTGCGGCCAGCTCCCAAGAAAGCGAGTTGAAGAATGGAGCTCAGGGGCACTGCAATTCACAAACCTGCAGACTTAGAAATGATAACTCTCGTCCACAAATATATTGAGGGAAGGCAACGAAGAGGATTTGAAAGCAAGGCAGAATTGCAGGAAACAGATTTCAGGAGGTAGATTCGAATCGCCTTTAAAGCACAGGAAAAGCGGCAAAACCTCGACAATGATGCCCTTGGCCAAAAAGGGCGTATGCGTTTTTTCCTGAATATATTCAGGAAAAAACGCATACGCCCTTTTTGGCCAACCAAGCAACCTGGAAAGGCAAATCAGCGCTACAAAGAAGTCTCGCTTCCCATCGGTCAAAAGGGCCATGATGAATAAAGTGTCAAAACCAGAAATGCTGGACAGGCCTTGGAGAAATGGGAGCCTTGCTACGCTGATGGGCGGGATGTAAATTGCCAACAGCCACACTGGAGAAGTGTACGGTGTGTCCTGAAACATCTAAAAAACTCAGCTTAGAGACCATAGGGCACTTCCTCTCATGGGCGTATAAATTGGGAAAACTAAAAATCAGCAAGACACAGGCACCCCAAAGTTTTGGGCTGCTCTGTTGACAAGAACCTCCACTTCGTTACACCTTAAATATCCCAGGAAAGAGAAGAATGGATAAAGAAGTTGTGGTCCTTATGTACAATGGAATATCACTCAGCCATGAAATCAACGTCATAAGGCTAGTAGCAGCATGATGAGTGGATTTAGGTACGACGATTCTAAGTGAAATAAGTCACACAGAAAAAGACACTTATCATGAGATATCACTTATAGAGGGAATATCAAAACCGCTACCCTTGAACTGAATTACAAAACAGAACAGAGTCACACGTTTAGAAAACACACTATGGCTGCTTAACGGGAAAGGTGAGGTGGGGTGATGCATAAAACAAGGGTTTCAAATTAGCTCAGATACCGTTCCATAAACCCAATATGTAATAGACAAGACCTACTCCTTGCTCAGTGAACTGGACTCAACACCCCCTATTCACCGCCCAAGAATATATCTGACTAGTAAGTATCTTCAAACCTATGTATTGATATCTCTCTGTAAGTGAGTCAAGTGGGTGTAAAGCGGCATAAACACAGCAGTGAAAAGCAGCCAAACCCCATTATAAAAATCAATTACTTTTCAAAACCCGTGAAACAAAGACAGTGAAAGAGAGAGAAATTCTTACAAAATTCGTTCAGGGGCTGTGATGCCACCTGGATTGACCATATCTAGACCCACAGCTGATTGAGACATAAGGGTGGACACTCTTGGGGCTGAGAGGTTTGGTGAGGTTGGGTGAGCAAACGCAGACCCTTTAAAGTAATACGGCGTGGTACCCATCCCATGGGTCCCAAATCTCCAGGTTCAAGGGCATCTTCCTACATTGAAAACATGCATGAGAAACCCCGAAGATGGTACACCGTGTGATCGGGAAAGGTTTCTAAAACGCACCTCATTTCTCATCTCCTTGTGCTCCGGTTCGCCATTCCAGCCGCTTTACTAGCAATCTCCCTCCTTGGAGAATCAGCACCTTTATCCTCCTGTTCCGTACAGGTTGCAAATTGTCCTGAGGATGAACGGGAAGAGGGGGAACCAATGAGAGACTAGCTCTAGGTGTTGGGGCAGGCACAGGTCATTCTATTTTCCCATCAGGAAGAAGAATTAACCACAGGCTCAGCCTGCCGCCAGGAACCAGAATACGGCCTGAAGCAATCCTGCGCTTTTGCGGCCAGCTCCCAAGAAAGCGAGTTGAAGAATGGAGCTCAGGGGCACTGCAATTCACAAACCTGCAGACTTAGAAATGATAACTCTCGTCCACAAATATATTGAGGGAAGGCAACGAAGAGGATTTGAAAGCAAGGCAGAATTGCAGGAAACAGATTTCAGGAGGTAGATTCGAATCGCCTTTAAAGCACAGGAAAAGCGGCAAAACCTCGACAATGATGCCCTTGGCCAAAAAGGGCGTATGCGTTTTTTCCTGAATATATTCAGGAAAAAACGCATACGCCCTTTTTGGCCAACCAAGCAACCTGGAAAGGCAAATCAGCGCTAAAAAGAAGTCTCGCTTCCCATCGGTCAAAAGGGCCATGCTGAATAAAGTGTCAAAACCAGAAATGCAGGACAGGCCATGGAGAAATGGGAGCCTTGCTACGCTGATGGGCGGGATGTAAATTGCCAACAGCCACTCTGGAGAAGTGTACAGTGTGTCCTGAAACATCTAAAAAACTCAGCTTAGAGAGCATAGCGCACTTCCACTCATGGGCGTATAAATTGGGAAAACTAAAAATCAGCATGACACAGGCACCCCAAAGTTTTGGGCTACTCTGTTGACAAGAACCTCCACTTCGCTACACCTTAAATATCCCAGGAAAGAGAAGAATGGATAAAGAAGTTGCGGTCCTTATGTACAATGGAATATCACTCAGCCATGAAATCAATGTCATAAGGCTAGTAGCAGCATGATGAGTGGATTTAGGTATGACGATTCTAAGTGAAATAAGTCACACAGAAAAAGACACTTATCATAAGATATCACTCATAGAGGGAATGTAAAAACCGCTACCCTTGAACTGAATTACAAAACAGAACAGAGTCACACGTTTAGAAAACACACTATGGCTGCTTAACGGGAAAGGTGAGGTGGGGTGATGCATAAAACACGGGTTTCAAATTAGCTCAGATACCGTTCCAGAAACCCAATATGTAATAGACAAGACCTACTCCTTGCTCAGTGAACTGGACTCAACACCCCCTATTCACCGCCCAAGAATATATCTGACTAGTAAGAATCTTAAAACCTATGTATTGATATCTCTCTGTAAGTGAGTCAAATGGGTGTAAAGCGGCATAAACACAGCAGTGAAAAGCAGCTAAACCCCATTATAAAAATCAATTACGTTTCAAAACCCGTGAAACAAAGACAGTGAAAGAGAGAGAAATTCTTACAAAATTCGTTCAGGGGCTGTGATGCCACCTGGATTGACCATATCTAGACCCACAGTTGATTGAGACATAAGGGTGGACACTCTTGGGGCTGAGAGGTTTGGTGAGGTTGGGTGAGAAAACGCAGACCCTTTAAAGTAATACGGCGTGGTACCCATCCCATGGGTCCCAAATCTCCAGGTTCAAGGGCATCGTCCTACATTGAAAACATGCATGAGAAACCCCGAAGATGGTACACCGTGTGATCGGGAAAGGTTTCTAAAACGCACCTCATTTCTCATCTCCTTGTGCTCCGGTTCGCCATTCCAGCCGCTTTACTAGCAATCTCCCTCCTTGGAGAATCAGCACCTTTATCCTCCTGTTCCGTACAGGTTGCAAATTGTCCTGAGGATGAACGGGAAGAGGGGGAACCAATGAGAGACTAGCTCTAGGTGTTGGGGCAGGCACAGGTCATTCTATTTTCCCATCAGGAAGAAGAATTAACCACAGGCTCAGCCTGCCGCCAGGAACCAGAATACGGCCTGAAGCAATCCTGCGCTTTTGCGGCCAGCTCCCAAGAAAGCGAGTTGAAGAATGGAGCTCAGGGGCACTGCAATTCACAAACCTGCAGTCTTAGAAATGATAACTCTCGTCCACAAATATATTGAGGGAAGGCAACGAAGAGGATTTGAAAGCAAGGCAGAATTGCAGGAAACAGATTTCAGGAGGTAGATTCGAATCGCCTTTAAAGCACAGGAAAAGCGGCAAAACCTCGACAATGATGCCCTTGGCCAAAAAGGGCGAATGCGTTTTTTCCTGAATATATTCAGGAAAAAACGCATACGCCCTTTTTGGCCAACCAAGCAACCTGGAAAGGCAAATCAGCGCTACAAAGAAGTCTCGCTTCCCATCGGTCAAAAGGGCCATGATGAATAAAGTGTCAAAACCAGAAATGCTGGACAGGCCTTGGAGAAATGGGAGCCTTGCTACGCTGATGGGCGGGATGTAAATTGCCAACAGCCACTCTGGAGAAGTGTACGGTGTGTCCTGAAACATCTAAAAAACTCAGCTTAGAGACCATAGGGCACTTCCTCTCATGGGCGTATAAATTGGGAAAACTAAAAATCAGCAAGACACAGGCACCCCAAAGTTTTGGGCTGCTCTGTTGACAAGAACCTCCACTTCGTTACACCTTAAATATCCCAGGAAAGAGAAGAATGGATAAAGAAGTTGTGGTCCTTATGTACAATGGAATATCACTCAGCCATGAAATCAACGTCATAAGGCTAGTAGCAGCATGATGAGTGGATTTAGGTACGACGATTCTAAGTGAAATAAGTCACACAGAAAAAGACACTTATCATGAGATATCACTTATAGAGGGAATGTCAAAACCGCTACCCTTGAACTGAATTACAAAACAGAACAGAGTCACACGTTTAGAAAACACACTATGGCTGCTTAACGGGAAAGGTGAGGTGGGGTGATGCATAAAACAAGGGTTTCAAATTAGCTCAGATACCGTTCCAGAAACCCAATATGTAATAGACAAGACCTACTCCTTGCTCAGTGAACTGGACTCAACACCCCCTATTCACCGCCCAAGAATATATCTGACTAGTAAGTATCTTCAAACCTATGTATTGATATCTCTCTGTAAGTGAGTCAAGTGGGTGTAAAGCGGCATAAACACAGCAGTGAAAAGCAGCCAAACCCCATTATAAAAATCAATTACTTTTCAAAACCCGTGAAACAAAGACAGTGAAAGAGAGAGAAATTCTTACAAAATTCGTTCAGGGGCTGTGATGCCACCTGGATTGACCATATCTAGACCCACAGCTGATTGAGACATAAGGGTGGACACTCTTGGGGCTGAGAGGTTTGGTGAGGTTGGGTGAGAAAACGCAGACCCTTTAAAGTAATACGGCGTGGTACCCATCCCATGGGTCCCAAATCTCCAGGTTCAAGGGCATCTTCCTACATTGAAAACATGCATGAGAAACCCCGAAGATGGTACACCGTGTGATCGGGAAAGGTTTCTAAAACGCACCTCATTTCTCATCTCCTTGTGCTCCGGTTCGCCATTCCAGCCGCTTTACTAGCAATCTCCCTCCTTGGAGAATCAGCACCTTTATCCTCCTGTTCCGTACAGGTTGCAAATTGTCCTGAGGATGAACGGGAAGAGGGGGAACCAATGAGAGACTAGCTCTAGGTGTTGGGGCAGGCACAGGTCATTCTATTTTCCCATCAGGAAGAAGAATTAACCACAGGCTCAGCCTGCCGCCAGGAACCAGAATACGGCCTGAAGCAATCCTGCGCTTTTGCGGCCAGCTCCCAAGAAAGCGAGTTGAAGAATGGAGCTCAGGGGCACTGCAATTCACAAACCTGCAGACTTAGAAATGATAACTCTCGTCCACAAATATATTGAGGGAAGGCAACGAAGAGGATTTGAAAGCAAGGCAGAATTGCAGGAAACAGATTTCAGGAGGTAGATTCGAATCGCCTTTAAAGCACAGGAAAAGCGGCAAAACCTCGACAATGATGCCCTTGGCCAAAAAGGGCGTATGCGTTTTTTCCTGAATATATTCAGGAAAAAACGCATACGCCCTTTTTGGCCAACCAAGCAACCTGGAAAGGCAAATCAGCGCTACAAAGAAGTCTCGCTTCCCATCGGTCAAAAGGGCCATGCTGAATAAAGTGTCAAAACCAGAAATGCAGGACAGGCCATGGAGAAATGGGAGCCTTGCTACGCTGATGGGCGGGATGTAAATTGCCAACAGCCACTCTGGAGAAGTGTACAGTGTGTCCTGAAACATCTAAAAAACTCAGCTTAGAGAGCATAGCGCACTTCCACTCATGGGCGTATAAATTGGGAAAACTAAAAATCAGCATGACACAGGCACCCCAAAGTTTTGGGCTACTCTGTTGACAAGAACCTCCACTTCGCTACACCTTAAATATCCCAGGAAAGAGAAGAATGGATAAAGAAGTTGCGGTCCTTATGTACAATGGAATATCACTCAGCCATGAAATCAATGTCATAAGGCTAGTAGCAGCATGATGAGTGGATTTAGGTATGACGATTCTAAGTGAAATAAGTCACACAGAAAAAGACACTTATCATAAGATATCACTCATAGAGGGAATGTAAAAACCGCTACCCTTGAACTGAATTACAAAACAGAACAGAGTCACACGTTTAGAAAACACACTATGGCTGCTTAACGGGAAAGGTGAGGTGGGGTGATGCATAAAACACGGGTTTCAAATTAGCTCAGATACCGTTCCAGAAACCCAATATGTAATAGACAAGACCTACTCCTTGCTCAGTGAACTGGACTCAACACCCCCTATTCACCGCCCAAGAATATATCTGACTAGTAAGAATCTTAAAACCTATGTATTGATATCTCTCTGTAAGTGAGTCAAATGGGTGTAAAGCGGCATAAACACAGCAGTGAAAAGCAGCTAAACCCCATTATAAAAATCAATTACGTTTCAAAACCCGTGAAACAAAGACAGTGAAAGAGAGAGAAATTCTTACAAAATTCGTTCAGGGGCTGTGATGCCACCTGGATTGACCATATCTAGACCCACAGTTGATTGAGACATAAGGGTGGACACTCTTGGGGCTGAGAGGTTTGGTGAGGTTGGGTGAGAAAACGCAGACCCTTTAAAGTAATACGGCGTGGTACCCATCCCATGGGTCCCAAATCTCCAGGTTCAAGGGCATCGTCCTACATTGAAAACATGCATGAGAAACCCCGAAGATGGTACACCGTGTGATCGGGAAAGGTTTCTAAAACGCACCTCATTTCTCATCTCCTTGTGCTCCGGTTCGCCATTCCAGCCGCTTTACTAGCAATCTCCCTCCTTGGAGAATCAGCACCTTTATCCTCCTGTTCCGTACAGGTTGCAAATTGTCCTGAGGATGAACGGGAAGAGGGGGAACCAATGAGAGACTAGCTCTAGGTGTTGGGGCAGGCACAGGTCATTCTATTTTCCCATCAGGAAGAAGAATTAACCACAGGCTCAGCCTGCCGCCAGGAACCAGAATACGGCCTGAAGCAATCCTGCGCTTTTGCGGCCAGCTCCCAAGAAAGCGAGTTGAAGAATGGAGCTCAGGGGCACTGCAATTCACAAACCTGCAGTCTTAGAAATGATAACTCTCGTCCACAAATATATTGAGGGAAGGCAACGAAGAGGATTTGAAAGCAAGGCAGAATTGCAGGAAACAGATTTCAGGAGGTAGATTCGAATCGCCTTTAAAGCACAGGAAAAGCGGCAAAACCTCGACAATGATGCCCTTGGCCAAAAAGGGCGAATGCGTTTTTTCCTGAATATATTCAGGAAAAAACGCATACGCCCTTTTTGGCCAACCAAGCAACCTGGAAAGGCAAATCAGCGCTACAAAGAAGTCTCGCTTCCCATCGGTCAAAAGGGCCATGATGAATAAAGTGTCAAAACCAGAAATGCTGGACAGGCCTTGGAGAAATGGGAGCCTTGCTACGCTGATGGTCGGGATGTAAATTGCCAACAGCCACTCTGGAGAAGTGTACGGTGTGTCCTGAAACATCTAAAAAACTCAGCTTAGAGACCATAGGGCACTTCCTCTCATGGGCGTATAAATTGGGAAAACTAAAAATCAGCAAGACACAGGCACCCCAAAGTTTTGGGCTGCTCTGTTGACAAGAACCTCCACTTCGTTACACCTTAAATATCCCAGGAAAGAGAAGAATGGATAAAGAAGTTGTGGTCCTTATGTACAATGGAATATCACTCAGCCATGAAATCAACGTCATAAGGCTAGTAGCAGCATGATGAGTGGATTTAGGTACGACGATTCTAAGTGAAATAAGTCACACAGAAAAAGACACTTATCATGAGATATCACTTATAGAGGGAATGTCAAAACCGCTACCCTTGAACTGAATTACAAAACAGAACAGAGTCACACGTTTAGAAAACACACTATGGCTGCTTAACGGGAAAGGTGAGGTGGGGTGATGCATAAAACAAGGGTTTCAATTTAGCTCAGATACCGTTCCAGAAACCCAATATGTAATAGACAAGACCTACTCCTTGCTCAGTGAACTGGACTCAACACCCCCTATTCACCGCCCAAGAATATATCTGACTAGTAAGTATCTTCAAACCTATGTATTGATATCTCTCTGTAAGTGAGTCAAGTGGGTGTAAAGCGGCATAAACACAGCAGTGAAAAGCAGCCAAACCCCATTATAAAAATCAATTACTTTTCAAAACCCGTGAAACAAAGACAGTGAAAGAGAGAGAAATTCTTACAAAATTCGTTCAGGGGCTGTGATGCCACCTGGATTGACCATATCTAGACCCACAGCTGATTGAGACATAAGGGTGGACACTCTTGGGGCTGAGAGGTTTGGTGAGGTTGGGTGAGAAAACGCAGACCCTTTAAAGTAATACGGCGTGGTACCCATCCCATGGGTCCCAAATCTCCAGGTTCAAGGGCATCTTCCTACATTGAAAACATGCATGAGAAACCCCGAAGATGGTACACCGTGTGATCGGGAAAGGTTTCTAAAACGCACCTCATTTCTCATCTCCTTGTGCTCCGGTTCGCCATTCCAGCCGCTTTACTAGCAATCTCCCTCCTTGGAGAATCAGCACCTTTATCCTCCTGTTCCGTACAGGTTGCAAATTGTCCTGAGGATGAACGGGAAGAGGGGGAACCAATGAGAGACTAGCTCTAGGTGTTGGGGCAGGCACAGGTCATTCTATTTTCCCATCAGGAAGAAGAATTAACCACAGGCTCAGCCTGCCGCCAGGAACCAGAATACGGCCTGAAGCAATCCTGCGCTTTTGCGGCCAGCTCCCAAGAAAGCGAGTTGAAGAATGGAGCTCAGGGGCACTGCAATTCACAAACCTGCAGACTTAGAAATGATAACTCTCGTCCACAAATATATTGAGGGAAGGCAACGAAGAGGATTTGAAAGCAAGGCAGAATTGCAGGAAACAGATTTCAGGAGGTAGATTCGAATCGCCTTTAAAGCACAGGAAAAGCGGCAAAACCTCGACAATGATGCCCTTGGCCAAAAAGGGCGTATGCGTTTTTTCCTGAATATATTCAGGAAAAAACGCATACGCCCTTTTTGGCCAACCAAGCAACCTGGAAAGGCAAATCAGCGCTACAAAGAAGTCTCGCTTCCCATCGGTCAAAAGGGCCATGCTGAATAAAGTGTCAAAACCAGAAATGCAGGACAGGCCATGGAGAAATGGGAGCCTTGCTACGCTGATGGGCGGGATGTAAATTGCCAACAGCCACTCTGGAGAAGTGTACAGTGTGTCCTGAAACATCTAAAAAACTCAGCTTAGAGAGCATAGCGCACTTCCACTCATGGGCGTATAAATTGGGAAAACTAAAAATCAGCATGACACAGGCACCCCAAAGTTTTGGGCTACTCTGTTGACAAGAACCTCCACTTCGCTACACCTTAAATATCCCAGGAAAGAGAAGAATGGATAAAGAAGTTGCGGTCCTTATGTACAATGGAATATCACTCAGCCATGAAATCAATGTCATAAGGCTAGTAGCAGCATGATGAGTGGATTTAGGTATGACGATTCTAAGTGAAATAAGTCACACAGAAAAAGACACTTATCATAAGATATCACTCATAGAGGGAATGTAAAAACCGCTACCCTTGAACTGAATTACAAAACAGAACAGAGTCACACGTTTAGAAAACACACTATGGCTGCTTAACGGGAAAGGTGAGGTGGGGTGATGCATAAAACACGGGTTTCAAATTAGCTCAGATACCGTTCCAGAAACCCAATATGTAATAGACAAGACCTACTCCTTGCTCAGTGAACTGGACTCAACACCCCCTATTCACCGCCCAAGAATATATCTGACTAGTAAGAATCTTAAAACCTATGTATTGATATCTCTCTGTAAGTGAGTCAAATGGGTGTAAAGCGGCATAAACACAGCAGTGAAAAGCAGCTAAACCCCATTATAAAAATCAATTACGTTTCAAAACCCGTGAAACAAAGACAGTGAAAGAGAGAGAAATTCTTACAAAATTCGTTCAGGGGCTGTGATGCCACCTGGATTGACCATATCTAGACCCACAGTTGATTGAGACATAAGGGTGGACACTCTTGGGGCTGAGAGGTTTGGTGAGGTTGGGTGAGAAAACGCAGACCCTTTAAAGTAATACGGCGTGGTACCCATCCCATGGGTCCCAAATCTCCAGGTTCAAGGGCATCGTCCTACATTGAAAACATGCATGAGAAACCCCGAAGATGGTACACCGTGTGATCGGGAAAGGTTTCTAAAACGCACCTCATTTCTCATCTCCTTGTGCTCCGGTTCGCCATTCCAGCCGCTTTACTAGCAATCTCCCTCCTTGGAGAATCAGCACCTTTATCCTCCTGTTCCGTACAGGTTGCTAATTGTCCTGAGGATGAACGGGAAGAGGGGGAACCAATGAGAGACTAGCTCTAGGTGTTGGGGCAGGCACAGGTCATTCTATTTTCCCATCAGGAAGAAGAATTAACCACAGGCTCAGCCTGCCGCCAGGAACCAGAATACGGCCTGAAGCAATCCTGCGCTTTTGCGGCCAGCTCCCAAGAAAGCGAGTTGAAGAATGGAGCTCAGGGGCACTGCAATTCACAAACCTGCAGTCTTAGAAATGATAACTCTCGTCCACAAATATATTGAGGGAAGGCAACGAAGAGGATTTGAAAGCAAGGCAGAATTGCAGGAAACAGATTTCAGGAGGTAGATTCGAATCGCCTTTAAAGCACAGGAAAAGCGGCAAAACCTCGACAATGATGCCCTTGGCCAAAAAGGGCGTATGCGTTTTTTCCTGAATATATTCAGGAAAAAACGCATACGCCCTTTTTGGCCAACCAAGCAACCTGGAAAGGCAAATCAGCGCTACAAAGAAGTCTCGCTTCCCATCGGTCAAAAGGGCCATGATGAATAAAGTGTCAAAACCAGAAATGCTGGACAGGCCTTGGAGAAATGGGAGCCTTGCTACGCTGATGGGCGGGATGTAAATTGCCAACAGCCACTCTGGAGAAGTGTACGGTGTGTCCTGAAACATCTAAAAAACTCAGCTTAGAGACCATAGGGCACTTCCTCTCATGGGCGTATAAATTGGGAAAACTAAAAATCAGCAAGACACAGGCACCCCAAAGTTTTGGGCTGCTCTGTTGACAAGAACCTCCACTTCGTTACACCTTAAATATCCCAGGAAAGAGAAGAATGGATAAAGAAGTTGTGGTCCTTATGTACAATGGAATATCACTCAGCCATGAAATCAACGTCATAAGGCTAGTAGCAGCATGATGAGTGGATTTAGGTACGACGATTCTAAGTGAAATAAGTCACACAGAAAAAGACACTTATCATGAGATATCACTTATAGAGGGAATGTCAAAACCGCTACCCTTGAACTGAATTACAAAACAGAACAGAGTCACACGTTTAGAAAACACACTATGGCTGCTTAACGGGAAAGGTGAGGTGGGGTGATGCATAAAACAAGGGTTTCAAATTAGCTCAGATACCGTTCCAGAAACCCAATATGTAATAGACAAGACCTACTCCTTGCTCAGTGAACTGGACTCAACACCCCCTATTCACCGCCCAAGAATATATCTGACTAGTAAGTATCTTCAAACCTATGTATTGATATCTCTCTGTAAGTGAGTCAAGTGGGTGTAAAGCGGCATAAACACAGCAGTGAAAAGCAGCCAAACCCCATTATAAAAATCAATTACTTTTCAAAACCCGTGAAACAAAGACAGTGAAAGAGAGAGAAATTCTTACAAAATTCGTTCAGGGGCTGTGATGCCACCTGGATTGACCATATCTAGACCCACAGCTGATTGAGACATAAGGGTGGACACTCTTGGGGCTGAGAGGTTTGGTGAGGTTGGGTGAGAAAACGCAGACCCTTTAAAGTAATACGGCGTGGTACCCATCCCATGGGTCCCAAATCTCCAGGTTCAAGGGCATCTTCCTACATTGAAAACATGCATGAGAAACCCCGAAGATGGTACACCGTGTGATCGGGAAAGGTTTCTAAAACGCACCTCATTTCTCATCTCCTTGTGCTCCGGTTCGCCATTCCAGCCGCTTTACTAGCAATCTCCCTTCTTGGAGAATCAGCACCTTTATCCTCCTGTTCCGTACAGGTTGCAAATTGTCCTGAGGATGAACGGGAAGAGGGGGAACCAATGAGAGACTAGCTCTAGGTGTTGGGGCAGGCACAGGTCATTCTATTTTCCCATCAGGAAGAAGAATTAACCACAGGCTCAGCCTGCCGCCAGGAACCAGAATACGGCCTGAAGCAATCCTGCGCTTTTGCGGCCAGCTCCCAAGAAAGCGAGTTGAAGAATGGAGCTCAGGGGCACTGCAATTCACAAACCTGCAGACTTAGAAATGATAACTCTCGTCCACAAATATATTGAGGGAAGGCAACGAAGAGGATTTGAAAGCAAGGAAGAATTGCAGGAAACAGATTTCAGGAGGTAGATTCGAATCGCCTTTAAAGCACAGGAAAAGCGGCAAAACCTCGACAATGATGCCCTTGGCCAAAAAGGGCGTATGCGTTTTTTCGTGAATATATTCAGGAAAAAACGCATACGCCCTTTTTGGCCAACCAAGCAACCTGGAAAGGCAAATCAGCGCTACAAAGAAGTCTCGCTTCCCATCGGTCAAAAGGGCCATGCTGAATAAAGTGTCAAAACCAGAAATGCAGGACAGGCCATGGAGAAATGAGAGCCTTGCTACGCTGATGGGCGGGATGTAAATTGCCAACAGCCACTCCGGAGAAGTGTACGGTGTGTCCTGAAACATCTAAAAAACTCAGCTTAGAGACCATAGGGCACTTCCTCTCATGGGCGTATAAATTGGTAAAACTAAAAATCAGCAAGACACAGGCACCCAAAAGTTTTGGGCTACTCTCTTGACAAGAACCTCCACTTCGTTACACCTTAAATATCCCAGGAAAGAGAAGAATGGATAAAGAAGTTGCGGTCCTTATGTACAATGGAATATCACTCAGCCATGAAATCAACGTCATAAGGCTAGTAGCAGCATGATGAGTGGATTTAGGTACGACCATTCTAAGTGAAATAAGTCACACAGAAAAAGACACTTATCATGAGATATCACTTATAGAGGGAATGTCAAAACCGCTACCCTTGAACTGAATTACAAAACAGAACAGAGTCACACGTTTAGAAAACACACTATGGCTGCTTAACGGGAAAGGTGAGGTGGGGTGATGCATAAAACAAGGGTTTCAAATTAGCTCAGATACCGTTCCAGAAACCCAATATGTAATAGAAAAGACCTACTCCTTGCTCAGTGAACCGGACTCAACACCCCCTATTCACCGCCCAAGAATATATCTGACTAGTAAGAATCTTAAAACCTATGTATTGATATCTCTCTGTAAGTGAGTCAAGTGGGTGTAAAGCGGCATAAACACAGCAGTGAAAAGCAGCTAACTCCCATTATGAAAATCAATTACTTTAAAAAACCCGTGAAACAAAGACAGTGAAAGAGAGAGAAATTCTTACAAAATTCGTTCAGGGGCTGTGATGCCACCTGGATTGACCATATCTAGACCCACAGCTGATTGAGACATAAGGGTGGACACTCGTGGGGCTGAGAGGTTTGGTGAGGTTGGCTGAGCTAACGCAGACCCTTTAAAGTAATACGGCGTGGTGCCCATCCCATGGGTCCCAAATCTCCAGGTTCAAGGGCATCGTCCTACATTGAAAACATGCATGAGAAACCCCGAAGATGGTACACCGTGTGATCGGGAAAGGTTTCTAAAACGCACCTCATTTCTCATCTCCTTGTGCTCCGGTTCGCCATTCCAGCCGCTTTACTAGCAATCTCCCTCCTTGGAGAATCAGCACCTTTATCCTCCTGTTCCGTACAGGTTGCAAATTGTCCTGAGGATGAACGGGAAGAGGGGGAACCAATGAGAGAGTAGCTCTAGGTGTTGGGGCAGGCACAGGTCATTCTATTTTCCCATCAGGAAGAAGAATTAACCACAGGCTCAGCCTGCCGCCAGGAACCAGAATACGGCCTGAAGCAATCCTGCGCTTTTGCGGCCAGCTCCCAAGAAAGCGAGTTGAAGAATGGAGCTCAGGGGCACTGCAATTCACAAACCTGCAGACTTAGAAATGATAACTCTCGTCCACAAATATATTGAGGGAAGGCAACGAAGAGGATTTGAAAGCAAGGCAGAATTGCAGGAAACAGATTTCAGGAGGTAGATTCGAATCGCCTTTAAAGCACAGGAAAAGCGGCAAAACCTCGACAATGATGCCCTTGGCCAAAAAGGGCGTATGCGTTTTTTCCTGAATATATTCAGGAAAAAACGCATACGCCCTTTTTGGTCAACCAAGCAACCTGGAAAGGCAAATCAGCGCTACAAAGAAGTCTCGCTTCCCATCGGTCAAAAGGGCCATGCTGAATAAAGTGTCAAAACCAGAAATGCAGGACAGGCCATGGAGAAATGGGAGCCTTGCTACGCTGATGGGCGGGATGTAAATTGCCAACAGCCACACTGGAGAAGTGTACGGTGTGTCCTGAAACATCTAAAAAACTCAGCTTAGAGACCATAGGGCACTTCCTCTCATGGGCGTATAAATTGGGAAAACTAAAAATCAGCAAGACACAGGCACCCCAAAGTTTTGGGCTGCTCTGTTGACAAGAACCTCCACTTCGCTACACCTTAAATATCCCAGGAAAGAGAAGAATGAATAAAGAAGTTGCGGTCCTTATGTACAATGGAATATCACTCAGCCATGAAATCAATGTCATAAGGCTAGTAGCAGCATGATGAGTGGATTTAGATATGACGATTCTAAGTGAAATAAGTCACACAGAAAAAGACACTTATCATAAGATATCACTCATAGAGGGAATGTAAAAACCGCTACCCTTGAACTGAATTACAAAACAGAACAGAGTCACACGTTTAGAAAACACACTATGGCTGCTTAACGGGAAAGGTGAGGTGGGGTGATGCATAAAACACGGGTTTCAAATTAGCTCAGACACCGTTCCAGAAACCCAATATGTAATAGACAAGACCTACTCCTTGCTCAGTGAACTGGACTCAACACCCCCTATTCACCGCCCAAGAATATATCTGACTAGTAAGAATCTTAAAACCTATGTATTGATATCTCTCTGTAAGTGAGTCAAGTGGGTGTAAAGCGGCATAAACACAGCAGTGAAAAGCAGCTAAACCCCATTATAAAAATCAATTACTTTAAAAAACCCGTGAAACAAAGACAGTGAAAGAGAGAGAAATTCTTACAAAATTCGTTCAGGGGCTGTGATGCCACCTGGATTGACCATATCTAGACCCACAGCTGATTGAGACATAAGGGTGGACACTCGTGGGGCTGAGAGGTTTGGTGAGGTTGGCTGAGCTAACGCAGACCCTTTAAAGTAATACGGCGTGGTACCCATCCCATGGGTCCCAAATCTCCAGGTTCAAGGGCATCGTCCTACATTGAAAACATGCATGAGAAACCCCGAAGATGGTACACCGTGTGATCGGGAAAGGTTTCTAAAACGCACCTCATTTCTCATCTCCTTGTGCTCCGGTTCGCCATTCCAGCCGCTTTACTAGCAATCTCCCTCCTTGAAGAATCAGCACCTTTATCCTCCTGTTCCGTACAGGTTGCAAATTGTCCTGAGGATGAACGGGAAGAGGGGGAACCAATGAGAGACTAGCTCTAGGTGTTGGGGCAGGCACAGGTCATTCTATTTTCCCATCAGGAAGAAGAATTAACCACAGGCTCAGCCTGCCGCCAGGAACCAGAATACGGCCTGAAGCAATCCTGCGCTTTTGCGGCCAGCTCCCAAGAAAGCGAGTTGAAGAATGGAGCTCAGGGGCACTGCAATTCACAAACCTGCAGACTTAGAAATGATAACTCTCGTCCACAAATATATTGAGGGAAGGCAACGAAGAGGATTTGAAAGCAAGGCAGAATTGCAGGAAACAGATTTCAGGAGGTAGATTCGAATCGCCTTTAAAGCACAGGAAAAGCGGCAAAACCTCGACAATGATGCCCTTGGCCAAAAAGGGCGTATGCGTTTTTTCCTGAATATATTCAGGAAAAAACGCATACGCCCTTTTTGGCCAACCAAGCAACCTGGAAAGGCAAATCAGCGCTACAAAGAAGTCTCGCTTCCCATCGGTCAAAAGGGCCATGATGAATAAAGTGTCAAAACCAGAAATGCTGGACAGGCCTTGGAGAAATGGGAGCCTTGCTACGCTGATGGGCGGGATGTAAATTGCCAACAGCCACACTGGAGAAGTGTACGGTGTGTCCTGAAACATCTAAAAAACTCAGCTTAGAGACCATAGGGCACTTCCTCTCATGGGCGTATAAATTGGGAAAACTAAAAATCAGCAAGACACAGGCACCCCAAAGTTTTGGGCTGCTCTGTTGACAAGAACCTCCACTTCGTTACACCTTAAATATCCCAGGAAAGAGAAGAATGGATAAAGAAGTTGTGGTCCTTATGTACAATGGAATATCACTCAGCCATGAAATCAACGTCATAAGGCTAGTAGCAGCATGATGAGTGGATTTAGGTACGACGATTCTAAGTGAAATAAGTCACACAGAAAAAGACACTTATCATGAGATATCACTTATAGAGGGAATATCAAAACCGCTACCCTTGAACTGAATTACAAAACAGAACAGAGTCACACGTTTAGAAAACACACTATGGCTGCTTAACGGGAAAGGTGAGGTGGGGTGATGCATAAAACAAGGGTTTCAAATTAGCTCAGATACCGTTCCAGAAACCCAATATGTAATAGACAAGACCTACTCCTTGCTCAGTGAACTGGACTCAACACCCCCTATTCACCGCCCAAGAATATATCTGACTAGTAAGAATCTTAAAACCTATGTATTGATATCTCTCTGTAAGTGAGTCAAGTGGGTGTAAAGCGGCATAAACACAGCAGTGAAAAGCAGCTAAACCCCATTATAAAAATCAATTACTTTAAAAAACCCGTGAAACAAAGACAGTGAAAGAGAGAGAAATTCTTACAAAATTCGTTCAGGGGCTGTGATGCCACCTGGATTGACCATATCTAGACCCACAGCTGATTGAGACATAAGGGTGGACACTCGTGGGGCTGAGAGGTTTGGTGAGGTTGGCTGAGCTAACGCAGACCCTTTAAAGTAATACGGCGTGGTACCCATCCCATGGGTCCCAAATCTCCAGGTTCAAGGGCATCGTCCTACATTGAAAACATGCATGAGAAACCCCGAAGATGGTACACCGTGTGATCGGGAAAGGTTTCTAAAACGCACCTCATTTCTCATCTCCTTGTGCTCCGGTTCGCCATTCCAGCCGCTTTACTAGCAATCTCCCTCCTTGGAGAATCAGCACCTTTATCCTCCTGTTCCGTACAGGTTGCAAATTGTCCTGAGGATGAACGGGAAGAGGGGGAACCAATGAGAGACTAGCTCTAGGTGTTGGGGCAGGCACAGGTCATTCTATTTTCCCATCAGGAAGAAGAATTAACCACAGGCTCAGCCTGCCGCCAGGAACCAGAATACGGCCTGAAGCAATCCTGCGCTTTTGCGGCCAGCTCCCAAGAAAGCGAGTTGAAGAATGGAGCTCAGGGGCACTGCAATTCACAAACCTGCAGTCTTAGAAATGATAACTCTCGTCCACAAATATATTGAGGGAAGGCAACGAAGAGGATTTGAAAGCAAGGCAGAATTGCAGGAAACAGATTTCAGGAGGTAGATTCGAATCGCCTTTAAAGCACAGGAAAAGCGGCAAAACCTCGACAATGATGCCCTTGGCCAAAAAGGGCGTATGCGTTTTTTCCTGAATATATTCAGGAAAAAACGCATACGCCCTTTTTGGCCAACCAAGCAACCTGGAAAGGCAAATCAGCGCTACAAAGAAGTCTCGCTTCCCATCGGTCAAAAGGGCCATGATGAATAAAGTGTCAAAACCAGAAATGCAGGACAGGCCATGGAGAAATGGGAGCCTTGCTACGCTGATGGGCGGGATGTAAATTGCCAACAGCCACTCTGGAGAAGTGTACAGTGTGTCCTGAAACATCTAAAAAACTCAGCTTAGAGAGCATAGCGCACTTCCACTCATGGGCGTATAAATTGGGAAAACTAAAACTCAGCAAGACACAGGCACCCCAAAGTTTTGGGCTACTCTGTTGACAAGAACCTCCACTTCGCTACACCTTAAATATCCCAGGAAAGAGAAGAATGGATAAAGAAGTTGCGGTCCTTATGTACAATGGAATATCACTCAGCCATGAAATCAATGTCATAAGGCTAGTAGCAGCATGATGAGTGGATTTAGGTATGACGATTCTAAGTGAAATAAGTCACACAGAAAAAGACACTTATCCTAAGATATCACTCATAGAGGGAATGTAAAAACCGCTACCCTTGAACTGAATTACAAAACAGAACAGAGTCACACGTTTAGAAAACACACTATGGCTGCTTAACGGGAAAGGTGAGGTGGGGTGATGCATAAAACACGGGTTTCAAATTAGCTCAGATACCGTTCCAGAAACCCAATATGTAATAGACAAGACCTACTCCTTGCTCAGTGAACTGGACTCAACACCCCCTATTCACCGCCCAAGAATATATCTGACTAGTAAGAATCTTAAAACCTATGTATTGATATCTCTCTGTAAGTGAGTCAAATGGGTGTAAAGCGGCATAAACACAGCAGTGAAAAGCAGCTAAACCCCATTATAAAAATCAATTACGTTTCAAAACCCGTGAAACAAAGACAGTGAAAGAGAGAGAAATTCTTACAAAATTCGTTCAGGAGCTGTGATGCCACCTGGATTGACCATATCTAGACCCACAGCTGATTGAGACATAAGGGTGGACACTCTTGGGCCTGAGAGGTTTGGTGAGGTTGGGTGAGAAAACGCAGACCCTTTAAAGTAATACGGCGTGGTACCCATCCCATGGGTCCCAAATCTCCAGGTTCAAGGGCATCGTCCTATATTGAAAACATGCATGAGAAACCCCGAAGATGGTACACCGTGTGATCGGGAAAGGTTTCTAAAACGCACCTCATTTCTCATCTCCTTGTGCTCCGGTTCACCATTCCAGCCGCTTTACTAGCAATCTCCCTCCTTGGAGAATCAGCACCTTTATCCTCCTGTTCCGGACAGGTTGCTAATTGTCCTGAGGATGAACGGGAAGAGGGGGAACCAATGAGAGACTAGCTCTAGGTGTTCGGGCAGGCACAGGTCATTCTATTTTCCCATCAGGAAGAAGAATTAACCACAGGCTCAGCCTGCCGCCAGGAACCAGAATACGCCCTGAAGCAATCCGGCGCTTTTGCGGCCAGCTCCCAAGAAAGCGAGTTGAAGAATGGAGCTCAGGGGCACTGCAATTCACAAACCTGCAGACTTAGAAATGATAACTCTCGTCCACAAATATATTGAGGGAAGGCAACGAAGAGGATTTGAAAGCAAGGCAGAATTGCAGGAAACAGATTTCAGGAGGTAGATTCGAATCGCCTTTAAAGCACAGGAAAAGCGGCAAAACCTCGACAATGATGCCCTTGGCCAAAAAGGGCGTATGCGTTTTTTCCTGAATATATTCAGGAAAAAACGCATACGCCCTTTTTGGTCAACCAAGCAACCTGGAAAGGCAAATCAGCGCTACAAAGAAGTCTCGCTTCCCATCGGTCAAAAGGGCCATGCTGAATAAAGTGTCAAAACCAGAAATGCAGGACAGGCCATGGAGAAATGGGAGCCTTGCTACGCTGATGGGCGGGATGTAAATTGCCAACAGCCACACTGGAGAAGTGTACGGTGTGTCCTGAAACATCTAAAAAACTCAGCTTAGAGACCATAGGGCACTTCCTCTCATGGGCGTATAAATTGGGAAAACTAAAAATCAGCAAGACACAGGCACCCCAAAGTTTTGGGCTGCTCTGTTGACAAGAACCTCCACTTCGCTACACCTTAAATATCCCAGGAAAGAGAAGAATGAATAAAGAAGTTGCGGTCCTTATGTACAATGGAATATCACTCAGCCATGAAATCAATGTCATAAGGCTAGTAGCAGCATGATGAGTGGATTTAGATATGACGATTCTAAGTGAAATAAGTCACACAGAAAAAGACACTTATCATAAGATATCACTCATAGAGGGAATGTAAAAACCGCTACCCTTGAACTGAATTACAAAACAGAACAGAGTCACACGTTTAGAAAACACACTATGGCTGCTTAACGGGAAAGGTGAGGTGGGGTGATGCATAAAACACGGGTTTCAAATTAGCTCAGACACCGTTCCAGAAACCCAATATGTAATAGACAAGACCTACTCCTTGCTCAGTGAACTGGACTCAACACCCCCTATTCACCGCCCAAGAATATATCTGACTAGTAAGAATCTTAAAACCTATGTATTGATATCTCTCTGTAAGTGAGTCAAGTGGGTGTAAAGCGGCATAAACACAGCAGTGAAAAGCAGCTAAACCCCATTATAAAAATCAATTACTTTAAAAAACCCGTGAAACAAAGACAGTGAAAGAGAGAGAAATTCTTACAAAATTCGTTCAGGGGCTGTGATGCCACCTGGATTGACCATATCTAGACCCACAGCTGATTGAGACATAAGGGTGGACACTCGTGGGGCTGAGAGGTTTGGTGAGGTTGGCTGAGCTAACGCAGACCCTTTAAAGTAATACGGCGTGGTACCCATCCCATGGGTCCCAAATCTCCAGGTTCAAGGGCATCGTCCTACATTGAAAACATGCATGAGAAACCCCGAAGATGGTACACCGTGTGATCGGGAAAGGTTTCTAAAACGCACCTCATTTCTCATCTCCTTGTGCTCCGGTTCGCCATTCCAGCCGCTTTACTAGCAATCTCCCTCCTTGAAGAATCAGCACCTTTATCCTCCTGTTCCGTACAGGTTGCAAATTGTCCTGAGGATGAACGGGAAGAGGGGGAACCAATGAGAGACTAGCTCTAGGTGTTGGGGCAGGCACAGGTCATTCTATTTTCCCATCAGGAAGAAGAATTAACCACAGGCTCAGCCTGCCGCCAGGAACCAGAATACGGCCTGAAGCAATCCTGCGCTTTTGCGGCCAGCTCCCAAGAAAGCGAGTTGAAGAATGGAGCTCAGGGGCACTGCAATTCACAAACCTGCAGACTTAGAAATGATAACTCTCGTCCACAAATATATTGAGGGAAGGCAACGAAGAGGATTTGAAAGCAAGGCAGAATTGCAGGAAACAGATTTCAGGAGGTAGATTCGAATCGCCTTTAAAGCACAGGAAAAGCGGCAAAACCTCGACAATGATGCCCTTGGCCAAAAAGGGCGTATGCGTTTTTTCCTGAATATATTCAGGAAAAAACGCATACGCCCTTTTTGGCCAACCAAGCAACCTGGAAAGGCAAATCAGCGCTACAAAGAAGTCTCGCTTCCCATCGGTCAAAAGGGCCATGATGAATAAAGTGTCAAAACCAGAAATGCTGGACAGGCCTTGGAGAAATGGGAGCCTTGCTACGCTGATGGGCGGGATGTAAATTGCCAACAGCCACACTGGAGAAGTGTACGGTGTGTCCTGAAACATCTAAAAAACTCAGCTTAGAGACCATAGGGCACTTCCTCTCATGGGCGTATAAATTGGGAAAACTAAAAATCAGCAAGACACAGGCACCCCAAAGTTTTGGGCTGCTCTGTTGACAAGAACCTCCACTTCGTTACACCTTAAATATCCCAGGAAAGAGAAGAATGGATAAAGAAGTTGTGGTCCTTATGTACAATGGAATATCACTCAGCCATGAAATCAACGTCATAAGGCTAGTAGCAGCATGATGAGTGGATTTAGGTACGACGATTCTAAGTGAAATAAGTCACACAGAAAAAGACACTTATCATGAGATATCACTTATAGAGGGAATATCAAAACCGCTACCCTTGAACTGAATTACAAAACAGAACAGAGTCACACGTTTAGAAAACACACTATGGCTGCTTAACGGGAAAGGTGAGGTGGGGTGATGCATAAAACAAGGGTTTCAAATTAGCTCAGATACCGTTCCAGAAACCCAATATGTAATAGACAAGACCTACTCCTTGCTCAGTGAACTGGACTCAACACCCCCTATTCACCGCCCAAGAATATATCTGACTAGTAAGAATCTTAAAACCTATGTATTGATATCTCTCTGTAAGTGAGTCAAGTGGGTGTAAAGCGGCATAAACACAGCAGTGAAAAGCAGCTAAACCCCATTATAAAAATCAATTACTTTAAAAAACCCGTGAAACAAAGACAGTGAAAGAGAGAGAAATTCTTACAAAATTCGTTCAGGGGCTGTGATGCCACCTGGATTGACCATATCTAGACCCACAGCTGATTGAGACATAAGGGTGGACACTCGTGGGGCTGAGAGGTTTGGTGAGGTTGGCTGAGCTAACGCAGACCCTTTAAAGTAATTCGGCGTGGTACCCATCCCATGGGTCCCAAATCTCCAGGTTCAAGGGCATCGTCCTACATTGAAAACATGCATGAGAAACCCCGAAGATGGTACACCGTGTGATCGGGAAAGGTTTCTAAAACGCACCTCATTTCTCATCTCCTTGTGCTCCGGTTCGCCATTCCAGCCGCTTTACTAGCAATCTCCCTCCTTGGAGAATCAGCACCTTTATCCTCCTGTTCCGTACAGGTTGCAAATTGTCCTGAGGATGAACGGGAAGAGGGGGAACCAATGAGAGACTAGCTCTAGGTGTTGGGGCAGGCACAGGTCATTCTATTTTCCCATCAGGAAGAAGAATTAACCACAGGCTCAGCCTGCCGCCAGGAACCAGAATACGGCCTGAAGCAATCCTGCGCTTTTGCGGCCAGCTCCCAAGAAAGCGAGTTGAAGAATGGAGCTCAGGGGCACTGCAATTCACAAACCTGCAGTCTTAGAAATGATAACTCTCGTCCACAAATATATTGAGGGAAGGCAACGAAGAGGATTTGAAAGCAAGGCAGAATTGCAGGAAACAGATTTCAGGAGGTAGATTCGAATCGCCTTTAAAGCACAGGAAAAGCGGCAAAACCTCGACAATGATGCCCTTGGCCAAAAAGGGCGTATGCGTTTTTTCCTGAATATATTCAGGAAAAAACGCATACGCCCTTTTTGGCCAACCAAGCAACCTGGAAAGGCAAATCAGCGCTACAAAGAAGTCTCGCTTCCCATCGGTCAAAAGGGCCATGATGAATAAAGTGTCAAAACCAGAAATGCAGGACAGGCCATGGAGAAATGGGAGCCTTGCTACGCTGATGGGCGGGATGTAAATTGCCAACAGCCACTCTGGAGAAGTGTACAGTGTGTCCTGAAACATCTAAAAAACTCAGCTTAGAGAGCATAGCGCACTTCCACTCATGGGCGTATAAATTGGGAAAACTAAAACTCAGCAAGACACAGGCACCCCAAAGTTTTGGGCTACTCTGTTGACAAGAACCTCCACTTCGCTACACCTTAAATATCCCAGGAAAGAGAAGAATGGATAAAGAAGTTGCGGTCCTTATGTACAATGGAATATCACTCAGCCATGAAATCAATGTCATAAGGCTAGTAGCAGCATGATGAGTGGATTTAGGTATGACGATTCTAAGTGAAATAAGTCACACAGAAAAAGACACTTATCCTAAGATATCACTCATAGAGGGAATGTAAAAACCGCTACCCTTGAACTGAATTACAAAACAGAACAGAGTCACACGTTTAGAAAACACACTATGGCTGCTTAACGGGAAAGGTGAGGTGGGGTGATGCATAAAACACGGGTTTCAAATTAGCTCAGATACCGTTCCAGAAACCCAATATGTAATAGACAAGACCTACTCCTTGCTCAGTGAACTGGACTCAACACCCCCTATTCACCGCCCAAGAATATATCTGACTAGTAAGAATCTTAAAACCTATGTATTGATATCTCTCTGTAAGTGAGTCAAATGGGTGTAAAGCGGCATAAACACAGCAGTGAAAAGCAGCTAAACCCCATTATAAAAATCAATTACGTTTCAAAACCCGTGAAACAAAGACAGTGAAAGAGAGAGAAATTCTTACAAAATTCGTTCAGGAGCTGTGATGCCACCTGGATTGACCATATCTAGACCCACAGCTGATTGAGACATAAGGGTGGACACTCTTGGGCCTGAGAGGTTTGGTGAGGTTGGGTGAGAAAACGCAGACCCTTTAAAGTAATACGGCGTGGTACCCATCCCATGGGTCCCAAATCTCCAGGTTCAAGGGCATCGTCCTATATTGAAAACATGCATGAGAAACCCCGAAGATGGTACACCGTGTGATCGGGAAAGGTTTCTAAAACGCACCTCATTTCTCATCTCCTTGTGCTCCGGTTCACCATTCCAGCCGCTTTACTAGCAATCTCCCTCCTTGGAGAATCAGCACCTTTATCCTCCTGTTCCGGACAGGTTGCTAATTGTCCTGAGGATGAACGGGAAGAGGGGGAACCAATGAGAGACTAGCTCTAGGTGTTCAGGCAGGCACAGGTCATTCTATTTTCCCATCAGGAAGAAGAATTAACCACAGGCTCAGCCTGCCGCCAGGAACCAGAATACGGCCTGAAGCAATCCGGCGCTTTTGCGGCCAGCTCCCAAGAAAGCGAGTTGAAGAATGGAGCTCAGGGGCACTGCAATTCACAAACCTGCAGACTTAGAAATGATAACTCTCGTCCACAAATATATTGAGGGAAGGCAACGAAGAGGATTTGAAAGCAAGGCAGAATTGCAGGAAACAGATTTCAGGAGGTAGATTCGAATCGCCTTTAAAGCACAGGAAAAGCGGCAAAACCTCGACAATGATGCCCTTGGCCAAAAAGGGCGTATGCGTTTTTTCCTGAATATATTCAGGAAAAAACGCATACGCCCTTTTTGGTCAACCAAGCAACCTGGAAAGGCAAATCAGCACTACAAAGAAGTCTCGCTTCCCATCGGTCAAAAGGGCCATGCTGAATAAAGTGTCAAAACCAGAAATGCTGGACAGGCCTTGGAGAAATGGGAGCCTTGCTACGCTGATGAGCGGGATGTAAATTGCCAACAGCCACTCTGGAGAAGTGTACGGTGTGTCCTGAAACGTCTAAAAAACTCAGCTTAGAGACCATAGGGCACTTCCTCTCATGGGCGTATAAATTGGGAAAACTAAAAATCAGCAAGACACAGGCACCCCAAAGTTTTGGGCTGCTCTGTTGACAAGAACCTCCACTTCGTTACACCTTAAATATCCCAGGAAAGAGAAGAATGGATAAAGAAGTTGCGGTCCTTATGTACAATGGAATATCACTCAGCCATGAAATCAACGTCATAAGGCTAGTAGCAGCATGATGAGTGGATTTAGGTACGACCATTCTAAGTGAAATAAGTCACACAGAAAAAGACACTTATCATGAGATATCACTTATAGAGGGAATGTCAAAACCGCTACCCTTGAACTGAATTACAAAACAGAACAGAGTCACACGTTTAGAAAACACACTATGGCTGCTTAACGGGAAAGGTGAGGTGGGGTGATGCATAAAACAAGGGTTTCAAATTAGCTCAGATACCGTTTCAGAAACCCAATATGTAATAGACAAGACCTACTCCTTGCTCAGTGAACTGGACTCAACACCCCCTATTCACCGCCCAAGAATATATCTGACTAGTAAGAATCTTAAAACCTATGTATTGATATCTCTCTGTAAGTGAGTCAAGTGGGTGTAAAGCGACATAAACACAGCAGTGAAAAGCAGCTAAACCCCATTATAAAAATCAATTACTTTAAAAAACCCGTGAAACAAAGACAGTGAAAGAGAGAGAAATTCTTACAAAATTCGTTCAGGGGCTGTGATGCCACCTGGATTGACCATATCTTGACCCACAGCTGATTGAGACATAAGGGTGGACACTCGTGGGGCTGAGAGGTTTGGTGAGGTTGGATGAGCTAACGCAGACCCTTTAAAGTAATTCGGCGTGGTACCCATCCCATGGGTCCCAAATCTCCAGGTTCAAGGGCATCGTCCTACATTGAAAACATGCATGAGAAACCCCGAAGATGGTACACCGTGTGATCGGGAAAGGTTTCTAAAACGCACCTCATTTCTCATCTCCTTGTGCTCCGGTTCGCCATTCCAGCCGCTTTACTAGCAATCTCCCTCCTTGGAGAATCAGCACCTTTATCCTCCTGTTCCGTACAGGTTGCTAATTGTCCTGAGGATGAACGGGAAGAGGGGGAACCAATGAGAGACTAGCTCTAGGTGTTGGGGCAGGCACAGGTCATTCTATTTTCCCATCAGGAAGAAGAATTAACCACAGGCTCAGCCTGCCGCCAGGAACCAGAATACGGCCTGAAGCAATCCTGCGCTTTTGCGGCCAGCTCCCAAGAAAGCGAGTTGAAGAATGGAGCTCAGGGGCACTGCAATTCACAAACCTGCAGACTTAGAAATGATAACTCTCGTCCACAAATATATTGAGGGAAGGCAACGAAGAGGATTTGAAAGCAAGGCAGAATTGCAGGAAACAGATTTCAGGAGGTAGATTCGAATCGCCTTTAAAGCACAGGAAAAGCGGCAAAACCTCGACAATGATGCCCTTGGCCAAAAAGGGCGTATGCGTTTTTTCCTGAATATATTCAGGAAAAAACGCATACGCCCTTTTTGGCCAACCAAGCAACCTGGAAAGGCAAATCAGCGCTACAAAGAAGTCTCGCTTCCCATCGGTCAAAAGGGCCATGATGAATAAAGTGTCAAAACCAGAAATGCTGGACAGGCCTTGGAGAAATGGGAGCCTTGCTACGCTGATGGGCGGGATGTAAATTGCCAACAGCCACTCTGGAGAAGTGTACGGTGTGTCCTGAAACATCTAAAAAACTCAGCTTAGAGACCATAGGGCACTTCCTCTCATGGGCGTATAAATTGGGAAAACTAAAAATCAGCAAGACACAGGCACCCCAAAGTTTTGGGCTGCTCTGTTGACAAGAACCTCCACTTCGTTACACCTTAAATATCCCAGGAAAGAGAAGAATGGATAAAGAAGTTGTGGTCCTTATGTACAATGGAATAACACTCAGCCATGAAATCAACGTCATAAGGCTAGTAGCAGCATGATGAGTGGATTTAGGTACGACGATTCTAAGTGAAATAAGTCACACAGAAAAAGACACTTATCATGAGATATCACTTATAGAGGGAATGTCAAAACCGCTACCCTTGAACTGAATTACAAAACAGAACAGAGTCACACGTTTAGAAAACACACTATGGCTGCTTAACGGGAAAGGTGAGGTGGGGTGATGCATAAAACAAGGGTTTCAAATTAGCTCAGATACCGTTCCAGAAACCCAATATGTAATAGACAAGACCTACTCCTTGCTCAGTGAACTGGACTCAACACCCCCTATTCACCGCCCAAGAATATATCTGACTAGTAAGAATCTTAAAACCTATGTATTGATATCTCTCTGTAAGTGAGTCAAGTGGGTGTAAAGCGGCATAAACACAGCAGTGAAAAGCAGCTAAACCCCATTATAAAAATCAATTACTTTAAAAAACCCATGAAACAAAGACAGTGAAAGAGAGAGAAATTCTTACAAAATTCGTTCAGGGGCTGTGATGCCACCTGGATTGACCATATCTAGACCCACAGCTGATTGAGACATAAGGGTGGACACTCGTGGGGCTGAGAGGTTTGGTGAGGTTGGCTGAGCTAACGCAGACCCTTTAAAGTAATTCGGCGTGGTACCCATCCCATGGGTCCCAAATCTCCAGGTTCAAGGGCATCGTCCTACATTGAAAACATGCATGAGAAACCCCGAAGATGGTACACCGTGTGATCGGGAAAGGTTTCTAAAACGCACCTCATTTCTCATCTCCTTGTGCTCCGGTTCGCCATTCCAGCCGCTTTACTAGCAATCTCCCTCCTTGGAGAATCAGCACCTTTATCCTCCTGTTCCGTACAGGTTGCTAATTGTCCTGAGGATGAACGGGAAGAGGGGGAACCAATGAGAGACTAGCTCTAGGTGTTGGGGCAGGCACAGGTCATTCTATTTTCCCATCAGGAAGAAGAATTAACCACAGGCTCAGCCTGCCGCCAGGAACCAGAATACGGCCTGAAGCAATCCTGCGCTTTTGCGGCCAGCTCCCAAGAAAGCGAGTTGAAGAATGGAGCTCAGGGGCACTGCAATTCACAAACCTGCAGTCTTAGAAATGATAACTCTCGTCCACAAATATATTGAGGGAAGGCAACGAAGAGGATTTGAAAGCAAGGCAGAATTGCAGGAAACAGATTTCAGGAGGTAGATTCGAATCGCCTTTAAAGCACAGGAAAAGCGGCAAAACCTCGACAATGATGCCCTTGGCCAAAAAGGGCGTATGCGTTTTTTCCTGAATATATTCAGGAAAAAACGCATACGCCCTTTTTGGCCAACCAAGCAACCTGGAAAGGCAAATCAGCGCTACAAAGAAGTCTCGCTTCCCATCGGTCAAAAGGGCCATGATGAATAAAGTGTCAAAACCAGAAATGCAGGACAGGCCATGGAGAAATGGGAGCCTTGCTACGCTGATGGGCGGGATGTAAATTGCCAACAGCCACTCTGGAGAAGTGTACAGTGTGTCCTGAAACATCTAAAAAACTCAGCTTAGAGAGCATAGCGCACTTCCACTCATGGGCGTATAAATTGGGAAAACTAAAACTCAGCAAGACACAGGCACCCCAAAGTTTTGGGCTACTCTGTTGACAAGAACCTCCACTTCGCTACACCTTAAATATCCCAGGAAAGAGAAGAATGGATAAAGAAGTTGCGGTCCTTATGTACAATGGAATATCACTCAGCCATGAAATCAATGTCATAAGGCTAGTAGCAGCATGATGAGTGGATTTAGGTATGACGATTCTAAGTGAAATAAGTCACACAGAAAAAGACACTTATCCTAAGATATCACTCATAGAGGGAATGTAAAAACCGCTACCCTTGAACTGAATTACAAAACAGAACAGAGTCACACGTTTAGAAAACACACTATGGCTGCTTAACGGGAAAGGTGAGGTGGGGTGATGCATAAAACACGGGTTTCAAATTAGCTCAGATACCGTTCCAGAAACCCAATATGTAATAGACAAGACCTACTCCTTGCTCAGTGAACTGGACTCAACACCCCCTATTCACCGCCCAAGAATATATCTGACTAGTAAGAATCTTAAAACCTATGTATTGATATCTCTCTGTAAGTGAGTCAAATGGGTGTAAAGCGGCATAAACACAGCAGTGAAAAGCAGCTAAACCCCATTATAAAAATCAATTACGTTTCAAAACCCGTGAAACAAAGACAGTGAAAGAGAGAGAAATTCTTACAAAATTCGTTCAGGGGCTGTGATGCCACCTGGATTGACCATATCTAGACCCACAGTTGATTGAGACATAAGGGTGGACACTCTTGGGGCTGAGAGGTTTGGTGAGGTTGGGTGAGAAAACGCAGACCCTTTAAAGTAATACGGCGTGGTACCCATCCCATGGGTCCCAAATCTCCAGGTTCAAGGGCATCGTCCTACATTGAAAACATGCATGAGAAACCCCGAAGATGGTACACCGTGTGATCGGGAAAGGTTTCTAAAACGCACCTCATTTCTCATCTCCTTGTGCTCCGGTTCGCCATTCCAGCCGCTTTACTAGCAATCTCCCTCCTTGGAGAATCAGCACCTTTATCCTCCTGTTCCGTACAGGTTGCAAATTGTCCTGAGGATGAACGGGAAGAGGGGGAACCAATGAGAGACTAGCTCTAGGTGTTGGGGCAGGCACAGGTCATTCTATTTTCCCATCAGGAAGAAGAATTAACCACAGGCTCAGCCTGCCGCCAGGAACCAGAATACGGCCTGAAGCAATCCTGCGCTTTTGCGGCCAGCTCCCAAGAAAGCGAGTTGAAGAATGGAGCTCAGGGGCACTGCAATTCACAAACCTGCAGTCTTAGAAATGATAACTCTCGTCCACAAATATATTGAGGGAAGGCAACGAAGAGGATTTGAAAGCAAGGCAGAATTGCAGGAAACAGATTTCAGGAGGTAGATTCGAATCGCCTTTAAAGCACAGGAAAAGCGGCAAAACCTCGACAATGATGCCCTTGGCCAAAAAGGGCGAATGCGTTTTTTCCTGAATATATTCAGGAAAAAACGCATACGCCCTTTTTGGCCAACCAAGCAACCTGGAAAGGCAAATCAGCGCTACAAAGAAGTCTCGCTTCCCATCGGTCAAAAGGGCCATGATGAATAAAGTGTCAAAACCAGAAATGCTGGACAGGCCTTGGAGAAATGGGAGCCTTGCTACGCTGATGGGCGGGATGTAAATTGCCAACAGCCACTCTGGAGAAGTGTACGGTGTGTCCTGAAACATCTAAAAAACTCAGCTTAGAGACCATAGGGCACTTCCTCTCATGGGCGTATAAATTGGGAAAACTAAAAATCAGCAAGACACAGGCACCCCAAAGTTTTGGGCTGCTCTGTTGACAAGAACCTCCACTTCGTTACACCTTAAATATCCCAGGAAAGAGAAGAATGGATAAAGAAGTTGTGGTCCTTATGTACAATGGAATATCACTCAGCCATGAAATCAACGTCATAAGGCTAGTAGCAGCATGATGAGTGGATTTAGGTACGACGATTCTAAGTGAAATAAGTCACACAGAAAAAGACACTTATCATGAGATATCACTTATAGAGGGAATGTCAAAACCGCTACCCTTGAACTGAATTACAAAACAGAACAGAGTCACACGTTTAGAAAACACACTATGGCTGCTTAACGGGAAAGGTGAGGTGGGGTGATGCATAAAACAAGGGTTTCAAATTAGCTCAGATACCGTTCCAGAAACCCAATATGTAATAGACAAGACCTACTCCTTGCTCAGTGAACTGGACTCAACACCCCCTATTCACCGCCCAAGAATATATCTGACTAGTAAGTATCTTCAAACCTATGTATTGATATCTCTCTGTAAGTGAGTCAAGTGGGTGTAAAGCGGCATAAACACAGCAGTGAAAAGCAGCCAAACCCCATTATAAAAATCAATTACTTTTCAAAACCCGTGAAACAAAGACAGTGAAAGAGAGAGAAATTCTTACAAAATTCGTTCAGGGGCTGTGATGCCACCTGGATTGACCATATCTAGACCCACAGCTGATTGAGACATAAGGGTGGACACTCTTGGGGCTGAGAGGTTTGGTGAGGTTGGGTGAGAAAACGCAGACCCTTTAAAGTAATACGGCGTGGTACCCATCCCATGGGTCCCAAATCTCCAGGTTCAAGGGCATCTTCCTACATTGAAAACATGCATGAGAAACCCCGAAGATGGTACACCGTGTGATCGGGAAAGGTTTCTAAAACGCACCTCATTTCTCATCTCCTTGTGCTCCGGTTCGCCATTCCAGCCGCTTTACTAGCAATCTCCCTTCTTGGAGAATCAGCACCTTTATCCTCCTGTTCCGTACAGGTTGCAAATTGTCCTGAGGATGAACGGGAAGAGGGGGAACCAATGAGAGACTAGCTCTAGGTGTTGGGGCAGGCACAGGTCATTCTATTTTCCCATCAGGAAGAAGAATTAACCACAGGCTCAGCCTGCCGCCAGGAACCAGAATACGGCCTGAAGCAATCCTGCGCTTTTGCGGCCAGCTCCCAACAAAGCGAGTTGAAGAATGGAGCTCAGGGGCACTGCAATTCACAAACCTGCAGACTTAGAAATGATAACTCTCGTCCACAAATATATTGAGGGAAGGCAACGAAGAGGATTTGAAAGCAAGGAAGAATTGCAGGAAACAGATTTCAGGAGGTAGATTCGAATCGCCTTTAAAGCACAGGAAAAGCGGCAAAACCTCGACAATGATGCCCTTGGCCAAAAAGGGCGTATGCGTTTTTTCGTGAATATATTCAGGAAAAAACGCATACGCCCTTTTTGGCCAACCAAGCAACCTGGAAAGGCAAATCAGCGCTACAAAGAAGTCTCGCTTCCCATCGGTCAAAAGGGCCATGCTGAATAAAGTGTCAAAACCAGAAATGCAGGACAGGCCATGGAGAAATGAGAGCCTTGCTACGCTGATGGGCGGGATGTAAATTGCCAACAGCCACTCCGGAGAAGTGTACGGTGTGTCCTGAAACATCTAAAAAACTCAGCTTAGAGACCATAGGGCACTTCCTCTCATGGGCGTATAAATTGGTAAAACTAAAAATCAGCAAGACACAGGCACCCAAAAGTTTTGGGCTACTCTCTTGACAAGAACCTCCACTTCGTTACACCTTAAATATCCCAGGAAAGAGAAGAATGGATAAAGAAGTTGCGGTCCTTATGTACAATGGAATATCACTCAGCCATGAAATCAACGTCATAAGGCTAGTAGCAGCATGATGAGTGGATTTAGGTACGACCATTCTAAGTGAAATAAGTCACACAGAAAAAGACACTTATCATGAGATATCACTTATAGAGGGAATGTCAAAACCGCTACCCTTGAACTGAATTACAAAACAGAACAGAGTCACACGTTTAGAAAACACACTATGGCTGCTTAACGGGAAAGGTGAGGTGGGGTGATGCATAAAACAAGGGTTTCAAATTAGCTCAGATACCGTTCCAGAAACCCAATATGTAATAGACAAGACCTACTCCTTGCTCAGTGAACTGGACTCAACACCCCCTATTCACCGCCCAAGAATATATCTGACTAGTAAGAATCTTAAAACCTATGTATTGATATCTCTCTGTAAGTGAGTCAAGTGGGTGTAAAGCGGCATAAACACAGCAGTGAAAAGCAGCTAACTCCCATTATGAAAATCAATTACTTTAAAAAACCCGTGAAACAAAGACAGTGAAAGAGAGAGAAATTCTTACAAAATTCGTTCAGGGGCTGTGATGCCACCTGGATTGACCATATCTAGACCCACAGCTGATTGAGACATAAGGGTGGACACTCGTGGGGCTGAGAGGTTTGGTGAGGTTGGCTGAGCTAACGCAGACCCTTTAAAGTAATACGGCGTGGTGCCCATCCCATGGGTCCCAAATCTCCAGGTTCAAGGGCATCGTCCTACATTGAAAACATGCATGAGAAACCCCGAAGATGGTACACCGTGTGATCGGGAAAGGTTGCTAAAACGCACCTCATTTCTCATCTCCTTGTGCTCCGGTTCGCCATTCCAGCCGCTTTACTAGCAATCTCCCTCCTTGGAGAATCAGCACCTTTATCCTCCTGTTCCGTACAGGTTGCAAATTGTCCTGAGGATGAACGGGAAGAGGGGGAACCAATGAGAGACTAGCTCTAGGTGTTGGGGCAGGCACAGGTCATTCTATTTTCCCATCAGGAAGAAGAATTAACCACAGGCTCAGCCTGCCGCCAGGAACCAGAATACGGCCTGAAGCAATCCTGCGCTTTTGCGGCCAGCTCCCAAGAAAGCGAGTTGAAGAATGGAGCTCAGGGGCACTGCAATTCACAAACCTGCAGACTTAGAAATGATAACTCTCGTCCACAAATATATTGAGGGAAGGCAACGAAGAGGATTTGAAAGCAAGGCAGAATTGCAGGAAACAGATTTCAGGAGGTAGATTCGAATCGCCTTTAAAGCACAGGAAAAGCGGCAAAACCTCGACAATGATGCCCTTGGCCAAAAAGGGCGTATGCGTTTTTTCCTGAATATATTCAGGAAAAAACGCATACGCCCTTTTTGGCCAACCAAGCAACCTGGAAAGGCAAATCAGCGCTACAAAGAAGTCTCGCTTCCCATCGGTCAAAAGGGCCATGCTGAATAAAGTGTCAAAACCAGAAATGCAGGACAGGCCATGGAGAAATGGGAGCCTTGCTACGCTGATGGGCGGGATGTAAATTGCCAACAGCCACACTGGAGAAGTGTACGGTGTGTCCTGAAACATCTAAAAAACTCAGCTTAGAGACCATAGGGCACTTCCTCTCATGGGCGTATAAATTGGGAAAACTAAAAATCAGCAAGACACAGGCACCCCAAAGTTTTGGGCTGCTCTGTTGACAAGAACCTCCACTTCGCTACACCTTAAATATCCCAGGAAAGAGAAGAATGAATAAAGAAGTTGCGGTCCTTATGTACAATGGAATATCACTCAGCCATGAAATCAATGTCATAAGGCTAGTAGCAGCATGATGAGTGGATTTAGATATGACGATTCTAAGTGAAATAAGTCACACAGAAAAAGACACTTATCATAAGATATCACTCATAGAGGGAATGTAAAAACCGCTACCCTTGAACTGAATTACAAAACAGAACAGAGTCACACGTTTAGAAAACACACTATGGCTGCTTAACGGGAAAGGTGAGGTGGGGTGATGCATAAAACACGGGTTTCAAATTAGCTCAGACACCGTTCCAGAAACCCAATATGTAATAGACAAGACCTACTCCTTGCTCAGTGAACTGGACTCAACACCCCCTATTCACCGCCCAAGAATATATCTGACTAGTAAGAATCTTAAAACCTATGTATTGATATCTCTCTGTAAGTGAGTCAAGTGGGTGTAAAGCGGCATAAACACAGCAGTGAAAAGCAGCTAAACCCCATTATAAAAATCAATTACTTTAAAAAACCCGTGAAACAAAGACAGTGAAAGAGAGAGAAATTCTTACAAAATTCGTTCAGGGGCTGTGATGCCACCTGGATTGACCATATCTAGACCCACAGCTGATTGAGACATAAGGGTGGACACTCGTGGGGCTGAGAGGTTTGGTGAGGTTGGCTGAGCTAACGCAGACCCTTTAAAGTAATACGGCGTGGTACCCATCCCATGGGTCCCAAATCTCCAGGTTCAAGGGCATCGTCCTACATTGAAAACATGCATGAGAAACCCCGAAGATGGTACACCGTGTGATCGGGAAAGGTTTCTAAAACGCACCTCATTTCTCATCTCCTTGTGCTCCGGTTCGCCATTCCAGCCGCTTTACTAGCAATCTCCCTCCTTGAAGAATCAGCACCTTTATCCTCCTGTTCCGTACAGGTTGCAAATTGTCCTGAGGATGAACGGGAAGAGGGGGAACCAATGAGAGACTAGCTCTAGGTGTTGGGGCAGGCACAGGTCATTCTATTTTCCCATCAGGAAGAAGAATTAACCACAGGCTCAGCCTGCCGCCAGGAACCAGAATACGGCCTGAAGCAATCCTGCGCTTTTGCGGCCAGCTCCCAAGAAAGCGAGTTGAAGAATGGAGCTCAGGGGCACTGCAATTCACAAACCTGCAGACTTAGAAATGATAACTCTCGTCCACAAATATATTGAGGGAAGGCAACGAAGAGGATTTGAAAGCAAGGCAGAATTGCAGGAAACAGATTTCAGGAGGTAGATTCGAATCGCCTTTAAAGCACAGGAAAAGCGGCAAAACCTCGACAATGATGCCCTTGGCCAAAAAGGGCGTATGCGTTTTTTCCTGAATATATTCAGGAAAAAACGCATACGCCCTTTTTGGCCAACCAAGCAACCTGGAAAGGCAAATCAGCGCTACAAAGAAGTCTCGCTTCCCATCGGTCAAAAGGGCCATGATGAATAAAGTGTCAAAACCAGAAATGCTGGACAGGCCTTGGAGAAATGGGAGCCTTGCTACGCTGATGGGCGGGATGTAAATTGCCAACAGCCACACTGGAGAAGTGTACGGTGTGTCCTGAAACATCTAAAAAACTCAGCTTAGAGACCATAGGGCACTTCCTCTCATGGGCGTATAAATTGGGAAAACTAAAAATCAGCAAGACACAGGCACCCCAAAGTTTTGGGCTGCTCTGTTGACAAGAACCTCCACTTCGTTACACCTTAAATATCCCAGGAAAGAGAAGAATGGATAAAGAAGTTGCGGTCCTTATGTACAATGGAATATCACTCAGCCATGAAATCAACGTCATAAGGCTAGTAGCAGCATGATGAGTGGATTTAGGTACGACCATTCTAAGTGAAATAAGTCACACAGAAAAAGACACTTATCATGAGATATCACTTATAGAGGGAATGTCAAAACCGCTACCCTTGAACTGAATTACAAAACAGAACAGAGTCACACGTTTAGAAAACACACTATGGCTGCTTAACGGGAAAGGTGAGGTGGGGTGATGCATAAAACAAGGGTTTCAAATTAGCTCAGATACCGTTTCAGAAACCCAATATGTAATAGACAAGACCTACTCCTTGCTCAGTGAACTGGACTCAACACCCCCTATTCACCGCCCAAGAATATATCTGACTAGTAAGAATCTTAAAACCTATGTATTGATATCTCTCTGTAAGTGAGTCAAGTGGGTGTAAAGCGACATAAACACAGCAGTGAAAAGCAGCTAAACCCCATTATAAAAATCAATTACTTTAAAAAACCCGTGAAACAAAGACAGTGAAAGAGAGAGAAATTCTTACAAAATTCGTTCAGGGGCTGTGATGCCACCTGGATTGACCATATCTTGACCCACAGCTGATTGAGACATAAGGGTGGACACTCGTGGGGCTGAGAGGTTTGGTGAGGTTGGATGAGCTAACGCAGACCCTTTAAAGTAATACGGCGTGGTACCCATCCCATGGGTCCCAAATCTCCAGGTTCAAGGGCATCGTCCTACATTGAAAACATGCATGAGAAACCCCGAAGATGGTACACCGTGTGATCGGGAAAGGTTTCTAAAACGCACCTCATTTCTCATCTCCTTGTGCTCCGGTTCGCCATTCCAGCCGCTTTACTAGCAATCTCCCTCCTTGGAGAATCAGCACCTTTATCCTCCTGTTCCGTACAGGTTGCTAATTGTCCTGAGGATGAACGGGAAGAGGGGGAACCAATGAGAGACTAGCTCTAGGTGTTGGGGCAGGCACAGGTCATTCTATTTTCCCATCAGGAAGAAGAATTAACCACAGGCTCAGCCTGCCGCCAGGAACCAGAATACGGCCTGAAGCAATCCTGCGCTTTTGCGGCCAGCTCCCAAGAAAGCGAGTTGAAGAATGGAGCTCAGGGGCACTGCAATTCACAAACCTGCAGACTTAGAAATGATAACTCTCGTCCACAAATATATTGAGGGAAGGCAACGAAGAGGATTTGAAAGCAAGGCAGAATTGCAGGAAACAGATTTCAGGAGGTAGATTCGAATCGCCTTTAAAGCACAGGAAAAGCGGCAAAACCTCGACAATGATGCCCTTGGCCAAAAAGGGCGTATGCGTTTTTTCCTGAATATATTCAGGAAAAAACGCATACGCCCTTTTTGGCCAACCAAGCAACCTGGAAAGGCAAATCAGCGCTACAAAGAAGTCTCGCTTCCCATCGGTCAAAAGGGCCATGATGAATAAAGTGTCAAAACCAGAAATGCTGGACAGGCCTTGGAGAAATGGGAGCCTTGCTACGCTGATGGGCGGGATGTAAATTGCCAACAGCCACTCTGGAGAAGTGTACGGTGTGTCCTGAAACATCTAAAAAACTCAGCTTAGAGACCATAGGGCATTTCCTCTCATGGGCGTATAAATTGGGAAAACTAAAAATCAGCAAGACACAGGCACCCCAAAGTTTTGGGCTGCTCTGTTGACAAGAACCTCCACTTCGTTACACCTTAAATATCCCAGGAAAGAGAAGAATGGATAAAGAAGTTGTGGTCCTTATGTACAATGGAATAACACTCAGCCATGAAATCAACGTCATAAGGCTAGTAGCAGCATGATGAGTGGATTTAGGTACGACGATTCTAAGTGAAATAAGTCACACAGAAAAAGACACTTATCATGAGATATCACTTATAGAGGGAATGTCAAAACCGCTACCCTTGAACTGAATTACAAAACAGAACAGAGTCACACGTTTAGAAAACACACTATGGCTGCTTAACGGGAAAGGTGAGGTGGGGTGATGCATAAAACAAGGGTTTCAAATTAGCTCAGATACCGTTCCAGAAACCCAATATGTAATAGACAAGACCTACTCCTTGCTCAGTGAACTGGACTCAACACCCCCTATTCACCGCCCAAGAATATATCTGACTAGTAAGAATCTTAAAACCTATGTATTGATATCTCTCTGTAAGTGAGTCAAGTGGGTGTAAAGCGGCATAAACACAGCAGTGAAAAGCAGCTAAACCCCATTATAAAAATCAATTACTTTAAAAATCCCATGAAACAAAGACAGTGAAAGAGAGAGAAATTCTTACAAAATTCGTTCAGGGGCTGTGATGCCACCTGGATTGACCATATCTAGACCCACAGCTGATTGAGACATAAGGGTGGACACTCGTGGGGCTGAGAGGTTTGGTGAGGTTGGCTGAGCTAACGCAGACCCTTTAAAGTAATTCGGCGTGGTACCCATCCCATGGGTCCCAAATCTCCAGGTTCAAGGGCATCGTCCTACATTGAAAACATGCATGAGAAACCCCGAAGATGGTACACCGTGTGATCGGGAAAGGTTTCTAAAACGCACCTCATTTCTCATCTCCTTGTGCTCCGGTTCGCCATTCCAGCCGCTTTACTAGCAATCTCCCTCCTTGGAGAATCAGCACCTTTATCCTCCTGTTCCGTACAGGTTGCTAATTGTCCTGAGGATGAACGGGAAGAGGGGGAACCAATGAGAGACTAGCTCTAGGTGTTGGGGCAGGCACAGGTCATTCTATTTTCCCATCAGGAAGAAGAATTAACCACAGGCTCAGCCTGCCGCCAGGAACCAGAATACGGCCTGAAGCAATCCTGCGCTTTTGCGGCCAGCTCCCAAGAAAGCGAGTTGAAGAATGGAGCTCAGGGGCACTGCAATTCACAAACCTGCAGTCTTAGAAATGATAACTCTCGTCCACAAATATATTGAGGGAAGGCAACGAAGAGGATTTGAAAGCAAGGCAGAATTGCAGGAAACAGATTTCAGGAGGTAGATTCGAATCGCCTTTAAAGCACAGGAAAAGCGGCAAAACCTCGACAATGATGCCCTTGGCCAAAAAGGGCGTATGCGTTTTTTCCTGAATATATTCAGGAAAAAACGCATACGCCCTTTTTGGCCAACCAAGCAACCTGGAAAGGCAAATCAGCGCTACAAAGAAGTCTCGCTTCCCATCGGTCAAAAGGGCCATGATGAATAAAGTGTCAAAACCAGAAATGCAGGACAGGCCATGGAGAAATGGGAGCCTTGCTACGCTGATGGGCGGGATGTAAATTGCCAACAGCCACTCTGGAGAAGTGTACAGTGTGTCCTGAAACATCTAAAAAACTCAGCTTAGAGAGCATAGCGCACTTCCACTCATGGGCGTATAAATTGGGAAAACTAAAAATCAGCAAGACACAGGCACCCCAAAGTTTTGGGCTACTCTGTTGACAAGAACCTCCACTTCGCTACACCCTAAATATCCCAGGAAAGAGAAGAATGGATAAAGAAGTTGCGGTCCTTATGTACAATGGAATATCACTCAGCCATGAAATCAATGTCATAAGGCTAGTAGCAGCATGATGAGTGGATTTACGTATGACGATTCTAAGTGAAATAAGTCACACAGAAAAAGACACTTATCATAAGATATCACTCATAGAGGGAATGTAAAAACCGCTACCCTTGAACTGAATTACAAAACAGAACAGAGTCACACGTTTAGAAAACACACTATGGCTGCTTAACGGGAAAGGTGAGGTGGGGTGATGCATAAAACACGGGTTTCAAATTAGCTCAGATACCGTTCCATAAACCCAATATGTAATAGAAAAGACCTACTCCTTGCTCAGTGAACTGGACTCAACACCCCCTATTCACCGCCCAAGAATATATCTGACTAGTAAGAATCTTAAAACCTATGTATTGATATCTCTCTGTAAGTGAGTCAAATGGGTGTAAAGCGGCATAAACAGAGCAGTGAAAAGCAGCTAAACCCCATTATAAAAATCAATTACGTTTCAAAACCCGTGAAACAAAGACAGTGAAAGAGAGAGAAATTCTTACAAAATTCGTTCAGGAGCTGTGATGCCACCTGGATTGACCATATCTAGACCCACAGCTGATTGAGACATAAGGGTGGACACTCTTGGGGCTGAGAGGTTTGGTGAGGTTGGGTGAGAAAACACAGACCCTTTAAAGTAATACGGCGTGGTACCCATCCCATGGGTCCCAAATCTCCAGGTTCAAGGGCATCGTCCTATATTGAAAACATGCATGAGAAACCCCGAAGATGGTACACCGTGTGATCGGGAAAGGTTTCTAAAACGCACCTCATTTCTCATCTCCTTGTGCTCCGGTTCACCATTCCAGCCGCTTTACTAGCAATCTCCCTCCTTGGAGAATCAGCACCTTTATCCTCCTGTTCCGTACAGGTTGCTAATTGTCCTGAGGATGAACGGGAAGAGGGGGAACCAATGAGAGACTAGCTCTAGGTGTTGGGGCAGGCACAGGTCATTCTATTTTCCCATCAGGAAGAAGAATTAACCACAGGCTCAGCCTGCCGCCAGGAACCAGAATACGGCCTGAAGCAATCCTGCGCTTTTGCGGCCAGCTCCCAAGAAAGCGAGTTGAAGAATGGAGCTCAGGGGCACTGCAATTCACAAACCTGCAGACTTAGAAATGATAACTCTCATCCACAAATATATTGAGGGAAGGCAACGAAGAGGATTTGAAAGCAAGGCAGAATTGCAGGAAACAGATTTCAGGAGGTAGATTCGAATCGCCTTTAAAGCACAGGAAAAGCGGCAAAACCTCGACAATGATGCCCTTGGCCAAAAAGGGCGTATGCGTTTTTTCCTGAATATATTCAGGAAAAAACGCATACGCCCTTTTTGGTCAACCAAGCAACCTGGAAAGGCAAATCAGCGCTACAAAGAAGTCTCGCTTCCCATCGGTCAAAAGGGCCATGCTGAATAAAGTGTCAAAACCAGAAATGCTGGACAGGCCTTGGAGAAATGGGAGCCTTGCTACGCTGATGGGCGGGATGTAAATTGCCAACAGCCACTCTGGAGAAGTGTACGGTGTGTCCTGAAACATCTAAAAAACTCAGCTTAGAGACCATAGGGCACTTCCTCTCATGGGCGTATAAATTGGGAAAACTAAAAATCAGCAAGACACAGGCACCCCAAAGTTTTGGGCTGCTCTGTTGACAAGAACCTCCACTTCGTTACACCTTAAATATCCCAGGAAAGAGAAGAATAGATAAAGAAGTTGCGGTCCTTATGTACAATGGAATATCTCTCAGCCATGAAATCAACGTCATAAGGCTAGTAGCAGCATGATGAGTGGATTTAGGTACGACCATTCTAAGTGAAATAAGTCACACAGAAAAAGACACTTATCATGAGATATCACTTATAGAGGGAATGTCAAAACCGCTACCCTTGAACTGAATTACAAAACAGAACAGAGTCACACGTTTAGAAAACACACTATGGCTGCTTAACGGGAAAGGTGAGGTGGGGTGATGCATAAAACAAGGGTTTCAAATTAGCTCACATACCGTTCCATAAACCCAATATGTAATAGACAAGACCTACTCCTTGCTCAGTGAACTGGACTCAACACCCCCTATTCACCGCCCAAGAATATATCTGACTAGTAAGTATCTTCAAACCTATGTATTGATATCTCTCTGTAAGTGAGTCAAGTGGGTGTAAAGCGGCATAAACACAGCAGCGAAAAGCAGCCAAACCCCATTATAAAAATCAATTACTTTTCAAAACCCGTGAAACAAAGACAGTGAAAGAGAGAGAAATTCTTACAAAATTCGTTCAGGGGCTGTGATGCCACCTGGATTGACCATATCTAGACCCACAGCTGATTGAGACATATGGGTGGACACTCTTGGGGCTGAGAGGTTTGGTGAGGTTGGGTGTGCAAACGCAGACCCTTTAAAGTAATACGGCGTGGTACCCATCCCATGGGTCCAAAATCTCCAGGTTCAAGGGCATCTTCCTACATTGAAAACATGCATGAGAAACCCCGAAGATGGTACACCGTGTGATCGGGAAAGGTTGCTAAAACGCACCTCATTTCTCATCTCCTTGTGCTCCGGTTCGCCATTCCAGCCGCTTTACTAGCAATCTCCCTCCTTGGAGAATCAGCACCTTTATCCTCCTGTTCCGTACAGGTTGCTAATTGTCCTGAGGATGAACGGGAAGAGGGGGAACCAATGAGAGACTAGCTCTAGGTGTTGGGGCAGGCACAGGTCATTCTATTTTCCCATCAGGAAGAAGAATTAACCACAGGCTCAGCCTGCCGCCAGGAACCAGAATACGGCCTGAAGCAATCCTGCGCTTTTGCGGCCAGCTCCCAAGAAAGCGAGTTGAAGAATGGAGCTCAGGGGCACTGCAATTCACAAACCTGCAGACTTAGAAATGATAACTCTCGTCCACAAATATATTGAGGGAAGGCAACGAAGAGGATTTGAAAGCAAGGCAGAATTGCAGGAAACAGATTTCAGGAGGTAGATTCGAATCGCCTTTAAAGCACAGGAAAAGCGGCAAAACCTCGACAATGATGCCCTTGGCCAAAAAGGGCGTATGCGTTTTTTCCTGAATATATTCAGGAAAAAACGCATACGCCCTTTTTGGCCAACCAAGCAACCTGGAAAGGCAAATCAGCGCTACAAAGAAGTCTTGCTTCCCATCGGTCAAAAGGGCCATGCTGAATAAAGTGTCAAAACCAGAAATGCTGGACAGGCCTTGGAGAAATGGGAGCCTTGCTACGCTGATGGGCGGGATGTAAATTGCCAACAGCCACACTGGAGAAGTGTACGGTGTGTCCTGAAACATCTAAAAAACTCAGCTTAGAGACCATAGGGCACTTCCTCTCATGGGAGTATAAATTGGGAAAACTAAAAATCAGCATGACACAGGCACCTCAAAGTTTTGGGCTGCTCTGTTGAGAAGAACCTCCACTTCATTACACCTTAAATATCCCAGGAAAGAGAAGAATGGATAAAGAAGTTGTGGTCCTTATGTACAATGGAATATCACTCAGCCATGAAATCAACGTCATAAGGCTAGTAGCAGCATGATGAGTGGATTTAGGTACGACGATTCTAAGTGAAATAAGTCACACAGAAAAAGACACTTATCATAAGATATCACTCATAGAGGGAATGTAAAAACCGCTACCCTTGAACTGAATTACAAAACAGAACAGAGTCACACGTTTAGAAAACACACTATGGCTGCTTAACGGGAAAGGTGAGGTGGGGTGATGCATAAAACACGGGTTTCAAATTAGCTCAGATACCGTTCCAGAAACCCAATATGTAATAGACAAGACCTACTCCTTGCTCAGTGAACTGGACTCAACACCCCCTATTCACCGCCCAAGAATATATCTGACTAGTAAGAATCTTAAAACCTATGTATTGATATCTCTCTGTAAGTGAGTCAAATGGGTGTAAAGCGGCATAAACACAGCAGTGAAAAGCAGCTAAACCCCATTATAAAAATCAATTACGTTTCAAAACCCGTGAAACAAAGACAGTGAAAGAGAGAGAAATTCTTACAAAATTCGTTCAGGAGCTGTGATGCCACCTGGATTGACCATATCTTGACCCACAGCTGATTGAGACATAAGGGTGGACACTCTTGGGGCTGAGAGGTTTGGTGAGGTTGGGTGAGGAAACGCAGACCCTTTAAAGTAATACGGCGTGGTACCCATCCCATGGGTCCCAAATCTCCAGGTTCAAGGGCATCGTCCTACATTGAAAACATGCATGAGAAACCCCGAAGATGGTACACCGTGTGATCGGGAAAGGTTTCTAAAACGCACCTCATTTCTCATCTCCTTGTGCTCCGGTTCGCCATTCCAGCCGCTTTACTAGCAATCTCCCTCCTTGAAGAATCAGCACCTTTATCCTCCTGTTCCGTACAGGTTGCAAATTGTCCTGAGGATGAACGGGAAGAGGGGGAACCAATGAGAGACTAGCTCTAGGTGTTGGGGCAGGCACAGGTCATTCTATTTTCCCATCAGGAAGAAGAATTAACCACAGGCTCAGCCTGCCGCCAGGAACCAGAATACGGCCTGAAGCAATCCTGCGCTTTTGCGGCCAGCTCCCAAGAAAGCGAGTTGAAGAATGGAGCTCAGGGGCACTGCAATTCACAAACCTGCAGACTTAGAAATGATAACTCTCGTCCACAAATATATTGAGGGAAGGCAACGAAGAGGATTTGAAAGCAAGGCAGAATTGCAGGAAACAGATTTCAGGAGGTAGATTCGAATCGCCTTTAAAGCACAGGAAAAGCGGCAAAACCTCGACAATGATGCCCTTGGCCAAAAAGGGCGTATGCGTTTTTTCCTGAATATATTCAGGAAAAAACGCATACGCCCTTTTTGGCCAACCAAGCAACCTGGAAAGGCAAATCAGCGCTACAAAGAAGTCTCGCTTCCCATCGGTCAAAAGGGCCATGATGAATAAAGTGTCAAAACCAGAAATGCAGGACAGGCCATGGAGAAATGGGAGCCTTGCTACGCTGATGGGCGGGATGTAAATTGCCAACAGCCACACTGGAGAAGTGTACGGTGTGTCCTGAAACATCTAAAAAACTCAGCTTAGAGACCATAGGGCACTTCCTCTCATGGGCGTATAAATTGGGAAAACTAAAAATCAGCAAGACACAGGCACCCCAAAGTTTTGGGCTGCTCTGTTGACAAGAACCTCCACTTCGCTACACCTTAAATATCCCAGGAAAGAGAAGAATGAATAAAGAAGTTGCGGTCCTTATGTACAATGGAATATCACTCAGCCATGAAATCAATGTCATAAGGCTAGTAGCAGCATGATGAGTGGATTTAGATATGACGATTCTAAGTGAAATAAGTCACACAGAAAAAGACACTTATCATAAGATATCACTCATAGAGGGAATGTAAAAACCGCTACCCTTGAACTGAATTACAAAACAGAACAGAGTCACACGTTTAGAAAACACACTATGGCTGCTTAACGGGAAAGGTGAGGTGGGGTGATGCATAAAACACGGGTTTCAAATTAGCTCAGATACCGTTCCAGAAACCCAATATGTAATAGACAAGACCTACTCCTTGCTCAGTGAACTGGACTCAACACCCCCTATTCACCGCCCAAGAATATATCTGACTAGTAAGAATCTTAAAACCTATGTATTGATATCTCTCTGTAAGTGAGTCAAGTGGGTGTAAAGCGGCATAAACACAGCAGTGAAAAGCAGCTAAACCCCATTATAAAAATCAATTACTTTAAAAAACCCGTGAAACAAAGACAGTGAAAGAGAGAGAAATTCTTACAAAATTCGTTCAGGGGCTGTGATGCCACCTGGATTGACCATATCTAGACCCACAGCTGATTGAGACATAAGGGTGGACACTCGTGGGGCTGAGAGGTTTGGTGAGGTTGGCTGAGCTAACGCAGACCCTTTAAAGTAATACGGCGTGGTACCCATCCCATGGGTCCCAAATCTCCAGGTTCAAGGGCATCGTCCTACATTGAAAACATGCATGAGAAACCCCGAAGATGGTACACCGTGTGATCGGGAAAGGTTTCTAAAACGCACCTCATTTCTCATCTCCTTGTGCTCCGGTTCGCCATTCCAGCCGCTTTACTAGCAATCTCCCTCCTTGAAGAATCAGCACCTTTATCCTCCTGTTCCGTACAGGTTGCAAATTGTCCTGAGGATGAACGGGAAGAGGGGGAACCAATGAGAGACTAGCTCTAGGTGTTGGGGCAGGCACAGGTCATTCTATTTTCCCATCAGGAAGAAGAATTAACCACAGGCTCAGCCTGCCGCCAGGAACCAGAATACGGCCTGAAGCAATCCTGCGCTTTTGCGGCCAGCTCCCAAGAAAGCGAGTTGAAGAATGGAGCTCAGGGGCACTGCAATTCACAAACCTGCAGACTTAGAAATGATAACTCTCGTCCACAAATATATTGAGGGAAGGCAACGAAGAGGATTTGAAAGCAAGGCAGAATTGCAGGAAACAGATTTCAGGAGGTAGATTCGAATCGCCTTTAAAGCACAGGAAAAGCGGCAAAACCTCGACAATGATGCCCTTGGCCAAAAAGGGCGTATGCGTTTTTTCCTGAATATATTCAGGAAAAAACGCATACGCCCTTTTTGGCCAACCAAGCAACCTGGAAAGGCAAATCAGCGCTACAAAGAAGTCTCGCTTCCCATCGGTCAAAAGGGCCATGATGAATAAAGTGTCAAAACCAGAAATGCTGGACAGGCCTTGGAGAAATGGGAGCCTTGCTACGCTGATGGGCGGGATGTAAATTGCCAACAGCCACACTGGAGAAGTGTACGGTGTGTCCTGAAACATCTAAAACACTCAGCTTAGAGACCATAGGGCACTTCCTCTCATGGGCGTATAAATTGGGAAAACTAAAAATCAGCAAGACACAGGCACCCCAAAGTTTTGGGCTGCTCTGTTGACAAGAACCTCCACTTCGTTACACCTTAAATATCCCAGGAAAGAGAAGAATGGATAAAGAAGTTGTGGTCCTTATGTACAATGGAATATCACTCAGCCATGAAATCAACGTCATAAGGCTAGTAGCAGCATGATGAGTGGATTTAGGTACGACGATTCTAAGTGAAATAAGTCACACAGAAAAAGACACTTATCATGAGATATCACTTATAGAGGGAATGTCAAAACCGCTACCCTTGAACTGAATTACAAAACAGAACAGAGTCACACGTTTAGAAAACACACTATGGCTGCTTAACGGGAAAGGTGAGGTGGGGTGATGCATAAAACACGGGTTTCAAATTAGCTCAGATACCGTTCCAGAAACCCAATATGTAATAGACAAGACCTACTCCTTGCTCAGTGAACTGGACTCAACACCCCCTATTCACCGCCCAAGAATATATCTGACTAGTAAGAATCTTAAAACCTATGTATTGATATCTCTCTGTAAGTGAGTCAAATGGGTGTAAAGCGGCATAAACAGAGCAGTGAAAAGCAGCTAAACCCCATTATAAAAATCAATTACGTTTCAAAACCCGTGAAACAAAGACAGTGAAAGAGAGAGAAATTCTTACAAAATTCGTTCAGGAGCTGTGATGCCACCTGGATTGACCATATCTAGACCCACAGCTGATTGAGACATAAGGGTGGACACTCTTGGGGCTGAGAGGTTTGGTGAGGTTGGGTGAGAAAACGCAGACCCTTTAAAGTAATACGGCGTGGTACCCATCCCATGGGTCCCAAATCTCCAGGTTCAAGGGCATCGTCCTATATTGAAAACATGCATGAGAAACCCCGAAGATGGTACACCGTGTGATCGGGAAAGGTTTCTAAAACGCACCTCATTTCTCATCTCCTTGTGCTCCGGTTCACCATTCCAGCCGCTTTACTAGCAATCTCCCTCCTTGGAGAATCAGCACCTTTATCCTCCTGTTCCGTACAGGTTGCTAATTGTCCTGAGGATGAACGGGAAGAGGGGGAACCAATGAGAGACTAGCTCTAGGTGTTGGGGCAGGCACAGGTCATTCTATTTTCCCATCAGGAAGAAGAATTAACCACAGGCTCAGCCTGCCGCCAGGAACCAGAATACGGCCTGAAGAAATCCTGCGCTTTTGCGGCCAGCTCCCAAGAAAGCGAGTTGAAGAATGGAGCTCAGGGGCACTGCAATTCACAAACCTGCAGACTTAGAAATGATAACTCTCATCCACAAATATATTGAGGGAAGGCAACGAAGAGGATTTGAAAGCAAGGCAGAATTGCAGGAAACAGATTTCAGGAGGTAGATTCGAATCGCCTTTAAAGCACAGGAAAAGCGGCAAAACCTCGACAATGATGCCCTTGGCCAAAAAGGGCGTATGCGTTTTTTCCTGAATATATTCAGGAAAAAACGCATACGCCCTTTTTGGTCAACCAAGCAACCTGGAAAGGCAAATCAGCGCTACAAAGAAGTCTCGCTTCCCATCGGTCAAAAGGGCCATGATGAATAAAGTGTCAAAACCAGAAATGCTGGACAGGCCTTGGAGAAATGGGAGCCTTGCTACGCTGATGGGCGGGATGTAAATTGCCAACAGCCACTCTGGAGAAGTGTACGGTGTGTCCTGAAACATCTAAAAAACTCAGGTTTGAGACCATAGGGCACTTCCTCTCATGGGCGTATAAATTGGGAAAACTAAAAATCAGCAAGACACAGGCACCCCAAAGTTTTGGGCTGCTCTGTTGACAAGAACCTCCACTTCGTTACACCTTAAATATCCCAGGAAAGAGAAGAATGGATAAAGAAGTTGCGGTCCTTATGTACAATGGAATATCTCTCAGCCATGAAATCAACGTCATAAGGCTAGTAGCAGCATGATGAGTGGATTTAGGTACGACCATTCTAAGTGAAAAAAGTCACACAGAAAAAGACACTTATCATGAGATATCACTTATAGAGGGAATGTCAAAACCGCTACCCTTGAACTGAATTACAAAACAGAACAGAGTCACACGTTTAGAAAACACACTATGGCTGCTTAACGGGAAAGGTGAGGTGGGGTGGTGCATAAAACAAGGGTTTCAAATTAGCTCACATACCGTTCCATAAACCCAATATGTAATAGACAAGACCTACTCCTTGCTCAGTGAACTGGACTCAACACCCCCTATTCACCGCCCAAGAATATATCTGACTAGTAAGTATCTTCAAACCTATGTATTGATATCTCTCTGTAAGTGAGTCAAGTGGGTGTAAAGCGGCATAAACACAGCAGTGAAAAGCAGCCAAACCCCATTATAAAAATCAATTACTTTTCAAAACCCGTGAAACAAAGACAGTGAAAGAGAGAGAAATTCTTACAAAATTCGTTCAGGGGCTGTGATGCCACCTGGATTGACCATATCTAGACCCACAGCTGATTGAGACATAAGGGTGGACACTCTTGGGGCTGAGAGGTTTCGTGAGGTTGGGTGAGCAAACGCAGACCCTTTAAAGTAATACGGCGTGGTACCCATCCCATGGGTCCCAAATCTCCAGGTTCAAGGGCATCTTCCTACATTGAAAACATGCATGAGAAACCCCGAAGATGGTACACCGTGTGATCGGGAAAGGTTGCTAAAACGCACCTCATTTCTCATCTCCTTGTGCTCCGGTTCGCCATTCCAGCCGCTTTACTAGCAATCTCCCTCCTTGGAGAATCAGCACCTTTATCCTCCTGTTCCGTACAGGTTGCTAATTGTCCTGAGGATGAACGGGAAGAGGGGGAACCAATGAGAGACTAGCTCTAGGTGTTGGGACAGGCACAGGTCATTCTATTTTCCCATCAGGAAGAAGAATTAACCACAGGCTCAGCCTGCCGCCAGGAACCAGAATACGGCCTGAAGCAATCCTGCGCTTTTGCGGCCAGCTCCCAAGAAAGCGAGTTGAAGAATGGAGCTCAGGGGCACTGCAATTCACAAACCTGCAGACTTAGAAATGATAACTCTCGTCCACAAATATATTGAGGGAAGGCAACGAAGAGGATTTGAAAGCAAGGCAGAATTGCAGGAAACAGATTTCAGGAGGTAGATTCGAATCGCCTTTAAAGCACAGGAAAAGCGGCAAAACCTCGACAATGATGCCCTTGGCCAAAAAGGGCGTATGCGTTTTTTCCTGAATATATTCAGGAAAAAACGCATACGCCCTTTTTGGCCAACCAAGCAACCTGGAAAGGCAAATCAGCGCTACAAAGAAGTCTCGCTTCCCATCGGTCAAAAGGGCCATGCTGAATAAAGTGTCAAAACCAGAAATGCTGGACAGGCCTTGGAGAAATGGGAGCCTTGCTACGCTGATGGGCGGGATGTAAATTGCCAACAGCCACACTGGAGAAGTGTACGGTGTGTCCTGAAACATCTAAAAAACTCAGCTTAGAGACCATAGGGCACTTCCTCTCATGGGCGTATAAATTGGGAAAACTAAAAATCAGCAAGACACAGGCACCCCAAAGTTTTGGGCTGCTCTGTTGACAAGAACCTCCACTTCGTTACACCTTAAATATCCCAGGAAAGAGAAGAATGGATAAAGAAGTTGTGGTCCTTATGTACAATGGAATATCACTCAGCCATGAAATCAACGTCATAAGGCTAGTAGCAGCATGATGAGTGGATTTAGGTACGACGATTCTAAGTGAAATAAGTCACACAGAAAAAGACACTTATCATGAGATATCACTTATAGAGGGAATGTCAAAACCGCTACCCTTGAACTGAATTACAAAACAGAACAGAGTCACACGTTTAGAAAACACACTATGGCTGCTTAACGGGAAAGGTGAGGTGGGGTGATGCATAAAACAAGGGTTTCAAATTAGCTCAGATACCGTTCCAGAAACCCAATATGTAATAGACAAGACCTACTCCTTGCTCAGTGAACTGGACTCAACACCCCCTATTCACCGCCCAAGAATATATCTGACTAGTAAGAATCTTAAAACCTATGTATTGATATCTCTCTGTAAGTGAGTCAAGTGGGTGTAAAGCGGCATAAACACAGCAGTGAAAAGCAGCTAAACCCCATTATAAAAATCAATTACTTTAAAAAACCCGTGAAACAAAGACAGTGAAAGAGAGAGAAATTCTTACAAAATTCGTTCAGGGGCTGTGATGCCACCTGGATTGACCATATCTAGACCCACAGCTGATTGAGACATAAGGGTGGACACTCGTGGGGCTGAGAGGTTTGGTGAGGTTGGCTGAGCTAACGCAGACCCTTTAAAGTAATTCGGCGTGGTACCCATCCCATGGGTCCCAAATCTCCAGGTTCAAGGGCATCGTCCTACATTGAAAACATGCATGAGAAACCCCGAAGATGGTACACCGTGTGATCGGGAAAGGTTTCTAAAACGCACCTCATTTCTCATCTCCTTGTGCTCCGGTTCGCCATTCCAGCCGCTTTACTAGCAATCTCCCTCCTTGGAGAATCAGCACCTTTATCCTCCTGTTCCGTACAGGTTGCTAATTGTCCTGAGGATGAACGGGAAGAGGGGGAACCAATGAGAGACTAGCTCTAGGTGTTGGGGCAGGCACAGGTCATTCTATTTTCCCATCAGGAAGAAGAATTAACCACAGGCTCAGCCTGCCGCCAGGAACCAGAATACGGCCTGAAGCAATCCTGCGCTTTTGCGGCCAGCTCCCAAGAAAGCGAGTTGAAGAATGGAGCTCAGGGGCACTGCAATACACAAACCTGCAGTCTTAGAAATGATAACTCTCGTCCACAAATATATTGAGGGAAGGCAACGAAGAGGATTTGAAAGCAAGGCAGAATTGCAGGAAACAGATTTCAGGAGGTAGATTCGAATCGCCTTTAAAGCACAGGAAAAGCGGCAAAACCTCGACAATGATGCCCTTGGCCAAAAAGGGCGTATGCGTTTTTTCCTGAATATATTCAGGAAAAAACGCATACGCCCTTTTTGGCCAACCAAGCAACCTGGAAAGGCAAATCAGCGCTACAAAGAAGTCTCGCTTCCCATCGGTCAAAAGGGCCATGATGAATAAAGTGTCAAAACCAGAAATGCAGGACAGGCCATGGAGAAATGGGAGCCTTGCTACGCTGATGGGCGGGATGTAAATTGCCAACAGCCACTCTGGAGAAGTGTACAGTGTGTCCTGAAACATCTAAAAAACTCAGCTTAGAGAGCATAGCGCACTTCCACTCATGGGCGTATAAATTGGGAAAACTAAAAATCAGCATGACACAGGCACCCCAAAGTTTTGGGCTACTCTGTTGACAAGAACCTCCACTTCGCTACACCTTAAATATCCCAGGAAAGAGAAGAATGGATAAAGAAGTTGCGGTCCTTATGTACAATGGAATATCACTCAGCCATGAAATCAATGTCATAAGGCTAGTAGCAGCATGATGAGTGGATTTAGGTATGACGATTCTAAGTGAAATAAGTCACACAGAAAAAGACACTTATCATAAGATATCACTCATAGAGGGAATGTAAAAACCGCTACCCTTGAACTGAATTACAAAACAGAACAGAGTCACACGTTTAGAAAACACACTATGACTGCTTAACGGGAAAGGTGAGGTGGGGTGATGCATAAAACACGGGTTTCAAATTAGCTCAGATACCGTTCCAGAAACCCAATATGTAATAGACAAGACCTACTCCTTGCTCAGTGAACTGGACTCAACACCCCCTATTCACCGCCCAAGAATATATCTGACTAGTAAGAATCTTAAAACCTATGTATTGATATCTCTCTGTAAGTGAGTCAAATGGGTGTAAAGCGGCATAAACAGAGCAGTGAAAAGCAGCTAAACCCCATTATAAAAATCAATTACGTTTCAAAACCCGTGAAACAAAGACAGTGAAAGAGAGAGAAATTCTTACAAAATTCGTTCAGGAGCTGTGATGCCACCTGGATTGACCATATCTAGACCCACAGCTGATTGAGACATAAGGGTGGACACTCTTGGGGCTGAGAGGTTTGGTGAGGTTGGGTGAGAAAACGCAGACCCTTTAAAGTAATACGGCGTGGTACCCATCCCATGGGTCCCAAATCTCCAGGTTCAAGGGCATCGTCCTATATTGAAAACATGCATGAGAAACCCCGAAGATGGTACACCGTGTGATCGGGAAAGGTTTCTAAAACGCACCTCATTTCTCATCTCCTTGTGCTCCGGTTCACCATTCCAGCCGCTTTACTAGCAATCTCCCTCCTTGGAGAATCAGCACCTTTATCCTCCTGTTCCGTACAGGTTGCTAATTGTCCTGAGGATGAACGGGAAGAGGGGGAACCAATGAGAGACTAGCTCTAGGTGTTGGGGCAGGCACAGGTCATTCTATTTTCCCATCAGGAAGAAGAATTAACCACAGGCTCAGCCTGCCGCCAGGAACCAGAATACGGCCTGAAGCAATCCTGCGCTTTTGCGGCCAGCTCCCAAGAAAGCGAGTTGAAGAATGGAGCTCAGGGGCACTGCAATTCACAAACCTGCAGACTTAGAAATGATAACTCTCATCCACAAATATATTGAGGGAAGGCAACGAAGAGGATTTGAAAGCAAGGCAGAATTGCAGGAAACAGATTTCAGGAGGTAGATTCGAATCGCCTTTAAAGCACAGGAAAAGCGGCAAAACCTCGACAATGATGCCCTTGGCCAAAAAGGGCGTATGCGTTTTTTCCTGAATATATTCAGGAAAAAACGCATACGCCCTTTTTGGTCAACCAAGCAACCTGGAAAGGCAAATCAGCGCTACAAAGAAGTCTCGCTTCCCATCGGTCAAAAGGGCCATGATGAATAAAGTGTCAAAACCAGAAATGCTGGACAGGCCTTGGAGAAATGGGAGCCTTGCTACGCTGATGGGCGGGATGTAAATTGCCAACAGCCACACTGGAGAAGTGTACGGTGTGTCCTGAAACATCGAAAAAACTCTGCTTAGAGACCATAGGGCACTTCCTCTCATGGGCGTATAAATTGGGAAAACTAAAAATCAGCAAGACACAGGCACCCCAAAGTTTTGGGCTGCTCTGTTGACAAGAACCTCCACTTCGTTACACCTTAAATATCCCAGGAAAGAGAAGAATGGATAAAGAAGTTGCGGTCCTTATGTACAATGGAATATCTCTCAGCCATGAAATCAACGTCATAAGGCTAGTAGCAGCATGATGAGTGGATTTAGGTACGACCATTCTAAGTGAAATAAGTCACACAGAAAAAGACACTTATCATGAGATATCACTTATAGAGGGAATGTCAAAACCGCTACCCTTGAACTGAATTACAAAACAGAACAGAGTCACACGTTTAGAAAACACACTATGGCTGCTTAACGGGAAAGGTGAGGTGGGGTGATGCATAAAACAAGGGTTTCAAATTAGCTCACATACCGTTCCATAAACCCAATATGTAATAGACAAGACCTACTCCTTGCTCAGTGAACTGGACTCAACACCCCCTATTCACCGCCCAAGAATATATCTGACTAGTAAGTATCTTCAAACCTATGTATTGATATCTCTCTGTAAGTGAGTCAAGTGGGTGTAAAGCGGCATAAACACAGCAGTGAAAAGCAGCCAAACCCCATTATAAAAATCAATTACTTTTCAAAACCCGTGAAACAAAGACAGTGAAAGAGAGAGAAATTCTTACAAAATTCGTTCAGGGGCTGTGATGCCACCTGGATTGACCATATCTAGACCCACAGCTGATTGAGACATAAGGGTGGACACTCTTGGGGCTGAGAGGTTTGGTGAGGTTGGGTGAGCAAACGCAGACCCTTTAAAGTAATACGGCGTGGTACCCATCCCATGGGTCCCAAATCTCCAGGTTCAAGGGCATCTTCCTACATTGAAAACATGCATGAGAAACCCCGAAGATGGTACACCGTGTGATCGGGAAAGGTTGCTAAAACGAACCTCATTTCTCATCTCCTTGTGCTCCGGTTCGCCATTCCAGCCGCTTTACTAGCAATCTCCCTCCTTGGAGAATCAGCACCTTTATCCTCCTGTTCCGTACAGGTTGCTAATTGTCCTGAGGATGAACGGGAAGAGGGGGAACCAATGAGAGACTAGCTCTAGGTGTTGGGGCAGGCACAGGTCATTCTATTTTCCCATCAGGAAGAAGAATTAACCACAGGCTCAGCCTGCCGCCAGGAACCAGAATACGGCCTGAAGCAATCCTGCGCTTTTGCGGCCAGCTCCCAAGAAAGCGAGTTGAAGAATGGAGCTCAGGGGCACTGCAATTCACAAACCTGCAGACTTAGAAATGATAACTCTCGTCCACAAATATATTGAGGGAAGGCAACGAAGAGGATTTGAAAGCAAGGCAGAATTGCAGGAAACAGATTTCAGGAGGTAGATTCGAATCGCCTTTAAAGCACAGGAAAAGCGGCAAAACCTCGACAATGATGCCCTTGGCCAAAAAGGGCGTATGCGTTTTTTCCTGAATATATTCAGGAAAAAACGCATACGCCCTTTTTGGCCAACCAAGCAACCTGGAAAGGCAAATCAGCGCTACAAAGAAGTCTCGCTTCCCATCGGTCAAAAGGGCCATGCTGAATAAAGTGTCAAAACCAGAAATGCTGGACAGGCCTTGGAGAAATGGGAGCCTTGCTACGCTGATGGGCGGGATGTAAATTGCCAACAGCCACACTGGAGAAGTGTACGGTGTGTCCTGAAACATCTAAAAAACTCAGCTTAGAGACCATAGGGCACTTCCTCTCATGGGCGTATAAATTGGGAAAACTAAAAATCAGCAAGACACAGGCACCCCAAAGTTTTGGGCTGCTCTGTTGACAAGAACCTCCACTTCGTTACACCTTAAATATCCCAGGAAAGAGAAGAATGGATAAAGAAGTTGTGGTCCTTATGTACAATGGAATATCACTCAGCCATGAAATCAACGTCATAAGGCTAGTAGCAGCATGATGAGTGGATTTAGGTACGACCATTCTAAGTGAAATAAGTCACACAGAAAAAGACACTTATCATGAGATATCACTTATAGAGGGAATGTCAAAACCGCTACCCTTGAACTGAATTACAAAACAGAACAGAGTCACACGTTTAGAAAACACACTATGGCTGCTTAACGGGAAAGGTGAGGTGGGGTGATGCATAAAACAAGGGTTTCAAATTAGCTCAAATACCGTTCCATAAACCCAATATGTAATAGACAAGACCTACTCCTTGCTCAGTGAACTGGACTCAACACCCCCTATTCACCGCCCAAGAATATATCTGACTAGTAAGTATCTTCAAACCTATGTATTGATATCTCTCTGTAAGTGAGTCAAGTGGGTGTAAAGCGGCATAAACACAGCAGTGAAAAGCAGCCAAACCCCATTATAAAAATCAATTACTTTTCAAAACCCGTGAAACAAAGACAGTGAAAGAGAGAGAAATTCTTACAAAATTCGTTCAGGGGCTGTGATGCCACCTGGATTGACCATATCTAGACCCACAGCTGATTGAGACATAAGGGTGGACACTCGTGGGGCTGAGAGGTTTGGTGAGGTTGGCTGAGCTAACGCAGACCCTTTAAAGTAATTCGGCGTGGTACCCATCCCATGGGTCCCAAATCTCCAGGTTCAAGGGCATCGTCCTACATTGAAAACATGCATGAGAAACCCCGAAGATGGTACACCGTGTGATCGGGAAAGGTTTCTAAAACGCACCTCATTTCTCATCTCCTTGTGCTCCGGTTCGCCATTCCAGCCGCTTTACTAGCAATCTCCCTCCTTGGAGAATCAGCACCTTTATCCTCCTGTTCCGTACAGGTTGCTAATTGTCCTGAGGATGAACGGGAAGAGGGGGAACCAATGAGAGACTAGCTCTAGGTGTTGGGACAGGCACAGGTCATTCTATTTTCCCATCAGGAAGAAGAATTAACCACAGGCTCAGCCTGCCGCCAGGAACCAGAATACGGCCTGAAGCAATCCTGCGCTTTTGCGGCCAGCTCCCAAGAAAGCGAGTTGAAGAATGGAGCTCAGGGGCACTGCAATACACAAACCTGCAGTCTTAGAAATGATAACTCTCGTCCACAAATATATTGAGGGAAGGCAACGAAGAGGATTTGAAAGCAAGGCAGAATTGCAGGAAACAGATTTCAGGAGGTAGATTCGAATCGCCTTTAAAGCACAGGAAAAGCGGCAAAACCTCGACAATGATGCCCTTGGCCAAAAAGGGCGTATGCGTTTTTTCCTGAATATATTCAGGAAAAAACGCATACGCCCTTTTTGGCCAACCAAGCAACCTGGAAAGGCAAATCAGCGCTACAAAGAAGTCTCGCTTCCCATCGGTCAAAAGGGCCATGATGAATAAAGTGTCAAAACCAGAAATGCAGGACAGGCCATGGAGAAATGGGAGCCTTGCTACGCTGATGGGCGGGATGTAAATTGCCAACAGCCACTCTGGAGAAGTGTACAGTGTGTCCTGAAACATCTAAAAAACTCAGCTTAGAGAGCATAGCGCACTTCCACTCATGGGCGTATAAATTGGGAAAACTAAAAATCAGCATGACACAGGCACCCCAAAGTTTTGGGCTACTCTGTTGACAAGAACCTCCACTTCGCTACACCTTAAATATCCCAGGAAAGAGAAGAATGGATAAAGAAGTTGCGGTCCTTATGTACAATGGAATATCACTCAGCCATGAAATCAATGTCATAAGGCTAGTAGCAGCATGATGAGTGGATTTAGGTATGACGATTCTAAGTGAAATAAGTCACACAGAAAAAGACACTTATCATAAGATATCACTCATAGAGGGAATGTAAAAACCGCTACCCTTGAACTGAATTACAAAACAGAACAGAGTCACACGTTTAGAAAACACACTATGACTGCTTAACGGGAAAGGTGAGGTGGGGTGATGCATAAAACACGGGTTTCAAATTAGCTCAGATACCGCTCCAGAAACCCAATATGTAATAGACAAGACCTACTCCTTGCTCAGTGAACTGGACTCAACACCCCCTATTCACCGCCCAAGAATATATCTGACTAGTAAGAATCTTAAAACCTATGTATTGATATCTCTCTGTAAGTGAGTCAAATGGGTGTAAAGCGGCATAAACAGAGCAGTGAAAAGCAGCTAAACCCCATTATAAAAATCAATTACGTTTCAAAACCCGTGAAACAAAGACAGTGAAAGAGAGAGAAATTCTTACAAAATTCGTTCAGGAGCTGTGATGCCACCTGGATTGACCATATCTAGACCCACAGCTGATTGAGACATAAGGGTGGACACTCTTGGGGCTGAGAGGTTTGGTGAGGTTGGGTGAGAAAACGCAGACCCTTTAAAGTAATACGGCGTGGTACCCATCCCATGGGTCCCAAATCTCCAGGTTCAAGGGCATCGTCCTATATTGAAAACATGCATGAGAAACCCCGAAGATGGTACACCGTGTGATCGGGAAAGGTTTCTAAAACGCACCTCATTTCTCATCTCCTTGTGCTCCGGTTCACCATTCCAGCCGCTTTACTAGCAATCTCCCTCCTTGGAGAATCAGCACCTTTATCCTCCTGTTCCGTACAGGTTGCTAATTGTCCTGAGGATGAACGGGAAGAGGGGGAACCAATGAGAGACTAGCTCTAGGTGTTGGGGCAGGCACAGGTCATTCTATTTTCCCATCAGGAAGAAGAATTAACCACAGGCTCAGCCTGCCGCCAGGAACCAGAATACGGCCTGAAGCAATCCTGCGCTTTTGCGGCCAGCTCCCAAGAAAGCGAGTTGAAGAATGGAGCTCAGGGGCACTGCAATTCACAAACCTGCAGACTTAGAAATGATAACTCTCATCCACAAATATATTGAGGGAAGGCAACGAAGAGGATTTGAAAGCAAGGCAGAATTGCAGGAAACAGATTTCAGGAGGTAGATTCGAATCGCCTTTAAAGCACAGGAAAAGCGGCAAAACCTCGACAATGATGCCCTTGGCCAAAAAGGGCGTATGCGTTTTTTCCTGAATATATTCAGGAAAAAACGCATACGCCCTTTTTGGTCAACCAAGCAACCTGGAAAGGCAAATCAGCGCTACAAAGAAGTCTCGCTTCCCATCGGTCAAAAGGGCCATGATGAATAAAGTGTCAAAACCAGAAATGCTGGACAGGCCTTGGAGAAATGGGAGCCTTGCTACGCTGATGGGCGGGATGTAAATTGCCAACAGCCACACTGGAGAAGTGTACGGTGTGTCCTGAAACATCGAAAAAACTCTGCTTAGAGACCATAGGGCACTTCCTCTCATGGGCGTATAAATTGGGAAAACTAAAAATCAGCAAGACACAGGCACCCCAAAGTTTTGGGCTGCTCTGTTGACAAGAACCTCCACTTCGTTACACCTTAAATATCCCAGGAAAGAGAAGAATGGATAAAGAAGTTGCGGTCCTTATGTACAATGGAATATCTCTCAGCCATGAAATCAACGTCATAAGGCTAGTAGCAGCATGATGAGTGGATTTAGGTACGACCATTCTAAGTGAAATAAGTCACACAGAAAAAGACACTTATCATGAGATATCACTTATAGAGGGAATGTCAAAACCGCTACCCTTGAACTGAATTACAAAACAGAACAGAGTCACACGTTTAGAAAACACACTATGGCTGCTTAACGGGAAAGGTGAGGTGGGGTGATGCATAAAACAAGGGTTTCAAATTAGCTCACATACCGTTCCATAAACCCAATATGTAATAGACAAGACCTACTCCTTGCTCAGTGAACTGGACTCAACACCCCCTATTCACCGCCCAAGAATATATCTGACTAGTAAGTATCTTCAAACCTATGTATTGATATCTCTCTGTAAGTGAGTCAAGTGGGTGTAAAGCGGCATAAACACAGCAGTGAAAAGCAGCCAAACCCCATTATAAAAATCAATTACTTTTCAAAACCCGTGAAACAAAGACAGTGAAAGAGAGAGAAATTCTTACAAAATTCGTTCAGGGGCTGTGATGCCACCTGGATTGACCATATCTAGACCCACAGCTGATTGAGACATAAGGGTGGACACTCTTGGGGCTGAGAGGTTTGGTGAGGTTGGGTGAGCAAACGCAGACCCTTTAAAGTAATACGGCGTGGTACCCATCCCATGGGTCCCAAATCTCCAGGTTCAAGGGCATCTTCCTACATTGAAAACATGCATGAGAAACCCCGAAGATGGTACACCGTGTGATCGGGAAAGGTTGCTAAAACGAACCTCATTTCTCATCTCCTTGTGCTCCGGTTCGCCATTCCAGCCGCTTTACTAGCAATCTCCCTCCTTGGAGAATCAGCACCTTTATCCTCCTGTTCCGTACAGGTTGCAAATTGTCCTGAGGATGAACGGGAAGAGGGGGAACCAATGAGAGACTAGCTCTAGGTGTTGGGGCAGGCACAGGTCATTCTATTTTCCCATCAGGAAGAAGAATTAACCACAGGCTCAGCCTGCCGCCAGGAACCAGAATACGGCCTGAAGCAATCCTGCGCTTTTGCGGCCAGCTCCCAAGAAAGCGAGTTGAAGAATGGAGCTCAGGGGCACTGCAATTCACAAACCTGCAGACTTAGAAATGATAACTCTCGTCCACAAATATATTGAGGGAAGGCAACGAAGAGGATTTGAAAGCAAGGCAGAATTGCAGGAAACAGATTTCAGGAGGTAGATTCGAATCGCCTTTAAAGCACAGGAAAAGCGGCAAAACCTCGACAATGATGCCCTTGGCCAAAAAGGGCGTATGCGTTTTTTCCTGAATATATTCAGGAAAAAACGCATACGCCCTTTTTGGCCAACCAAGCAACCTGGAAAGGCAAATCAGCGCTACAAAGAAGTCTCGCTTCCCATCGGTCAAAAGGGCCATGCTGAATAAAGTGTCAAAACCAGAAATGCTGGACAGGCCTTGGAGAAATGGGAGCCTTGCTACGCTGATGGGCGGGATGTAAATTGCCAACAGCCACACTGGAGAAGTGTACGGTGTGTCCTGAAACATCTAAAAAACTCAGCTTAGAGACCATAGGGCACTTCCTCTCATGGGCGTATAAATTGGGAAAACTAAAAATCAGCAAGACACAGGCACCCCAAAGTTTTGGGCTGCTCTGTTGACAAGAACCTCCACTTCGTTACACCTTAAATATCCCAGGAAAGAGAAGAATGGATAAAGAAGTTGTGGTCCTTATGTACAATGGAATATCACTCAGCCATGAAATCAACGTCATAAGGCTAGTAGCAGCATGATGAGTGGATTTAGGTACGACCATTCTAAGTGAAATAAGTCACACAGAAAAAGACACTTATCATGAGATATCACTTATAGAGGGAATGTCAAAACCGCTACCCTTGAACTGAATTACAAAACAGAACAGAGTCACACGTTTAGAAAACACACTATGGCTGCTTAACGGGAAAGGTGAGGTGGGGTGATGCATAAAACAAGGGTTTCAAATTAGCTCAGATACCGTTCCATAAACCCAATATGTAATAGACAAGACCTACTCCTTGCTCAGTGAACTGGACTCAACACCCCCTATTCACCGCCCAAGAATATATCTGACTAGTAAGTATCTTCAAACCTATGTATTGATATCTCTCTGTAAGTGAGTCAAGTGGGTGTAAAGCGGCATAAACACAGCAGTGAAAAGCAGCCAAACCCCATTATAAAAATCAATTACTTTTCAAAACCCGTGAAACAAAGACAGTGAAAGAGAGAGAAATTCTTACAAAATTCGTTCAGGGGCTGTGATGCCACCTGGATTGACCATATCTAGACCCACAGCTGATTGAGACATAAGGGTGGACACTCTTGGGGCTGAGAGGTTTAGTGAGGTTGGGTGAGCAAACGCAGACCCTTTAAAGTAATACGGCGTGGTACCCATCCCATGGGTCCCAAATCTCCAGGTTCAAGGGCATCTTCCTACATTGAAAACATGCATGAGAAACCCCGAAGATGGTACACCGTGTGATCGGGAAAGGTTTCTAAAACGCACCTCATTTCTCATCTCCTTGTGCTCCGGTTCGCCATTCCAGCCGCTTTACTAGCAATCTCCCTCCTTGGAGAATCAGCACCTTTATCCTCCTGTTCCGTACAGGTTGCTAATTGTCCTGAGGATGAACGGGAAGAGGGGGAACCAATGAGAGACTAGCTCTAGGTGTTGGGACAGGCACAGGTCACTCTATTTTCCCATCAGGAAGAAGAATTAACCACAGGCTCAGCCTGCCACCAGGAACCAGAAGACGGCCTGAAGCAATCCTGCGCTTTTGCGGCCAGCTCCCAAGAAAGCGAGTTGAAGAATGGAGCTCAGAGGCACTACAATTCACAAACCTGCAAACTTAGAAATGATAACTCTCGTCCACAAATATATTGAGGGAAGGCAACGAAGAGGATTTGAAAGCAAGGCAGAATTGCAGGAAACAGATTTCAGGAGGTAGATTCGAATCGCCTTTAAAGCACAGGAAAAGCGGCAAAACCTCGACAATGATGCCCTTGGCCAAAAAGGGCGTATGCGTTTTTTCCTGAATATATTCAGGAAAAAACGCATACGCCCTTTTTGGCCAACCAAGCAACCTGGAAAGGCAAATCAGCGCTACAAAGAAGTCTTGCTTCCCATCGGTCAAAAGGGCCATGCTGAATAAAGTGTCAAAACCAGAAATGCAGGACAGGCCATGGAGAAATGGGAGCCTTGCTACGCTGATGGGCGGGATGTAAATTGCCAACAGCCACTCTGGAGAAGTGTACGGTGTGTCCTGAAACATCTAAAAAACTCAGCTTAGAGAGCATAGGGCCCTTCCACTCATGGGCGTATAAATTGGGAAAACTAAAAATCAGCAAGACACAGGCACCCCAAAGTTTTGGGCTACTCTGTTGACAAGAACCTCCACTTCGATACACCTTAAATATCCCAGGAAAGAGAAGAATGGATAAAGAAGATGTGGTCCTTATATACAATGGAATATCACTCAGCCATGAAATCAATGTCATAAAGCTAGTAGCAGCATGATGAGTGGATTTAGGTATGACGATTCTAAGTGAAATAAGTCACACAGAAAAAGACCCTTATCATGAGATATCACTTATAGAGGGAATGTAAAAACCGCTACCCTTGAACTGAATTACAAAACAGAACAGAGTCACACGTTTAGAAAACAGACTATGGCTGCTTAACGGGAAAGGTGAGGTGGGGTGATGCATAAAACAAGGGTTTCAAATTAGCTCAGATACCGTTCCATAAACCCAATATGTAAGAGACAAGACCTACTCCTTGCTCAGTGAACTGGACTCAACACCCCCTATTCACCGCCCAAGAATATATCTGACTAGTAAGAATCTTAAAACCTATATATTGATATCTCTCTGTAAGTGAGTCAAGTGGGTGTAAAGCGGCATAAACGCAGCAGTCAAAAGCAGCTAAACCCCATTATAAAAATCAATTACTTTTCAAAACCCGTGAAACAAAGACAGTGAAAGAGAGAGAAATTCTTACAAAATTCTTTCAGGGGCTGTGATGCGACCTGGATTGACCATATCTAGACCCACAGCTGATTGAGACATAAGGGTGGACACTCTTGGGACTGAGAGGTTTGGTGAGGTTGGGTGAGCAAACGCAGACCCTTTAAAATAATATAGCGTGGTACCCATCCCATGGGTCCCAAATCTCCAGGTTCAAGGGCATCGTCCTACACTGAAAACAGGCATGAGAAACCCCGAAGATGGTACACCGTGTGATCGGGAAAGGTTTCTAAAACGCACCTCATTTCTCATCTCCTTGTGCTCCGGTTCGCCATTCCAGCCGCTTTACTAGCAATCTCCCTCCTTGGAGAATCAGCACCTTTATCTTCCTGTTCCGTACAGGTTGCAATTTGTCCTGAGGATGCATGGGAAGAGGGGGAACCAATGAGAGACTAGCTCTAGGTGTTGCGACAGGCACAGGTGACACTATTTTCCCATCAGGAAGAAGAATTAACCACAGGCTCAGCCTGCCGCCAGGAACCAGAATACGGCCTGAAGCAATCCTGCGCTTTTGCGGCCAGCTCCCAAGAAAGCGAATTGAATCATGGAGCTCACGGGCACTGCAATTCACAAACCTGCAGACTTAGAAATGATAACTCTCGTCCACAAATATATTGAGGGAAGGCAACGAAGAGGATTTGAAAGCAAGGCAGAATTGCAGGAAACAGATTTCAGGAGGTAGATTCGAATCGCCTTTAAAGCACAGGAAAAGCGGCAAAACCTCGACAATGATGCCCTTGGCCAAAAAGGGCGTATGCGTTTTTTCCTGAATATATTCAGGAAAAAACGCATACGCCCTTTTTGGCCAACCAAGCAACCTGGAAAGGCAAATCAGCGCTACAAAGAAGTCTTGCTTCCCATCGGTCAAAAGGGCCATGCTGAATAAAGTGTCAAAACCAGAAATGCAGGACAGGCCATGGAGAAATGGGAGCCTTGCTACGCTGATGGGCGGGATGTAAATTGCCAACAGCCACTCTGGAGAAGTGTACGCTGTGTCCTGAAACATCTAAAAAACTCAGCTTAGAGAGCATAGGGCCCTTCCACTCATGGGCGTATAAATTGGAAAAACTAAAAATCAGCAAGACACAGGCACCCCAAAGTTTTGGGCTACTCTGTTGACAAGAACCTCCACTTCGATACACCTTAAATATCCCAGGAAAGAGAAGAATGGATAAAGAAGATGTGGTCCTTATATACAATGGAATATCACTCAGCCATGAAATCAATGTCATAAGGCTAGTAGCAGCATGATGAGTGGATTTAGGTATGACGATTCTAAGTGAAATAAGTCACACAGAAAAAGACCCTTATCATGAGATATCACTTATAGAGGGAATATAAAAACCGCTACCCTTGAACTGAATTACAAAACAGAACAGAGTCACACGTTTAGAAAACAGACTATGGCTGCTTAACGGGAAAGGTGAGGTGGGGTGATGCATAAAACAAGGGTTTCAAATTAGCTCAGATACCGTTCCATAAACCCAATATGTAAGAGACAAGACCTACTCCTTGCTCAGTGAACTGGACTCAACACCCCCTATTCACCGCCCAAGAATATATCTGACTAGTAAGAATCTTAAAACCTATGTATTGATATCTCTCTGTAAGTGAGTCAAGTGGGTGTAAAGCGGCATAAACGCAGCAGTCAAAAGCAGCTAAACCCCATTATAAAAATCAATTACTTTTCAAAACCCGTGAAACAAAGACAGTGAAAGAGAGAGAAATTCTTACAAAATTCTTTCAGGGGCTGTGATGCCACCTGGATTGACCATATCTACACCCACAGCTGATTGAGACATAAGGGTGGACACTCTTGGGGCTGAGAGGTTTGGTGAGGTTGGGTGAGCAAACGCAGACCCTTTAAAGTAATATAGCGTGGTACCCATCCCATGGGTCCCAAATCTCCAGGTTCAAGGGCATCGTCCTACACTGAAAACATGCATGAGAAACCCCGAAGATGGTACACCGTGTGATCGGGAAAGGTTTCTAAAACGCACCTCATTTCTCATCTCCTTGTGCTCCGGTTCGCCATTCCAGCCGCTTTACTAGCAATCTCCCTCCTTGGAGAATCAGCACCTTTATCCTCCTGTTCTTTACAGGTTGCAATTTGTCCTGAGGATGCACGGGAAGACGGGGAACCAATGAGAGACTAGCTCTAGGTGTTGGGACAGGCACAGGTCACTCTATTTTCCCATCAGGAAGAAGAATTAACCACAGGCTCAGCCTGCCGCCAGGAACCAGAATACGGCCTGAAGCAATCCTGCGCTTTTGCGGCCAGCTCCCAAGAAAGCGAGTTGAATCATGGAGCTCAGGGGCACTGCAATTCACAAACCTGCAGACTTAGAAATGATAACTCTCGTCCACAAATATATTGAGGGAAGGCAACGAAGAGGATTTGAAAGCAAGGCAGAATTGCAGGAAACAGATTTCAGGAGGTAGATTCGAATCGCCTTTAAAGCACAGGAAAAGCGGCAAAACCTCGACAATGATGCCCTTGGCCAAAAAGGGCGTATGCGTTTTTTCCTGAATATATTCAGGAAAAAAACGCATACGCCCTTTTTGGCCAACCAAGCAACCTGGAAAGGCAAATCAGCGCTACAAAGAAGTCTCGCTTCCCATCGGTCAAAAGGGCCATGCTGAATAAAGTGTCAAAACCAGAAATGCAGGACAGGCCATGGAGAAATGCGAGCCTTGCTACGCTGATGGGCGGGATGTAAATTGCCAACAGCCACTCTGGAGAAGTGTACGGTGTGTCCTGAAACATCTAAAAAACTCAGCTTAGAGAGCATAGGGCACTTCCACTCATGGGCGTATAAATTGGGAAAACTAAAAATCAGCAAGACACAGGCACCCCAAAGTTTTGGGCTACTCTGTTGACAAGAACCTCCACTTCGATACACCTTAAATGTCCCAGGAAAGAAAAGAATGGATAAAGAAGATGTGGTCCTTATATACAATGGAATATCACTCAGCCATGAAATCAATGTCATAAGGCTAGTAGCAGCATGATGAGTGGATTTAGGTATGACGATTCTAAGTGAAATAAGTCACACAGAAAAAGACACTTATCATCAGATATCACTTATAGAGGGAATGTAAAAACCGCTACCCTTGAACTGAATTACAAAACAGAACAGAGTCACACGTTTAGAAAACACACTATGTCTGCTTAACGGGAAAGGTGAGGTGGGGTGATGCATAAAACAAGGGTTTCAAATTAGCTCAGATACCGTTCCATAAACCCAATATGTAAGAGACAAGACCTACTCCTTGCTCAGTGAACTGGACTCAACACCCCCTATTCACCGCCCAAGAATATATCTGACAAGTAAGAATCTTAAAACCTATATATTGATATCTCTCTGTAAGTGAGTCAAGTGGGTGTAAAGCGGCATAAACGCAGCAGTCAAAAGCAGCTAAACCCCATTATAAAAATCAATTACTTTTCAAAACCCGTGAAACAAAGACAGTGAAAGAGAGAGAAATTCTTACAAAATTCGTTCAGGGGCTGTGATGCCACCTGGATTGACCATATCTAGACCCACAGCTGATTGAGACATAAGGGTGGACACTCTTGGGGCTGAGAGGTTTGGTGAGGTTGGGTGAGCAAACGCAGACCCTTTAAAGAAATACGGCGTGGTACCCATCCCATGGGTCCCAAATCTCCAGGTTCAAGGGCATCGTCCTACACTGAAAACATGCATGAGAAACCCCGAAGATGGTACACCGTGTGATCGGGAAAGGTTGCTAAAACGCACCTCATTTCTCATCTCCTTGTGCTCCGGTTCGCCATTCCAGCCGCTTTACTAGCAATCTCCCTCCTTGGAGAATCAGCACCTTTATCTTCCTGTTCCGTACAGGTTGCAATTTGTCCTGAGGATGCACGGGAAGAGGGGGAACCAATGAGAGACTAGCTCTAGGTGTTGCGACAGGCACAGGTGACACTATTTTCCCATCAGGAAGAAGAATTAACCACAGGCTCAGCCTGCCGCCAGGAACCAGAATACGGCCTGAAGCAATCCTGCGCTTTTGCGGCCAGCTCCCAAGAAAGCGAATTGAATCATGGAGCTCAGGGGCACTGCAATTCACAAACCTGCAGACTTAGAAATGATAACTCTCGTCCACAAATATATTGAGGGAAGGCAACGAAGAGGATTTGAAAGCAAGGCAGAATTGCAGGAAACAGATTTCAGGAGGTAGATTCGAATCGCCTTTAAAGCACAGGAAAAGCGGCAAAACCTCGACAATGATGCCCTTGGCCAAAAAGGGCGTATGCGTTTTTTCCTGAATATATTCAGGAAAAACGCATACGCCCTTTTTGGCCAACCAAGCAACCTGGAAAGGCAAATCAGCACTACAAAGAAGTCTCGCTTCCCATCGGTCAAAAGGGCCATGCTGAATAAAGTGTCAAAACCAGAAATGCAGGACAGGCCATGGAGAAATGGGAGCCTTGTTACGCTGATGGGCGGGATGTAAATTGCCAACAGCCACTCTGGAGAAGTGTACGGTGTGTCCTGAAACATCTAAAAAACTCAGCTTAGAGAGCATAGGGCACTTCCACTCATGGGCGTATAAATTGGGAAAACTAAAAATCAGCAAGACACAGGCACCCCAAAGTTTTGGGCTACTCTGTTGACAAGAACCTCCACTTCGATACACCTTAAATATCCCAGGAAAGAGAAGAATGGATAAAGAAGATGTGGTCCTTATATACAATGGAATATCACTCAGCCATGAAATCAATGTCATAAGGCTAGTAGCAGCATGATGAGTGGATTTAGGTATGACGATTCTAAGTGAAATAAGTCACACAGAAAAAGACCCTTATCATGAGATATCACTTATAGAGGGAATGTAAAAACCGCTACCCTTGAACTGAATTACAAAACAGAACAGAGTCACACGTTTAGAAAACAGACTATGTCTGCTTAACGGGAAAGGTGAGGTGGGGTGATGCATAAAACAAGGGTTTCAAATTAGCTCAGATACCGTTCCATAAACCCAATATGTAAGAGACAAGACCTACTCCTTGCTCAGTGAACTGGACTCAACACCCCCTATTCACCGCCCAAGAATATATCTGACTAGTAAGAATCTTAAAACCTATATATTGATATCTCTGTGTAAGTGAGTCAAGTGGGTGTAAAGCGGCATAAACGCAGCAGTCAAAAGCAGCTAAACCCCATTATAAAAATCAATTACTTTTCAAAACCCGTGAAACAAAGACAGTGAAAGAGAGAGAAATTCTTACAAAATTCTTTCAGGGGCTGTGATGCGACCTGGATTGACCATATCTAGACCCACAGCTGATTGAGACATAAGGGTGGACACTCTTGGGGCTGAGAGGTTTGGTGAGGTTGGGTGAGCAAACGCAGACCCTTTAAAGTAATATAGCGTGGTACCCATCCCATGGGTCCCAAATCTCCAGGTTCAAGGGCATCGTCCTACACTGAAAACATGCATGAGAAACCCCGAAGATGGTACACCGTGTGATCGGGAAAGGTTTCTAAAACGCACCTCATTTCTCATCTCCTTGTGCTCCGGTTCGCCATTCCAGCCGCTTTACTAGCAATCTCCCTCCTTGGAGAATCAGCACCTTTATCCTCCTGTTCTTTACAGGTTGCAATTTGTCCTGAGGATGCACGGGAAGACGGGGAACCAATGAGAGACTAGCTCTAGGTGTTGGGACAGGCACAGGTCACTCTATTTTCCCATCAGGAAGAAGAATTAACCACAGGCTCAGCCTGCCGCCAGGAACCAGAATACGGCCTGAAGCAATCCTGCGCTTTTGCGGCCAGCTCCCAAGAAAGCGAGTTGAATCATGGAGCTCAGGGGCACTGCAATTCACAAACCTGCAGACTTAGAAATGATAACTCTCGTCCACAAATATATTGAGGGAAGGCAACGAAGAGGATTTGAAAGCAAGGCAGAATTGCAGGAAACAGATTTCAGGAGGTAGATTCGAATCGCCTTTAAAGCACAGGAAAAGCGGCAAAACCTCGACAATGATGCCCTTGGCCAAAAAGGGCGTATGCGTTTTTTCCTGAATATATTCAGGAAAAAACGCATACGCCCTTTTTGGCCAACCAAGCAACCTGGAAAGGCAAATCAGCGCTACAAAGAAGTCTCGCTTCCCATCGGTCAAAAGGGCCATGCTGAATAAAGTGTCAAAACCAGAAATGCAGGACAGGCCATGGAGAAATGCGAGCCTTGCTACGCTGATGGGCGGGATGTAAATTGCCAACAGCCACTCTGGAGAAGTGTACGGTGTGTCCTGAAACATCTAAAAAACTCAGCTTAGAGAGCATAGGGCACTTCCACTCATGGGCGTATAAATTGGGAAAACTAAAAATCAGCAAGACACAGGCACCCCAAAGTTTTGGGCTACTCTGTTGACAAGAACCTCCACTTCGATACACCTTAAATGTCCCAGGAAAGAAAAGAATGGATAAAGAAGATGTGGTCCTTATATACAATGGAATATCACTCAGCCATGAAATCAATGTCATAAGGCTAGTAGCAGCATGATGAGTGGATTTAGGTATGACGATTCTAAGTGAAATAAGTCACACAGAAAAAGACACTTATCATCAGATATCACTTATAGAGGGAATGTAAAAACCGCTACCCTTGAACTGAATTACAAAACAGAACAGAGTCACACGTTTAGAAAACACACTATGTCTGCTTAACGGGAAAGGTGAGGTGGGGTGATGCATAAAACAAGGGTTTCAAATTAGCTCAGATACCGTTCCATAAACCCAATATGTAAGAGACAAGACCTACTCCTTGCTCAGTGCACTGGACTCAACACCCCCTATTCACCGCCCAAGAATATATCTGACAAGTAAGAATCTTAAAACCTATATATTGATATCTCTCTGTAAGTGAGTCAAGTGGGTGTAAAGCGGCATAAACGCAGCAGTCAAAAGCAGCTAAACCCCATTATAAAAATCAATTACTTTTCAAAACCCGTGAAACAAAGACAGTGAAAGAGAGAGAAATTCTTACAAAATTCGTTCAGGGGCTGTGATGCCACCTGGATTGACCATATCTAGACCCACAGCTGATTGAGACATAAGGGTGGACACTCTTGGGGCTGAGAGGTTTGGTGAGGTTGGGTGAGCAAACGCAGACCCTTTAAAGAAATACGGCGTGGTACCCATCCCATGGGTCCCAAATCTCCAGGTTCAAGGGCATCGTCCTACACTGAAAACATGCATGAGAAACCCCGAAGATGGTACACCGTGTGATCGGGAAAGGTTGCTAAAACGCACCTCATTTCTCATCTCCTTGTGCTCCGGTTCGCCATTCCAGCCGCTTTACTAGCAATCTCCCTCCTTGGAGAATCAGCACCTTTATCTTCCTGTTCCGTACAGGTTGCAATTTGTCCTGAGGATGCACGGGAAGAGGGGGAACCAATGAGAGACTAGCTCTAGGTGTTGCGACAGGCACAGGTGACACTATTTTCCCATCAGGAAGAAGAATTAACCACAGGCTCAGCCTGCCGCCAGGAACCAGAATACGGCCTGAAGCAATCCTGCGCTTTTGCGGCCAGCTCCCAAGAAAGCGAATTGAATCATGGAGCTCAGGGGCACTGCAATTCACAAACCTGCAGACTTAGAAATGATAACTCTCGTCCACAAATATATTGAGGGAAGGCAACGAAGAGGATTTGAAAGCAAGGCAGAATTGCAGGAAACAGATTTCAGGAGGTAGATTCGAATCGCCTTTAAAGCACAGGAAAAGCGGCAAAACCTCGACAATGATGCCCTTGGCCAAAAAGGGCGTATGCGTTTTTTCCTGAATATATTCAGGAAAAACGCATACGCCCTTTTTGGCCAACCAAGCAACCTGGAAAGGCAAATCAGCACTACAAAGAAGTCTCGCTTCCCATCGGTCAAAAGGGCCATGCTGAATAAAGTGTCAAAACCAGAAATGCAGGACAGGCCATGGAGAAATGGGAGCCTTGTTACGCTGATGGGCGGGATGTAAATTGCCAACAGCCACTCTGGAGAAGTGTACGGTGTGTCCTGAAACATCTAAAAAACTCAGCTTAGAGAGCATAGGGCACTTCCACTCATGGGCGTATAAATTGGAAAAACTAAAAATCAGCAAGACACAGGCACCCCAAAGTTTTGGGCTACTCTGTTGACAAGAACCTCCACTTCGATACACCTTAAATATCCCAGGAAAGACAAGAATGGATAAAGAAGATGTGGTCCTTATATACAATGGAATATCACTCAGCCATGAAATCAATGTCATAAGGCTAGTAGCAGCATGATGAGTGGATTTAGGTATGACGATTCTAAGTGAAATAAGTCACACAGAAAAAGACACTTATCATGAGATATCACTTATAGAGGGAATGTAGAAACCGCTACCCATGAACTGAATTACAAAACAGAACAGAGTCACACGTTTAGAAAACAGACTATGTCTGCTTAACGGGAAAGGTGAGGTGGGGTGATGCATAAAACAAGGGTTTCAAATTAGCTCAGATACCGTTCCATAAACCCAATATGTAAGAGACAAGACCTACTCCTTGCTCAGTGAACTGGACTCAACACCCCCTATTCACCGCCCAAGAATATATCTGACAAGTAAGAATCTTAAAACCTATATATTGATATCTCTCTGTAAGTGAGTCAAGTGGGTGTAAAGCGGCATAAACGCAGCAGTCAAAAGCAGCTAAACCCCATTATAAAAATCAATTACTTTTCAAAACCCGTGAAACAAAGACAGTGAAAGAGAGAGAAATTCTTACAGAATTCGTTCAGGGGCTGTGATGCCACCTGGATTGACCATATCTAGACCCACAGCTGATTGAGACATAAGGGTGGACACTGTTGGGGCTGAGAGGTTTGGTGAGGTTGGGTGAGCAAACGCAGACCCTTTAAAGAAATACGGCGTGGTACCCATCCCATGGGTCCCAAATCTCCAGGTTCAAGGGCATCGTCCTACACTGAAAACATGCATGAGAAACCCCGAAGATGGTACACCGTGTGATCGGGAAAGGTTGCTAAAACGCACCTCATTTCTCATCTCCTTGTGCTCCGGTTCGCCATTCCAGCCGCTTTACTAGCAATCTCCCTCCTTGGAGAATCAGCACCTTTATCTTCCTGTTCCGTACAGGTTGCAATTTGTCCTGAGGATGCACGGGAAGAGGGGGAACCAATGAGAGACTAGCTCTAGGTGTTGGGACAGGCACAGGTCACTCTATTTTCCCATCAGGAAGAAGAATTAACCACAGGCTCAGCCTGCCGCCAGGAACCAGAATACGGCCTGAAGCAATCCTGCGCTTTTGCAGCCAGCTCCCAAGAAAGCGAGTTGAAGAATGGAGCTCAGGGGCACTGCAATTCACAAACCTGCAGACTTAGAAATGATAACTCTCGTCCACAAATATATTGAGGGAAGGCAACGAAGAGGATTTGAAAGCAAGGCAGAATTGCAGGAAACAGATTTCAGGAGGTAGATTCGAATCGCCTTTAAAGCACAGGAAAAGCGGCAAAACCTCGACAATGATGCCCTTGGCCAAAAAGGGCGTATGCGTTTTTTCCTGAATATATTCAGGAAAAAACGCATACGCCCTTTTTGGCCAACCAAGCAACCTGGAAAGGCAAATCAGCGCTACAAAGAAGTCTTGCTTCCCATCGGTCAAAAGGGCCATGCTGAATAAAGTGTCAAAACCAGAAATGCAGGACAGGCCATGGAGAAATGGGAGCCTTGTTACGCTGATGGGCGGAATGTAAATTGCCAACAGCCACTCTGGAGAAGTGTACGGTGTGTCCTGAAACATCTAAAAAACTCAGCTTAGAGAGCATAGGGCACTTCCACTCATGGGCGTATAAATTGGGAAAACTAAAAATCAGCAAGACACAGGCACCCCAAAGTTTTGGGCTACTCTGTTGACAAGAACCTCCACTTCGATACACCTTAAATATCCCAGGAAAGAGAAGAATGGATAAAGAAGATGTGGTCCTTATATACAATGGAATATCACTCAGCCATGAAATCAATGTCATAAGGCTAGTAGCAGCATGATGAGTGGATTTAGGTATGACGATTCTAAGTGAAATAAGTCACACAGAAAAAGACCCTTATCATGAGATATCACTTATAGAGGGAATGTAAAAACCGCTACCCTTGAACTGAATTACAAAACAGAACAGAGTCACACGTTTAGAAAACAGACTATGTCTGCTTAACGGGAAAGGTGAGGTGGGGTGATGCATAAAACAAGGGTTTCAAATTAGCTCAGATACCGTTCCATAAACCCAATATGTAAGAGACAAGACCTACTCCTTGCTCAGTGAACTGGACTCAACACCCCCTATTCACCGCCCAAGAATATATCTGACTAGTAAGAATCTTAAAACCTATATATTGATATCTCTCTGTAAGTGAGTCAAGTGGGTGTAAAGCGGCATAAACGCAGCAGTCAAAAGCAGCTAAACCCCATTATAAAAATCAATTACTTTTCAAAACCCGTGAAACAAAGACAGTGAAAGAGAGAGAAATTCTTACAAAATTCGTTCAGGGGCTGTGATGCCACCTGGATTGACCATATCTAGACCCACAGCTGATTGAGACATAAGGGTGGACACTCTTGGGGCTGAGAGGTTTGGTGAGGTTGGGTGAGCAAACGCAGACCCTTTAAAGAAATACGGCGTGGTACCCATCCCATGGGTCCCAAATCTCCAGGTTCAAGGGCATCGTCCTACACTGAAAACATGCATGAGAAACCCCGAAGATGGTACACCGTGTGATCGGGAAAGGTTGCTAAAACGCACCTCATTTCTCATCTCCTTGTGCTCCGATTCGCCATTCCAGCCGCTTTACTAGCAATCTCCCTCCTTGGAGAATCAGCACCTTTATCTTCCTGTTCCGTACAGGTTGCAATTTGTCCTGAGGATGCACGGGAAGAGGGGGAACCAATGAGAGACTAGCTCTAGGTGTTGCGACAGGCACAGGTGACACTATTTTCCCATCAGGAAGAAGAATTAACCACAGGCTCAGCCTGCCGCCAGGAACCAGAATACGGCCTGAAGCAATCCTGCGCTTTTGCGGCCAGCTCCCAAGAAAGCGAATTGAATAATGGAGCTCAGGGGCACTGCAATTCACAAACCTGCAGACTTAGAAATGATAACTCTCGTCCACAAATATATTGAGGGAAGGCAACGAAGAGGATTTGAAAGCAAGGCAGAATTGCAGGAAACAGATTTCAGGAGGTAGATTCGAATCGCCTTTAAAGCACAGGAAAAGCGGCAAAACCTCGACAATGATGCCCTTGGCCAAAAAGGGCGTATGCGTTTTTTCCTGAATATATTCAGGAGAAAACGCATACGCCCTTTTTGGCCAACCAAGCAACCTGGAAAGGCAAATCAGCGCTACAAAGAAGTCTCGCTTCCCATCGGTCAAAAGGGCCATGCTGAATAAAGAGTCAAAACCAGAAACGCAGGACAGGCCATGGAGAAATGGGAGCCTTGCTACGCTGATGGGCGGGATGTAAATTGCCAACAGCCACTCTGGAGAAGTGTACGGTGTGTCCTGAAACATCTAAAAAACTCAGCTTAGAGAGCATAGGGCCCTTCCACTCATGGGCGTATAAATTGGGAAAACTAAAAATCAGCAAGACACAGGCACCCCAAAGTTTTGGGCTACTCTGTTGACAAGAACCTCCACTTCGTTACACCTTAAATATCCCAGGAAAGAGAAGAATGGATAAAGAAGATGTGGTCCTTATATACAATGGAATATCACTCAGCCATGAAATCAATGTCATAAGGCTAGTAGCAGCATGATGAGTGGATTTAGGTATGACGATTCTAAGTGAAATAAGTCACACAGAAAAAGACACTTATCATGAGATATCACTTTTAGAGGGAATGTAAAAACCGCTACCCTTGAACTGAATTACAAAACAGAACAGAGTCACACGTTTACAAAACACACTATGGCTGCTTAACGGGAAAGGTGAGGTGGGGTGATGCATAAAACAAGGGTTTCAAATTAGCTCAGATACCGTTCCATAAACCCAATATGTAAGAGACAAGACCTACTCCTTGCTCAGTGAACTGGACCCAACACCCCCTATTCACCGCCCAAGAATATATCTGACTAGTAAGAATCTTAAAACCTATGTATTCATATCTCTCTGTAACTGAGTCAAGTGGGTATAAAGCGGCATAAACACAGCAGTGAAAAGCAGCTAAACCCCATTATAAAAATCAATTACTTTTCAAAACCCGTGAAACAAAGACAGTGAAAGAGAGAGAAATTCTTACAAAATTCGTTCAGGGGCTGTGATGCCACCTGGATTGACCATATCTAGACCCACAGCTGATTGAGACATAAGGGTGGACACTCTTGGGGCTGAGAGGTTTGGTGAGGTTGGGTGAGCAAACGCAGAGCCTTTAAAGTAATACGGCGTGGTACCCATCCCATGGGTCCCAAATCTCCAGGTTCAATGGCATCGTCCTACACTGAAAACATGCATGAGAAACCCCGAAGATGGTACACCGTGTGATCGGGAAAGGTTTCTAAAACGCACCTCATTTCTCATCTCCTTGTGCTCCGGTTCGCCATTCCAGCCGCTTTACTAGCAATCTCCCTCCTTGGAGAATCAGCACCTTTATCCTCCTGTTCTTTACAGGTTGCAATTTGTCCTGAGGATGCACGGGAAGAGGGGGAACCAATGAGAGACTAGCTCTAGGTGTTGGGACAGGCACAGGTCACTCTATTTTCCCATCAGGAAGAAGAATTAACCACAGGCTCAGCCTGCCGCCAGGAACCAGAATACGGCCTGAAGCAATCCTGCGCTTTTGCGGCCAGCTCCCAAGAAAGCGAGTTGAATCATGGAGCTCAGGGGCACTGCAATTCACAAACCTGCAGACTTAGAAATGATAACTCTCGTCCACAAATATATTGAGGGAAGGCAACGAAGAGGATTTGAAAGCAAGGCAGAATTGCAGGAAACAGATTTCAGGAGGTAGATTCGAATTGCCTTTAAAGCACAGGAAAAGCGGCAAAACCTCGACAATGATGCCCTTGGCCAAAAAGGGCGTATGCGTTTTTTCCTGAATATATTCAGGAAAAAAACGCATACGCCCTTTTTGGCCAACCAAGCAACCTGGAAAGGCAAATCAGCGCTACAAAGAAGTCTCGCTTCCCATCGGTCAAAAGGGCCATGCTGAATAAAGTGTCAAAACCAGAAATGCAGGACAGGCCATGGAGAAATGCGAGCCTTGCTACGCTGATGGGCGGGATGTAAATTGCCAACAGCCACTCTGGAGAAGTGTACGGTGTGTCCTGAAACATCTAAAAAACTCAGCTTAGAGAGCATAGGGCACTTCCACTCATGGGCGTATAAATTGGGAAAACTAAAAATCAGCAAGACACAGGCACCCCAAAGTTTTGGGCTACTCTGTTGACAAGAACCTCCACTTCGATACACCTTAAATGTCCCAGGAAAGAAAAGAATGGATAAAGAAGATGTGGTCCTTATATACAATGGAATATCACTCAGCCATGAAATCAATGTCATAAGGCTAGTAGCAGCATGATGAGTGGATTTAGGTATGACGATTCTAAGTGAAATAAGTCACACAGAAAAAGACACTTATCATGAGATATCACTTATAGAGGGAATGTAAAAACCGCTACCCTTGAACTGAATTACAAAACAGAACAGAGTCACACGTTTAGAAAACAGACTATGTCTGCTTAACGGGAAAGGTGAGGTGGGGTGATGCATAAAACAAGGGTTTCAAATTAGCTCAGATACCGTTCCATAAACCCAATATGTAAGAGACAAGACCTACTCCTTGCTCAGTGAGCTGGACTCAACACCCCCTATTCACCGCCCAAGAATATATCTGACAAGTAAGAATCTTAAAACCTATATATTGATATCTCTCTGTAAGTGAGTCAAGTGGGTGTAAAGCGGCATAAACGCAGCAGTCAAAAGCAGCTAAACCCCATTATAAAAATCAATTACTTTTCAAAACCCGTGAAACAAAGACAGTGAAAGAGAGAGAAATTCTTACAAAATTCTTTCACGGGCTGTGATGCGACCTGGATTGACCATATCTAGACCCACAGCTGATTGAGACATAAGGGTGGACACTCTTGGGGCTGAGAGGTTTGGTGAGGTTGGGTGAGCAAACGCAGACCCTTTAAAGTAATATAGCGTGGTACCCATCCCATGGGTCCCAAATCTCCAGGTTCAAGGGCATCGTCCTACACTGAAAACATGCATGAGAAACCCCGAAGATGGTACACCGTGTGATCGGGAAAGGTTGCTAAAACGCACCTCATTTCTCATCTCCTTGTGCTCCGGTTCGCCATTCCAGCCGCTTTACTAGCAATCTCCCTCCTTGGAGAATCAGCACCTTTATCCTCCTGTTCTTTACAGGTTGCAATTTGTCCTGAGGATGCACGGGAAGAGGGGGAACCAATGAGAGACTAGCTCTAGGTGTTGGGACAGGCACAGGTCACTCTATTTTCCCATCAGGAAGAAGAATTAACCACAGGCTCAGCCTGCCGCCAGGAACCAGAATACGGCCTGAAGCAATCCTGCGCTTTTGCGGCCAGCTCCCAAGAAAGCGAGTTGAATCATGGAGCTCAGGGGCACTGCAATTCACAAACCTGCAGACTTAGAAATGATAACTCTCGTCCACAAATATATTGAGGGAAGGCAACGAAGAGGATTTGAAAGCAAGGCAGAATTGCAGGAAACAGATTTCAGGAGGTAGATACGAATCGCCTTTAAAGCACAGGAAAAGCGGCAAAACCTCGACAATGATGCCCTTGGCCAAAAAGGGCGTATGCGTTTTTTCCTGAATATATTCAGGAAAAAAACGCATACGCCCTTTTTGGCCAACCAAGCAACCTGGAAAGGCAAATCAGCGCTACAAAGAAGTCTCGCTTCCCATCGGTCAAAAGGGCCATGCTGAATAAAGTGTCAAAACCAGAAATGCAGGACAGGCCATGGAGAAATGCGAGCCTTGCTACGCTGATGGGCGGGATGTAAATTGCCAACAGCCACTCTGGAGAAGTGTACGGTGTGTCCTGAAACATCTAAAAAACTCAGCTTAGAGAGCATAGGGCACTTCCACTCATGGGCGTATAAATTGGGAAAACTAAAAATCAGCAAGACACAGGCACCCCAAAGTTTTGGGCTACTCTGTTGACAAGAACCTCCACTTCGATACACCTTAAATGTCCCAGGAAAGAAAAGAATGGATAAAGAAGATGTGGTCCTTATATACAATGGAATATCACTCAGCCATGAAATCAATGTCATAAGGCTAGTAGCAGCATGATGAGTGGATTTAGGTATGACGATTCTAAGTGAAATAAGTCACACAGAAAAAGACACTTATCATGAGATATCACTTATAGAGGGAATGTAAAAACCGCTACCCTTGAACTGAATTACAAAACAGAACAGAGTCACACGTTTACAAAACACACTATGGCTGCTTAACGGGAAAGGTGAGGTGGGGTGATGCATAAAACAAGGGTTTCAAATTAGCTCAGATACCGTTCCATAAACCCAATATGTAAGAGACAAGACCTACTCCTTGCTCAGTGAACTGGACCCAACACCCCCTATTCACCGCCCAAGAATATATCTGACTAGTAAGAATCTTAAAACCTATGTATTCATATCTCTCTGTAACTGAGTCAAGTGGGTATAAAGCGGCATAAACACAGCAGTGAAAAGCAGCTAAACCCCATTATAAAAATCAATTACTTTTCAAAACCCGTGAAACAAAGACAGTGAAAGAGAGAGAAATTCTTACAAAATTCGTTCAGGGGCTGTGATGCCACCTGGATTGACCATATCTAGACCCACAGCTGATTGAGACATAAGGGTGGACACTCTTGGGGCTGAGAGGTTTGGTGAGGTTGGGTGAGCAAACGCAGAGCCTTTAAAGTAATACGGCGTGGTACCCATCCCATGGGTCCCAAATCTCCAGGTTCAATGGCATCGTCCTACACTGAAAACATGCATGAGAAACCCCGAAGATGGTACACCGTGTGATCGGGAAAGGTTTCTAAAACGCATCTCATTTCTCATCTCCTTGTGCTCCGGTTCGCCATTCCAGCCGCTTTACTAGCAATCTCCCTCCTTGGAGAATCAGCACCTTTATCCTCCTGTTCTTTACAGGTTGCAATTTGTCCTGAGGATGCACGGGAAGAGGGGGAACCAATGAGAGACTAGCTCTAGGTGTTGGGACAGGCACAGGTCACTCTATTTTCCCATCAGGAAGAAGAATTAACCACAGGCTCAGCCTGCCGCCAGGAACCAGAATACGGCCTGAAGCAATCCTGCGCTTTTGCGGCCAGCTCCCAAGAAAGCGAGTTGAATCATGGAGCTCAGGGGCACTGCAATTCACAAACCTGCAGACTTAGAAATGATAACTCTCGTCCACAAATATATTGAGGGAAGGCAACGAAGAGGATTTGAAAGCAAGGCAGAATTGCAGGAAACAGATTTCAGGAGGTAGATTCGAATTGCCTTTAAAGCACAGGAAAAGCGGCAAAACCTCGACAATGATGCCCTTGGCCAAAAAGGGCGTATGCGTTTTTTCCTGAATATATTCAGGAAAAAAACGCATACGCCCTTTTTGGCCAACCAAGCAACCTGGAAAGGCAAATCAGCGCTACAAAGAAGTCTCGCTTCCCATCGGTCAAAAGGGCCATGCTGAATAAAGTGTCAAAACCAGAAATGCAGGACAGGCCATGGAGAAATGCGAGCCTTGCTACGCTGATGGGCGGGATGTAAATTGCCAACAGCCACTCTGGAGAAGTGTACGGTGTGTCCTGAAACATCTAAAAAACTCAGCTTAGAGAGCATAGGGCACTTCCACTCATGGGCGTATAAATTGGGAAAACTAAAAATCAGCAAGACACAGGCACCCCAAAGTTTTGGGCTACTCTGTTGACAAGAACCTCCACTTCGATACACCTTAAATGTCCCAGGAAAGAAAAGAATGGATAAAGAAGATGTGGTCCTTATATACAATGGAATATCACTCAGCCATGAAATCAATGTCATAAGGCTAGTAGCAGCATGATGAGTGGATTTAGGTATGACGATTCTAAGTGAAATAAGTCACACAGAAAAAGACACTTATCATGAGATATCACTTATAGAGGGAATGTAAAAACCGCTACCCTTGAACTGAATTACAAAACAGAACAGAGTCACACGTTTAGAAAACAGACTATGTCTGCTTAACGGGAAAGGTGAGGTGGGGTGATGCATAAAACAAGGGTTTCAAATTAGCTCAGATACCGTTCCATAAACCCAATATGTAAGAGACAAGACCTACTCCTTGCTCAGTGAACTGGACTCAACACCCCCTATTCACCGCCCAAGAATATATCTGACAAGTAAGAATCTTAAAACCTATATATTGATATCTCTCTGTAAGTGAGTCAAGTGGGTGTAAAGCGGCATAAACGCAGCAGTCAAAAGCAGCTAAACCCCATTATAAAAATCAATTACTTTTCAAAACCCGTGAAACAAAGACAGTGAAAGAGAGAGAAATTCTTACAAAATTCTTTCACGGGCTGTGATGCGACCTGGATTGACCATATCTAGACCCACAGCTGATTGAGACATAAGGGTGGACACTCTTGGGGCTGAGAGGTTTGGTGAGGTTGGGTGAGCAAACGCAGACCCTTTAAAGTAATATAGCGTGGTACCCATCCCATGGGTCCCAAATCTCCAGGTTCAAGGGCATCGTCCTACACTGAAAACATGCATGAGAAACCCCGAAGATGGTACACCGTGTGATCGGGAAAGGTTGCTAAAACGCACCTCATTTCTCATCTCCTTGTGCTCCGGTTCGCCATTCCAGCCGCTTTACTAGCAATCTCCCTCCTTGGAGAATCAGCACCTTTATCCTCCTGTTCTTTACAGGTTGCAATTTGTCCTGAGGATGCACGGGAAGAGGGGGAACCAATGAGAGACTAGCTCTAGGTGTTGGGACAGGCACAGGTCACTCTATTTTCCCATCAGGAAGAAGAATTAACCACAGGCTCAGCCTGCCGCCAGGAACCAGAATACGGCCTGAAGCAATCCTGCGCTTTTGCGGCCAGCTCCCAAGAAAGCGAGTTGAATCATGGAGCTCAGGGGCACTGCAATTCACAAACCTGCAGACTTAGAAATGATAACTCTCGTCCACAAATATATTGAGGGAAGGCAACGAAGAGGATTTGAAAGCAAGGCAGAATTGCAGGAAACAGATTTCAGGAGGTAGATACGAATCGCCTTTAAAGCACAGGAAAAGCGGCAAAACCTCGACAATGATGCCCTTGGCCAAAAAGGGCGTATGCGTTTTTTCCTGAATATATTCAGGAAAAAAACGCATACGCCCTTTTTGGCCAACCAAGCAACCTGGAAAGGCAAATCAGCGCTACAAAGAAGTCTCGCTTCCCATCGGTCAAAAGGGCCATGCTGAATAAAGTGTCAAAACCAGAAATGCAGGACAGGCCATGGAGAAATGCGAGCCTTGCTACGCTGATGGGCGGGATGTAAATTGCCAACAGCCACTCTGGAGAAGTGTACGGTGTGTCCTGAAACATCTAAAAAACTCAGCTTAGAGAGCATAGGGCACTTCCACTCATGGGCGTATAAATTGGGAAAACTAAAAATCAGCAAGACACAGGCACCCCAAAGTTTTGGGCTACTCTGTTGACAAGAACCTCCACTTCGATACACCTTAAATGTCCCAGGAAAGAAAAGAATGGATAAAGAAGATGTGGTCCTTATATACAATGGAATATCACTCAGCCATGAAATCAATGTCATAAGGCTAGTAGCAGCATGATGAGTGGATTTAGGTATGACGATTCTAAGTGAAATAAGTCACACAGAAAAAGACACTTATCATGAGATATCACTTATAGAGGGAATGTAAAAACCGCTACCCTTGAACTGAATTACAAAACAGAACAGAGTCACACGTTTAGAAAACAGACTATGTCTGCTTAACGGGAAAGGTGAGCTGGGGTGATGCATAAAACAAGGGTTTCAAATTAGCTCAGATACCGTTCCATAAACCCAATATGTAAGAGACAAGACCTACTCCTTGCTCAGTGAACTGGACTCAACACCCCCTATTCACCGCCCAAGAATATATCTGACAAGTAAGAATCTTAAAACCTATATATTGATATCTCTCTGTAAGTGAGTCAAGTGGGTGTAAAGCGGCATAAACGCAGCAGTCAAAAGCAGCTAAACCCCATTATAAAAATCAATTACTTTTCAAAACCCGTGAAACAAAGACAGTGAAAGAGAGAGAAATTCTTACAAAATTCGTTCAGGGGCTGTGATGCCACCTGGATTGACCATATCTAGACCCACAGCTGATTGAGACATAAGGGTGGACACTCGTGGGGCTGAGAGGTTTGGTGAGGTTGGGTGAGCAAACGCAGACCCTTTAAAGAAATACGGCGTGGTACCCATCCCATGGGTCCCAAATCTCCAGGTTCAAGGGCATCGTCCTACACTGAAAACATGCATGAGAAACCCCGAAGATGGTACACCGTGTGATCGGGAAAGGTTGCTAAAACGCACCTCATTTCTCATCTCCTTGTGCTCCGGTTCGCCATTCCAGCCGCTTTACTAGCAATCTCCCTCCTTGGAGAATCAGCACCTTTATCTTCCTGTTCCGTACAGGTTGCAATTTGTCCTGAGGATGCACGGGAAGAGGGGGAACCAATGAGAGACTAGCTCTAGGTGTTGCGACAGGCACAGGTGACACTATTTTCCCATCAGGAAGAAGAATTAACCACAGGCTCAGCCTGCCGCCAGGAACCAGAATACGGCCTGAAGCAATCCTGCGCTTTTGCGGCCAGCTCCCAAGAAAGCGAATTGAATCATGGAGCTCAGGGGCACTGCAATTCACAAACCTGCAGACTTAGAAATGATAACTCTCGTCCACAAATATATTGAGGGAAGGCAACGAAGAGGATTTGAAAGCAAGGCAGAATTGCAGGAAACAGATTTCAGGAGGTAGATTCGAATCGCCTTTAAAGCACAGGAAAAGCGGCAAAACCTCGACAATGATGCCCTTGGCCAAAAAGGGCGTATGCGTTTTTTCCTGAATATATTCAGGAAAAAACGCATACGCCCTTTTTGGCCAACCAAGCAACCTGGAAAGGCAAATCAGCGCTACAAAGAAGTCTTGCTTCCCATCGGTCAAAAGGGCCATGCTGAATAAAGTGTCAAAACCAGAAATGCAGGACAGGCCATGGAGAAATGGGAGCCTTGTTACGCTGATGGGCGGGATGTAAATTGCCAACAGCCACTCTGGAGAAGTGTACGGTGTGTCCTGAAACATCTAAAAAACTCAGCTTAGAGAGCATAGGGCCCTTCCACTCATGGGCGTATAAATTGGGAAAAGTAAAAATCAGCAAGACACAGGCACCCCAAAGTTTTGGGCTACTCTGTTGACAAGAACCTCCACTTCGATACACCTTAAATATCCCAGGAAAGAGAAGAATGGATAAAGAAGATGTGGTCCTTATATACAATGGAATATCACTCAGCCATGAAATCAATGTCATAAGGCTAGTAGCAGCATGATGAGTGGATTTAGGTATGACGATTCTAAGTGAAATAAGTCACACAGAAAAAGACCCTTATCATGAGATATCACTTATAGAGGGAATGTAAAAACCGCTACCCTTGAACTGAATTACAAAACAGAACAGAGTCACACGTTTAGAAAACAGACTATGGCTGCTTAACGGGAAAGGTGAGGTGGGGTGATGCATAAAACAAGGGTTTCAAATTAGCTCAGATACCGTTCCATAAACCCAATATGTAAGAGACAAGACCTACTCCTTGCTCAGTGAACTGGACTCAACACCCCCTATTCACCGCCCAAGAATATATCTGACTAGTAAGAATCTTAAAACCTATATATTGATATCTCTCTGTAAGTGAGTCAAGTGGGTGTAAAGCGGCATAAACGCAGCAGTGAAAAGCAGCTAAACCCCATTATAAAAATCAATTACTTTTCAAAACCTGTGAAACAAAGACAGTGAAAGAGAGAGAAATTCTTACAAAATTCTTTCAGGGGCTGTGATGAGACCTGGATTGACCATATCTAGACCCACAGCTGATTGAGACATAAGGGTGGACACTCTTGGGGCTGAGAGGTTTGGTGAGGTTGGGTGAGCAAACGCAGACCCTTTAAAGTAATATAGCGTGGTACCCATCCCATGGGTCCCAAATCTCCAGGTTCAAGGGCATCGTCCTACACTGAAAACATGCATGAGAAACCCCGAAGATGGTACACCGTGTGATCGGGAAAGGTTGCTAAAACGCACCTCATTTCTCATCTCCTTGTGCTCCGGTTCGCCATTCCAGCCGCTTTACTAGCAATCTCCCTCCTTGGAGAATCAGCACCTTTATCCTCCTGTTCTTTACAGGTTGCAATTTGTCCTGAGGATGCACGGGAAGAGGGGGAACCAATGAGAGACTAGCTCTAGGTGTTGGGACAGGCACAGGTCACTCTATTTTCCCATCAGGAAGAAGAATTAACCACAGGCTCAGCCTGCCGCCAGGAACCAGAATACGGCCTGAAGCAATCCTGCGCTTTTGCGGCCAGCTCCCAAGAAAGCGAGTTGAATCATGGAGCTCAGGGGCACTGCAATTCACAAACCTGCAGACTTAGAAATGATAACTCTCGTCCACAAATATATTGAGGGAAGGCAACGAAGAGGATTTGAAAGCAAGGCAGAATTGCAGGAAACAGATTTCAGGAGGTAGATTCGAATCGCCTTTAAAGCACAGGAAAAGCGGCAAAACCTCGACAATGATGCCCTTGGCCAAAAAGGGCGTATGCGTTTTTTCCTGAATATATTCAGGAAAAAACGCATACGCCCTTTTTGGCCAACCAAGCAACCTGGAAAGGCAAATCAGCGCTACAAAGAAGTCTCGCTTCCCATCGGTCAAAAGGGCCATGCTGAATAATGTGTCAAAACCAGAAATGTAGGACAGGCCATGGAGAAATGCGAGCCTTGCTACGCTGATGGGCGGGATGTAAATTGCCAACAGCCACTCTGGAGAAGTGTACGGTGTGTCCTGAAACATCTAAAAAACTCAGCTTAGAGAGCATAGGGCACTTCCACTCATGGGCGTATAAATTGGGAAAACTAAAAATCAGCAAGACACAGGCACCCCAAAGTTTTGGGCTACTCTGTTGACAAGAACCTCCACTTCGATACACCTTAAATGTCCCAGGAAAGAAAAGAATGGATAAAGAAGATGTGGTCCTTATATACAATGGAATATCACTCAGCCATGAAATCAATGTCATAAGGCTAGTAGCAGCATGATGAGTGGATTTAGGTATGACGATTCTAAGTGAAATAAGTCACACAGAAAAAGACACTTATCATGAGATATCACTTATAGAGGGAATGTAGAAACCGCTACCCTTGAACTGAATTACAAAACAGAACAGAGTCACACGTTTAGAAAACAGACTATGTCTGCTTAACGGGAAAGGTGAGCTGGGGTGATGCATAAAACAAGGGTTTCAAATTAGCTCAGATACCGTTCCATAAACCCAATATGTAAGAGACAAGACCTACTCCTTGCTCAGTGAACTGGACTCAACACCCCCTATTCACCGCCCAAGAATATATCTGACAAGTAAGAATCTTAAAACCTATATATTGATATCTCTCTGTAAGTGAGTCAAGTGGGTGTAAAGCGGCATAAACGCAGCAGTCAAAAGCAGCTAAACCCCATTATAAAAATCAATTACTTTTCAAAACCCGTGAAACAAAGACAGTGAAAGAGAGAGAAATTCTTACAAAATTCGTTCAGGGGCTGTGATGCCACCTGGATTGACCATATCTAGACCCACAGCTGATTGAGACATAAGGGTGGACACTCTTGGGGCTGAGAGGTTTGGTGAGGTTGGGTGAGCAAACGCAGACCCTTTAAAGCAATACGGCGTGGTACCCATCCCATGGGTCCCAAATCTCCAGGTTCAAGGGCATCGTCCTACACTGAAAACATGCATGAGAAACCCCGAAGATGGTACACCGTGTGATCGGGAAAGGTTGCTAAAACGCACCTCATTTCTCATCTCCTTGTGCTCCGGTTCGCCATTCCAGCCGCTTTACTAGCAATCTCCCTCCTTGGAGAATCAGCACCTTTATCTTCCTGTTCCGTACAGGTTGCAATTTGTCCTGAGGATGCACGGGAAGAGGGGGAACCAATGAGAGACTAGCTCTAGGTGTTGGGACAGGCACAGGTCACTCTATTTTCCCATCAGGAAGAAGAATTAACCACAGGCTCAGCCTGCCGCCAGGAACCAGAATACGGCCTGAAGCAATCCTGCGCTTTTGCAGCCAGCTCCCAAGAAAGCGAGTTAAAGAATGGAGCTCAGGGGCACTGCAATTCACAAACCTGCAGACTTAGAAATGATAACTCTCGTCCACAAATATATTGAGGGAAGGCAACGAAGAGGATTTGAAAGCAAGGCAGAATTGCAGGAAACAGATTTCAGGAGGTAGATTCGAATCGCCTTTAAAGCACAGGAAAAGCGGCAAAACCTCGACAATGATGCCCTTGGCCAAAAAGGGCGTATGCGTTTTTTCCTGAATATATTCAGGAAAAAACGCATACGCCCTTTTTGGCCAACCAAGCAACCTGGAAAGGCAAATCAGCGCTACAAAGAAGTCTTGCTTCCCATCGGTCAAAAGGGCCATGCTGAATAAAGTGTCAAAACCAGAAATGCAGGACAGGCCATGGAGAAATGGGAGCCTTGCTACGCTGATGGGCGGGATGTAAATTGCCAACAGCCACTCTGGAGAAGTGTACGGTGTGTCCTGAAACATCTAAAAAACTCAGCTTAGAGAGCATAGGGCCCTTCCACTCATGGGCGTATAAATTGGGAAAACTAAAAATCAGCAAGACACAGGCACCCCAAAGTTTTGGGCTACTCTGTTGACAAGAACCTCCACTTCGTTACACCTTAAATATCCCAGGAAAGAGAAGAATGGATAAAGAAGATGTGGTCCTTATATACAATGGAATATCACTCAGCCATGAAATCAATGTCATAAGGCTAGTAGCAGCATGATGAGTGGATTTAGGTATGACGATTCTAAGTGAAATAAGTCACACAGAAAAAGACACTTATCATGAGATATCACTTATAGAGGGAATGTAAAAACCGCTACCCTTGAACTGAATTACAAAACAGAACAGAGTCACACGTTTAGAAAACACACTATGTCTGCTTAACGGGAAAGGTGAGGTGGGGTGATGCATAAAACAAGGGTTTCAAATTAGCTCAGATACCGTTCCATAAACCCAATATGTAAGAGACAAGACCTACTCCTTGCTCAGTGAACTGGACTCAACACCCCGTATTCACCGCCCAAGAATATATCTGACAAGTAAGAATCTTAAAACCTATATATTGATATCTCTCTGTAAGTGAGTCAAGTGGGTGTAAAGCGGCATAAACGCAGCAGTGAAAAGCAGCTAAACCCCATTATAAAAATCAATTACTTTTCAAAACCCGTGAAACAAAGACAGTGAAAGAGAGAGAAATTCTTACAAAATTCTTTCAGGGGCTGTGATGCGACCTGGATTGACCATATCTAGACCCACAGCTGATTGAGACATAAGGGTGGACACTCTTGGGGCTGAGAGGTTTGGTGAGGTTGGGTGAGCAAACGCAGACCCTTTAAAGTAATATAGCGTGGTACCCATCCCATGGGTCCCAAATCTCCAGGTTCAAGGGCATCGTCCTACACTGAAAACATGCATGAGAAACCCCGAAGATGGTACACCGTGTGATCGGGAAAGGTTTCTAAAACGCGCCTCATTTCTCATCTCCTTGTGCTCCGGTTCGCCATTCCAGCCGCTTTACTAGCAATCTCCCTCCTTGGAGAATCAGCACCTTTATCCTCCTGTTCTTTACAGGTTGCAATTTGTCCTGAGGATGCACGGGAAGAGGGGGAACCAATGAGAGACTAGCTCTAGGTGTTGGGACAGGCACAGGTCACTCTATTTTCCCATCAGGAAGAAGAATTAACCACAGGCTCAGCCTGCCGCCAGGAACCAGAATACGGCCTGAAGCAATCCTGCGCTTTTGCGGCCAGCTCCCAAGAAAGCGAGTTGAATCATGGAGCTCAGGGGCACTGCAATTCACAAACCTGCAGACTTAGAAATGATAACTCTCGTCCACAAATATATTGAGGGAAGGCAACGAAGAGGATTTGAAAGCAAGGCAGAATTGCAGGAAACAGATTTCAGGAGGTAGATTCGAATCGCCTTTAAAGCACAGGAAAAGCGGCAAAACCTCGACAATGATGCCCTTGGCCAAAAAGGGCGTATGCGTTTTTTCCTGAATATATTCAGGAAAAAACGCATACGCCCTTTTTGGCCAACCAAGCAACCTGGAAAGGCAAATCAGCGCTACAAAGAAGTCTCGCTTCCCATCGGTCAAAAGGGCCATGCTGAATAAAGTGTCAAAACCAGAAATGCAGGACAGGCCATGGAGAAATGCGAGCCTTGCTACGCTGATGGGCGGGATGTAAATTGCCAACAGCCACTCTGGAGAAGTGTACGGTGTGTCCTGAAACATCTAAAAAACTCAGCTTAGAGAGCATAGGGCACTTCCACTCATGGGCGTATAAATTGGGAAAACTAAAAATCAGCAAGACACAGGCACCCCAAAGTTTTGGGCTACTCTGTTGACAAGAACCTCCACTTCGATACACCTTAAATGTCCCAGGAAAGAAAAGAATGGATAAAGAAGATGTGGTCCTTATATACAATGGAATATCACTCAGCCATGAAATCAATGTCATAAGGCTAGTAGCAGCATGATGAGTGGATTTAGGTATGACGATTCTAAGTGAAATAAGTCACACAGAAAAAGACACTTATCATGAGATATCACTTATAGAGGGAATGTAAAAACCGCTACCCTTGAACTGAATTACAAAACAGAACAGAGTCACACGTTTAGAAAACAGACTATGTCTGCTTAACGGGAAAGGTGAGCTGGGGTGATGCATAAAACAAGGGTTTCAAATTAGCTCAGATACCGTTCCATAAACCCAATATGTAAGAGACAAGACCTACTCCTTGCTCAGTGAACTGGACTCAACACCCCCTATTCACCGCCCAAGAATATATCTGACAAGTAAGAATCTTAAAACCTATATATTGATATCTCTCTGTAAGTGAGTCAAGTGGGTGTAAAGCGGCATAAACGCAGCAGTCAAAAGCAGCTAAACCCCATTATAAAAATCAATTACTTTTCAAAACCCGTGAAACAAAGACAGTGAAAGAGAGAGAAATTCTTACAAAATTCTTTCACGGGCTGTGATGCGACCTGGATTGACCATATCTAGACCCACAGCTGATTGAGACATAAGGGTGGACACTCTTGGGGCTGAGAGGTTTGGTGAGGTTGGGTGAGCAAACGCAGACCCTTTAAATTAATATAGCGTGGTACCCATACCATGGGTCCCAAATCTCCAGGTTCAAGGGCATCGTCCTACACTGAAAACATGCATGAGAAACCCCGAAGATGGTACACCGTGTGATTGGGAAAGGTTGCTAAAACGCACCTCATTTCTCATCTCCTTGTGCTCCAGTTCGCCATTCCAGCCGCTTTACTAGCAATCTCCCTCCTTGGAGAATCAGCACCTTTATCCTCCTGTTCTTTACAGGTTGCAATTTGTCCTGAGGATGCACGGGAAGAGGGGGAACCAATGAGAGACTAGCTCTAGGTGTTGGGACAGGCACAGGTCACTCTATTTTCCCATCAGGAAGAAGAATTAACCACAGGCTCAGCCTGCCGCCAGGAACCAGAATACGGCCTGAAGCAATCCTGCGCTTTTGCGGCCAGCTCCCAAGAAAGCGAGTTGAATCATGGAGCTCAGGGGCACTGCAATTCACAAACCTGCAGACTTAGAAATGATAACTCTCGTCCACAAATATATTGAGGGAAGGCAACGAAGAGGATTTGAAAGCAAGGCAGAATTGCAGGAAACAGATTTCAGGAGGTAGATACGAATCGCCTTTAAAGCACAGGAAAAGCGGCAAAACCTCGACAATGATGCCCTTGGCCAAAAAGGGCGTATGCGTTTTTTCCTGAATATATTCAGGAAAAAAACGCATACGCCCTTTTTGGCCAACCAAGCAACCTGGAAAGGCAAATCAGCGCTACAAAGAAGTCTCGCTTCCCATCGGTCAAAAGGGCCATGCTGAATAAAGTGTCAAAACCAGAAATGCAGGACAGGCCATGGAGAAATGCGAGCCTTGCTACGCTGATGGGCGGGATGTAAATTGCCAACAGCCACTCTGGAGAAGTGTACGGTGTGTCCTGAAACATCTAAAAAACTCAGCTTAGAGAGCATAGGGCACTTCCACTCATGGGCGTATAAATTGGGAAAACTAAAAATCAGCAAGACACAGGCACCCCAAAGTTTTGGGCTACTCTGTTGACAAGAACCTCCACTTCGATACACCTTAAATGTCCCAGGAAAGAAAAGAATGGATAAAGAAGATGTGGTCCTTATATACAATGGAATATCACTCAGCCATGAAATCAATGTCATAAGGCTAGTAGCAGCATGATGAGTGGATTTAGGTATGACGATTCTAAGTGAAATAAGTCACACAGAAAAAGACACTTATCATGAGATATCACTTATAGAGGGAATGTAAAAACCGCTACCCTTGAACTGAATTACAAAACAGAACAGAGTCACACGTTTAGAAAACAGACTATGTCTGCTTAACGGGAAAGGTGAGCTGGGGTGATGCATAAAACAAGGGTTTCAAATTAGCTCAGATACCGTTCCATAAACCCAATATGTAAGAGACAAGACCTACTCCTTGCTCAGTGAACTGGACTCAACACCCCCTATTCACCGCCCAAGAATATATCTGACAAGTAAGAATCTTAAAACCTATATATTGATATCTCTCTGTAAGTGAGTCAAGTGGGTGTAAAGCGGCATAAACGCAGCAGTCAAAAGCAGCTAAACCCCATTATAAAAATCAATTACTTTTCAAAACCCGTGAAACAAAGACAGTGAAAGAGAGAGAAATTCTTACAAAATTCGTTCAGGGGCTGTGATGCCACCTGGATTGACCATATCTAGACCCACAGCTGATTGAGACATAAGGGTGGACACTCTTGGGGCTGAGAGGTTTGGTGAGGTTGGGTGAGCAAACGCAGACCCTTTAAAGAAATACGGCGTGGTACCCATCCCATGGGTCCCAAATCTCCAGGTTCAAGGGCATCGTCCTACACTGAAAACATGCATGAGAAACCCCGAAGATGGTACACCGTGTGATCGGGAAAGGTTGCTAAAACGCACCTCATTTCTCATCTCCTTGTGCTCCGGTTCGCCATTCCAGCCGCTTTACTAGCAATCTCCCTCCTTGGAGAATCAGCACCTTTATCCTCCTGTTCTTTACAGGTTGCAATTTGTCCTGAGGATGCACGGGAAGAGGGGGAACCAATGAGAGACTAGCTCTAGGTGTTGGGACAGGCACAGGTCACTCTATTTTCCCATCAGGAAGAAGAATTAACCACAGGCTCAGCCTGCCGCCAGGAACCAGAATACGGCCTGAAGCAATCCTGCGCTTTTGCGGCCAGCTCCCAAGAAAGCGAGTTGAATCATGGAGCTCAGGGGCACTGCAATTCACAAACCTGCAGACTTAGAAATGATAACTCTCGTCCACAAATATATTGAGGGAAGGCAACGAAGAGGATTTGAAAGCAAGGCAGAATTGCAGGAAACAGATTTCAGGAGGTAGATTCGAATCGCCTTTAAAGCACAGGAAAAGCGGCAAAACCTCGACAATGATGCCCTTGGCCAAAAAGGGCGTATGCGTTTTTTCCTGAATATATTCAGGAAAAAACGCATACGCCCTTTTTGGCCAACCAAGCAACCTGGAAAGGCAAATCAGCGCTACAAAGAAGTCTCGCTTCCCATCGGTCAAAAGGGCCATGCTGAATAAAGTGTCAAAACCAGAAATGTAGGACAGGCCATGGAGAAATGCGAGCCTTGCTACGCTGATGGGCGGGATGTAAATTGCCAACAGCCACTCTGGAGAAGTGTACGGTGTGTCCTGAAACATCTAAAAAACTCAGCTTAGAGAGCATAGGGCCCTTCCACTCATGGGCGTATAAATTGGGAAAACTAAAAATCAGCAAGACACAGGCACCCCAAAGTTTTGGGCTACTCTGTTGACAAGAACCTCCACTTCGATACACCTTAAATATCCCAGGAAAGAGAAGAATGGATAAAGAAGATGTGGTCCTTATATACAATGGAATATCACTCAGCCATGAAATCAATGTCATAAGGCTAGTAGCAGCATGATGAGTGGATTTAGGTATGACGATTCTAAGTGAAATAAGTCACACAGAAAAAGACACTTATCATGAGATATCACTTATAGAGGGAATGTAGAAACCGCTACCCTTGAACTGAATTACAAAACAGAACAGAGTCACACGTTTAGAAAACAGACTATGTCTGCTTAACGGGAAAGGTGAGGTGGGGTGATGCATAAAACAAGGGTTTCAAATTAGCTCAGATACCGTTCCATAAACCCAATATGTAAGAGACAAGACCTACTCCTTGCTCAGTGAACTGGACTCAACACCCCCTATTCACCGCCCAAGAATATATCTGACAAGTAAGAATCTTAAAACCTATATATTGATATCTCTCTGTAAGTGAGTCAAGTGGGTGTAAAGCGGCATAAACGCAGCAGTCAAAAGCAGCTAAACCCCATTATAAAAATCAATTACTTTTCAAAACCCGTGAAACAAAGACAGTGAAAGAGAGAGAAATTCTTACAAAATTCTTTCACGGGCTGTGATGCGACCTGGATTGACCATATCTAGACCCACAGCTGATTGAGACATAAGGGTGGACACTCTTGGGGCTGAGAGGTTTGGTGAGGTTGGGTGAGCAAACGCAGACCCTTTAAAGTAATATAGCGTGGTACCCATCCCATGGGTCCCAAATCTCCAGGTTCAAGGGCATCGTCCTACACTGAAAACATGCATGAGAAACCCCGAAGATGGTACACCGTGTGATCGGGAAAGGTTGCTAAAACGCACCTCATTTCTCATCTCCTTGTGCTCCGGTTCGCCATTCCAGCCGCTTTACTAGCAATCTCCCTCCTTGGAGAATCAGCACCTTTATCCTCCTGTTCTTTACAGGTTGCAATTTGTCCTGAGGATGCACGGGAAGAGGGGGAACCAATGAGAGACTAGCTCTAGGTGTTGGGACAGGCACAGGTCACTCTATTTTCCCATCAGGAAGAAGAATTAACCACAGGCTCAGCCTGCCGCCAGGAACCAGAATACGGCCTGAAGCAATCCTGCGCTTTTGCGGCCAGCTCCCAAGAAAGCGAGTTGAATCATGGAGCTCAGGGGCACTGCAATTCACAAACCTGCAGACTTAGAAATGATAACTCTCGTCCACAAATATATTGAGGGAAGGCAACGAAGAGGATTTGAAAGCAAGGCAGAATTGCAGGAAACAGATTTCAGGAGGTAGATACGAATCGCCTTTAAAGCACAGGAAAAGCGGCAAAACCTCGACAATGATGCCCTTGGCCAAAAAGGGCGTATGCGTTTTTTCCTGAATATATTCAGGAAAAAAACGCATACGCCCTTTTTGGCCAACCAAGCAACCTGGAAAGGCAAATCAGCGCTACAAAGAAGTCTCGCTTCCCATCGGTCAAAAGGGCCATGCTGAATAAAGTGTCAAAACCAGAAATGCAGGACAGGCCATGGAGAAATGCGAGCCTTGCTACGCTGATGGGCGGGATGTAAATTGCCAACAGCCACTCTGGAGAAGTGTACGGTGTGTCCTGAAACATCTAAAAAACTCAGCTTAGAGAGCATAGGGCACTTCCACTCATGGGCGTATAAATTGGGAAAACTAAAAATCAGCAAGACACAGGCACCCCAAAGTTTTGGGCTACTCTGTTGACAAGAACCTCCACTTCGATACACCTTAAATGTCCCAGGAAAGAAAAGAATGGATAAAGAAGATGTGGTCCTTATATACAATGGAATATCACTCAGCCATGAAATCAATGTCATAAGGCTAGTAGCAGCATGATGAGTGGATTTAGGTATGACGATTCTAAGTGAAATAAGTCACACAGAAAAAGACACTTATCATGAGATATCACTTATAGAGGGAATGTAAAAACCGCTACCCTTGAACTGAATTACAAAACAGAACAGAGTCACACGTTTAGAAAACAGACTATGTCTGCTTAACGGGAAAGGTGAGCTGGGGTGATGCATAAAACAAGGGTTTCAAATTAGCTCAGATACCGTTCCATAAACCCAATATGTAAGAGACAAGACCTACTCCTTGCTCAGTGAACTGGACTCAACACCCCCTATTCACCGCCCAAGAATATATCTGACAAGTAAGAATCTTAAAACCTATATATTGATATCTCTCTGTAAGTGAGTCAAGTGGGTGTAAAGCGGCATAAACGCAGCAGTCAAAAGCAGCTAAACCCCATTATAAAAATCAATTACTTTTCAAAACCCGTGAAACAAAGACAGTGAAAGAGAGAGAAATTCTTACAAAATTCGTTCAGGGGCTGTGATGCCACCTGGATTGACCATATCTAGACCCACAGCTGATTGAGACATAAGGGTGGACACTCTTGGGGCTGAGAGGTTTGGTGAGGTTGGGTGAGCAAACGCAGACCCTTTAAAGAAATACGGCGTGGTACCCATCCCATGGGTCCCAAATCTCCAGGTTCAAGGGCATCGTCCTACACTGAAAACATGCATGAGAAACCCCGAAGATGGTACACCGTGTGATCGGGAAAGGTTGCTAAAACGCACCTCATTTCTCATCTCCTTGTGCTCCGGTTCGCCATTCCAGCCGCTTTACTAGCAATCTCCCTCCTTGGAGAATCAGCACCTTTATCTTCCTGTTCCGTACAGGTTGCAATTTGTCCTGAGGATGCACGGGAAGAGGGGGAACCAATGAGAGACTAGCTCTAGGTGTTGCGACAGGCACAGGTGACACTATTTTCCCATCAGGAAGAAGAATTAACCACAGGCTCAGCCTGCCGCCAGGAACCAGAATACGGCCTGAAGCAATCCTGCGCTTTTGCGGCCAGCTCCCAAGAAAGCGAATTGAATCATGGAGCTCAGGGGCACTGCAATTCACAAACCTGCAGACTTAGAAATGATAACTCTCGTCCACAAATATATTGAGGGAAGGCAACGAAGAGGATTTGAAAGCAAGGCAGAATTGCAGGAAACAGATTTCAGGAGGTAGATTCGAATCGCCTTTAAAGCACAGGAAAAGCGGCAAAACCTCGACAATGATGCCCTTGGCCAAAAAGGGCGTATGCGTTTTTTCCTGAATATATTCAGGAAAAAACGCATACGCCCTTTTTGGCCAACCAAGCAACCTGGAAAGGCAAATCAGCGCTACAAAGAAGTCTTGCTTCCCATCGGTCAAAAGGGCCATGCTGAATAAAGTGTCAAAACCAGAAATGCAGGACAGGCCATGGAGAAATGGGAGCCTTGTTACGCTGATGGGCGGGATGTAAATTGCCAACAGCCACTCTGGAGAAGTGTACGGTGTGTCCTGAAACATCTAAAAAACTCAGCTTAGAGAGCATAGGGCCCTTCCACTCATGGGCGTATAAATTGGGAAAAGTAAAAATCAGCAAGACACAGGCACCCCAAAATTTTGGGCTACTCTGTTGACAAGAACCTCCACTTCGATACACCTTAAATATCCCAGGAAAGAGAAGAATGGATAAAGAAGATGTGGTCCTTATATACAATGGAATATCACTCAGCCATGAAATCAATGTCATAAGGCTAGTAGCAGCATGATGAGTGGATTTAGGTATGACGATTCTAAGTGAAATAAGTCACACAGAAAAAGACCCTTATCATGAGATATCACTTATAGAGGGAATGTAAAAACCGCTACCCTTGAACTGAATTACAAAACAGAACAGAGTCACACGTTTAGAAAACAGACTATGGCTGCTTAACGGGAAAGGTGAGGTGGGGTGATGCATAAAACAAGGGTTTCAAATTAGCTCAGATACCGTTCCATAAACCCAATATGTAAGAGACAAGACCTACTCCTTGCTCAGTGAACTGGACTCAACACCCCCTATTCACCGCCCAAGAATATATCTGACTAGTAAGAATCTTAAAACCTATATATTGATATCTCTCTGTAAGTGAGTCAAGTGGGTGTAAAGCGGCATAAACGCAGCAGTGAAAAGCAGCTAAACCCCATTATAAAAATCAATTACTTTTCAAAACCTGTGAAACAAAGACAGTGAAAGAGAGAGAAATTCTTACAAAATTCTTTCAGGGGCTGTGATGCGACCTGGATTGACCATATCTAGACCCACAGCTGATTGAGACATAAGGGTGGACACTCTTGGGGCTGAGAGGTTTGGTGAGGTTGGGTGAGCAAACGCAGACCCTTTAAAGTAATATAGCGTGGTACCCATCCCATGGGTCCCAAATCTCCAGGTTCAAGGGCATCGTCCTACACTGAAAACATGCATGAGAAACCCCGAAGATGGTACACCGTGTGATCGGGAAAGGTTGCTAAAACGCACCTCATTTCTCATCTCCTTGTGCTCCGGTTCGCCATTCCAGCCGCTTTACTAGCAATCTCCCTCCTTGGAGAATCAGCACCTTTATCCTCCTGTTCTTTACAGGTTGCAATTTGTCCTGAGGATGCACGGGAAGAGGGGGAACCAATGAGAGACTAGCTCTAGGTGTTGGGACAGGCACAGGTCACTCTATTTTCCCATCAGGAAGAAGAATTAACCACAGGCTCAGCCTGCCGCCAGGAACCAGAATACGGCCTGAAGCAATCCTGCGCTTTTGCGGCCAGCTCACAAGAAAGCGAGTTGAATCATGGAGCTCAGGGGCACTGCAATTCACAAACCTGCAGACTTAGAAATGATAACTCTCGTCCACAAATATATTGAGGGAAGGCAACGAAGAGGATTTGAAAGCAAGGCAGAATTGCAGGAAACAGATTTCAGGAGGTAGATTCGAATCGCCTTTAAAGCACAGGAAAAGCGGCAAAACCTCGACAATGATGCCCTTGGCCAAAAAGGGCGTATGCGTTTTTTCCTGAATATATTCAGGAAAAAACGCATACGCCCTTTTTGGCCAACCAAGCAACCTGGAAAGGCAAATCAGCGCTACAAAGAAGTCTTGCTTCCCATCGGTCAAAAGGGCCATGCTGAATAAAGTGTCAAAACCAGAAATGCAGGACAGGCCATGGAGAAATGGGAGCCTTGCTACGCTGATGGGCGGGATGTAAATTGCCAACAGCCACTCTGGAGAAGTGTACGGTGTGTCCTGAAACATCTAAAAAACTCAGCTTAGAGAGCATAGGGCCCTTCCACTCATGGGCGTATAAATTGGAAAACTAAAAATCAGCAAGACACAGGCACCCCAAAGTTTTGGGCTACTCTGTTGACAAGAACCTCCACTTCGATACACCTTAAATATCCCAGGAAAGAGAAGAATGGATAAAGAAGATGTGGTCCTTATATACAATGGAATATCACTCAGCCATGAAATCAATGTCATAAGGCTAGTAGCAGCATGATGAGTGGATTTAGGTATGACGATTCTAAGTGAAATAAGTCACACAGAAAAAGACCCTTATCATGAGATATCACTTATAGAGGGAATGTAAAAACCGCTACCCTTGAACTGAATTACAAAACAGAACAGAGTCACACGTTTAGAAAACAGACTATGGCTGCTTAACGGGAAAGGTGAGGTGGGGTGATGCATAAAACAAGGGTTTCAAATTAGCTCAGATACCGTTCCATAAACCCAATATGTAAGAGACAAGACCTACTCCTTGCTCAGTGAACTGGACTCAACACCCCCTATTCACCGCCCAAGAATATATCTGACAAGTAAGAATCTTAAAACCTATATATTGATATCTCTCTGTAAGTGAGTCAAGTGGGTGTAAAGCGGCATAAACGCAGCAGTGAAAAGCAGCTAAACCCCATTATAAAAATCAATTACTTTTCAAAACCCGTGAAACAAAGACAGTGAAAGAGAGAGAAATTCTTACAAAATTCTTTCAGGGGCTGTGATGCGACCTGGATTGACCATATCTAGACCCACAGCTGATTGAGACATAAGGGTGGACACTCTTGGGGCTGAGAGGTTTGGTGAGGTTGGGTGAGCAAACGCAGACCCTTTAAAGTAATATAGCGTGGTACCCATCCCATGGGTCCCAAATCTCCAGGTTCAAGGGCATCGTCCTACACTGAAAACATGCATGAGAAACCCCGAAGATGGTACACCGTGTGATCGGGAAAGGTTGCTAAAACGCACCTCATTTCTCATCTCCTTGTGCTCCGGTTCGCCATTCCAGCCGCTTTACTAGCAATCTCCCTCCTTGGAGAATCAGCACCTTTATCCTCCTGTTCTTTACAGGTTGCAATTTGTCCTGAGGATGCACGGGAAGAGGGGGAACCAATGAGAGACTAGCTCTAGGTGTTGGGACAGGCACAGGTCACTCTATTTTCCCATCAGGAAGAAGAATTAACCACAGGCTCAGCCTGCCGCCAGGAACCAGAATACGGCCTGAAGCAATCCTGCGCTTTTGCGGCCAGCTCCCAAGAAAGCGAGTTGAATCATGGAGCTCAGGGGCACTGCAATTCACAAACCTGCAGACTTAGAAATGATAACTCTCGTCCACAAATATATTGAGGGAAGGCAACGAAGAGGATTTGAAAGCAAGGCAGAATTGCAGGAAACAGATTTCAGGAGGTAGATTCGAATCGCCTTTAAAGCACAGGAAAAGCGGCAAAACCTCGACAATGATGCCCTTGGCCAAAAAGGGCGTATGCGTTTTTTCCTGAATATATTCAGGAAAAAACGCATACGCCCTTTTTGGCCAACCAAGCAACCTGGAAAGGCAAATCAGCGCTACAAAGAAGTCTCGCTTCCCATCGGTCAAAAGGGCCATGCTGAATAAAGTGTCAAAACCAGAAATGTAGGACAGGCCATGGAGAAATGCGAGCCTTGCTACGCTGATGGGCGGGATGTAAATTGCCAACAGCCACTCTGGAGAAGTGTACGGTGTGTCCTGAAACATCTAAAAAACTCAGCTTAGAGAGCATAGGGCCCTTCCACTCATGGGCGTATAAATTGGGAAAACTAAAAATCAGCAAGACACAGGCACCCCAAAGTTTTGGGCTACTCTGTTGACAAGAACCTCCACTTCGATACACCTTAAATATCCCAGGAAAGAGAAGAATGGATAAAGAAGATGTGGTCCTTATATACAATGGAATATCACTCAGCCATGAAATCAATGTCATAAGGCTAGTAGCAGCATGATGAGTGGATTTAGGTATGACGATTCTAAGTGAAATAAGTCACACAGAAAAAGACACTTATCATGAGATATCACTTATAGAGGGAATGTAGAAACCGCTACCCTTGAACTGAATTACAAAACAGAACAGAGTCACACGTTTAGAAAACAGACTATGTCTGCTTAACGGGAAAGGTGAGCTGGGGTGATGCATAAAACAAGGGTTTCAAATTAGCTCAGATACCGTTCCATAAACCCAATATGTAAGAGACAAGACCTACTCCTTGCTCAGTGAACTGGACTCAACACCCCCTATTCACCGCCCAAGAATATATCTGACAAGTAAGAATCTTAAAACCTATATATTGATATCTCTCTGTAAGTGAGTCAAGTGGGTGTAAAGCGGCATAAACGCAGCAGTCAAAAGCAGCTAAACCCCATTATAAAAATCAATTACTTTTCAAAACCCGTGAAACAAAGACAGTGAAAGAGAGAGAAATTCTTACAAAATTCGTTCAGGGGCTGTGATGCCACCTGGATTGACCATATCTAGACCCACAGCTGATTGAGACATAAGGGTGGACACTCTTGGGGCTGAGAGGTTTGGTGAGGTTGGGTGAGCAAACGCAGACCCTTTAAAGAAATACGGCGTGGTACCCATCCCATGGGTCCCAAATCTCCAGGTTCAAGGGCATCGTCCTACACTGAAAACATGCATGAGAAACCCCGAAGATGGTACACCGTGTGATCGGGAAAGGTTGCTAAAACGCACCTCATTTCTCATCTCCTTGTGCTCCGGTTCGCCATTCCAGCCGCTTTACTAGCAATCTCCCTCCTTGGAGAATCAGCACCTTTATCTTCCTGTTCCGTACAGGTTGCAATTTGTCCTGAGGATGCACGGGAAGAGGGGGAACCAATGAGAGACTAGCTCTAGGTGTTGGGACAGGCACAGGTCACTCTATTTTCCCATCAGGAAGAAGAATTAACCACAGGCTCAGCCTGCCGCCAGGAACCAGAATACGGCCTGAAGCAATCCTGCGCTTTTGCAGCCAGCTCCCAAGAAAGCGAGTTGAAGAATGGAGCTCAGGGGCACTGCAATTCACAAACCTGCAGACTTAGAAATGATAACTCTCGTCCACAAATATATTGAGGGAAGGCAACGAAGAGGATTTGAAAGCAAGGCAGAATTGCAGGAAACAGATTTCAGGAGGTAGATTCGAATCGCCTTTAAAGCACAGGAAAAGCGGCAAAACCTCGACAATGATGCCCTTGGCCAAAAAGGGCGTATGCGTTTTTTCCTGAATATATTCAGGAAAAAACGCATACGCCCTTTTTGGCCAACCAAGCAACCTGGAAAGGCAAATCAGCGCTACAAAGAAGTCTTGCTTCCCATCGGTCAAAAGGGCCATGCTGAATAAAGTGTCAAAACCAGAAATGCAGGACAGGCCATGGAGAAATGGGAGCCTTGCTACGCTGATGGGCGGGATGTAAATTGCCAACAGCCACTCTGGAGAAGTGTACGGTGTGTCCTGAGACATCTAAAAAACTCAGCTTAGAGAGCATAGGGTCCTTCCACTCATGGGCGTATAAATTGGGAAAACTAAAAATCAGCAAGACACAGGCACCCCAAAGTTTTGGGCTACTCTGTTGACAAGAACCTCCACTTCGTTACACCTTAAATATCCCAGGAAAGAGAAGAATGGATAAAGAAAATGTGGTCCTTATATACAATGGAATATCACTCAGCCATGAAATCAATGTCATAAGGCTAGTAGCAGCATGATGAGTGGATTTAGGTATGACGATTCTAAGTGAAATAAGTCACACAGAAAAAGACACTTATCATGAGATATCACTTATAGAGGGAATGTAAAAACCGCTACCCTTGAACTGAATTACAAAACAGAACAGAGTCACACGTTTAGAAAACACACTATGTCTGCTTAACGGGAAAGGTGAGGTGGGGTGATGCATAAAACAAGGGTTTCAAATTAGCTCAGATACCGTTCCATAAACCCAATATGTAAGAGACAAGACCTACTCCTTGCTCAGTGAACTGGACTCAACACCCCGTATTCACCGCCCAAGAATATATCTGACAAGTAAGAATCTTAAAACCTATATATTGATATCTCTCTGTAAGTGAGTCAAGTGGGTGTAAAGCGGCATAAACGCAGCAGTGAAAAGCAGCTAAACCCCATTATAAAAATCAATTACTTTTCAAAACCCGTGAAACAAAGACAGTGAAAGAGAGAGAAATTCTTACAAAATTCTTTCAGGGGCTGTGATGCGACCTGGATTGACCATATCTAGACCCACAGCTGATTGAGACATAAGGGTGGACACTCTTGGGGCTGAGAGGTTTGGTGAGGTTGGGTGAGCAAACGCAGACCCTTTAAAGTAATATAGCGTGGTACCCATCCCATGGGTCCCAAATCTCCAGGTTCAAGGGCATCGTCCTACACTGAAAACATGCATGAGAAACCCCGAAGATGGTACACCGTGTGATCGGGAAAGGTTTCTAAAACGCGCCTCATTTCTCATCTCCTTGTGCTCCGGTTCGCCATTCCAGCCGCTTTACTAGCAATCTCCCTCCTTGGAGAATCAGCACCTTTATCCTCCTGTTCTTTACAGGTTGCAATTTGTCCTGAGGATGCACGGGAAGAGGGGGAACCAATGAGAGACTAGCTCTAGGTGTTGGGACAGGCACAGGTCACTCTATTTTCCCATCAGGAAGAAGAATTAACCACAGGCTCAGCCTGCCGCCAGGAACCAGAATACGGCCTGAAGCAATCCTGCGCTTTTGCGGCCAGCTCCCAAGAAAGCGAGTTGAAGAATGGAGCTCAGGGGCACTGCAATTCACAAACCTGCAGACTTAGAAATGATAACTCTCGTCCACAAATATATTGAGGGAAGGCAACGAAGAGGATTTGAAAGCAAGGCAGAATTGCAGGAAACAGATTTCAGGAGGTAGATTCGAATCGCCTTTAAAGCACAGGAAAAGCGGCAAAACCTCGACAATGATGCCCTTGGCCAAAAAGGGCGTATGCGTTTTTTCCTGAATATATTCAGGAAAAAACGCATACGCCCTTTTTGGCCAACCAAGCAACCTGGAAAGGCAAATCAGCGCTACAAAGAAGTCTTGCTTCCCATCGGTCAAAAGGGCCATGCTGAATAAAGTGTCAAAACCAGAAATGCAGGACAGGCCATGGAGAAATGGGAGCCTTGCTACGCTGATGGGCGGGATGTAAATTGCCAACAGCCACTCTGGAGAAGTGTACGGTGTGTCCTGAAACATCTAAAAAACTCAGCTTAGAGAGCATAGGGCCCTTCCACTCATGGGCGTATAAATTGGGAAAACTAAAAATCAGCAAGACACAGGCACCCCAAAGTTTTGGGCTACTCTGTTGACAAGAACCTCCACTTCGTTACACCTTAAATATCCCAGGAAAGAGAAGAATGGATAAAGAAGATGTGGTCCTTATATACAATGGAATATCACTCAGCCATGAAATCAATGTCATAAGGCTAGTAGCAGCATGATGAGTGGATTTAGGTATGACGATTCTAAGTGAAATAAGTCACACAGAAAAAGACACTTATCATGAGATATCACTTATAGAGGGAATGTAAAAACCGCTACCCTTGAACTGAATTACAAAACAGAACAGAGTCACACGTTTAGAAAACACACTATGTCTGCTTAACGGGAAAGGTGAGGTGGGGTGATGCATAAAACAAGGGTTTCAAATTAGCTCAGATACCGTTCCATAAACCCAATATGTAAGAGACAAGACCTACTCCTTGCTCAGTGAACTGGACTCAACACCCCGTATTCACCGCCCAAGAATATATCTGACAAGTAAGAATCTTAAAACCTATATATTGATATCTCTCTGTAAGTGAGTCAAGTGGGTGTAAAGCGGCATAAACGCAGCAGTGAAAAGCAGCTAAACCCCATTATAAAAATCAATTACTTTTCAAAACCCGTGAAACAAAGACAGTGAAAGAGAGAGAAATTCTTACAAAATTCTTTCAGGGGCTGTGATGCGACCTGGATTGACCATATCTAGACCCACAGCTGATTGAGACATAAGGGTGGACACTCTTGGGGCTGAGAGGTTTGGTGAGGTTGGGTGAGCAAACGCAGACCCTTTAAAGTAATATAGCGTGGTACCCATCCCATGGGTCCCAAATCTCCAGGTTCAAGGGCATCGTCCTACACTGAAAACATGCATGAGAAACCCCGAAGATGGTACACCGTGTGATCGGGAAAGGTTTCTAAAACGCGCCTCATTTCTCATCTCCTTGTGCTCCGGTTCGCCATTCCAGCCGCTTTACTAGCAATCTCCCTCCTTGGAGAATCAGCACCTTTATCCTCCTGTTCTTTACAGGTTGCAATTTGTCCTGAGGATGCACGGGAAGAGGGGGAACCAATGAGAGACTAGCTCTAGGTGTTGGGACAGGCACAGGTCACTCTATTTTCCCATCAGGAAGAAGAATTAACCACAGGCTCAGCCTGCCGCCAGGAACCAGAATACGGCCTGAAGCAATCCTGCGCTTTTGCGGCCAGCTCCCAAGAAAGCGAGTTGAAGAATGGAGCTCAGGGGCACTGCAATTCACAAACCTGCAGACTTAGAAATGATAACTCTCGTCCACAAATATATTGAGGGAAGGCAACGAAGAGGATTTGAAAGCAAGGCAGAATTGCAGGAAACAGATTTCAGGAGGTAGATTCGAATCGCCTTTAAAGCACAGGAAAAGCGGCAAAACCTCGACAATGATGCCCTTGGCCAAAAAGGGCGTATGCGTTTTTTCCTGAATATATTCAGGAAAAAACGCATACGCCCTTTTTGGCCAACCAAGCAACCTGGAAAGGCAAATCAGCGCTACAAAGAAGTCTCGCTTCCCATCGGTCAAAAGGGCCATGCTGAATAAAGTGTCAAAACCAGAAATGCAGGACAGGCCATGGAGAAATGGGAGCCTTGCTACGCTGATGGGCGGGATGTAAATTGCCAACAGCCACTCTGGAGAAGTGTACGGTGTGTCCTGAAACATCTAAAAAACTCAGCTTAGAGAGCATAGGGCCCTTCCACTCATGGGCGTATAAATTGGGAAAACTAAAAATCAGCAAGACACAGGCACCCCAAAGTTTTGGGCTACTCTGTTGACAAGAACCTCCACTTCGTTACACCTTAAATATCCCAGGAAAGAGAAGAATGGATAAAGAAGATGTGGTCCTTATATACAATGGAATATCACTCAGCCATGAAATCAATGTCATAAGGCTAGTAGCAGCATGATGAGTGGATTTAGGTATGACGATTCTAAGTGAAATAAGTCACACAGAAAAAGACACTTATCATGAGATATCACTTATAGAGGGAATGTAAAAACCGCTACCCTTGAACTGAATTACAAAACAGAACAGAGTCACACGTTTAGAAAACACACTATGTCTGCTTAACGGGAAAGGTGAGGTGGGGTGATGCATAAAACAAGGGTTTCAAATTAGCTCAGATACCGTTCCATAAACCCAATATGTAAGAGACAAGACCTACTCCTTGCTCAGTGAACTGGACTCAACACCCCGTATTCACCGCCCAAGAATATATCTGACAAGTAAGAATCTTAAAACCTATATATTGATATCTCTCTGTAAGTGAGTCAAGTGGGTGTAAAGCGGCATAAACGCAGCAGTGAAAAGCAGCTAAACCCCATTATAAAAATCAATTACTTTTCAAAACCCGTGAAACAAAGACAGTGAAAGAGAGAGAAATTCTTACAAAATTCTTTCAGGGGCTGTGATGCGACCTGGATTGACCATATCTAGACCCACAGCTGATTGAGACATAAGGGTGGACACTCTTGGGGCTGAGAGGTTTGGTGAGGTTGGGTGAGCAAACGCAGACCCTTTAAAGTAATATAGCGTGGTACCCATCCCATGGGTCCCAAATCTCCAGGTTCAAGGGCATCGTCCTACACTGAAAACATGCATGAGAAACCCCGAAGATGGTACACCGTGTGATCGGGAAAGGTTTCTAAAACGCGCCTCATTTCTCATCTCCTTGTGCTCCGGTTCGCCATTCCAGCCGCTTTACTAGCAATCTCCCTCCTTGGAGAATCAGCACCTTTATCCTCCTGTTCTTTACAGGTTGCAATTTGTCCTGAGGATGCACGGGAAGAGGGGGAACCAATGAGAGACTAGCTCTAGGTGTTGGGACAGGCACAGGTCACTCTATTTTCCCATCAGGAAGAAGAATTAACCACAGGCTCAGCCTGCCGCCAGGAACCAGAATACGGCCTGAAGCAATCCTGCGCTTTTGCGGCCAGCTCCCAAGAAAGCGAGTTGAATCATGGAGCTCAGGGGCACTGCAATTCACAAACCTGCAGACTTAGAAATGATAACTCTCGTCCACAAATATATTGAGGGAAGGCAACGAAGAGGATTTGAAAGCAAGGCAGAATTGCAGGAAACAGATTTCAGGAGGTAGATTCGAATCGCCTTTAAAGCACAGGAAAAGCGGCAAAACCTCGACAATGATGCCCTTGGCCAAAAAGGGCGTATGCGTTTTTTCCTGAATATATTCAGGAAAAAACGCATACGCCCTTTTTGGCCAACCAAGCAACCTGGAAAGGCAAATCAGCGCTACAAAGAAGTCTCGCTTCCCATCGGTCAAAAGGGCCATGCTGAATAAAGTGTCAAAACCAGAAATGCAGGACAGGCCATGGAGAAATGCGAGCCTTGCTACGCTGATGGGCGGGATGTAAATTGCCAACAGCCACTCTGGAGAAGTGTACGGTGTGTCCTGAAACATCCAAAAAACTCAGCTTAGAGAGCATAGGGCACTTCCACTCATGGGCGTATAAATTGGGAAAACTAAAAATCAGCAAGACACAGGCACCCCAAAGTTTTGGGCTACTCTGTTGACAAGAACCTCCACTTCGATACACCTTAAATGTCCCAGGAAAGAAAAGAATGGATAAAGAAGATGTGGTCCTTATATACAATGGAATATCACTCAGCCATGAAATCAATGTCATAAGGCTAGTAGCAGCATGATGAGTGGATTTAGGTATGACGATTCTAAGTGAAATAAGTCACACAGAAAAAGACACTTATCATGAGATATCACTTATAGAGGGAATGTCAAAACCGCTACCCTTGAACTGAATTACAAAACAGAACAGAGTCACACGTTTAGAAAACAGACTATGTCTGCTTAACGGGAAAGGTGAGGTGGGGTGATGCATAAAACAAGGGTTTCAAATTAGCTCAGATACCGTTCCATAAACCCAATATGTAAGAGACAAGACCTACTTCTTGCTCAGTGAACTGGACTCAACACCCCCTATTCACCGCCCAAGAATATATCTGACAAGTAAGAATCTTAAAACCTATATATTGATATCTCTCTGTAAGTGAGTCAAGTGGGTGTAAAGCGGCATAAACGCAGCAGTCAAAAGCAGCTAAACCCCATTATAAAAATCAATTACTTTTCAAAACCCGTGAAACAAAGACAGTGAAAGAGAGAGAAATTCTTACAAAATTCGTTCAGGGGCTGTGATGCCACCTGGATTGACCATATCTAGACCCACAGCTGATTGAGACATAAGGGTGGACACTCTTGGGGCTGAGAGGTTTGGTGAGGTTGGGTGAGCAAACGCAGACCCTTTAAAGAAATACGGCGTGGTACCCATCCCATGGGTCCCAAATCTCCAGGTTCAAGGGCATCGTCCTACACTGAAAACATGCATGAGAAACCCCGAAGATGGTACACCGTGTGATCGGGAAAGGTTGCTAAAACGCACCTCATTTCTCATCTCCTTGTGCTCCGGTTCGCCATTCCAGCCGCTTTACTAGCAATCTCCCTCCTTGGAGAATCAGCACCTTTATCTTCCTGTTCCGTACAGGTTGCAATTTGTCCTGAGGATGCACGGGAAGAGGGGGAACCAATGAGAGACTAGCTCTAGGTGTTGGGACAGGCACAGGTGACACTATTTTCCCATCAGGAAGAAGAATTAACCACAGGCTCAGCCTGCCGCCAGGAACCAGAATACGGCCTGAAGCAATCCTGCGCTTTTGCGGCCAGCTCCCAAGAAAGCGAATTGAATCATGGAGCTCAGGGGCACTGCAATTCACAAACCTGCAGACTTAGAAATGATAACTCTCGTCCACAAATATATTGAGGGAAGGCAACGAAGAGGATTTGAAAGCAAGGCAGAATTGCAGGAAACAGATTTCAGGAGGTAGATTCGAATCGCCTTTAAAGCACAGGAAAAGCGGCAAAACCTCGACAATGATGCCCTTGGCCAAAAAGGGCGTATGCGTTTTTTCCTGAATATATTCAGGAAAAAACGCATACGCCCTTTTTGGCCAACCAAGCAACCTGGAAAGGCAAATCAGCGCTACAAAGAAGTCTCGCTTCCCATCGGTCAAAAGGGCCATGCTGAATAAAGTGTCAAAACCAGAAATGCAGGACAGGCCATGGAGAAATGGGAGCCTTGCTACGCTGATGGGCGGGATGTAAATTGCCAACAGCCACTCTGGAGAAGTGTACGGTGTGTCCTGAAACATCTAAAAAACTCAGCTTAGAGAGCATAGGGCCCTTCCACTCATGGGCGTATAAATTGGGAAAACTAAAAATCAGCAAGACACAGGCACCCCAAAGTTTTGGGCTACTCTGTTGACAAGAACCTCCACTTCGATACACCTTAAATATCCCAGGAAACAGAAGAATGGATAAAGAAGATGTGGTCCTTATATACAATGGAATATCACTCAGCCATGAAATCAATGTCATAAGGCTAGTAGCAGCATGATGAGTGGATTTAGGTATGACGATTCTAAGTGAAATAAGTCACACAGAAAAAGACCCTTATCATGAGATATCACTTATAGAGGGAATGTAAAAACCGCTACCCTTGAACTGAATTACAAAACAGAACAGAGTCACACGTTTAGAAAACAGACTATGGCTGCTTAACGGGAAAGGTGAGGTGGGGTGATGCATAAAACAAGGGTTTCAAATTAGCTCAGATACCGTTCCATAAACCCAATATGTAAGAGACAAGACCTACTCCTTGCTCAGTGAACTGGACTCAACACCCCGTATTCACCGCCCAAGAATATATCTGACAAGTAAGAATCTTAAAACCTATATATTGATATCTCTCTGTAAGTGAGTCAAGTGGGTGTAAAGCGGCATAAACGCAGCAGTGAAAAGCAGCTAAACCCCATTATAAAAATCAATTACTTTTCAAAACCCGTGAAACAAAGACAGTGAAAGAGAGAGAAATTCTTACAAAATTCTTTCAGGGGCTGTGATGCGACCTGGATTGACCATATCTAGACCCACAGCTGATTGAGACATAAGGGTGGACACTCTTGGGGCTGAGAGGTTTGGTGAGGTTGGGTGAGCAAACGCAGACCCTTTAAAGTAATATAGCGTGGTACCCATCCCATGGGTCCCAAATCTCCAGGTTCAAGGGCATCGTCCTACACTGAAAACATGCATGAGAAACCCCGAAGATGGTACACCGTGTGATCGGGAAAGGTTTCTAAAACGCGCCTCATTTCTCATCTCCTTGTGCTCCGGTTCGCCATTCCAGCCGCTTTACTAGCAATCTCCCTCCTTGGAGAATCAGCACCTTTATCCTCCTGTTCTTTACAGGTTGCAATTTGTCCTGAGGATGCACGGGAAGAGGGGGAACCAATGAGAGACTAGCTCTAGGTGTTGGGACAGGCACAGGTCACTCTATTTTCCCATCAGGAAGAAGAATTAACCACAGGCTCAGCCTGCCGCCAGGAACCAGAATACGGCCTGAAGCAATCCTGCGCTTTTGCGGCCAGCTCCCAAGAAAGCGAGTTGAAGAATGGAGCTCAGGGGCACTGCAATTCACAAACCTGCAGACTTAGAAATGATAACTCTCGTCCACAAATATATTGAGGGAAGGCAACGAAGAGGATTTGAAAGCAAGGCAGAATTGCAGGAAACAGATTTCAGGAGGTAGATTCGAATCGCCTTTAAAGCACAGGAAAAGCGGCAAAACCTCGACAATGATGCCCTTGGCCAAAAAGGGCGTATGCGTTTTTTCCTGAATATATTCAGGAAAAAACGCATACGCCCTTTTTGGCCAACCAAGCAACCTGGAAAGGCAAATCAGCGCTACAAAGAAGTCTTGCTTCCCATCGGTCAAAAGGGCCATGCTGAATAAAGTGTCAAAACCAGAAATGCAGGACAGGCCATGGAGAAATGGGAGCCTTGCTACGCTGATGGGCGGGATGTAAATTGCCAACAGCCACTCTGGAGAAGTGTACGGTGTGTCCTGAAACATCTAAAAAACTCAGCTTAGAGAGCATAGGGCCCTTCCACTCATGGGCGTATAAATTGGGAAAACTAAAAATCAGCAAGACACAGGCACCCCAAAGTTTTGGGCTACTCTGTTGACAAGAACCTCCACTTCGTTACACCTTAAATATCCCAGGAAAGAGAAGAATGGATAAAGAAGATGTGGTCCTTATATACAATGGAATATCACTCAGCCATGAAATCAATGTCATAAGGCTAGTAGCAGCATGATGAGTGGATTTAGGTATGACGATTCTAAGTGAAATAAGTCACACAGAAAAAGACACTTATCATGAGATATCACTTATAGAGGGAATGTAAAAACCGCTACCCTTGAACTGAATTACAAAACAGAACAGAGTCACACGTTTAGAAAACACACTATGTCTGCTTAACGGGAAAGGTGAGGTGGGGTGATGCATAAAACAAGGGTTTCAAATTAGCTCAGATACCGTTCCATAAACCCAATATGTAAGAGACAAGACCTACTCCTTGCTCAGTGAACTGGACTCAACACCCCGTATTCACCGCCCAAGAATATATCTGACAAGTAAGAATCTTAAAACCTATATATTGATATCTCTCTGTAAGTGAGTCAAGTGGGTGTAAAGCGGCATAAACGCAGCAGTGAAAAGCAGCTAAACCCCATTATAAAAATCAATTACTTTTCAAAACCCGTGAAACAAAGACAGTGAAAGAGAGAGAAATTCTTACAAAATTCTTTCAGGGGCTGTGATGCGACCTGGATTGACCATATCTAGACCCACAGCTGATTGAGACATAAGGGTGGACACTCTTGGGGCTGAGAGGTTTGGTGAGGTTGGGTGAGCAAACGCAGACCCTTTAAAGTAATATAGCGTGGTACCCATCCCATGGGTCCCAAATCTCCAGGTTCAAGGGCATCGTCCTACACTGAAAACATGCATGAGAAACCCCGAAGATGGTACACCGTGTGATCGGGAAAGGTTTCTAAAACGCGCCTCATTTCTCATCTCCTTGTGCTCCGGTTCGCCATTCCAGCCGCTTTACTAGCAATCTCCCTCCTTGGAGAATCAGCACCTTTATCCTCCTGTTCTTTACAGGTTGCAATTTGTCCTGAGGATGCACGGGAAGAGGGGGAACCAATGAGAGACTAGCTCTAGGTGTTGGGACAGGCACAGGTCACTCTATTTTCCCATCAGGAAGAAGAATTAACCACAGGCTCAGCCTGCCGCCAGGAACCAGAATACGGCCTGAAGCAATCCTGCGCTTTTGCGGCCAGCTCCCAAGAAAGCGAGTTGAATCATGGAGCTCAGGGGCACTGCAATTCACAAACCTGCAGACTTAGAAATGATAACTCTCGTCCACAAATATATTGAGGGAAGGCAACGAAGAGGATTTGAAAGCAAGGCAGAATTGCAGGAAACAGATTTCAGGAGGTAGATTCGAATCGCCTTTAAAGCACAGGAAAAGCGGCAAAACCTCGACAATGATGCCCTTGGCCAAAAAGGGCGTATGCGTTTTTTCCTGAATATATTCAGGAAAAAACGCATACGCCCTTTTTGGCCAACCAAGCAACCTGGAAAGGCAAATCAGCGCTACAAAGAAGTCTCGCTTCCCATCGGTCAAAAGGGCCATGCTGAATAAAGTGTCAAAACCAGAAATGCAGGACAGGCCATGGAGAAATGGGAGCCTTGCTACGCTGATGGGCGGGATGTAAATTGCCAACAGCCACTCTGGAGAAGTGTACGGTGTGTCCTGAAACATCTAAAAAACTCAGCTTAGAGAGCATAGGGCCCTTCCACTCATGGGCGTATAAATTGGGAAAACTAAAAATCAGCAAGACACAGGCACCCCAAAGTTTTGGGCTACTCTGTTGACAAGAACCTCCACTTCGATACACCTTAAATGTCCCAGGAAAGAAAAGAATGGATAAAGAAGATGTGGTCCTTATATACAATGGAATATCACTCAGCCATGAAATCAATGTCATAAGGCTAGTAGCAGCATGATGAGTGGATTTAGGTATGACGATTCTAAGTGAAATCAGTCACACAGAAAAAGACACTTATCATGAGATATCACTTATAGAGGGAATGTCAAAACCGCTACCCTTGAACTGAATTACAAAACAGAACAGAGTCACACGTTTAGAAAACAGACTATGTCTGCTTAACGGGAAAGGTGAGGTGGGGTGATGCATAAAACAAGGGTTTCAAATTAGCTCAGATACCGTTCCATAAACCCAATATGTAAGAGACAAGACCTACTCCTTGCTCAGTGAACTGGACTCAACACCCCCTATTCACCGCCCAAGAATATATCTGACAAGTAAGAATCTTAAAACCTATATATTGATATCTCTCTGTAAGTGAGTCAAGTGGGTGTAAAGCGGCATAAACGCAGCAGTCAAAAGCAGCTAAACCCCATTATAAAAATCAATTACTTTTCAAAACCCGTGAAACAAAGACAGTGAAAGAGAGAGAAATTCTTACAAAATTCGTTCAGGGGCTGTGATGCCACCTGGATTGACCATATCTAGACCCACAGCTGATTGAGACATAAGGGTGGACACTCTTGGGGCTGAGAGGTTTGGTGAGGTTGGGTGAGCAAACGCAGACCCTTTAAAGAAATACGGCGTGGTACCCATCCCATGGGTCCCAAATCTCCAGGTTCAAGGGCATCGTCCTACACTGAAAACATGCATGAGAAACCCCGAAGATGGTACACCGTGTGATCGGGAAAGGTTGCTAAAACGCACCTCATTTCTCATCTCCTTGTGCTCCGGTTCGCCATTCCAGCCGCTTTACTAGCAATCTCCCTCCTTGGAGAATCAGCACCTTTATCTTCCTGTTCCGTACAGGTTGCAATTTGTCCTGAGGATGCACGGGAAGAGGGGGAACCAATGAGAGACTAGCTCTAGGTGTTGGGACAGGCACAGGTGACACTATTTTCCCATCAGGAAGAAGAATTAACCACAGGCTCAGCCTGCCGCCAGGAACCAGAATACGGCCTGAAGCAATCCTGCGCTTTTGCGGCCAGCTCCCAAGAAAGCGAATTGAATCATGGAGCTCAGGGGCACTGCAATTCACAAACCTGCAGACTTAGAAATGATAACTCTCGTCCACAAATATATTGAGGGAAGGCAACGAAGAGGATTTGAAAGCAAGGCAGAATTGCAGGAAACAGATTTCAGGAGGTAGATTCGAATCGCCTTTAAAGCACAGGAAAAGCGGCAAAACCTCGACAATGATGCCCTTGGCCAAAAAGGGCGTATGCGTTTTTTCCTGAATATATTCAGGAAAAAACGCATACGCCCTTTTTGGCCAACCAAGCAACCTGGAAAGGCAAATCAGCGCTACAAAGAAGTCTCGCTTCCCATCGGTCAAAAGGGCCATGCTGAATAAAGTGTCAAAACCAGAAATGCAGGACAGGCCATGGAGAAATGGGAGCCTTGCTACGCTGATGGGCGGGATGTAAATTGCCAACAGCCACTCTGGAGAAGTGTACGGTGTGTCCTGAAACATCTAAAAAACTCAGCTTAGAGAGCATAGGGCCCTTCCACTCATGGGCGTATAAATTGGGAAAACTAAAAATCAGCAAGACACAGGCACCCCAAAGTTTTGGGCTACTCTGTTGACAAGAACCTCCACTTCGATACACCTTAAATATCCCAGGAAACAGAAGAATGGATAAAGAAGATGTGGTCCTTATATACAATGGAATATCACTCAGCCATGAAATCAATGTCATAAGGCTAGTAGCAGCATGATGAGTGGATTTAGGTATGACGATTCTAAGTGAAATAAGTCACACAGAAAAAGACCCTTATCATGAGATATCACTTATAGAGGGAATGTAAAAACCGCTACCCTTGAACTGAATTACAAAACAGAACAGAGTCACACGTTTAGAAAACAGACTATGGCTGCTTAACGGGAAAGGTGAGGTGGGCTGATGCATAAAACAAGGGTTTCAAATTAGCTCAGATACCGTTCCATAAACCCAATATGTAAGAGACAAGACCTACTCCTTGCTCAGTGAACTGGACTCAACACCCCGTATTCACCGCCCAAGAATATATCTGACAAGTAAGAATCTTAAAACCTATATATTGATATCTCTCTGTAAGTGAGTCAAGTGGGTGTAAAGCGGCATAAACGCAGCAGTCAAAAGCAGCTAAACCCCATTATAAAAATCAATTACTTTTCAAAACCCGTGAAACAAAGACAGTGAAAGAGAGAGAAATTCTTACAAAATTCTTTCAGGGGCTGTGATGCGACCTGGATTGACCATATCTAGACCCACAGCTGATTGAGACATAAGGGTGGACACTCTTGGGGCTGAGAGGTTTGGTGAGGTTGGGTGAGCAAACGCAGACCCTTTAAAGTAATATAGCGTGGTACCCATCCCATGGGTCCCAAATCTCCAGGTTCAAGGGCATCGTCCTACACTGAAAACATGCATGAGAAACCCCGAAGATGGTACACCGTGTGATCGGGAAAGGTTTCTAAAACGCGCCTCATTTCTCATCTCCTTGTGCTCCGGTTCGCCATTCCAGCCGCTTTACTAGCAATCTCCCTCCTTGGAGAATCAGCACCTTTATCCTCCTGTTCTTTACAGGTTGCAATTTGTCCTGAGGATGCACGGGAAGAGGGGGAACCAATGAGAGACTAGCTCTAGGTGTTGGGACAGGCACAGGTCACTCTATTTTCCCATCAGGAAGAAGAATTAACCACAGGCTCAGCCTGCCGCCAGGAACCAGAATACGGCCTGAAGCAATCCTGCGCTTTTGCGGCCAGCTCCCAAGAAAGCGAGTTGAAGAATGGAGCTCAGGGGCACTGCAATTCACAAACCTGCAGACTTAGAAATGATAACTCTCGTCCACAAATATATTGAGGGAAGGCAACGAAGAGGATTTGAAAGCAAGGCAGAATTGCAGGAAACAGATTTCAGGAGGTAGATTCGAATCGCCTTTAAAGCACAGGAAAAGCGGCAAAACCTCGACAATGATGCCCTTGGCCAAAAAGGGCGTATGCGTTTTTTCCTGAATATATTCAGGAAAAAACGCATACGCCCTTTTTGGCCAACCAAGCAACCTGGAAAGGCAAATCAGCGCTACAAAGAAGTCTTGCTTCCCATCGGTCAAAAGGGCCATGCTGAATAAAGTGTCAAAACCTGAAATGCAGGACAGGCCATGGAGAAATGGGAGCCTTGCTACGCTGATGGGCGGGATGTAAATTGCCAACAGCCACTCTGGAGAAGTGTACGGTGTGTCCTGAAACATCTAAAAAACTCAGCTTAGAGAGCATAGGGCCCTTCCACTCATGGGCGTATAAATTGGGAAAACTAAAAATCAGCAAGACACAGGCACCCCAAAGTTTTGGGCTACTCTGTTGACAAGAACCTCCACTTCGTTACACCTTAAATATCCCAGGAAAGAGAAGAATGGATAAAGAAGATGTGGTCCTTATATACAATGGAATATCACTCAGCCATGAAATCAATGTCATAAGGCTAGTAGCAGCATGATGAGTGGATTTAGGTATGACGATTCTAAGTGAAATAAGTCACACAGAAAAAGACACTTATCATGAGATATCACTTATAGAGGGAATGTAAAAACCGCTACCCTTGAACTGAATTACAAAACAGAACAGAGTCACACGTTTAGAAAACACACTATGTCTGCTTAACGGGAAAGGTGAGGTGGGGTGATGCATAAAACAAGGGTTTCAAATTAGCTCAGATACCGTTCCATAAACCCAATATGTAAGAGACAAGACCTACTTCTTGCTCAGTGAACTGGACTCAACACCCCGTATTCACCGCCCAAGAATATATCTGACAAGTAAGAATCTTAAAACCTATATATTGATATCTCTCTGTAAGTGAGTCAAGTGGGTGTAAAGCGGCATAAACGCAGCAGTGAAAAGCAGCTAAACCCCATTATAAAAATCAATTACTTTTCAAAACCCGTGAAACAAAGACAGTGAAAGAGAGAGAAATTCTTACAAAATTCTTTCAGGGGCTGTGATGCGACCTGGATTGACCATATCTAGACCCACAGCTGATTGAGACATAAGGGTGGACACTCTTGGGGCTGAGAGGTTTGGTGAGGTTGGGTGAGCAAACGCAGACCCTTTAAAGTAATATAACGTGGTACCCATCCCATGGGTCCCAAATCTCCAGGTTCAAGGGCATCGTCCTACACTGAAAACATGCATGAGAAACCCCGAAGATGGTACACCGTGTGATCGGGAAAGGTTTCTAAAACGCGCCTCATTTCTCATCTCCTTGTGCTCCGGTTCGCCATTCCAGCCGCTTTACTAGCAATCTCCCTCCTTGGAGAATCAGCACCTTTATCCTCCTGTTCTTTACAGGTTGCAATTTGTCCTGAGGATGCACGGGAAGAGGGGGAACCAATGAGAGACTAGCTCTAGGTGTTGGGACAGGCACAGGTCACTCTATTTTCCCATCAGGAAGAAGAATTAACCACAGGCTCAGCCTGCCGCCAGGAACCAGAATACGGCCTGAAGCAATCCTGCGCTTTTGCGGCCAGCTCCCAAGAAAGCGAGTTGAATCATGGAGCTCAGGGGCACTGCAATTCACAAACCTGCAGACTTAGAAATGATAACTCTCGTCCACAAATATATTGAGGGAAGGCAACGAAGAGGATTTGAAAGCAAGGCAGAATTGCAGGAAACAGATTTCAGGAGGTAGATTCGAATCGCCTTTAAAGCACAGGAAAAGCGGCAAAACCTCGACAATGATGCCCTTGGCCAAAAAGGGCGTATGCGTTTTTTCCTGAATATATTCAGGAAAAAACGCATACGCCCTTTTTGGCCAACCAAGCAACCTGGAAAGGCAAATCAGCGCTACAAAGAAGTCTCGCTTCCCATCGGTCAAAAGGGCCATGCTGAATAAAGTGTCAAAACCAGAAATGCAGGACAGGCCATGGAGAAATGCGAGCCTTGCTACGCTGATGGGCGGGATGTAAATTGCCAACAGCCACTCTGGAGAAGTGTACGGTGTGTCCTGAAACATCTAAAAAACTCAGCTTAGAGAGCATAGGGCACTTCCACTCATGGGCGTATAAATTGGGAAAAGTAAAAATCAGCAAGACACAGGCACCCCAAAGTTTTGGGCTACTCTGTTGACAAGAACCTCCACTTCGATACACCTTAAATGTCCCAGGAAAGAAAAGAATGGATAAAGAAGATGTGGTCCTTATATACAATGGAATATCACTCAGCCATGAAATCAATGTCATAAGGCTAGTAGCAGCATGATGAGTGGATTTAGGTATGACGATTCTAAGTGAAATCAGTCACACAGAAAAAGACACTTATCATGAGATATCACTTATAGAGGGAATGTCAAAACCGCTACCCTTGAACTGAATTACAAAACAGAACAGAGTCACACGTTTAGAAAACAGACTATGTCTGCTTAACGGGAAAGGTGAGGTGGGGTGATGCATAAAACAAGGGTTTCAAATTAGCTCAGATACCGTTCCATAAACCCAATATGTAAGAGAAAAGACCTACTCCTTGCTCAGTGAACTGGACTCAACACCCCCTATTCACCGCCCAAGAATATATCTGACAAGTAAGAATCTTAAAACCTATATATTGATATCTCTCTGTAAGTGAGTCAAGTGGGTGTAAAGCGGCATAAACGCAGCAGTCAAAAGCAGCTAAACCCCATTATAAAAATCAATTACTTTTCAAAACCCGTGAAACAAAGACAGTGAAAGAGAGAGAAATTCTTACAAAATTCGTTCAGGGGCTGTGATGCCACCTGGATTGACCATATCTAGACCCACAGCTGATTGAGACATAAGGGTGGACACTCTTGGGGCTGAGAGGTTTGGTGAGGTTGGGTGAGCAAACGCAGACCCTTTAAAGAAATACGGCGTGGTACCCATCCCATGGGTCCCAAATCTCCAGGTTCAAGGGCATCGTCCTACACTGAAAACATGCCTGAGAAACCCCGAAGATGGTACACCGTGTGATCGGGAAAGGTTGCTAAAACGCACCTCATTTCTCATCTCCTTGTGCTCCGGTTCGCCATTCCAGCCGCTTTACTAGCAATCTCCCTCCTTGGAGAATCAGCACCTTTATCTTCCTGTTCCGTACAGGTTGCAATTTGTCCTGAGGATGCACGGGAAGAGGGGGAACCAATGAAAGACTAGCTCTAGGTGTTGCGACAGGCACAGGTGACACTATTTTCCCATCAGGAAGAAGAATTAACCACAGGCTCAGCCTGCCGCCAGGAACCAGAATACGGCCTGAAGCAATCCTGCGCTTTTGCGGCCAGCTCCCAAGAAAGCGAATTGAATCATGGAGCTCAGGGGCACTGCAATTCACAAACCTGCAGACTTAGAAATGATAACTCTCGTCCACAAATATATTGAGGGAAGGCAACGAAGAGGATTTGAAAGCAAGGCAGAATTGCAGGAAACAGATTTCAGGAGGTAGATTCGAATCGCCTTTAAAGCACAGGAAAAGCGGCAAAACCTCGACAATGATGCCCTTGGCCAAAAAGGGCGTATGCGTTTTTTCCTGAATATATTCAGGAAAAAACGCATACGCCCTTTTTGGCCAACCAAGCAACCTGGAAAGGCAAATCAGCGCTACAAAGAAGTCTCGCTTCCCATCGGTCAAAAGGGCCATGCTGAATAAAGTGTCAAAACCAGAAATGCAGGACAGGCCATGGAGAAATGGGAGCCTTGCTACGCTGATGGGCGGGATGTAAATTGCCAACAGCCACTCTGGAGAAGTGTACGGTGTGTCCTGAAACATCTAAAAAACTCAGCTTAGAGAGCATAGGGCCCTTCCACTCATGGGCGTATAAATTGGGAAAACTAAAAATCAGCAAGACACAGGCACCCCAAAGTTTTGGGCTACTCTGTTGACAAGAACCTCCACTTCGATACACCTTAAATATCCCAGGAAAGAGAAGAATGGATAAAGAAGATGTGGTCCTTATATACAATGGAATATCACTCAGCCATGAAATCAATGTCATAAGGCTAGTAGCAGCATGATGAGTGGATTTAGGTATGACGATTCTAAGTGAAATAAGTCACACAGAAAAAGACCCTTATCATGAGATATCACTTATAGAGGGAATGTAAAAACCGCTACCCTTGAACTGAATTACAAAACAGAACAGAGTCACACGTTTAGAAAACAGACTATGGCTGCTTAACGGGAAAGGTGAGGTGGGGTGATGCATAAAACAAGGGTTTCAAATTAGCTCAGATACCGTTCCATAAACCCAATATGTAAGAGACAAGACCTACTCCTTGCTCAGTGAACTGGACTCAACACCCCCTATTCACCGCCCAAGAATATATCTGACTAGTAAGAATCTTAAAACCTATATATTGATATCTCTCTGTAAGTGAGTCAAGTGGGTGTAAAGCGGCATAAACGCAGCAGTGAAAAGCAGCTAAACCCCATTATAAAAATCAATTACTTTTCAAAACCCGTGAAACAAAGACAGTGAAAGAGAGAGAAATTCTTACAAAATTCTTTCAGGGGCTGTGATGCGACCTGGATTGACCATATCTAGACCCACAGCTGATTGAGACATAAGGGTGGACACTCTTGGGGCTGAGAGGTTTGGTGAGGTTGGGTGAGCAAACTCAGACCCTTTAAAGTAATATAGCGTGGTACCCATCCCATGGGTCCCAAATCTCCAGGTTCAAGGGCATCGTCCTACACTGAAAACATGCATGAGAAACCCCGAAGATGGTACACCGTGTGATCGGGAAAGGTTGCTAAAACGCACCTCATTTCTCATCTCCTTGTGCTCCGGTTCGCCATTCCAGCCGCTTTACTAGCAATCTCCCTCCTTGGAGAATCAGCACCTTTATCCTCCTGTTCTTTACAGGTTGCAATTTGTCCTGAGGATGCACGGGAAGAGGGGGAACCAATGAGAGACTAGCTCTAGGTGTTGGGACAGGCACAGGTCACTCTATTTTCCCATCAGGAAGAAGAATTAACCACAGGCTCAGCCTGCCGCCAGGAACCAGAATACGGCCTGAAGCAATCCTGCGCTTTTGCGGCCAGCTCCCAAGAAAGCGAGTTGAATCATGGAGCTCAGGGGCACTGCAATTCACAAACCTGCAGACTTAGAAATGATAACTCTCGTCCACAAATATATTGAGGGAAGGCAACGAAGAGGATTTGAAAGCAAGGCAGAATTGCAGGAAACAGATTTCAGGAGGTAGATTCGAATCGCCTTTAAAGCACAGGAAAAGCGGCAAAACCTCGACAATGATGCCCTTGGCCAAAAAGGGCGTATGCGTTTTTTCCTGAATATATTCAGGAAAAAACGCATACGCCCTTTTTGGCCAACCAAGCAACCTGGAAAGGCAAATCAGCGCTACAAAGAAGTCTCGCTTCCCATCGGTCAAAAGGGCCATGCTGAATAAAGTGTCAAAACCAGAAATGTAGGACAGGCCATGGAGAAATGCGAGCCTTGCTACGCTGATGGGCGGGATGTAAATTGCCAACAGCCACTCTGGAGAAGTGTACGGTGTGTCCTGAAACATCTAAAAAACTCAGCTTAGAGAGCATAGGGCCCTTCCACTCATGGGCGTATAAATTGGGAAAACTAAAAATCAGCAAGACACAGGCACCCCAAAGTTTTGGGCTACTCTGTTGACAAGAACCTCCACTTCGATACACCTTAAATGTCCCAGGAAAGAAAAGAATGGATAAAGAAGATGTGGTCCTTATATACAATGGAATATCACTCAGCCATGAAATCAATGTCATAAGGCTAGTAGCAGCATGATGAGTGGATTTAGGTATGACGATTCTAAGTGAAATAAGTCACACAGAAAAAGACACTTATCATGAGATATCACTTATAGAGGGAATGTAGAAACCGCTACCCTTGAACTGAATTACAAAACAGAACAGAGTCACACGTTTAGAAAACAGACTATGTCTGCTTAACGGGAAAGGTGAGGTGGGGTGATGCATAAAACAAGGGTTTCAAATTAGCTCAGATACCGTTCCATAAACCCAATATGTAAGAGACAAGACCTACTCCTTGCTCAGTGAACTGGACTCAACACCCCCTATTCAACGCCCAAGAATATATCTGACAAGTAAGAATCTTAAAACCTATATATTGATATCTCTCTGTAAGTGAGTCAAGTGGGTGTAAAGCGGCATAAACGCAGCAGTCAAAAGCAGCTAAACCCCATTATAAAAATCAATTACTTTTCAAAACCCGTGAAACAAAGACAGTGAAAGAGAGAGAAATTCTTACATAATTCGTTCAGGGGCTGTGATGCCACCTGGATTGACCATATCTAGACCCACAGCTGATTGAGACATAAGGGTGGACACTCTTGGGGCTGAGAGGTTTGGTGAGGTTGGGTGAGCAAACGCAGACCCTTTAAAGAAATACGGCGTGGTACCCATCCCATGGGTCCCAAATCTCCAGGTTCAAGGGCATCGTCCTACACTGAAAACATGCATGAGAAACCCCGAAGATGGTACACCGTGTGATCGGGAAAGGTTGCTAAAACGCACCTCATTTCTCATCTCCTTGTGCTCCGGTTCTCCATTCCAGCCGCTTTACTAGCAATCTCCCTCCTTGGAGAATCAGCACCTTTATCTTCCTGTTCCGTACAGGTTGCAATTTGTCCTGAGGTTGAACGGGAAGAGGGGGAACCAATGAGAGACTAGCTCTAGGTGTTGCGACAGGCACAGGTGACACTATTTTCCCATCAGGAAGAAGAATTAACCACAGGCTCAGCCTGCCGCCAGGAACCAGAATACGGCCTGAAGCAATCCTGCGCTTTTGCGGCCAGCTCCCAAGAAAGCGAATTGAATCATGGAGCTCAGGGGCACTGCAATTCACAAACCTGCAGACTTAGAAATGATAACTCTCGTCCACAAATATATTGAGGGAAGGCAACGAAGAGGATTTGAAAGCAAGGCAGAATTGCAGGAAACAGATTTCAGGAGGTAGATTCGAATCGCCTTTAAAGCACAGGAAATGCGGCAAAACCTCGACAATGATGCCCTTGGCCAAAAAGGGCGTATGCGTTTTTTCCTGAATATATTCAGGAAAAAACGCATACGCCCTTTTTGGCCAACCAAGCAACCTGGAAAGGCAAATCAGCGCTACAAAGAAGTCTTGCTTCCCATCGGTCAAAAGGGCCATGCTGAATAAAGTGTCAAAACCAGAAATGCAGGACAGGCCGTGGAGAAATGGGAGCCTTGCTACGCTGATGGGCGGGATGTAAATTGCCAACAGCCACTCTGGAGAAGTGTACGGTGTGTCCTGAAACATCTAAAAAACTCAGCTTAGAGAGCATAGGGCACTTCCACTCATGGGCGTATAAATTGGGAAAACTAAAAATCAGCAAGACACAGGCACCCCAAAGTTTTGGGCTACTCTGTTGACAAGAACCTCCACTTCGTTACACCTTAAATATCCCAGGAAAGAGAAGAATGGATAAAGAAGATGTGGTCCTTATATACAATGGAATATCACTCAGCCATGAAATCAATGTCATAAGGCTAGTAGCAGCATGATGAGTGGATTTAGGTATGACGATTCTAAGTGAAATAAGTCACACAGAAAAAGACACTTATCATGAGATATCACTTATAGAGGGAATGTAAAAACCGCTACCCTTGAACTGAATTACAAAACAGAACAGAGTCACACGTTTAGAAAACACACTATGTCTGCTTAACGGGAAAGGTGAGGTGGGGTGATGCATAAAACAAGGGTTTCAAATTAGCTCAGATACCGTTCCATAAACCCAATATGTAAGAGACAAGACCTACTCCTTGCTCAGTGAACTGGACTCAACACCCCCTATTCACCGCCCAAGAATATATCTGACTAGTAAGAATCTTAAAACCTATATATTGATATCTCTCCGTAAGTGAGTCAAGTGGGTGTAAAGCGGCATAAACGCAGCAGTGAAAAGCAGCTAAACCCCATTATAAAAATCAATTACTTTTCAAAACCCGTGAAACAAAGACAGTGAAAGAGAGAGAAATTCTTACAAAATTCGTTCAGGGGCTGTGATGCGACCTGGATTGACCATATCTAGACCCACAGCTGATTGAGACATAAGGGTGGACACTCTTGGGGCTGAGAGGTTTGGTGAGGTTGGGTGAGCAAACGCAGACCCTTTAAAGAAATACGGCGTGGTACCCATCCCATGGGTCCCAAATCTCCAGGTTCAAGGGCATCGTCCTACACTGAAAACATGCATGAGAAACCCCGAAGATGGTACACCGTGTGATCGGGAAAGGTTGCTAAAACGCACCTCATTTCTCATCTCCTTGTGCTCCGGTTCTCCATTCCAGCCGCTTTACTAGCAATCTCCCTCCTTGGAGAATCAGCACCTTTATCTTCCTGTTCCGTACAGGTTGCAATTTGTCCTGAGGTTGAACGGGAAGAGGGGGAACCAATGAGAGACTAGCTCTAGGTGTTGCGACAGGCACAGGTGACACTATTTTCCCATCAGGAAGAAGAATTAACCACAGGCTCAGCCTGCCTCCAGGAACCAGAATACGGCCTGAAGCAATCCTGCGCTTTTGCGGCCAGCTCCCAAGAAAGCGAATTGAATCATGGAGCTCAGGGGCACTGCAATTCACAAACCTGCAGACTTAGAAATGATAACTCTCGTCCACAAATATATTGAGGGAAGGCAACGAAGAGGATTTGAAAGCAAGGCAGAATTGCAGGAAACAGATTTCAGGAGGTAGATTCGAATCGCCTTTAAAGCACAGGAAAAGCGGCAAAACCTCGACAATGATGCCCTTGGCCAAAAAGGGCGTATGCGTTTTTTCCTGAATATATTCAGGAAAAAACGCATACGCCCTTTTTGGCCAACCAAGCAACCTGGAAAGGCAAATCAGCGCTACAAAGAAGTCTTGCTTCCCATCGGTCAAAAGGGCCATGCTGAATAAAGTGTCAAAACCAGAAATGCAGGACAGGCCGTGGAGAAATGGGAGCCTTGCTACGCTGATGGGCGGGATGTAAATTGCCAACAGCCACTCTGGAGAAGTGTACGGTGTGTCCTGAAACATCTAAAAAACTCAGCTTAGAGAGCATAGGGCACTTCCACTCATGGGCGTATAAATTGGGAAAACTAAAAATCAGCAAGACACAGGCACCCCAAAGTTTTGGGCTACTCTGTTGACAAGAACCTCCACTTCGTTACACCTTAAATATCCCAGGAAAGAGAAGAATGGATAAAGAAGATGTGGTCCTTATATACAATGGAATATCACTCAGCCATGAAATCAATGTCATAAGGCTAGTAGCAGCATGATGAGTGGATTTAGGTATGACGATTCTAAGTGAAATAAGTCACACAGAAAAAGACACTTATCATGAGATATCACTTATAGAGGGAATGTAAAAACCGCTACCCTTGAACTGAATTACAAAACAGAACAGAGTCACACGTTTAGAAAACACACTATGTCTGCTTAACGGGAAAGGTGAGGTGGGGTGATGCATAAAACAAGGGTTTCAAATTAGCTCAGATACCGTTCCATAAACCCAATATGTAAGAGACAAGACCTACTCCTTGCTCAGTGAACTGGACTCAACACCCCCTATTCACCGCCCAAGAATATATCTGACTAGTAAGAATCTTAAAACCTATATATTGATATCTCTCCGTAAGTGAGTCAAGTGGGTGTAAAGCGGCATAAACGCAGCAGTGAAAAGCAGCTAAACCCCATTATAAAAATCAATTACTTTTCAAAACCCGTGAAACAAAGACAGTGAAAGAGAGAGAAATTCTTACAAAATTCGTTCAGGGGCTGTGATGCCACCTGGATTGACCATATCTAGACCCACAGCTGATTGAGACATAAGGGTGGACACTCTTGGAGCTGAGAGGTTTGGTGAGGTTGGGTGAGCAAACGCAGACCCTGTAAAGAAATACGGCGTGGTACCCATCCCATGGGTCCCAAATCTCCAGGTTCAAGGGCATCGTCCTACACTGAAAACATGCATGAGAAACCCCGAAGATGGTACACCGTGTGATCGGGAAAGGTTGCTAAAACGCACCTCATTTCTCATCTCCTTGTGCTCCGGTTCGCCATTCCAGCCGCTTTACTAGCAATCTCCCTCCTTGGAGAATCAGCACCTTTATCTTCCTGTTCCGTACAGGTTGCAATTTGTCCTGAGGATGCACGGGAAGAGGGGGAACCAATGAGAGACTAGCTCTAGGTGTTGCGACAGGCACAGGTGACACTATTTTCCCATCAGGAAGAAGAATTAACCACAGGCTCAGCCTGCCGCCAGGAACCAGAATACGGCCTGAAGCAATCCTGCGCTTTTGCGGCCAGCTCCCAAGAAAGCGAATTGAATCATGGAGCTCAGGGGCACTGCAATTCACAAACCTGCAGACTTAGAAATGATAACTCTCGTCCACAAATATATTGAGGGAAGGCAACGAAGAGGATTTGAAAGCAAGGCAGAATTGCAGGAAACAGATTTCAGGAGGTAGATTCGAATCGCCTTTAAAGCACAGGAAAAGCGGCAAAACCTCGACAATGATGCCCTTGGCCAAAAAGGGCGTATGCGTTTTTTCCTGAATATATTCAGGAAAAAACGCATACGCCCTTTTTGGCCAACCAAGCAACCTGGAAAGGCAAATCAGCGCTACAAAGAGGTCTTGCTTCCCATCGGTCAAAAGGGCCATGCTGAATAAAGTGTCAAAACCAGAAATGCAGGACAGGCCATGGAGAAATGGGAGCCTTGCTACGCTGATGGGCGGGATGTAAATTGCCAACAGCCACTCTGGAGAAGTGTACGGTGTGTCCTGAAACATCTAAAAAACTCAGCTTAGAGAGCATAGGGCCCTTCCACTCATGGGCGTATAAATTGGGAAAAGTAAAAATCAGCAAGACACAGGCACCCCAAAGTTTTGGGCTACTCTGTTGACAAGAACCTCCACTTCGATACACCTTAAATATCCCAGGAAAGAGAAGAATGGATAAAGAAGATGTGGTCCTTATATACAATGGAATATCACTCAGCCATGAAATCAATGTCATAAGGCTAGTAGCAGCATGATGAGTGGATTTAGCTATGACGATTCTAAGTGAAATCAGTCACACAGAAAAAGACCCTTATCATGAGATATCACTTATAGAGGGAATGTAAAAACCGCTACCCTTGAACTGAATTACAAAACAGAACAGAGTCACACGTTTAGAAAACACACTATGTCTGCTTAACGGGAAAGGTGAGGTGGGGTGATGCATAAAACAAGGGTTTCAAATTAGCTCAGATACCGTTCCATAAACCCAATATGTAAGAGACAAGACCTACTCCTTGCTCAGTGAACTGGACTCAACACCCCGTATTCACCGCCCAAGAATATATCTGACTAGTAAGAATCTTAAAACCTATATATTGATATCTCTCTGTAAGTGAGTCAAGTGGGTGTAAAGCGGCATAAACGCAGCAGTGAAAAGCAGCTAAACCCCATTATAAAAATCAATTACTTTTCAAAACCCGTGAAACAAAGACAGTGAAAGAGAGAGAAATTCTTACAAAATTCTTTCAGGGGCTGTGATGCGACCTGGATTGACCATATCTAGACCCACAGCTGATTGAGACATAAGGGTGGACACTCTTGGGGCTGAGAGGTTTGGTGAGGTTGGGTGAGCAAACGCAGACCCTTTAAAGTAATATAGCGTGGTACCCATCCCATGGGTCCCAAATCTCCAGGTTCAAGGGCATCGTCCTACACTGAAAACATGCATGAGAAACCCCGAAGATGGTACACCGTGTGATCGGGAAAGGTTTCTAAAACGCGCCTCATTTCTCATCTCCTTGTGCTCCGGTTCGCCATTCCAGCCGCTTTACTAGCAATCTCCCTCCTTGGAGAATCAGCACCTTTATCCTCCTGTTCTTTACAGGTTGCAATTTGTCCTGAGGATGCACGGGAAGAGGGGGAACCAATGAGAGACTAGCTCTAGGTGTTGGGACAGGCACAGGTCACTCTATTTTCCCATCAGGAAGAAGAATTAACCACAGGCTCAGCCTGCCGCCAGGAACCAGAATACGGCCTGAAGCAATCCTGCGCTTTTGCGGCCAGCTCCCAAGAAAGCGAGTTGAATCATGGAGCTCAGGGGCACTGCAATTCACAAACCTGCAGACTTAGAAATGATAACTCTCGTCCACAAATATATTGAGGGAAGGCAACGAAGAGGATTTGAAAGCAAGGCAGAATTGCAGGAAACAGATTTCAGGAGGTAGATTCGAATCGCCTTTAAAGCACAGGAAAAGCGGCAAAACCTCGACAATGATGCCCTTGGCCAAAAAGGGCGTATGCGTTTTTTCCTGAATATATTCAGGAAAAAACGCATACGCCCTTTTTGGCCAACCAAGCAACCTGGAAAGGCAAATCAGCGCTACAAAGAAGTCTCGCTTCCCATCGGTCAAAAGGGCCATGCTGAATAAAGTGTCAAAACCAGAAATGCAGGACAGGCCATGGAGAAATGCGAGCCTTGCTACGCTGATGGGCGGGATGTAAATTGCCAACAGCCACTCTGGAGAAGTGTACGGTGTGTCCTGAAACATCCAAAAAACTCAGCTTAGAGAGCATAGGGCACTTCCACTCATGGGCGTATAAATTGGGAAAACTAAAAATCAGCAAGACACAGGCACCCCAAAGTTTTGGGCTACTCTGTTGACAAGAACCTCCACTTCGATACACCTTAAATGTCCCAGGAAAGAAAAGAATGGATAAAGAAGATGTGGTCCTTATATACAATGGAATATCACTCAGCCATGAAATCAATGTCATAAGGCTAGTAGCAGCATGATGAGTGGATTTAGGTATGACGATTCTAAGTGAAATAAGTCACACAGAAAAAGACACTTATCATGAGATATCACTTATAGAGGGAATGTCAAAACCGCTACCCTTGAACTGAATTACAAAACAGAACAGAGTCACACGTTTAGAAAACAGACTATGTCTGCTTAACGGGAAAGGTGAGGTGGGGTGATGCATAAAACAAGGGTTTCAAATTAGCTCAGATACCGTTCCATAAACCCAATATGTAAGAGACAAGACCTACTTCTTGCTCAGTGAACTGGACTCAACACCCCCTATTCACCGCCCAAGAATATATCTGACAAGTAAGAATCTTAAAACCTATATATTGATATCTCTCTGTAAGTGAGTCAAGTGGGTGTAAAGCGGCATAAACGCAGCAGTCAAAAGCAGCTAAACCCCATTATAAAAATCAATTACTTTTCAAAACCCGTGAAACAAAGACAGTGAAAGAGAGAGAAATTCTTACAAAATTCGTTCAGGGGCTGTGATGCCACCTGGATTGACCATATCTAGACCCACAGCTGATTGAGACATAAGGGTGGACACTCTTGGGGCTGAGAGGTTTGGTGAGGTTGGGTGAGCAAACGCAGACCCTTTAAAGAAATACGGCGTGGTACCCATCCCATGGGTCCCAAATCTCCAGGTTCAAGGGCATCGTCCTACACTGAAAACATGCATGAGAAACCCCGAAGATGGTACACCGTGTGATCGGGAAAGGTTGCTAAAACGCACCTCATTTCTCATCTCCTTGTGCTCCGGTTCGCCATTCCAGCCGCTTTACTAGCAATCTCCCTCCTTGGAGAATCAGCACCTTTATCTTCCTGTTCCGTACAGGTTGCAATTTGTCCTGAGGATGCACGGGAAGAGGGGGAACCAATGAGAGACTAGCTCTAGGTGTTGGGACAGGCACAGGTGACACTATTTTCCCATCAGGAAGAAGAATTAACCACAGGCTCAGCCTGCCGCCAGGAACCAGAATACGGCCTGAAGCAATCCTGCGCTTTTGCGGCCAGCTCCCAAGAAAGCGAATTGAATCATGGAGCTCAGGGGCACTGCAATTCACAAACCTGCAGACTTAGAAATGATAACTCTCGTCCACAAATATATTGAGGGAAGGCAACGAAGAGGATTTGAAAGCAAGGCAGAATTGCAGGAAACAGATTTCAGGAGGTAGATTCGAATCGCCTTTAAAGCACAGGAAAAGCGGCAAAACCTCGACAATGATGCCCTTGGCCAAAAAGGGCGTATGCGTTTTTTCCTGAATATATTCAGGAAAAAACGCATACGCCCTTTTTGGCCAACCAAGCAACCTGGAAAGGCAAATCAGCGCTACAAAGAAGTCTCGCTTCCCATCGGTCAAAAGGGCCATGCTGAATAAAGTGTCAAAACCAGAAATGCAGGACAGGCCATGGAGAAATGGGAGCCTTGCTACGCTGATGGGCGGGATGTAAATTGCCAACAGCCACTCTGGAGAAGTGTACGGTGTGTCCTGAAACATCTAAAAAACTCAGCTTAGAGAGCATAGGGCCCTTCCACTCATGGGCGTATAAATTGGGAAAACTAAAAATCAGCAAGACACAGGCACCCCAAAGTTTTGGGCTACTCTGTTGACAAGAACCTCCACTTCGATACACCTTAAATATCCCAGGAAACAGAAGAATGGATAAAGAAGATGTGGTCCTTATATACAATGGAATATCACTCAGCCATGAAATCAATGTCATAAGGCTAGTAGCAGCATGATGAGTGGATTTAGGTATGACGATTCTAAGTGAAATAAGTCACACAGAAAAAGACCCTTATCATGAGATATCACTTATAGAGGGAATGTAAAAACCGCTACCCTTGAACTGAATTACAAAACAGAACAGAGTCACACGTTTAGAAAACAGACTATGGCTGCTTAACGGGAAAGGTGAGGTGGGGTGATGCATAAAACAAGGGTTTCAAATTAGCTCAGATACCGTTCCATAAACCCAATATGTAAGAGACAAGACCTACTCCTTGCTCAGTGAACTGGACTCAACACCCCGTATTCACCGCCCAAGAATATATCTGACAAGTAAGAATCTTAAAACCTATATATTGATATCTCTCTGTAAGTGAGTCAAGTGGGTGTAAAGCGGCATAAACGCAGCAGTGAAAAGCAGCTAAACCCCATTATAAAAATCAATTACTTTTCAAAACCCGTGAAACAAAGACAGTGAAAGAGAGAGAAATTCTTACAAAATTCTTTCAGGGGCTGTGATGCGACCTGGATTGACCATATCTAGACCCACAGCTGATTGAGACATAAGGGTGGACACTCTTGGGGCTGAGAGGTTTGGTGAGGTTGGGTGAGCAAACGCAGACCCTTTAAAGTAATATAGCGTGGTACCCATCCCATGGGTCCCAAATCTCCAGGTTCAAGGGCATCGTCCTACACTGAAAACATGCATGAGAAACCCCGAAGATGGTACACCGTGTGATCGGGAAAGGTTTCTAAAACGCGCCTCATTTCTCATCTCCTTGTGCTCCGGTTCGCCATTCCAGCCGCTTTACTAGCAATCTCCCTCCTTGGAGAATCAGCACCTTTATCCTCCTGTTCTTTACAGGTTGCAATTTGTCCTGAGGATGCACGGGAAGAGGGGGAACCAATGAGAGACTAGCTCTAGGTGTTGGGACAGGCACAGGTCACTCTATTTTCCCATCAGGAAGAAGAATTAACCACAGGCTCAGCCTGCCGCCAGGAACCAGAATACGGCCTGAAGCAATCCTGCGCTTTTGCGGCCAGCTCCCAAGAAAGCGAGTTGAAGAATGGAGCTCAGGGGCACTGCAATTCACAAACCTGCAGACTTAGAAATGATAACTCTCGTCCACAAATATATTGAGGGAAGGCAACGAAGAGGATTTGAAAGCAAGGCAGAATTGCAGGAAACAGATTTCAGGAGGTAGATTCGAATCGCCTTTAAAGCACAGGAAAAGCGGCAAAACCTCGACAATGATGCCCTTGGCCAAAAAGGGCGTATGCGTTTTTTCCTGAATATATTCAGGAAAAAACGCATACGCCCTTTTTGGCCAACCAAGCAACCTGGAAAGGCAAATCAGCGCTACAAAGAAGTCTTGCTTCCCATCGGTCAAAAGGGCCATGCTGAATAAAGTGTCAAAACCAGAAATGCAGGACAGGCCATGGAGAAATGGGAGCCTTGCTACGCTGATGGGCGGGATGTAAATTGCCAACAGCCACTCTGGAGAAGTGTACGGTGTGTCCTGAAACATCTAAAAAACTCAGCTTAGAGAGCATAGGGCCCTTCCACTCATGGGCGTATAAATTGGGAAAACTAAAAATCAGCAAGACACAGGCACCCCAAAGTTTTGGGCTACTCTGTTGACAAGAACCTCCACTTCGTTACACCTTAAATATCCCAGGAAAGAGAAGAATGGATAAAGAAGATGTGGTCCTTATATACAATGGAATATCACTCAGCCATGAAATCAATGTCATAAGGCTAGTAGCAGCATGATGAGTGGATTTAGGTATGACGATTCTAAGTGAAATAAGTCACACAGAAAAAGACACTTATCATGAGATATCACTTATAGAGGGAATGTAAAAACCGCTACCCTTGAACTGAATTACAAAACAGAACAGAGTCACACGTTTAGAAAACACACTATGTCTGCTTAACGGGAAAGGTGAGGTGGGGTGATGCATAAAACAAGGGTTTCAAATTAGCTCAGATACCGTTCCATAAACCCAATATGTAAGAGACAAGACCTACTCCTTGCTCAGTGAACTGGACTCAACACCCCGTATTCACCGCCCAAGAATATATCTGACAAGTAAGAATCTTAAAACCTATATATTGATATCTCTCTGTAAGTGAGTCAAGTGGGTGTAAAGCGGCATAAACGCAGCAGTGAAAAGCAGCTAAACCCCATTATAAAAATCAATTACTTTTCAAAACCCGTGAAACAAAGACAGTGAAAGAGAGAGAAATTCTTACAAAATTCTTTCAGGGGCTGTGATGCGACCTGGATTGACCATATCTAGACCCACAGCTGATTGAGACATAAGGGTGGACACTCTTGGGGCTGAGAGGTTTGGTGAGGTTGGGTGAGCAAACGCAGACCCTTTAAAGTAATATAGCGTGGTACCCATCCCATGGGTCCCAAATCTCCAGGTTCAAGGGCATCGTCCTACACTGAAAACATGCATGAGAAACCCCGAAGATGGTACACCGTGTGATCGGGAAAGGTTTCTAAAACGCGCCTCATTTCTCATCTCCTTGTGCTCCGGTTCGCCATTCCAGCCGCTTTACTAGCAATCTCCCTCCTTGGAGAATCAGCACCTTTATCCTCCTGTTCTTTACAGGTTGCAATTTGTCCTGAGGATGCACGGGAAGAGGGGGAACCAATGAGAGACTAGCTCTAGGTGTTGGGACAGGCACAGGTCACTCTATTTTCCCATCAGGAAGAAGAATTAACCACAGGCTCAGCCTGCCGCCAGGAACCAGAATACGGCCTGAAGCAATCCTGCGCTTTTGCGGCCAGCTCCCAAGAAAGCGAGTTGAATCATGGAGCTCAGGGGCACTGCAATTCACAAACCTGCAGACTTAGAAATGATAACTCTCGTCCACAAATATATTGAGGGAAGGCAACGAAGAGGATTTGAAAGCAAGGCAGAATTGCAGGAAACAGATTTCAGGAGGTAGATTCGAATCGCCTTTAAAGCACAGGAAAAGCGGCAAAACCTCGACAATGATGCCCTTGGCCAAAAAGGGCGTATGCGTTTTTTCCTGAATATATTCAGGAAAAAACGCATACGCCCTTTTTGGCCAACCAAGCAACCTGGAAAGGCAAATCAGCGCTACAAAGAAGTCTCGCTTCCCATCGGTCAAAAGGGCCATGCTGAATAAAGTGTCAAAACCAGAAATGCAGGACAGGCCATGGAGAAATGGGAGCCTTGCTACGCTGATGGGCGGGATGTAAATTGCCAACAGCCACTCTGGAGAAGTGTACGGTGTGTCCTGAAACATCTAAAAAACTCAGCTTAGAGAGCATAGGGCCCTTCCACTCATGGGCGTATAAATTGGGAAAACTAAAAATCAGCAAGACACAGGCACCCCAAAGTTTTGGGCTACTCTGTTGACAAGAACCTCCACTTCGATACACCTTAAATGTCCCAGGAAAGAAAAGAATGGATAAAGAAGATGTGGTCCTTATATACAATGGAATATCACTCAGCCATGAAATCAATGTCATAAGGCTAGTAGCAGCATGATGAGTGGATTTAGGTATGACGATTCTAAGTGAAATCAGTCACACAGAAAAAGACACTTATCATGAGATATCACTTATAGAGGGAATGTCAAAACCGCTACCCTTGAACTGAATTACAAAACAGAACAGAGTCACACGTTTAGAAAACAGACTATGTCTGCTTAACGGGAAAGGTGAGGTGGGGTGATGCATAAAACAAGGGTTTCAAATTAGCTCAGATACCGTTCCATAAACCCAATATGTAAGAGACAAGACCTACTCCTTGCTCAGTGAACTGGACTCAACACCCCCTATTCACCGCCCAAGAATATATCTGACAAGTAAGAATCTTAAAACCTATATATTGATATCTCTCTGTAAGTGAGTCAAGTGGGTGTAAAGCGGCATAAACGCAGCAGTCAAAAGCAGCTAAACCCCATTATAAAAATCAATTACTTTTCAAAACCCGTGAAACAAAGACAGTGAAAGAGAGAGAAATTCTTACAAAATTCGTTCAGGGGCTGTGATGCCACCTGGATTGACCATATCTAGACCCACAGCTGATTGAGACATAAGGGTGGACACTCTTGGGGCTGAGAGGTTTGGTGAGGTTGGGTGAGCAAACGCAGACCCTTTAAAGAAATACGGCGTGGTACCCATCCCATGGGTCCCAAATCTCCAGGTTCAAGGGCATCGTCCTACACTGAAAACATGCATGAGAAACCCCGAAGATGGTACACCGTGTGATCGGGAAAGGTTGCTAAAACGCACCTCATTTCTCATCTCCTTGTGCTCCGGTTCGCCATTCCAGCCGCTTTACTAGCAATCTCCCTCCTTGGAGAATCAGCACCTTTATCTTCCTGTTCCGTACAGGTTGCAATTTGTCCTGAGGATGCACGGGAAGAGGGGGAACCAATGAGAGACTAGCTCTAGGTGTTGGGACAGGCACAGGTGACACTATTTTCCCATCAGGAAGAAGAATTAACCACAGGCTCAGCCTGCCGCCAGGAACCAGAATACGGCCTGAAGCAATCCTGCGCTTTTGCGGCCAGCTCCCAAGAAAGCGAATTGAATCATGGAGCTCAGGGGCACTGCAATTCACAAACCTGCAGACTTAGAAATGATAACTCTCGTCCACAAATATATTGAGGGAAGGCAACGAAGAGGATTTGAAAGCAAGGCAGAATTGCAGGAAACAGATTTCAGGAGGTAGATTCGAATCGCCTTTAAAGCACAGGAAAAGCGGCAAAACCTCGACAATGATGCCCTTGGCCAAAAAGGGCGTATGCGTTTTTTCCTGAATATATTCAGGAAAAAACGCATACGCCCTTTTTGGCCAACCAAGCAACCTGGAAAGGCAAATCAGCGCTACAAAGAAGTCTCGCTTCCCATCGGTCAAAAGGGCCATGCTGAATAAAGTGTCAAAACCAGAAATGCAGGACAGGCCATGGAGAAATGGGAGCCTTGCTACGCTGATGGGCGGGATGTAAATTGCCAACAGCCACTCTGGAGAAGTGTACGGTGTGTCCTGAAACATCTAAAAAACTCAGCTTAGAGAGCATAGGGCCCTTCCACTCATGGGCGTATAAATTGGGAAAACTAAAAATCAGCAAGACACAGGCACCCCAAAGTTTTGGGCTACTCTGTTGACAAGAACCTCCACTTCGATACACCTTAAATATCCCAGGAAACAGAAGAATGGATAAAGAAGATGTGGTCCTTATATACAATGGAATATCACTCAGCCATGAAATCAATGTCATAAGGCTAGTAGCAGCATGATGAGTGGATTTAGGTATGACGATTCTAAGTGAAATAAGTCACACAGAAAAAGACCCTTATCATGAGATATCACTTATAGAGGGAATGTAAAAACCGCTACCCTTGAACTGAATTACAAAACAGAACAGAGTCACACGTTTAGAAAACAGACTATGGCTGCTTAACGGGAAAGGTGAGGTGGGCTGATGCATAAAACAAGGGTTTCAAATTAGCTCAGATACCGTTCCATAAACCCAATATGTAAGAGACAAGACCTACTCCTTGCTCAGTGAACTGGACTCAACACCCCGTATTCACCGCCCAAGAATATATCTGACAAGTAAGAATCTTAAAACCTATATATTGATATCTCTCTGTAAGTGAGTCAAGTGGGTGTAAAGCGGCATAAACGCAGCAGTCAAAAGCAGCTAAACCCCATTATAAAAATCAATTACTTTTCAAAACCCGTGAAACAAAGACAGTGAAAGAGAGAGAAATTCTTACAAAATTCTTTCAGGGGCTGTGATGCGACCTGGATTGACCATATCTAGACCCACAGCTGATTGAGACATAAGGGTGGACACTCTTGGGGCTGAGAGGTTTGGTGAGGTTGGGTGAGCAAACGCAGACCCTTTAAAGTAATATAGCGTGGTACCCATCCCATGGGTCCCAAATCTCCAGGTTCAAGGGCATCGTCCTACACTGAAAACATGCATGAGAAACCCCGAAGATGGTACACCGTGTGATCGGGAAAGGTTTCTAAAACGCGCCTCATTTCTCATCTCCTTGTGCTCCGGTTCGCCATTCCAGCCGCTTTACTAGCAATCTCCCTCCTTGGAGAATCAGCACCTTTATCCTCCTGTTCTTTACAGGTTGCAATTTGTCCTGAGGATGCACGGGAAGAGGGGGAACCAATGAGAGACTAGCTCTAGGTGTTGGGACAGGCACAGGTCACTCTATTTTCCCATCAGGAAGAAGAATTAACCACAGGCTCAGCCTGCCGCCAGGAACCAGAATACGGCCTGAAGCAATCCTGCGCTTTTGCGGCCAGCTCCCAAGAAAGCGAGTTGAAGAATGGAGCTCAGGGGCACTGCAATTCACAAACCTGCAGACTTAGAAATGATAACTCTCGTCCACAAATATATTGAGGGAAGGCAACGAAGAGGATTTGAAAGCAAGGCAGAATTGCAGGAAACAGATTTCAGGAGGTAGATTCGAATCGCCTTTAAAGCACAGGAAAAGCGGCAAAACCTCGACAATGATGCCCTTGGCCAAAAAGGGCGTATGCGTTTTTTCCTGAATATATTCAGGAAAAAACGCATACGCCCTTTTTGGCCAACCAAGCAACCTGGAAAGGCAAATCAGCGCTACAAAGAAGTCTTGCTTCCCATCGGTCAAAAGGGCCATGCTGAATAAAGTGTCAAAACCTGAAATGCAGGACAGGCCATGGAGAAATGGGAGCCTTGCTACGCTGATGGGCGGGATGTAAATTGCCAACAGCCACTCTGGAGAAGTGTACGGTGTGTCCTGAAACATCTAAAAAACTCAGCTTAGAGAGCATAGGGCCCTTCCACTCATGGGCGTATAAATTGGGAAAACTAAAAATCAGCAAGACACAGGCACCCCAAAGTTTTGGGCTACTCTGTTGACAAGAACCTCCACTTCGTTACACCTTAAATATCCCAGGAAAGAGAAGAATGGATAAAGAAGATGTGGTCCTTATATACAATGGAATATCACTCAGCCATGAAATCAATGTCATAAGGCTAGTAGCAGCATGATGAGTGGATTTAGGTATGACGATTCTAAGTGAAATAAGTCACACAGAAAAAGACACTTATCATGAGATATCACTTATAGAGGGAATGTAAAAACCGCTACCCTTGAACTGAATTACAAAACAGAACAGAGTCACACGTTTAGAAAACACACTATGTCTGCTTAACGGGAAAGGTGAGGTGGGGTGATGCATAAAACAAGGGTTTCAAATTAGCTCAGATACCGTTCCATAAACCCAATATGTAAGAGACAAGACCTACTCCTTGCTCAGTGAACTGGACTCAACACCCCGTATTCACCGCCCAAGAATATATCTGACAAGTAAGAATCTTAAAACCTATATATTGATATCTCTCTGTAAGTGAGTCAAGTGGGTGTAAAGCGGCATAAACGCAGCAGTGAAAAGCAGCTAAACCCCATTATAAAAATCAATTACTTTTCAAAACCCGTGAAACAAAGACAGTGAAAGAGAGAGAAATTCTTACAAAATTCTTTCAGGGGCTGTGATGCGACCTGGATTGACCATATCTAGACCCACAGCTGATTGAGACATAAGGGTGGACACTCTTGGGGCTGAGAGGTTTGGTGAGGTTGGGTGAGCAAACGCAGACCCTTTAAAGTAATATAACGTGGTACCCATCCCATGGGTCCCAAATCTCCAGGTTCAAGGGCATCGTCCTACACTGAAAACATGCATGAGAAACCCCGAAGATGGTACACCGTGTGATCGGGAAAGGTTTCTAAAACGCGCCTCATTTCTCATCTCCTTGTGCTCCAGTTCGCCATTCCAGCCGCTTTACTAGCAATCTCCCTCCTTGGAGAATCAGCACCTTTATCCTCCTGTTCTTTACAGGTTGCAATTTGTCCTGAGGATGCACGGGAAGAGGGGGAACCAATGAGAGACTAGCTCTAGGTGTTGGGACAGGCACAGGTCACTCTATTTTCCCATCAGGAAGAAGAATTAACCACAGGCTCAGCCTGCCGCCAGGAACCAGAATACGGCCTGAAGCAATCCTGCGCTTTTGCGGCCAGCTCCCAAGAAAGCGAGTTGAATCATGGAGCTCAGGGGCACTGCAATTCACAAACCTGCAGACTTAGAAATGATAACTCTCGTCCACAAATATATTGAGGGAAGGCAACGAAGAGGATTTGAAAGCAAGGCAGAATTGCAGGAAACAGATTTCAGGAGGTAGATTCGAATCGCCTTTAAAGCACAGGAAAAGCGGCAAAACCTCGACAATGATGCCCTTGGCCAAAAAGGGCGTATGCGTTTTTTCCTGAATATATTCAGGAAAAAACGCATACGCCCTTTTTGGCCAACCAAGCAACCTGGAAAGGCAAATCAGCGCTACAAAGAAGTCTCGCTTCCCATCGGTCAAAAGGGCCATGCTGAATAAAGTGTCAAAACCAGAAATGCAGGACAGGCCATGGAGAAATGCGAGCCTTGCTACGCTGATGGGCGGGATGTAAATTGCCAACAGCCACTCTGGAGAAGTGTACGGTGTGTCCTGAAACATCTAAAAAACTCAGCTTAGAGAGCATAGGGCACTTCCACTCATGGGCGTATAAATTGGGAAAAGTAAAAATCAGCAAGACACAGGCACCCCAAAGTTTTGGGCTACTCTGTTGACAAGAACCTCCACTTCGATACACCTTAAATGTCCCAGGAAAGAAAAGAATGGATAAAGAAGATGTGGTCCTTATATACAATGGAATATCACTCAGCCATGAAATCAATGTCATAAGGCTAGTAGCAGCATGATGAGTGGATTTAGGTATGACGATTCTAAGTGAAATCAGTCACACAGAAAAAGACACTTATCATGAGATATCACTTATAGAGGGAATGTCAAAACCGCTACCCTTGAACTGAATTACAAAACAGAACAGAGTCACACGTTTAGAAAACAGACTATGTCTGCTTAACGGGAAAGGTGAGGTGGGGTGATGCATAAAACAAGGGTTTCAAATTAGCTCAGATACCGTTCCATAAACCCAATATGTAAGAGAAAAGACCTACTCCTTGCTCAGTGAACTGGACTCAACACCCCCTATTCACCGCCCAAGAATATATCTGACAAGTAAGAATCTTAAAACCTATATATTGATATCTCTCTGTAAGTGAGTCAAGTGGGTGTAAAGCGGCATAAACGCAGCAGTCAAAAGCAGCTAAACCCCATTATAAAAATCAATTACTTTTCAAAACCCGTGAAACAAAGACAGTGAAAGAGAGAGAAATTCTTACAAAATTCGTTCAGGGGCTGTGATGCCACCTGGATTGACCATATCTAGACCCACAGCTGATTGAGACATAAGGGTGGACACTCTTGGGGCTGAGAGGTTTGGTGAGGTTGGGTGAGCAAACGCAGACCCTTTAAAGAAATACGGCGTGGTACCCATCCCATGGGTCCCAAATCTCCAGGTTCAAGGGCATCGTCCTACACTGAAAACATGCCTGAGAAACCCCGAAGATGGTACACCGTGTGATCGGGAAAGGTTGCTAAAACGCACCTCATTTCTCATCTCCTTGTGCTCCGGTTCGCCATTCCAGCCGCTTTACTAGCAATCTCCCTCCTTGGAGAATCAGCACCTTTATCTTCCTGTTCCGTACAGGTTGCAATTTGTCCTGAGGATGCACGGGAAGAGGGGGAACCAATGAAAGACTAGCTCTAGGTGTTGCGACAGGCACAGGTGACACTATTTTCCCATCAGGAAGAAGAATTAACCACAGGCTCAGCCTGCCGCCAGGAACCAGAATACGGCCTGAAGCAATCCTGCGCTTTTGCGGCCAGCTCCCAAGAAAGCGAATTGAATCATGGAGCTCAGGGGCACTGCAATTCACAAACCTGCAGACTTAGAAATGATAACTCTCGTCCACAAATATATTGAGGGAAGGCAACGAAGAGGATTTGAAAGCAAGGCAGAATTGCAGGAAACAGATTTCAGGAGGTAGATTCGAATCGCCTTTAAAGCACAGGAAAAGCGGCAAAACCTCGACAATGATGCCCTTGGCCAAAAAGGGCGTATGCGTTTTTTCCTGAATATATTCAGGAAAAAACGCATACGCCCTTTTTGGCCAACCAAGCAACCTGGAAAGGCAAATCAGCGCTACAAAGAAGTCTCGCTTCCCATCGGTCAAAAGGGCCATGCTGAATAAAGTGTCAAAACCAGAAATGCAGGACAGGCCATGGAGAAATGGGAGCCTTGCTACGCTGATGGGCGGGATGTAAATTGCCAACAGCCACTCTGGAGAAGTGTACGGTGTGTCCTGAAACATCTAAAAAACTCAGCTTAGAGAGCATAGGGCCCTTCCACTCATGGGCGTATAAATTGGGAAAACTAAAAATCAGCAAGACACAGGCACCCCAAAGTTTTGGGCTACTCTGTTGACAAGAACCTCCACTTCGATACACCTTAAATATCCCAGGAAAGAGAAGAATGGATAAAGAAGATGTGGTCCTTATATACAATGGAATATCACTCAGCCATGAAATCAATGTCATAAGGCTAGTAGCAGCATGATGAGTGGATTTAGGTATGACGATTCTAAGTGAAATAAGTCACACAGAAAAAGACCCTTATCATGAGATATCACTTATAGAGGGAATGTAAAAACCGCTACCCTTGAACTGAATTACAAAACAGAACAGAGTCACACGTTTAGAAAACAGACTATGGCTGCTTAACGGGAAAGGTGAGGTGGGGTGATGCATAAAACAAGGGTTTCAAATTAGCTCAGATACCGTTCCATAAACCCAATATGTAAGAGACAAGACCTACTCCTTGCTCAGTGAACTGGACTCAACACCCCCTATTCACCGCCCAAGAATATATCTGACTAGTAAGAATCTTAAAACCTATATATTGATATCTCTCTGTAAGTGAGTCAAGTGGGTGTAAAGCGGCATAAACGCAGCAGTGAAAAGCAGCTAAACCCCATTATAAAAATCAATTACTTTTCAAAACCCGTGAAACAAAGACAGTGAAAGAGAGAGAAATTCTTACAAAATTCTTTCAGGGGCTGTGATGCGACCTGGATTGACCATATCTAGACCCACAGCTGATTGAGACATAAGGGTGGACACTCTTGGGGCTGAGAGGTTTGGTGAGGTTGGGTGAGCAAACTCAGACCCTTTAAAGTAATATAGCGTGGTACCCATCCCATGGGTCCCAAATCTCCAGGTTCAAGGGCATCGTCCTACACTGAAAACATGCATGAGAAACCCCGAAGATGGTACACCGTGTGATCGGGAAAGGTTGCTAAAACGCACCTCATTTCTCATCTCCTTGTGCTCCGGTTCGCCATTCCAGCCGCTTTACTAGCAATCTCCCTCCTTGGAGAATCAGCACCTTTATCCTCCTGTTCTTTACAGGTTGCAATTTGTCCTGAGGATGCACGGGAAGAGGGGGAACCAATGAGAGACTAGCTCTAGGTGTTGGGACAGGCACAGGTCACTCTATTTTCCCATCAGGAAGAAGAATTAACCACAGGCTCAGCCTGCCGCCAGGAACCAGAATACGGCCTGAAGCAATCCTGCGCTTTTGCGGCCAGCTCCCAAGAAAGCGAGTTGAATCATGGAGCTCAGGGGCACTGCAATTCACAAACCTGCAGACTTAGAAATGATAACTCTCGTCCACAAATATATTGAGGGAAGGCAACGAAGAGGATTTGAAAGCAAGGCAGAATTGCAGGAAACAGATTTCAGGAGGTAGATTCGAATCGCCTTTAAAGCACAGGAAAAGCGGCAAAACCTCGACAATGATGCCCTTGGCCAAAAAGGGCGTATGCGTTTTTTCCTGAATATATTCAGGAAAAAACGCATACGCCCTTTTTGGCCAACCAAGCAACCTGGAAAGGCAAATCAGCGCTACAAAGAAGTCTCGCTTCCCATCGGTCAAAAGGGCCATGCTGAATAAAGTGTCAAAACCAGAAATGTAGGACAGGCCATGGAGAAATGCGAGCCTTGCTACGCTGATGGGCGGGATGTAAATTGCCAACAGCCACTCTGGAGAAGTGTACGGTGTGTCCTGAAACATCTAAAAAACTCAGCTTAGAGAGCATAGGGCCCTTCCACTCATGGGCGTATAAATTGGGAAAACTAAAAATCAGCAAGACACAGGCACCCCAAAGTTTTGGGCTACTCTGTTGACAAGAACCTCCACTTCGATACACCTTAAATGTCCCAGGAAAGAAAAGAATGGATAAAGAAGATGTGGTCCTTATATACAATGGAATATCACTCAGCCATGAAATCAATGTCATAAGGCTAGTAGCAGCATGATGAGTGGATTTAGGTATGACGATTCTAAGTGAAATAAGTCACACAGAAAAAGACACTTATCATGAGATATCACTTATAGAGGGAATGTAGAAACCGCTACCCTTGAACTGAATTACAAAACAGAACAGAGTCACACGTTTAGAAAACAGACTATGTCTGCTTAACGGGAAAGGTGAGGTGGGGTGATGCATAAAACAAGGGTTTCAAATTAGCTCAGATACCGTTCCATAAACCCAATATGTAAGAGACAAGACCTACTCCTTGCTCAGTGAACTGGACTCAACACCCCCTATTCAACGCCCAAGAATATATCTGACAAGTAAGAATCTTAAAACCTATATATTGATATCTCTCTGTAAGTGAGTCAAGTGGGTGTAAAGCGGCATAAACGCAGCAGTCAAAAGCAGCTAAACCCCATTATAAAAATCAATTACTTTTCAAAACCCGTGAAACAAAGACAGTGAAAGAGAGAGAAATTCTTACATAATTCGTTCAGGGGCTGTGATGCCACCTGGATTGACCATATCTAGACCCACAGCTGATTGAGACATAAGGGTGGACACTCTTGGGGCTGAGAGGTTTGGTGAGGTTGGGTGAGCAAACGCAGACCCTTTAAAGAAATACGGCGTGGTACCCATCCCATGGGTCCCAAATCTCCAGGTTCAAGGGCATCGTCCTACACTGAAAACATGCATGAGAAACCCCGAAGATGGTACACCGTGTGATCGGGAAAGGTTGCTAAAACGCACCTCATTTCTCATCTCCTTGTGCTCCGGTTCTCCATTCCAGCCGCTTTACTAGCAATCTCCCTCCTTGGAGAATCAGCACCTTTATCTTCCTGTTCCGTACAGGTTGCAATTTGTCCTGAGGTTGAACGGGAAGAGGGGGAACCAATGAGAGACTAGCTCTAGGTGTTGCGACAGGCACAGGTGACACTATTTTCCCATCAGGAAGAAGAATTAACCACAGGCTCAGCCTGCCGCCAGGAACCAGAATACGGCCTGAAGCAATCCTGCGCTTTTGCGGCCAGCTCCCAAGAAAGCGAATTGAATCATGGAGCTCAGGGGCACTGCAATTCACAAACCTGCAGACTTAGAAATGATAACTCTCGTCCACAAATATATTGAGGGAAGGCAACGAAGAGGATTTGAAAGCAAGGCAGAATTGCAGGAAACAGATTTCAGGAGGTAGATTCGAATCGCCTTTAAAGCACAGGAAATGCGGCAAAACCTCGACAATGATGCCCTTGGCCAAAAAGGGCGTATGCGTTTTTTCCTGAATATATTCAGGAAAAAACGCATACGCCCTTTTTGGCCAACCAAGCAACCTGGAAAGGCAAATCAGCGCTACAAAGAAGTCTTGCTTCCCATCGGTCAAAAGGGCCATGCTGAATAAAGTGTCAAAACCAGAAATGCAGGACAGGCCGTGGAGAAATGGGAGCCTTGCTACGCTGATGGGCGGGATGTAAATTGCCAACAGCCACTCTGGAGAAGTGTACGGTGTGTCCTGAAACATCTAAAAAACTCAGCTTAGAGAGCATAGGGCACTTCCACTCATGGGCGTATAAATTGGGAAAACTAAAAATCAGCAAGACACAGGCACCCCAAAGTTTTGGGCTACTCTGTTGACAAGAACCTCCACTTCGTTACACCTTAAATATCCCAGGAAAGAGAAGAATGGATAAAGAAGATGTGGTCCTTATATACAATGGAATATCACTCAGCCATGAAATCAATGTCATAAGGCTAGTAGCAGCATGATGAGTGGATTTAGGTATGACGATTCTAAGTGAAATAAGTCACACAGAAAAAGACACTTATCATGAGATATCACTTATAGAGGGAATGTAAAAACCGCTACCCTTGAACTGAATTACAAAACAGAACAGAGTCACACGTTTAGAAAACACACTATGTCTGCTTAACGGGAAAGGTGAGGTGGGGTGATGCATAAAACAAGGGTTTCAAATTAGCTCAGATACCGTTCCATAAACCCAATATGTAAGAGACAAGACCTACTCCTTGCTCAGTGAACTGGACTCAACACCCCCTATTCACCGCCCAAGAATATATCTGACTAGTAAGAATCTTAAAACCTATATATTGATATCTCTCCGTAAGTGAGTCAAGTGGGTGTAAAGCGGCATAAACGCAGCAGTGAAAAGCAGCTAAACCCCATTATAAAAATCAATTACTTTTCAAAACCCGTGAAACAAAGACAGTGAAAGAGAGAGAAATTCTTACAAAATTCGTTCAGGGGCTGTGATGCGACCTGGATTGACCATATCTAGACCCACAGCTGATTGAGACATAAGGGTGGACACTCTTGGGGCTGAGAGGTTTGGTGAGGTTGGGTGAGCAAACGCAGACCCTTTAAAGAAATACGGCGTGGTACCCATCCCATGGGTCCCAAATCTCCAGGTTCAAGGGCATCGTCCTACACTGAAAACATGCATGAGAAACCCCGAAGATGGTACACCGTGTGATCGGGAAAGGTTGCTAAAACGCACCTCATTTCTCATCTCCTTGTGCTCCGGTTCTCCATTCCAGCCGCTTTACTAGCAATCTCCCTCCTTGGAGAATCAGCACCTTTATCTTCCTGTTCCGTACAGGTTGCAATTTGTCCTGAGGTTGAACGGGAAGAGGGGGAACCAATGAGAGACTAGCTCTAGGTGTTGCGACAGGCACAGGTGACACTATTTTCCCATCAGGAAGAAGAATTAACCACAGGCTCAGCCTGCCTCCAGGAACCAGAATACGGCCTGAAGCAATCCTGCGCTTTTGCGGCCAGCTCCCAAGAAAGCGAATTGAATCATGGAGCTCAGGGGCACTGCAATTCACAAACCTGCAGACTTAGAAATGATAACTCTCGTCCACAAATATATTGAGGGAAGGCAACGAAGAGGATTTGAAAGCAAGGCAGAATTGCAGGAAACAGATTTCAGGAGGTAGATTCGAATCGCCTTTAAAGCACAGGAAAAGCGGCAAAACCTCGACAATGATGCCCTTGGCCAAAAAGGGCGTATGCGTTTTTTCCTGAATATATTCAGGAAAAAACGCATACGCCCTTTTTGGCCAACCAAGCAACCTGGAAAGGCAAATCAGCGCTACAAAGAAGTCTTGCTTCCCATCGGTCAAAAGGGCCATGCTGAATAAAGTGTCAAAACCAGAAATGCAGGACAGGCCGTGGAGAAATGGGAGCCTTGCTACGCTGATGGGCGGGATGTAAATTGCCAACAGCCACTCTGGAGAAGTGTACGGTGTGTCCTGAAACATCTAAAAAACTCAGCTTAGAGAGCATAGGGCACTTCCACTCATGGGCGTATAAATTGGGAAAACTAAAAATCAGCAAGACACAGGCACCCCAAAGTTTTGGGCTACTCTGTTGACAAGAACCTCCACTTCGTTACACCTTAAATATCCCAGGAAAGAGAAGAATGGATAAAGAAGATGTGGTCCTTATATACAATGGAATATCACTCAGCCATGAAATCAATGTCATAAGGCTAGTAGCAGCATGATGAGTGGATTTAGGTATGACGATTCTAAGTGAAATAAGTCACACAGAAAAAGACACTTATCATGAGATATCACTTATAGAGGGAATGTAAAAACCGCTACCCTTGAACTGAATTACAAAACAGAACAGAGTCACACGTTTAGAAAACACACTATGTCTGCTTAACGGGAAAGGTGAGGTGGGGTGATGCATAAAACAAGGGTTTCAAATTAGCTCAGATACCGTTCCATAAACCCAATATGTAAGAGACAAGACCTACTCCTTGCTCAGTGAACTGGACTCAACACCCCCTATTCACCGCCCAAGAATATATCTGACTAGTAAGAATCTTAAAACCTATATATTGATATCTCTCCGTAAGTGAGTCAAGTGGGTGTAAAGCGGCATAAACGCAGCAGTGAAAAGCAGCTAAACCCCATTATAAAAATCAATTACTTTTCAAAACCCGTGAAACAAAGACAGTGAAAGAGAGAGAAATTCTTACAAAATTCGTTCAGGGGCTGTGATGCCACCTGGATTGACCATATCTAGACCCACAGCTGATTGAGACATAAGGGTGGACACTCTTGGAGCTGAGAGGTTTGGTGAGGTTGGGTGAGCAAACGCAGACCCTGTAAAGAAATACGGCGTGGTACCCATCCCATGGGTCCCAAATCTCCAGGTTCAAGGGCATCGTCCTACACTGAAAACATGCATGAGAAACCCCGAAGATGGTACACCGTGTGATCGGGAAAGGTTGCTAAAACGCACCTCATTTCTCATCTCCTTGTGCTCCGGTTCGCCATTCCAGCCGCTTTACTAGCAATCTCCCTCCTTGGAGAATCAGCACCTTTATCTTCCTGTTCCGTACAGGTTGCAATTTGTCCTGAGGATGCACGGGAAGAGGGGGAACCAATGAGAGACTAGCTCTAGGTGTTGCGACAGGCACAGGTGACACTATTTTCCCATCAGGAAGAAGAATTAACCACAGGCTCAGCCTGCCGCCAGGAACCAGAATACGGCCTGAAGCAATCCTGCGCTTTTGCGGCCAGCTCCCAAGAAAGCGAATTGAATCATGGAGCTCAGGGGCACTGCAATTCACAAACCTGCAGACTTAGAAATGATAACTCTCGTCCACAAATATATTGAGGGAAGGCAACGAAGAGGATTTGAAAGCAAGGCAGAATTGCAGGAAACAGATTTCAGGAGGTAGATTCGAATCGCCTTTAAAGCACAGGAAAAGCGGCAAAACCTCGACAATGATGCCCTTGGCCAAAAAGGGCGTATGCGTTTTTTCCTGAATATATTCAGGAAAAAACGCATACGCCCTTTTTGGCCAACCAAGCAACCTGGAAAGGCAAATCAGCGCTACAAAGAGGTCTTGCTTCCCATCGGTCAAAAGGGCCATGCTGAATAAAGTGTCAAAACCAGAAATGCAGGACAGGCCATGGAGAAATGGGAGCCTTGCTACGCTGATGGGCGGGATGTAAATTGCCAACAGCCACTCTGGAGAAGTGTACGGTGTGTCCTGAAACATCTAAAAAACTCAGCTTAGAGAGCATAGGGCCCTTCCACTCATGGGCGTATAAATTGGGAAAAGTAAAAATCAGCAAGACACAGGCACCCCAAAGTTTTGGGCTACTCTGTTGACAAGAACCTCCACTTCGATACACCTTAAATATCCCAGGAAAGAGAAGAATGGATAAAGAAGATGTGGTCCTTATATACAATGGAATATCACTCAGCCATGAAATCAATGTCATAAGGCTAGTAGCAGCATGATGAGTGGATTTAGCTATGACGATTCTAAGTGAAATCAGTCACACAGAAAAAGACCCTTATCATGAGATATCACTTATAGAGGGAATGTAAAAACCGCTACCCTTGAACTGAATTACAAAACAGAACAGAGTCACACGTTTAGAAAACAGACTATGGCTGCTTAACGGGAAAGGTGAGGTGGGGTGATGCATAAAACAAGGGTTTCAAATTAGCTCAGATACCGTTCCATAAACCCAATATGTAAGAGACAAGACCTACTCCTTGCTCAGTGAACTGGACTCAACACCCCCTATTCACCGCCCAAGAATATATCTGACTAGTAAGAATCTTAAAACCTATATATTGATATCTCTCTGTAAGTGAGTCAAGTGGGTGTAAAGCGGCATAAACGCAGCAGTGAAAAGCAGCTAAACCCCATTATAAAAATCAATTACTTTTCAAAACCCGTGAAACAAAGACAGTGAAAGAGAGAGAAATTCTTACAAAATTCTTTCAGGGGCTGTGATGCGACCTGGATTGACCATATCTAGACCCACAGCTGATTGAGACATAAGGGTGGACACTCTTGGGGCTGAGAGGTTTGGTGAGGTTGGGTGAGCAAACGCAGACCCTTTAAAGTAATATAGCGTGGTACCCATCCCATGGGTCCCAAATCTCCAGGTTCAAGGGCATCGTCCTACACTGAAAACATGCATGAGAAACCCCGAAGATGGTACACCGTGTGATCGGGAAAGGTTTCTAAAACGCGCCTCATTTCTCATCTCCTTGTGCTCCGGTTCGCCATTCCAGCCGCTTTACTAGCAATCTCCCTCCTTGGAGAATCAGCACCTTTATCCTCCTGTTCTTTACAGGTTGCAATTTGTCCTGAGGATGCACGGGAAGAGGGGGAACCAATGAGAGACTAGCTCTAGGTGTTGGGACAGGCACAGGTCACTCTATTTTCCCATCAGGAAGAAGAATTAACCACAGGCTCAGCCTGCCGCCAGGAACCAGAATACGGCCTGAAGCAATCCTGCGCTTTTGCGGCCAGCTCCCAAGAAAGCGAGTTGAATCATGGAGCTCAGGGGCACTGCAATTCACAAACCTGCAGACTTAGAAATGATAACTCTCGTCCACAAATATATTGAGGGAAGGCAACGAAGAGGATTTGAAAGCAAGGCAGAATTGCAGGAAACAGATTTCAGGAGGTAGATTCGAATCGCCTTTAAAGCACAGGAAAAGCGGCAAAACCTCGACAATGATGCCCTTGGCCAAAAAGGGCGTATGCGTTTTTTCCTGAATATATTCAGGAAAAAACGCATACGCCCTTTTTGGCCAACCAAGCAACCTGGAAAGGCAAATCAGCGCTACAAAGAAGTCTCGCTTCCCATCGGTCAAAAGGGCCATGCTGAATAAAGTGTCAAAACCAGAAATGTAGGACAGGCCATGGAGAAATGCGAGCCTTGCTACGCTGATGGGCGGGATGTAAATTGCCAACAGCCACTCTGGAGAAGTGTACGGTGTGTCCTGAAACATCTAAAAAACTCAGCTTAGAGAGCATAGGGCCCTTCCACTCATGGGCGTATAAATTGGGAAAACTAAAAATCAGCAAGACACAGGCACCCCAAAGTTTTGGGCTACTCTGTTGACAAGAACCTCCACTTCGATACACCTTAAATGTCCCAGGAAAGAAAAGAATGGATAAAGAAGATGTGGTCCTTATATACAATGGAATATCACTCAGCCATGAAATCAATGTCATAAGGCTAGTAGCAGCATGATGAGTGGATTTAGGTATGACGATTCTAAGTGAAATAAGTCACACAGAAAAAGACACTTATCATGAGATATCACTTATAGAGGGAATGTAAAAACCGCTACCCTTGAACTGAATTACAAAACAGAACAGAGTCACACGTTTAGAAAACAGACTATGTCTACTTAACGGGAAAGGTGAGGTGGGGTGATGCATAAAACAAGGGTTTCAAATTAGCTCAGATACCGTTCCATAAACCCAATATGTAAGAGACAAGACCTACTCCTTGCTCAGTGAACTGGACTCAACACCCCCTATTCACCGCCCAAGAATACATCTGACTAGTAAGAATCTTAAAACCTATATATTGATATCTCTCTGTAAGTGAGTCAAGTGGGTGTAAAGCGGCATAAACGCAGCAGTCAAAAGCAGCTAAACCCCATTATAAAAATCAATTACTTTTCAAAACCCGTGAAACAAAGACAGTGAAAGAGAGAGAAATTCTTACAAAATTCGTTCAGGGGCTGTGATGCCACCTGGATTGACCATATCTAGACCCACAGCTGATTGAGACATAAGGGTGGACACTCTTGGGGCTGAGAGGTTTGGTGAGGTTGGGTGAGCAAACACAGACCCTTTAAAGTAATATAGCGTGGTACCCATCCCATGGGTCCCAAATCTCCAGGTTCAAGGGCATCGTCCTACACTGAAAACATGCATGAGAAACCCCGAAGACGGTACACCGTGTGATCGGGAAAGGTTGCTAAAACGCACCTCATTTCTCATCTCCTTGTGCTCCGGTTCTCCATTCCAGCCGCTTTACTAGCAATCTCCCTCCTTGGAGAATCAGCACCTTTATCCTCCTGTTCCGTACAGGTTGCAATTTGTCCTGAGGATGCACGGGAAGACGGGGAACCAATGAGAGACTAGCTCTAGGTGTTGGGACAGGCACAGGTCACTCTATTTTCCCATCAGGAAGAAGAATTAACCACAGGCTCAGCCTGCCGCCTGGAACCAGAATACGGCCTGAAGCAATCCTGCGCTTTTGCGGCCAGCTCCCAAGAAAGCGAGTTGAATCATGGAGCTCAGGGGCACTGCAATTCACAAACCTGCAGACTTAGAAATGATAACTCTCGTCCACAAATATATTGAGGGAAGGCAACGAAGAGGATTTGAAAGCAAGGCAGAATTGCAGGAAACAGATTTCAGGAGGTAGATTCGAATCGCCTTTAAAGCACAGGAAAAGCGGCAAAACCTCGACAATGATGCCCTTGGCCAAAAACGGCGTATGCGTTTTTTCCTGAATATATTCAGGAAAAAACGCATACGCCCTGTTTGGCCAACCAAGCAACCTGGAAAGGCAAATCAGCGCTACAAAGAAGTCTCGCTTCCCATCGGTCAAAAGGGCCATGCTGAATAAAGTGTCAAAACCAGAAATGCAGGACAGGCCATGGAGAAATGGGAGCCTTGCTACGCTGATGGGCGGGATGTAAATTGCCAACAGCCACTCTGGAGAAGTGTACGGTGTGTCCTGAAACATCTAAAAAACTCAGCTTAGAGAGCATAGGGCACTTCCACTCATGGGCGTATAAATTGGGAAAATTAAAAATCAGCAAGACACAGGCACCCCAAAGTTTTGGGCTACTCTGTTGACAAGAACCTCCACTTCGTTACACCTTAAATATCCCAGGAAAGAGAAGAATGGATAAAGAAGTTGTGGTCCTTATGTACAATGGAATATCACTCAGCCATGAAATCAATGTCATAAGGCTAGTAGCGGTATGATGAGTGGATTTAGGTATGACGATTCTAAGTGAAATAAATCACACAGAAAAAGACACTTATCATAAGATATCACTTATAGAGGGAATGTAAAAACCGCTACCCTTGAACTGAATTACAAAACAGAACAGAGTCACACGTTTAGAAAACACACTATGGCTGCTTAACGGGAAAGGTGAGGTGGGGTGATGCATAAAACAAGGGTTTCAAATTAGCTCAGATACCGTTCCATAAACCCAATATGTAAGAGACAAGACCTACTCCTTGCTTAGTGAACTGGACTCAACACCCCCTATTCACCGCCCAAGAATATATCTGACTAGTAAGAATCTTAAAACCTATGTATTCATATCTCTCTTTAAGTGAGTCAAGTGGGTATAAAGCGGCATAAACACAGTACTGAAAAGCAGCTAAACCCCATTATAAAAATCAATTACTCTTCAAAACCCGTGAAACAAAGACAGTGAAAGAGAGAGAAATTCTTACAAAATTCGTTCAGGGGCTGTGATGCCACCTGGATTGACCATATCTAGACCCACAGCTGATTGAGACATAAGGGTGGACACTCTTGGGGCTGAGAGGTTTGGTGAGGTTGGGTGAGCAAACGCAGACCCTTTAAAGTAATATAGCATGGTACCCATCCCATGGGTCCCAAATCTCCAGGTTCAAGGGCATCGTCCTACACTGAAAACATGCATGAGAAACCCCGAAGATGGTACACCGTGTGATCGGGAAAGGTTGCTAAAACGAACCTCATTTCTCATCTCCTTGTGCTCCGGTTCGCCATTCCAGCCGCTTTACTAGCAATCTCCCTCCTTGGAGAATCAGCACCTTTATCCTCCTGTTCCGTACAGGTTGCAGTTTGTCCTGAGGATGCACGGGAAGAGGGGGAACCAATGAGAGACTAGCTCTAGGTGTTGGGACAGGCACAGGTCACTCTATTTTCCCATCAGGGAGAAGAATTAACCACAGGCTCAGCCTGCCGCCAGGAAGCAGAATACGGCCTGAAGCAATCCTGCGCTTTTGCGGCCAGCTCCCAAGAAAGCGAGTTGAAGAATGGAGCTCAGGGGCACTGCAATTCACAAACCTGCAGACTTAGAAATGATAACTCTCGTCCACAAATATATTGAGGGAAGGCAACGAAGAGGATTTGAAAGCAAGGCAGAATTGCAGGAAACACATTTCAGGAGGTAGATTCGAATCGCGTTTAAAGCACAGGAAAAGCGGCAAAACCTCGACAGTGATGCCCTTGGCCAAAAAGGGCGTCTGCGTTCTTTCCTGAATAAATTTTGGAAGAAACGCAGATGCTCTTTTTGGCCAACTAAACAAGTGGGCAATGCAAATCAGCATTACAAAAATGTCTCACTTCGCATTGGTCAAAAGGCCCATGCTGAAAAAGTGTAAAACCCAGAAATGCAGGACAGGCCATGGAGAAAAGGGAGCCTTGTTTTGCTGATCGGCGGGATGTCAATTGCCACCGGCCACTCTTGAGAAGTGTATGCTGTATCTTAAAACTTCTAAAAAAGAGAGCTACAGAGCATACAGCACTTCCCCTCATGGGCGCATATCTTGGGAAAACCAAAAAATCGACAAGACACAGGCACCCCAAAGTTTAGGGCTGCTCTGTTTAGAAATGCCTCGATTTGGGTACAACTTACATGTCCTTGGAAGGAAAAAGTGGATAAAGAAGATGTGGTACTTACGTACAATGGAATATTACTCAGCATTTAAATCAATGAAATAAGGCCAGTGGCAGCAACTCGTGGAGACTGAGGTACGATCATTCTAAGTGACATAAGTCAGACATAAAAAGAGACTTATCATAAGGTATCACTTATAGATAGTATCTAAAAATGCCTTCACATGAACGCAATTACAAAACAGAAACGGAGTCACACATTTAGAAAACACACTTATGGCTGCTAAAGGAGAAAGGTGGGGCGGGGTGATGCATAAACCAGGAGGTTGAAATTAGCACAGATACGGTTCCATAAACAAAATAGGTATTCGACAGGACCTACTCTATAGCTCAAAGAGCTGGACTCAGCACACTGTTGTCACCAGAAAAGGATATATAAGACTGGTAAGAATCTGTAAAAGAATTTATTGATGTCTCTCTTTAAGTGAATCAAGTGGATAGATGTAGAGCAGGAAGAAACACAGTATTGAAAATCAGCTATACCCCATTATAAAATTAAATAACAAGAACAAAATAAAGACAGTGAGAGAGAGAGAGAAATTCTTACAAAATTTGTTCAAGGGCTGTGATGCAACCTGGACTGACCATATGTAGACACAGAGCTGGATGGGATCTAAGGCTCTACACTCGTTGGTCTGAGAGGCTTCGTGAGGATGGGACAGCAAATGCATCACTTTTAGAGTAATACTGCCTGGCCCCCATTCCATGGGTCCCATACCTCCAGGTGCAGGGGACCCTTCCTACAGCTAAAACATGCATGGCACATCCAGAGGATGGTACACCGTCTGATCGGGAAGAGTTTGGAAAAGTCACCTCATCTCCACGTCTCCTGGTATTCGGGTTCCCCAGCTCCTTTCCTTAGAGCCTCCCCACTTTGGGAAGGCAGCACACTCAACAGCCGGTTTTGCACGGCCTGGAATTTTCCGGTGAAGAAGGGGAATGGCAGGATGGAATGAGACACAAGCCTTAGATGTTTGGACAGGCATATGCTACTCTAGTTTCCTACCTGGGAGAAGAATTTCCCTATCCTTCAGGTGCCCCAGTAACTGGAATGGGTCTGTAGAAATCCTGCCCCTTTGTGTCTGCTTCCCTAAACAAGTTGAAAACCGGTGCTCAGGGGCACTGCAATTCACAAACATGCAGGGTTGTAATTGACACCTCTAATGGAGTCATTTCTTGAGCCAAGTATTCGTAAAGGCCTTGTAAGCAAGGCAGAATTGCAGGAAAGGGATTTCAAGGGGTAGTTTGCACTCGTCATTAAAGCACAGGCAAAGCTGCTGAACATCGCCAATGATGCAGTTTGCCAAAAAGGCCGTATGCGTTATTCCTTAATCTATTCAGGAAAAACCCTTACTCCATTTTTGGCCAACAAAACAGGCGGGCAATGTAAATTAATATTACAAAGAGATATCACTTCGCACCAGTCAGAATGGCCAACCTCACAAACTGTAAAACCTGAAATGCAGGACAGGGCGTGGAGAAAAGGGAACCCTGACAAGCTGATGGTGGGAATGTAAATTGCTAACAGCCACTCTGGAGAAGTGGGTGGTGATTCCTTAAAAATCTAAAAACCAGAGCTTCAGAGCATATGGCGCTTCCACTCCTGGGCCTGTATCTTGGAAAAAACGTAAATTGACAGGACCCAGGCACTCTAAAATTTATGCAGCCCTGTTTACAAGAGCCTCTACTCGGAAGCTACCTAAAAGTCCTTGGAAGGAAGAATGGATAAAGAAATTATGGTAGATATGTACAATGGAATATTACTCAGCCATGAAGTGAATGAAAGAAGGCCATTTAGGGCCACTCAGAAGGACCTACATACATTCATACTAAGTGTCATAAATCAGGCAATGAAAAATATCATATGATATTACTTATCGGTGGAATCTAAACATTGATAGAAAGGTACTGTCTTACAACACAGAAACAGAGTCCCAGACTTAGAACACAAACTTATGGTTACCAAACTGGAAAGGTGTGTTGGAGGCATAAATCATGAGGTTGGAGTTAGTATATACATATTTACAGAGAGAAAACTTGTAATCAACATGGACCTGCTGTAGAGCACTTGGAACTCTTCTCAACACCCTTTAGTAACCTCAATGGGAAAATAATTCTAAAAAGAATATATAGTTATCTCTGTATAAATGAATCATGTTGGTGTATGACAAAAATGAACACAACATGATAAATCAACTATATACTCCATTATAAATTTAAAGTTAAATTAAAGAAAAGAAAAATGATCACTAAATTTGTTTAGTCGCAGTGAACGTACTAGTGTCACATCCCTGGACACAGACACAATTTGGTCCCAAGGCTGGACTGTTGTGGGCCTGAGGACCTCGGGAGGATATGCCAGCTAATTCGCCCCCCTTGAACATGTAGTACCTGGTCCCCTCTGCATGGGATCACTATCTCCAGATCTAAGTGTGCCCTCATACTACTAAACCAACCCTCTGACACCCAAAGGATGGTGGACTCTCTGGGCTGGATGACATTTGGAAAATCACCTGCTCTCAACATATCCTGGTGTTTGGGTTCCGACCTCCTGACTCCTTCGTAAGGGTCATCCCACTCTACAAGACAGCACCCTCAACAGCTGATTTTGCAGGGGTTTATACTTGTTCGGGGGATGAAGGGTAAGGGGGAAGAAGGAATGGGACAGAAGCCCTTACATGTTTGGTCAGGCACATTCCACTCTAATTTAATACCCAAGAACAGGACTTGCCCTACATCTAAGGTTGTGTCAGTAACCAGAGAGGGACAGTAGAAATCCTGCCGCCTTCTGTTTCCCATAACAACAATTCTAAAACTGGACCTTATACGCACTTCATATTCACAATGCCTGGGGAGCTGTAAATGACAACAGCCCTCAAAAAATGTCTTGGGGTAGGTAATCGAAGTAGACTTCAAAACAAGGCAACCTTTCAATAACCCTTTTTCAAGGGATAAATCTTACTGACACTGTTCCAAAAAAAAAGCACATATGAAGATACTCACCATTGCTTTATGTTAGACAAATGCAAATCAGATGTACAAAGAAGTATCACCTGGAACCACTCAGAATAGCCATCATCACAATGTCTACAAACAAGAAATGCTTCAGAGGCTGTGGAAAAAAGAGAAACCTACTACTTATTTTTTTTTTTTAATCTGCCTTGGCTCTTCGTTGCTGTGCGCGGCTTTTCTATAGTTGCAGCAAGCGGGGGCTACTCATCGTTGTGGTACGAAGCCTTCTCTTTGTGGTGGCTTCTCTTGTTGTGGAGCACAAGCTGTAGGCACACAGGCTTCAGTAGTTGTGGCTCGTGGGCTCTAGAGCGCAGACTGAGTAGTTGTGGTGCACGGGCTTACTTGTTCTGTGGCATGTGAGATCTTCCCGGGCCAGGGCTCGAACCTGTGTCCCCTGAACTGGCAGGCAGATTCTTAACCACTGCGCCACCACTTCTATGCTATCGGTGGCAATGCCAATTGGTAACAGCCACTATGGAGCACAGAATGGAGGTTACCAGAGTAAGGGGAGGTGGGAGGGATAAATTGGAAATTGGGATTGACATATACACACCACTATATATAAAAGAGATAACAAATAAGGGCTTACTGTATAGCACAGGGAACTCTACTCAATACTCTGTAATGACCTGTATGGGAAAGGAATCCAAAAAGGATTGGATATATGTATAACTGCTTCACTGTGCTGTGCAGCAGAAAGTAACACAACATTGTAAATCAACTCTATTCCAAAAAAATTGAAATTGAAATGAAATGAAGTAAAATAAAATAAAATAGAGCTACCAGATGATCCAGCAAGTTCACTCCTGTGTGCATATCTGGAGGAAAGCATAAATCGAAAAGACACATCTTCCCCAATGTTCACTGCAACACTCTTTACAATAGCGAAGACAAGGAAGCAACCAAAATGTCCATCAACATATGAATATAGGTAAAGAATATGTGATACATACATATAATGGAATATGACTCAGCCATAAAATAGAAGAAAATAATGCCAGTTGCAGTAACATGGATGGACCTAGAGATGATTGTACTAAGTGAAGTAAGTCAGACAGAGTAAGACAAATATTGGATGATATCACTTCTAGGTGGAAGCTAAAAATTGATACAAATGAACTAACTTACAAAAGAGAGGCAGACTCACAGACCTGGAAAACAAACTTATGGTTACCAAAGGGGAGAGGTGAGGGGTAGGGATAAATCAGGAGCTTGGGGTAAACATACGAATACTACTATATATAACAGATAAGCAACAAGGACCTACTGTATAGCACAGGGAGCTCTACTCAGTATTCTGGGAATACCGTTATCAGAAAAGAATCTGAAAAAGAATGAATATATGCATATGTGTAACTGAATCACTTGCTGTGCAGCTGAAATGAGCACAACATTGTAAATCAACTATACTCCAATAAAATTTAAATTTCAAAATAAAGAAAATCACCTATATTTCAAAAGAAAAAAAAAAGAATTCCCATCTCTTTATATGGCTTGATAGCTTACTTTTTTAGTGCTCAATATTATCCCATTCCCAGAATATATTAATACTATATCATTTCATTCACCTATTGGAGGACACCTTAGTTTCATTCACATTTTGGCAATATTGAATTAGGTGCTATAAATATCCATATGCAGGTTTTCCTCTGGAAGTATGTTTTAAACTACTTTCAGTAAATATCCATGAGAACACTTGACGGATTGTACAGTAAGGGAATGCTCAATATTCTAGCAAGTGTCAATCAGACTACCAAAGTAGCTGTGTTATTTTTCATTTCCACCAATGACAAATGACATTTCCTATTGTTCCACATCTCCTACAGAATTTGTTCTTGTCATTGTTCACATTTTAGCCATTCTAAGTGTTACATAGTGGTATGTAATTGTATTTTTAATTTGCTTTTTCATGGCAGCATGTAATCTGGATTATTCTTCTGTATACTTATATGCATAGTGTCTATTTTCTTTGGTGAGGTGTCCATAAAGTTTATTGGTCCACATTTTATTTAGGTTGCTTTCATTTTTTTCTACCCAATCTGTATTTGTTTTGTTGATTTTCGTGCCTTATTGCATTAACAAGGACTTGGAGTAAAATATGGAAAAGGAGTCATGAAAGGGGACATCCTTGCTTTTACCTGAACTTAGTGGAAAAGCTTCATGGTTTTGACCATTAATCATGATGTAAGATAAAAGTTTCCTGTAAATCTTTGTTATCAACTTGAGAAAGCTCCAGTCTATTTCTTCAACTGAGAGTTTTTATGAAGAATGGGTGTTAGATTTTTTCAAAGGTCTTCTGAATCTATTGATATGCTAATGATTGTCTTCAAGGTGTTGATATGATGGATATAATTATTTGATTCTAGAATGTTGAACCAGCCTTTCATACCTGGGATTATTTCCTCTCATTCATGATATAAAATTCTCTCAAAATATTGTTGGATTCGATTTGGTAATATTTTGTTGAGGATTTTTGCATTGATGTTCCTGAGAGATACTGGTCAGTTTTCTTTACTATTCATATGTTCTTCTAAGTTTGGATGTTGTGGATTTAGTGTCAGACATTCATTTGGGGAGATTCTCAGTCATTTTTAAAAATATTTTCTGTTCTTTATTATCTTTATTCTCCTCCTGCTATACCCATTATGTATAGGTCACAGCATTTTTCATTGTTCCACAATTATTGATTACTCTGTTCTGTTGATTTCTTTCCTGCCCATTTTCTCTTTTCTTTTGAGATTTAAAGGTTTCTCCTGATATGTCTTCAAGCTCACAGATATTTCTCCTCAGCCAGCTCTTTGACTGCTAGAACAAAATACGAGAGACTTGGTATTTTATAAACGACAGATTATTTTGGTTTTCTCATAATTGCTGAGGCTGAAAAGTTCAAGAACAAGTAACCAGGGGCTTCCCTGGAGGTGCAGTGGTTAAGAATCTGCCTATCAATAAAGGGGACAAGGGTTCGAGCCCTGGTCCAGGAAGATCCCACATGCCATGGAACAACTAAGCCCGTGCACCACAAATACTGAGCCTGTGCTCTAGAGTCCACAGGCCACAACTACTGAGCCTGTGAGCCACAACTACTGAAACCCACACGCCTAGAGCCCATGCTCCGCAACAAGAGAAGCCACTCAATGAGAAGCCCGCGCACCGCACCAAAGACCCAACACAGCCAAAAAAATAATTAATTAATTATCTAATTATTTTTTTAAAAAAAAGAACAAGTTGCCAGCTGACAGTGTCTGGCGAGGGACCAATTTCTGGTTCATAATGTGGGTCTTCTCGCTCGGCAATGAAATCATGGAATGGTCATAAGATCTTCTGTGTGCTACATTTATCAGGTCACTAATCCCATGTTTGAGGTCTCTGGCCTCATAACCTAATCACCTCCCAAAAGCCCCACCTCCTAATACCATCAACATGGGAGCTGGGTTTCAAAATTTTAAAATTAGAGGTACAAAATATTTACACCATAACAGGGACCACAGAGTTAACTGATTTTTCCTTTCATGTTAAAGGTTTGCACATTTATATTTATTATATAATCCCAAAACGCTTGTTTTTTTTTTATAAGATTCTTTTTCCGTATACGCCAGTACAGACCACTGAGTAGAGTTCCCTGTGCTATAAAGCAGGTCTTTATCTATTTTATATATAGTAGTGTGTATAAGTCAGTCCCAATCTCCCAATTTATCCCTTCCCCACTTATCCCCTGGTAACCATAAGTTTGTTTTCTATATCCATGATTCTATTTCTGTTGTGTAAATAAGTTCATTTGTACCTGTTTTTTTTTCTTTTTTAGATTCCTCATATAAGCAATATCATATGATATCTGTCTTTCTGTGTCTGACTTGCTTCACTCAGTATAACAATCTCGAGGTCCATCCATGTTGCTACAAAACCCTTAATTGTTAAGGATAACTCTCAATTTTTCCCAGTATCATCAGCAATTCTTTCTGGCAGACACGTGATAACACTTTTTAAACAGGGATATTGAGACCAAGGCTCCTGACCTGCAAACAGACAAAACATCATTCATATAGTGAAAACTTTGCAAATCAAAGGATGAAAGCACTTGGTCTAAATCCCTTTGCACCCACTGCTGACAGAGGGCAGAGGAGTTTGACTCACTAATCTTCCTTACGTGCACTTCTTCCTAATGGGGTATTCCATCTAAAACTTATAAGAAGCGGGGATGTATCATGGAACACACCAATCGCTACTACAGATTCTGAAGCAGCAAAAAAAAAAAACAAAAACAAAAACAAAACATGATGAATCCATCCAAAGGGTTCTGTCCACATTGTTACAATAGTTTCCCTCACACTGCGAACCCTTTTCAAACCCTATCACTTGAACCTATTTTTATTTTTTCAACAAAAATAATGTTAATCTGCAGTCAGACACTCCAGTAATATTACACTATCCCTTGTGCAAGTATGTAGGGATTTGAGGAGCTATGGGAGGCCACCATGAGAGGTTGCCTAGAGTAATTAGGACATTTCATTTAATGTTGGTTCTTCTCCCTAAGATGTCTGCTATCCTCTTCTTTTTGTAGCTACTAGCATTGAGAAAGTGATCAAGATGAGGCCCTTCTCTTTTACTGCCCATGAATGCAACTGTGATTAACCCCACAGAACTTGGTGCTTCCAGAATCCCCTGAACCTACTGACCCTCCATGCATGGCATGACATAGATAAGGATGGTGACGTGTATCCTTGTATAGAGCATGTTATAAAATGTTTGACTCTTCCCTTCCTCATAATTCCAAAGAATAGATTTCTTTGGATTTCTGCTTAATGCTGCTGGAGTTGGTACATAAGTTGAGGGAGGTATCAGGGCACACCAAAAGAGAGGGTAACTGCACAGAAAATACAAGCAGGTACATTTCTGTGTAGTTTCAAGCAGCTTATTTGCTATATCAACCATGGTGACATGTTGACCCTTCCTCTTTCTACTAGTAGTACAACAAACATAAAGGATATTTAGGCTGCTTGTTTTATCCCCACCTCTCACAATTGATCTGCATTAACATATAGGACAATGAAGGGCCCTTTCTACCATCTTAACCAATATTTGAGAACTAGAAAATGTCCAGATTTTGGGGGGTTTATTTTCATATTCCCCAATCAGGCCTATGAAGGAATCTTACCTATTGTGTTTAATGAAGTCATATCTCTGACGGCATCCCATCATCAACAAAACTGGAAAGAAATTTGAAGGGTCTTCGATTTTACCATATTTGAAATAACAATGTTTTAGCCTGACACGTTTTTGGATTTTAGAAAAAAATATTTTAAATGAGACAAAAAATCATTTTTATGACACAAAAAGACAGCAATAGTTTTATATTTTTATCTGTTCCACTTGCACACAAGTGTCTCATGGGGTTATGTAAAGCTCTCCTGTTGGGTGCTGTGCATGGTGCAAGTATGGATTAAAGCTTAGGAATCTTAAGCTTCAGTCACCTGAAACATTTAAATTAGGATGCAAGCAATCCTGTCCAACATTTGAAAAGAGCAAGACACTCTCTTTATTTTATTTGTTAGGTAATTAATCTGTCTTTTCCCCAAGGAGAGAAACAAGTGGCATCTTCCATCAATGTGTTGCACAAATATCTTTGAACAGAGAGTGCAAGCAGAGGCTGATACAGGATGTGAAAAAAAAAAAAATGAGAGACCCTCTTGTGGCATTTTCTCCTAACTTATTGCAATCTCCCATTTAAAATGTGGGAATAATCAATCTTCTGAGGAAAAAGGCCCAAGGAAGGTTTTTGCTTCTGTGGAATAATGGGATTGCTAAAGATTTCAGGAGGCAAGACGAGTTAGTGAGAATGACCATGAGAAATCAGAGAAAAGTCAGATCCATGGATGAAGTGATGTTTACCACTGTGAATCAATGAGAAGTAGGAGCAAAGGAAAAGAAAGCTGATACAACATTTTCTGAATAAATGTAACCTTTCAGCTGTCATAGAAAAATTAATACTCACTATGATACAACATATTTAGTTTAGAAAGTTAACTTAAATTTAAAGCTTAATAATTACATTTATTGAAGAAATGAAAACATATTTGTGGTTTAGAATAAATAATGTGCTCTGCTACAGGTAAGAAGACTACATAAATCAATAGAAATAAGACTAAATAAATAAAGAGGAAAATAACAAATTAGATGTTATTAACATTAAAAACTGACACTCATCTAATGAAAGAGAAGGAGAGACAGAAAGAGAGAAGAACTCATCTCAAGCATGTATTAAAAACTCCTAAATAAGAAGTCTTCAGATGTTAAAAAAAAAAAAGGAAGTCTTCAATAAGAAGATAATGGAATAGCAAAATGGGGGAAATATACCAAAAGATATTTCAAAAAAGAGAGTACAGAATGTTAAGTAAACATATCAAAAGATGCTTGGCTTCTTAGTAGTCAATTAAATGCAAAAGCGTGATACCTGGAATTATCACTCACCAACCAGAAAGTTCAGATGAAAATGACAGGTATTATCAAGTTTGACAAGAATGTGTATAATCCTTGAATCTCATTCACTGCTGCTGAAGATGAAAAATCATACAAATGTTGTGAAAATATTTAGAAATATCTAAAAAGATAAACACAAGAAAGCTATGACTCGAACATTTTACTACTACGTGTATACTGAACAATAATTTATACACACATCACCAAAGCTCAAGTTCTAGAATTTATATACCAGTGCTGTTCTCAATAGACACAAACTGAAAATCACTCATATTGTAATACATATTGGAATAAATTAATTAATAGTTAAATATTTACATTATGGAATCCTATGCAACAGTGGCAATGCATGATCACAGCAATAGACAACCATATAGGCATATTCACAAACAACATAAAATAAAACAGCCCAATCCAAAAGTGATTTTACTGTGCCATAACATTTATATAAAATACAAAATACAGGTAAAGTTATCTTTTTGTTAGATACCAGAACAATATTAAACCTTAAGGGGAGTCACTAGAATGGGACCAGGGGGCCTCTGAGTATCTGGCAATTTTCTGTGTCTTTATCTAGAAGCTATGTTTAGAGTGTATTCAGATGCTGAATTTTCTGAAATTTGTCATTTCCTTACAAACCATGCATGCTTTTCGTTGTTTTTTATACATAACAAAAACTAAAAAAGATAGACCAGGGAAGGTAATTGTATTAGCACTTTAATATCCATGCTTTTCAAGGTGGAAGTGAAAAGTATTAAATACTTGACATTGTGATTACTTCTTAAAAGTAAGGTGAAAATTTGAGGTTAATAAATAAGACATACTTCTTCATATATAATCCTCAAAGAGGAGGGGTAGAAAGGAGTATTATTTTTTTTTTCTTTAATACAGAATCGTTAAGATAGAAAATAATGAAAACAGACTAGGTTTAAAAAAGAGCACACTGGACTTCCCTGGTGGCACAGTGGGTAAGAATTTGCCTGCCAATGCAGGGAACAGGGGTTCCATCCCTGGTCTGGGAAGATCCCACATGCCGCAGAGCAACTAAGCCCGTGTGCCACAAGTACTGAGCCTGTGCTCTAGAGCCTGCAAGCAACAACTATTGAGCCTGCATGACACAACTACTGAAGCCCATGCACCTAGAGCCCATACTCCACAACAAGAGAAACCACCGCAAGGAGAAGCCCGTGCACCACAATGATGAGTAACCCCTGCTTCTCTAGTAACAACTGGAGAAACCCTGTGCAGCAACGAAGACCCAACACAACCAAAAATTTAAAAAATTAAATCTTTTGACTTCTGAGATGACTCACTCACGTGGCTGTAGGTAAGAGGCCTCAGTTCCTTGCCACATGGATCTCTCTTTAGGGCTGCTTGAGTGTCCTCATGACATGGCAGCTGGCTTACCCCAGGATGAGTGATCTAGCAGAAACCAAAGCAGAAGCTGCAATGTCTTTTATAACTTTGGAAGCTGCACTTTGTCATTTCTGCAATTTCTTATTAGTTAAACAGTCAACCCTTTTCAAGTGCGAGGAGCCACACTGGTACATGGAGACTGGGAGATAATTAGGGGATAATTAGGTCCATCTTGGAGGCTGGCTACCAAAGTGGCTGACTAGCCAAAGTCTGAATTTTGTTTTCTTCACTTCTGGAGAGAAAATGGTCAGTGAACCTCATTGGTGGTCTTTGAGATGTACCAAAGCTACCTCTTGCTCTCACCCCCAGCTGTGTGGCTGACAGGGTCTTGGTGCTCCAGCCGGGTGTCAAGCCTGTGCCTCTGAGGTGGGAGAGCCGAGTTCAGGACATTGGTCTACCAGAGACCTCTGGCACCTTGTAATTTCAAATGGCGAAAGCTCTCCCAGAGATATCCGTCTCAACGCTAAGACCCAGCTCCACTCAGAGACCAGCAAGATCCAGTGCTGGACATCCCATGCCAAACAACTAGCAAGACAGGAATGCAGGCCCACCCATTAGCAGAGAGGCTGCCGAAAATCACAATAAGTTCACAGACACCCCAAAACACACCACCAGATGCGGATCTGTCCACCAGAAAGACAAGATCCAGACACACCCACCAGAACACAGGCACCAGTCCTCTCCATCAGAAAGCCTACACAACCCACTGAACCAACCTTAGCCACTGGGGGCAGACACCAAATACAATGGGAACTACGAATCTGCAGCCTCTGAAAAGGAGACCCCAAACACAGTCCCCAAAGCCAAATGAGAAGACACAGAAACACACAGCAGATGAAGGAGCAAGGTAAAAACCCACCAGACCAAACAAATGTGGAGGAAATAGGCAGTCTACCTGAAAAAGAATTCAGAGTAATGATAGTAAAGATGATCCCAAATCTTGGAACTGGAATGGAGAATAGACAAGAAACGTTTAACAAGGACCTAGAAGGACTAAAGAGCAAACAAACAATGATGAACAACACAATAAATGGAATTAAAAATTCTCTAGAAGGAAACAATAGCAGAATAACTGAGGCAGAAGAATGGATAAATGACCTGGAAGATAAAATAGTGGAAATAACTACTGCAAAGCCAAATAAAGAAAAAAGAATGAAAAGAATTGAGGACAATCTGAGACATCTCTGGGAAAACATTAAACGCACCAACATTCGAATATAGGGGTCCCAGAAGTAGAAGAGAAAAAGAAAGACACTGAGAAAATATTTAAAGAGATTATAGTTGAAAACTTCCCTAATATGGGAAAGGAAATCGTTAATCAAGTCCAGGAAGCGCAGGGAGTCCCATACAAGATAAACCCAAGGAGAAACATGCCAAAACATATATTAATCAAACTATCAAAAATTAAATACAAAGAAAAAATATTAAAAGCAGCAAGGGAAAAACAACAAATAACATACAAGGGAATCCCCATAAGGTTAACAGCTGAACTTTCAGCAGAAACTCTGCAAGCCAGAAGGGACTGGCAGGACATATTTAAAGTAATGAAAGGGGAACAGCTACAACCAAGATTACTCGACCCACCAAGGATCTCGTTCAGATTCGACAGAGAAATTAAAACCTTTACAGACAAGCAAAAGCTAAGAGAATTCAGCACCACCAAACCCGCTTTACAACAAATGCTAAAGGAACTTGCCTAGGCAGGAAACACAAGAGAAGGAAAAGACCTACAATAAGAAACCCAAAACAATTAAGAAAATGGTAATAAGAACATACATATCAATAATTACCTTAAATGTAAATGGATTAAATGCTCCAACCAAAAGACATAGACTGGCTGAATGGATCTGAAAACACGACCGGTATGTATGTGGTCTACATGAGACCCACTTCAGACATAGGGACACATACAGATGGAAAGTGAGGGGATGGAATAAGATATTCTATGCAAATGGAAATCAAAAGAAAGCTAGAGTAGCAATTCTCATATCAGACAAAAAAGACTTTAAAATAAAGACTATTACAGGAGACAAAGAAGGACACTACATAATGATCAAGGGATCAATCCAAGAAGAAGATATAACAATTGCATATATTTAGGCACCCAACATAGGAGCACCTCAATACATAAGGCAAATGCTAACAGCCATAAAAGGGGAAATCGACAGTAACACAATCATAGTAGGAGCTTTAGCACCCCTCTTTCACCAATGAACAGATCATCCACAATGAAAATAAATAAGGAAACACAAGCTTTAAATGATACATTAAACAAGATGGACTTAATTGATATTTATAGGACATTCCATCCAAAAACAACAGAATACACTTTTTCTCAAGTGCTCCTGGAACATTCTCCAGGATAGATCATATCTTGGGTCACAAATCAAGCCTTGGTAAATATAAGAAAATTGAAATCGTATCAAGTATCTTTTCCGACCACAATGCTATCAGACTAGATATCAATTACAGGAAAAAAATCTGTAAAAAATGGAAACACATGGACGCTCAACAATACACTACTTAATAACCAAGACACCACTGAAGAAATCAAAGAGGAAATAAAAAAAATACCTAGAAACAAATGACAATGAAAACATGAAGACCCAAAACCTATGGGATGCAGCAAGAGCAGTTCTAAGAGAGAAGTTTATAGCAATACAATCCTACCTCAAGAAACAAGAAATATCTCAAATAAGCAAGTTAACCTTACACCTAAAGCAATTAGAGAAAGAAAGAAAGAAAAAAAAACAAAGTCAGCAGAGGAAAGACATCATAAAGATCAGACCAGAAATAAATGAAAAAGAAATGAAGGTAACAACAGCAAAGATCAAAAAAACTAAAAGCTGGTTCTTTGAGAAGATAAACAAAATTGATAAACCATTAGCCAGACTCATCAAGAAAAAAAGGGAGACGACTCAAATCAATAGAATTACAAATGAAAAAGGAGAAGTAACAACTGACACTGCAGACATACAAAGGATCATGAGAGATTACTGCAAGCAACTATATGCCAATAAAATGGACAACCTGGAAGAAATGGACAAATTCTTAGAAAAGCACAACCTTCCAAGACTGAACCAGGAAGAAATAGAAACTACAAACAAACCAATCCCAAGCACTGAACTTGAGACTGTGATTAAAAATCTTCCAACAAACAAAAGCCCAGGACCAGATGGCTTCACAGGCAAATTCTATCAAACATTTAGAGAAGAGTTAACACCTATCCTTCTCAAACTCTTCCAAAATATAGCAGAGGGAGGAACTCTCCCAAACTTATTCTATGAGACCACCATCTCCCTGACACCAAAACCAGACAAAGATGTCACAAAGAAAGAAAACTACAGGTCAATATCACTGATGAACATAGCTGCAAAAATCCACTGCACAATACTAGCCAACAGAATGCAACAGCGCCTTAAAAGGATCATACACCATGATCAAGTGGGGTTTATCCCAGGGATGCAAGGATTCTTCAGTACATGCAAATCAATGTGATACACCGTATTAAAAAACTAAAGGATAAAAACCATATGGTCGTCTCAATCGATGCAGAAAGTGCTTTCGACAATATTAAACACCCATTTATCATAAAAACCCTCCAGAAAGTAGGCATAGAGGGAACTTTCCTCAACATAATAAAGGCCATCTATGACAAACCCACAGCCAGCATCGTTCTCAATGGTGAAAAAGTGAAATCATTTCCCCCAAGATCAGGAACAAGACAAGGTTGCCCACTCTCACCACTATTATTCCACACACTTTTGGAATTTTTAGCTACAGCAATCAGAGAAGAAAAATAAATAAAAGGAATCCAAATCGGAAAAGAAGAAGTTAAGCTCTCACTGTTTGCAGATGACATGATACTATACATAGAGAATCCTAAAGATGCTACCAGAAACCTACTAGAGTTAATCAATGAACTGGTAAGGTCGCAGGATACAAAATTAATGTACAGATATCTCTTGCATTCCTATACACTAAAGATGAAAATTCTGAAAGAAAAATTAGGGAAACACTCCCATTTACCACTGCAACACAAAGAATAAAATACCTAGGAATAAACCTACCTAAAGAGACAAAAGACGTTTACTCAACAAACTATAAGACACTGATGAAAGAAATCAAAGATGACACAAACAGATACAGAGATATACCATGTTCTTGGATTGGAAGAATCAACATTGTGAAAATGACTCTACTACCCAACGCAATCTACAGATTCAATGCAATCCCTATCAAACTACCAATGGAATTTTTCAGAGAACTAGAACAAAAAGATTTCACAATTTGTATGGAAACACAAAAGACCCCGAACAGCCAAAGCAATCTTGAGAAGAAAAACAGAGCTGGAGGAATCAGGCTCCCTGACTTCAGACAATACTACAAAGCTACAGTAGTCAAGACAGTATGGTACTGGCACAAAAACAGAAATATAGAGCAATGGAACAGGAGAGAAAGCCCAGACATAAACCCATACACATATGGTCACCTTATTTTTGATAAAGGAGGCAAGAATATACAATGGAGAAATCACAGCCTCTTCAATAAGTGGTGCTGGGAAAACTGGACAGCTACCGGTAAAAGAATGAAATTAGAAGACTCCCTAACACCATACACAAAAATAAACTCAAAATGGATTAAAGACCTAAATGTAAGGCCAGACACTATCAAACTCTTAGAGGAAAACATAGGCAGAACACTCTATGACATCAGTCACAGCAAGATCCTTTTTGACCCACCTCCTAGAAAACGGAAATTAAAAAGAAACATAAACAAATGAGACCTAAGGAGACTTAAAAGCTTTTGCACAGCAAAGGAAAACGTAAACAAGACGAAAAGGCCACCCTCAGAATGGGAGAAAATATTTGCCAACGAAGCAGCTGACAAAGGATTAATCTCCAAACTTTACAAGCAGCCCATGCAGCTCAATATCAAAAAAAAAAAAAAAAAAACCCAATCCATAAATGGGCAGAAGACCTAAATAGACATTTCTCCAAAGAAGATATACAGATTGCCAACAAACACATGAAAGAATGCTCAACATCACTGATCATTAGAGAAATGCAACTCGAAATTACAATGAGGTATCACCACACACAGGTAAGAATGGCCATCATCAAAAAAATCTACAAACGATAAATGCTGCAGAGGTGTGGAAAAAAGGGAACCCTCTTGCACCGTTGGTGGGAGTGTAAATTGATACAGCCACTATCGAGAACGGTATCGAGGTTCCTTAAAAAACTAAAAATAGAACTACCATATGACACAGCAATCCCACTACTGGGCATATACCTGGAGAAAACCATAATTCAAAAAGAGTCATGTTCCACAATGTTCATTGCAGCTCTATTTGCAATAGCCAGGACATGGAAGCAACCTAAGTGTCCATCAACTGATGAATGGGTAAAAAAGATGTTGCACATCTTCAATATAAAATGGAAGATTACTCAGCCATAAAAAGAAATGAAATTGAGTTATTTGTAGTGAGATGGATGGACCTAGAGTCTGTCATACAGAGTGAAGTAAGTCAGAAAGAGAAAAACAAATACTGTATGCTAACACATATATGTGGAATCTAAAAAGAAAAGGAAAAGAAACGGTTGGGAAGAACCTAGGGACAGGACAGGAATAAAGACGCAGACATAGAGAATGGACTTGAGGACATGGGGAGGGGGAAGGGTAAGCTGGGACGAAGTGAGAGAGTGGCATGGACTTATATATACTACCAAATGTAAAATAGCTAGCTAGTAGGAAACAGCTGCATAGAAGAGGGAGATCAGCTCAGTGCTTTATGACCACTTAGAGGGGTGGGATAGGGAGGGCGGGAGGGAGACGCAACAGGGAGGAGATATGGGGATATATGGATATGTATAGCTGATTCACTTTGTTCTAAAGCAGAGACTAACACACCATTGTAAAGCAATTATAGTCCAATAAAGATGTTAAAATTAAATAAATAAATAAATAAATGAATAATTTATGCCCCCCCCTCCAAATTAAATCTTTTTTAAAAATAAATAAATAAAAAAGAGCACTCAATGACATGGAACGCTAAACCTAAGTATTTTCAGTACTATAGTAAATGTAAATGGATTAATATCTCCTATTAAAGTGTAATTTTTTATATTATGTGCAACTAAATTTTTTTCACAATATACAGGTAAAATAAAAGAATTACATTAGAAAGGAGAAAACATGCCATGTATTTAAAAACAATAAAACAATAAGCATATAATATGCATCTTAGATATAAGTAGTCTTTAAGTTCAGAACAATTTGTCATTATTGTAATTAGTATTATTATACCAATTTCTTTAAAACATTTCAATACTTGTTTATTTGAAAAAATATTTTAATATTTTTTCTTCTCTCTTTTGTGGTCTAATACATGGTAAGTATTTAGCTGCTAACATAACTTAAAAATATATTTTGTTTTTTTACAGCCGAACAAAACTGAATCAAGAAGAAATAGATAACTTGAACATACTGATCACTAAAAGCAAAATAGAGGGCTTCCCTGGTGGCGCGGTGGTTGAGAATCTGCCTGCCAATGCAGGGGACACGGGTTCGAGCCCTGGTCTAGGAAGATCCCACATGCCGCGGAGCAACTGGGCCCGTGAGCCACAACTACTGAGCCTGAGCGTCTGGAGCCCGTGCTCCACAACAAGAGAGGTCACGATAGTGAGAGGCCCACGCACCGTGATGAAGAGTGGCCCCCGCTCGCTGCAACTAGAGAAAGCCCTTGCACAGAAACGAAGACCCAACACAGCCAAAATAAATAAATAAATAGAATTTTTTAAAAAATAGAATCTGTAATTTAAAAAAACTCCCTACCAACAGAAGTCCAGGATCAGATGGTTTCACAGGCAAATTCTACCAAATATAAAAAGCAGAACTTACACTGATTCTTCTCAAACTCTTCGAAAAGATTGAAGAGTAAGGAATGCTTCCAAAGACATTCTATGAAGCCACTATCACGCTGATATCAAAAACAGATGGGGAGGGGGGCTTCCCTGGTGGCACAGTGGTTAAGAATCTGTCTGCCACTGCAGGGGACATAGGTTCGAGACCTGGTCTGGAAAGATCCCACATGCCATGGAGCAACTAAGCCTGTGTGCCACAACTACTGAGCCTGCGCTCTACAGCCCACGAGCCACAACTACTGAGCCTGATAGCCACAACTGCTGAAGCCCACGCACCTAGAGCCCATGATCTGCAACAAAAGAAGCCACCACAATGAACAGCCTGCGCACCACAACGAAGAGTAGTCCCCGCTCACCACAACTAGAGAGAGCCCGAGCACAGCAACGAATGCCCAATGCATCCAAAAATAAATAAAGAAAGAAATTTACTTAAAAAAAAAAACAAATAAAACAGATGGGGACTTTTCTGGTGGTCCAGCAGTTAAGATTTCGCCTTCCAGTGCAGGGGGTGCCTGTTCGATCCCTGGTTTTGGAGCTAAGATCCCACATGCCTCACAAGCAAGAAACCAAAACATAAAACAGAAGCAATATTGGAACAAATTCAATAAAGACTTTAAAAAAAAACACAGAGAAAGACACTACCAAAAAAGAAAACTGCAGGCCAATATCGTTGACAAATATAGATGCAAAAATTCTCAACTGAATATTAGAAAACCGAATCCGACAACACATAAGAGGATCATACACCATGACCAAATTTGATTCACCCCAGTTTCACAAAGCTGTTTCAACATATGCAAATCAATCAACATGATACACCCCATCGACAAAGGAAAAACAAGAAACAAACGACCATCTCAATAGATGGCGAAAAAGCATTTGAAAAGCTTCAACATCCATTCATGGTAAAAACACTTACCAACGTGGGTACAGAGGAAACATATCTCAACATAATAAAAGCTATTTATGACAAACCCACAGCCAATATAATACTCAACGTTCATAAGCTGAAAGCCTTCCCGCTAAAATCTGGAACAAGACAAGGATGCCCACTCTCACGTCTTCTCTTCAACATAGTATTGGAAGTCCTAGCCACAACCATCAGACAAGAAAAAGAAATAAAATCTAACCAAATTGGAAGGGAAGAGGTAAAGTTGTCATTATATGCAGGTGACATGATAATATATATAAAGGAAACCCTAAAAATTCCACACAAACACTACTAGAACTGATAAACAAATTCAGCAAAGTAGCAGGATACAAGATTAACATATATAAATTGGTTGCATTTCCTGGTTTTTCTTTCTTTTTTTAAAAAATTTATTTTGGCTGCATTGGGTCTTCATTGCTGTGCACGGGCTTTCTCTAGTTGTGGCCAGTGGGGACTAGACTTTCTTGTGGTGCGCAGGCTTCTCATTGCAGTGGCTTCTCTTATTGTGGAGCACGGGCTCTAGGCATGCAGGCTTAAGTAGTTGTGGCACATGGGCTCAGTATTTGTGGCTCACTGGCTCTAGAGTGCAGGCTAAGTAGTTGTGGCACACAGGTTTAGTTGCTCCAAGGCATGTGAGATCTTCCTGCATCAGGGCTCAAACCCGTGTCCCCTGTATTGGCAGGCGGATTCTCAACCACGGAGCCACCAGGGAAGTCCCTGGTTGCATTTCTTTACACTAACAATGAAATATCAGAAAGGAAATGTAAACAAGCAATCCTTTTTTTAATGGCATCAAAAAAATAAAATGCTTAGGAATAAACCTCACCAAGGAGGTGAAAGACTTATATACTGAGAACTACAAAACATTAGTAAAGGAAGCTGAAGATGATTCAAAGAAATGGAAAGACATCCCACGCTCTTGGATGGGAGGAATTCATACTGTTAAAATGGCTATACTACCCAAAGCAATCTACAGATTTCATGTGATCCCTATCAAATTACCCATGACATTTTCCCCAGAACTAGAACAAATAATCCTAAAATGTATCTGGAACCATAAAAAGTCAGAAATGTGAACACAATCCCCAGGAAAAAGAACAAAGCAGGAGGCATAACCCTCCTAAACTTCAGAAAATACTACAAAGTTACAGTAATCAAAGCCGCATTGTATTGGCACAGAAAGAGATACATGGATCAATGGAATAGAATAGAGAGCTAAGGAATAAACCCACACACCTATGGTCAATTAATCTTTGACAGAGGAGGCAAGAATATACAATGGGGAAAAGACAGTCTCTTCAGCAAGTGGTGTTTTGAAAGTTGGAGAGCCGTATGCAAATCAGTGAAGTCAGAACATACCCTCACACCATACACAAAAATAAACTCAAAACGGCTTATATGCTTAAATATAAGATAGGACACCTTATAACTCCTAGAAGAGAACATAAGCAAAACATTCTCTGACATAAGTCATACCAAAATTTTCCTAGGTAGTTCTCCCTAGGCAGTACAAATACAGTAAGTCACCTACATACGAACCTTCAAGTTGCAAACTTTCAAAGATGCAAACGTCCATTCGCGTGTCCAATCATGTAAGTTAGTTCACGTGTCTGGCATACATTGTCACGTGCGTGCTTCCTCTATATGTGGTTGTGCTTTTGTGTACTTTACAGTACTGTATAGAGTACAGTAGTACAGTACCTTTATTTCAAGCCCAAGATGTCTGGAAGCAAGCGTAAAAGCAGAGGTGATGTAGCTGGTACTGTTAAGAAGCGCCAAGCGATAATGACGGAAACAAAAGTGAAAGTAATTGAGAGAGTGGAGCGAGGCAAAAAGATGTTAGACATCGCTCATTCTTACAATATGAATCATTCAATCATTGGCACGAATCTAAAGAACAAGGACAAGATCATGGAACATGTGAAGTCTGCTGTGCCGACGATGTTGACACAATATCCAAGAAGCATGGAAAAGTGATGGAGGAGATGGAGAAACTTCTCAGTGTGCGGATGCAGGATCAACATCAGCGCTGAGTCCTGCTCAACTTAACGCTGATTCAAGAGAAAGCTAAAAGCCTTTATGAAGACTTGAAGAAGAAACATGGCAAAGAATCAGAGGGCACATCTTTTAATGCCAGCCATGGCTGGTTTCATCGGTTCAAGGCTAGAGCCAGCCTTCACAATGTAAAAGTAAGTGGAGAGACAGCAAGTGCAGATAGGATAGCTGTCCAGGAACTTCCAGAAACACTTTGAGAAATTATTGATGATGGTGTGTATTTACCCAACCAGGTTTTTAATGTGGATGAGACACAACTGTACTGGAAGAGGATGCCAGACCGAAGTTACGTCAGTAAGGAGGAAAAGTTGATGCCGGGCTGTAAAGCAGCAAAGGATAGGCTAACTGTTGTTTGGTGGCAATGCTTCCGGTGAATTGAAGCTGAAACCTCTCTTAGTTTATCATTCACAGAACCCAAGAACCCTTAAAAACATAGCCAAGGGCTCTCTTCCTGTTGTGTGGAAGCGTAACCCCAAATCCCGGATTACACAGGCCACGTTCCAGGACTGGTTTTGCCACCACTTTATCCCAGATGTAGAGAAATATTGCTTGGAGAAGGACGTTCCAGCAAAACATTCTTTTGCTGCTCGACTATGCTCTGGGCCACCCCCCATTCATGGATGACTTTCATCCCAACGTCAAAGTACTGCATCTGTCACCAAATACTACGTTGCTCATCCAACCTATGGACCAGGGCGTTATAGCGACTTTCAAGAAATATTATTTATGTCACACTTTTTGTCAGGCAGTAAAGGTAAGTGACAAATCAGGAACAACCTAGGGACAGCTTTGGGAGGACTATAACATCTACAAGACCATAAAAAAACATTGACTTTGCATGGTGTGAGGGTATGGCGGTCACGATGAATGGGGTTTGGAAGAACCTTTGCCCACAGTTTGTTCATGATTTTTGTGGATTTGAGAAGGTAGATCAGAAGTCCGAAGAGGTCTTCAGCAACGTAGTGACCCTCAGCGAGAAGCTGGAGCTAGATCTGCAAGAGGACGATTTCGCTGAACTCCTTGCTGTGCAACATGAGGAGCTTACTGATGGAATTGGAGGCCCACAGAAAGGATGAAGAGGGACAGGAGGAAGAAAAAGTAACTGAAGAACTGAAGAGATTCACGACACAGAAAATGGCAAGGGAATCTTTGTTATCTGAGGAAGCACTGTTAGTTTTTGAGGCACAGGACCCGAACCTAGAATGGGACCCAAAGGTGGCAGCAGCCATTCAGATTGCAATCCAGTGTTACCTTGTCATCTATGATGAGAAAAAAAGAGCTACTACCCAGACATCAATGGATCATTCTTTCAAGAGGGTAGATAGAATTAAATCCAGCAAGGAACCAGAACCTTTGCCATCAACGTCAGGTATGAGTGAAATTGCAGCTTGCCCTCTGTCTCCTACTGTTGATAATCCTTCACCCCTACCATCTCCCACCTCCCCTCCCTCCTCCAATCAGTAACTCTGCTCGCCTGTTCCCTCGATGCCAGCCCGAGTATCCTAGCTGTTGTACTGTATTACTGTACTTTTCAAGTTACTGTACTGTAAGATTAAAAATGCTTTCTTTGTTTTTGTGCTTGTTTTTTATGTATTGTTTGCGTGAAAAGTATTATAAACCTATTACGGTACAATACCATACAGCCGACTGTGTAAGTTGGGTACCTAGGCGAACTTTGTTGGACTTACAAACAAATTGAACTTACAAACGCACTCTTGGAACAGAACTTGTTCATATGTAGGGGACTTACTGTAAAAGCAAAAAAGAAACAGGAACTAATCAAACTTATAAGCTTTTGCACAGCAAAGGAAACCATAATCAAAATGAAAATACAACCTATGGACTGGGAGAAAATATTAGCAAATGATGAGACTGACAAGGGCTTAATTTCCAAACTATACAAACAGCTCATACAACTCAATAACAAAATAACAAATAACTCAATGGAAAAATGGGTAGAAGACCTAAATAAACATTTCTCCAAAGAAGACATACAGAGAGCCAATAGGCACATGAAAAGGTGCTCATCATCACTAATTATTAGATAAATGCAAATCCAAATTACAATGAGGTATCACTTCACACTGATCAGAATGGTCATCATTAAAAAGAAAATCTACAATTAACAAATGCTGGAGGGGGTATGGAGAAAAGGGAACCCTTCTACACTGTCGGTGGCCATGTAAGTTGGTGCAGCCACTATGGAAAACAGTATGGAGGTTCCTCAAAAAAACTATAAAGAGAGTTGCCATATGATCTAGCAATCCCACTTGTGGACATATATCTAGACAAAACTATAATTCAAAAAGATACATGAAACCCTATGTTCATAGCAGCACTATTTATAACAGCCAAGACATGGAAACAACCTAAATGTTCATTGAAAAATGAGTGTATAAAGAAGGTGTGGTATACGTATACAAAAGATATTACTCAGACATAAAAAAGAATGAAATAATGCCATTTGCAGCAACATGGATGGACCTAGAGATAATGATACTAAGTGAAGTAAGTCAGAGAGAGAAAGACAAATACCATATAATATCACTTATATGTGGAATCGAAAACAGGACACAAATGAGCATGTCAGCGAAACAGAAACAAACACACAGATATAGAAAAGAGAGTTGTGGTTGCCAAGGAGAGAGTGAAGGAAAGATTGGGAGTTTTGGAATAGCAGAAGCAAACTATTCTACATAGGATGGACAACCCACCAAGACCTACCGTATAGCACAGGAAACTATATTCAATATCCTGTGATAAACCATAATGGAAAAGAATATATATAGATATATAGATATAGATATATAGATATAGATAGATATATATAAAACTGAATCACTTTGCTGCACAGCAGAAATTAATACAACAATGTGTAAAGGCTGCAGAGGGTGTGGAGAAAAGGGAACCCTCCTGAACTGTTGGTGGGAATGTAAACTGATACAGCCACTATGGAGAACAGTATGGAGATTCCTTAAAAGCTAAAAAATAGAACTACCATATGACCCAGCAATCCCACTACTGGGCATATACCCGGAGAAAACCATAATTCAAAAAGATACATGTACCACAATGTTCACTGTAGCACTATTTACAATAGCCAGGACATAGAAGCAACCTAAATGTCCATCGACAGATGAAGATATAAAGAAGATGTGGCACATCTATACAATGGAGTATTACTCAGCCATAAAAAGGAACAAAATTGAGTTATTTGCAGTGAGGTGGTTGGACCTAGAGTCTGTCATACAGAGTGAAGTAAGTCAGAAAGAGAAAAACAAATACCGTACGCTAACACATATATATGGAATCTAGAAAAATGGTACTGACGAACCTAGTGACAGGGCAGGAATAAAGACACAGATGTAGAGAACGGACTTAAGGACACAAGGGGCAAGGGGAGACAGGGACGTAGTGAGAGAGTAGCACTGACATATATACACTACCAAATGTAAAATAGCTAGTGGTAAGCTGCCGCATAGCACAGGGAGATCAGCTCGGTGCTTTATGTCCCCCAGAGGGGTGGGATCGGGAGTGTGGGAGGGAGGCTCAAGGGGGGGGGGGATATGGGGAATATATGTATACATATAGCTGATTCACTTTGTTGTAAAGCAGAAACTAATACAGTGTTATAAAGTAAGTATACTCCAATAAACATGTATTTAAAAAAAACCCACAACATTGTAAATCAGCTACACTTGAAAATATTTCTTAAGTGCAAACAATTTTCTGAATGTAAGTTTTACTGTGTGTGTGTGTACCACAGGTTCAATATATATGAATTATGTCAAATTGATTACATTGCTTTTCAAAATAAAGAGTTTTTGATATTTTACATCAGCCTCATGTTATAAATGCAGAAAAACTATATTATTTTTTTCTAAAGTTCAGAAATAGCCATTTTGCTCATTCGGTATGCTATAAACCATTAACTATTAAAAAGGGATTCGTGACCTCTTCCTTCCAAAGAAATATTTCTCCACTCACACAAGTTTAATAGAATGTTCCACCATGAACTGACTTCCCACCTTAGAGACACGAGATTTGCATCCTGAAATCTCTTTCTTGCAAAAATGTCCAATTATCATCCTAGCATTACAGAAAAGAAATGCTTTTTTCCAGATCTCAAATTCCATACAACTTTAGTCAAGACATCATGTATGTTTTTTTTTTTCACACACACACAGACTGTATTTTATTTTTACAAGAGATAAATCAACTGACACCAAGCACTGTAAATGGATGACCACAACAAAAGCAACAATGATTGCAATTACCAAACACGAAACACACTCATACTATGTCATAATATTGACATTCAGTCCAGTAATCCTCCACTGTAACAGCTCATTTACTTTGCAGTGAAAGACATCATGCATTTTTAAATAATCAGCACTCACCTGAGGTCTTTAAAATTCAACATAAACATAATGTTGTGTTCTCTTTCATTTACTCTGGTTCTAAGTGGTCATTTCTAAACGAAAGTATTTAAGTATGTTAACGTCATCTTATAACATCATATTTCAAATGACTACCGTGTCTCCAAAGATGAAATATGAGGAACTCACAATTAGGCTCTCCAAAGTTTTGCTCTCTGAATGTGTATGACCCTTCTGCTGAACTCCACACTGTTCATTATTCTCTGAGAATATTCTTTTTCTTGTATGGCCATCTCACATGCTCTTTCATTTCATGAAGTTTTTTCCTACAATGTTATGCCTAGTTTATTTCTGAGAATATGCATTATTTCAGAATGATATTTATAGACACAAAGACTTCTCTATAATTCCCTGAGAGTTTCAAGAACTCCTTCTTTTTTTTTTTTTTAATACCTAGATTCTGAAGCTCTCCACAAAGCATTACTAAACTTGCATTTACATAAGTATCTACATATTAATCACACATTAATGCATTCACAATTGTATTATGATTTCTTGCTAATTTTGGAGCTGTCTTACATACCACCCTCTTGGAAATCACTTTAATATTTGCACTTAGGACTTGAAAGAGAATGGATAAATAAAAACCTGAAGAATATGCAAATACAATTTATATATTTCTCATAAAATTAGGTGATTATCTAACCTTTATCCAGAAAAAAAGAAGAGCCCAGATACTCTGCAGGCATGATCCTCGAGAATGTGTGGTCTTCCAGCAGGAAAACATGCAGTAATCCATGTGGCAGAGTTTACCTGTGACCAGCTGGGGTTAGTGACCTATGCATTCCTTACATGCAACATATCAGGAGTGGAAAAAGGGAATTTGTCCGTTGTGGCAATAAGTATAATGAAGATTTGTAGCAGGTCATGCTCATATGTTCAACACAGGTACAATCAAAAGTTTGCTCAATTCTGGTAGATCTAAGTCTGTATCTGTTACCTTGTCTTTAACGAGGAAATGTCAGAACTGACTTACCAAAAAAAAAAGTGTTTTGTTTGTTTGTTTGTTTTAATTAGAGTCACGGTGAGTAAGGCAGAGTTCAGAACAGCTAATGTGACGTAGTGATTCTCTCATCAGGAAATACAGTTTCTACTTCCCTGTTGATTCTCCACATCCTGTAGTAAGTCAAGTTTCAATGAAAGATAAATCTACAGCGTGAAAAGAAAAGAAAACTTACATGTGTTGATAGGGTCATTTTGACAGGTTTTACCACGTATGTCAGTGTTTCTGGGGATGGACACAAGCCAGAGCTCCCTACTCTGACATTTTCACTGATGTCATTCCCCTTGATCCTCAATTTGAAAGTGGATAAAAAATTTTCTATGCTTTCTTCTTTAAGAAATTAAATAAAGAATGTTTTCTAGACATGATCCTCTAATGATTTGCAGTCAGTGGTCATCAACAGAGGAAAAGCACAGAATCTCATCCCCACAGAAGGGTGACATTCAGTCAGGTAAGAAAATTCTCCCCGAAATCAGAGCTTCATCTTTAACATGCAATCAAAGGCTTTCACAGGTTCTTCATCACTCTGCACTCAGCCCTACCATATGGGATTGGCTCTGAGAATCTCACATCAGATGACTGACAAACATGTCATAGTACACTGATCTGGTACCAGATCCTGCCTCTCTTAATGATCTCCCACAGGGACATTGGAATATTCTAGGATATTTCCTGGAGCCCTCTATTCTACACAGGTACACTTCCAAGTAGAAACAGAAGCTTGGATTCTCACTGGGACCCCTGCTCTGTCCAACCAACCTCTCTAGAAATATGATGTTCTAATCTCTCCTGATTAGAACATTTCAAGGTCTCTCCCTGTGCTAATTTAGTAAAGGTAAAAGAGAAACAAGAAAGAGCAAACTATGCAGGGAGCAATATATAAGATTCCTTTACTTAACGTATTTATCTGATATACCCAAATACTGAGAAATATAGATTCATTTCATAATGTTCAAGAAAAGAGGAGGAGGAACCTCCATGCCAACAGTATATATAAAATGGAATCAATATTGCATAAGCTCCAGCTTAAGCTTAGCTACGAGGTACTAACCCTTCTCATAAGGAAGCAATAGTTCTCCATCATTTGAAGCACACTGAGGACTCAGACAGCTGGACACTGAAGGTGTAGCCTCCTCACTCGAATTCTGTACCTGCATCACAGAGCAGTGAAATATTCCCAAAGAATTATTAAGGATGAGGGGGGGAGGCGAAATAAAAAAGATGAATCCATCGTCTGTCCTACCGTCTGTTCTGTTGGATATTACCACCGTCTTGGCCCAATATGACCTTCCCACTTTTCTCTGGGTCTCCCTACTTTCCACCTCCATCCTCTCATTATATCTTACCTACACTTGGGAACGACTCTAGTTTTTCCACTTATCTTTATCAACAAGTAATCCAAATAGCAACTGTGTATATAACTCCTTAGAAACCTCAGGTCTGACTCAGTAATAATACATGACCTTCAAAGTCCAAAGTTTTCCTAATTCCCTTTATTATTATTTTTTTCTAATTTCCATGTACTTACACTCTTAAGACCTCCACTGTTCTCAGGTTCGTCTTCCCTGCAAAATCTGTCAACCTAGACATAGACTTAAGTACCACCCTCTAATTATCTCCTAGGGAATCCAGTTTTTTAAAAAGCCTCAGCAAGCCTTATGGACTTTATTAAAGACTCTTTAAGATAACCCATGGGAGATAGCAGCACACCCACAGATATCTATCTAATACACCCTCAGAGTAATTTTTTTTTTTTCTCTTTTATAAAGTCTCTTCTGGCCAATGAAGACTCTCAGCTCTTCTTCTTCAACATATGCAGTGTCTCACCCTTCTGATTACTCTCTGCTCTATCCCAGGTCCACTCCCTTTCCTGATATTACATTCTTTCCCAATTTTGTATGTTGGTAAAATCAAATAACATAAAATATAACATGTTAGTTATAATAAAGTGCACCGTTCAGTGATATTAAATGCATTCATATTATTGGGCGATCAACATCACCATTTATCTTTCTAATTCTTTTCTACGTTTTAAAACTGTCACCCTATATCCTTTAAATATAACTTTCCTTTTTGTTCCATAACCACCTGAAAAGCGTCATTACCCTCCCAATTTCTATGGTTTTGACTACACTAAGTACCCCCATATAATTGAAATAAGTAGTTGTATTGTTATGACTCACTAAAAGTCATAAAAATGGCATTTTTGGTAGCTAAATTTCCTCAAGATTCATCCATGTTGTAGCATATTCCTAGATCTTTTCCTTTTTAACACTGAATAATACTGTATTATATGGGTATACCACACTTTGCTTATCCAGGAACTAGTGGATGAACACTTAGGTTGCTTTCATATTTTAGCTACTGTGATTATTACTGCTCTAAACACTGGAGTACAAATATTTCTTTAAGACCCTGATTTCAATACCTTTGGGTATACCTCATAGTAAAATTCCTGGATCATGTAGTAAGTCTATTTTTCAATATCTGAAAAATTGCCATACTCTTTTGCAAAGCAGCTGTATCATTCTGCATTCCCTCTGACATAGCACAATGGTTCCAACTCCCTCACATCCTCACCAATAGTCGTTTTCTGCTTGTGTGTGTGTGTGTGTGCTTGTGTGTATATGCATGCACACAAATATATAAACATGCATTTAGTGATATGGAGCATCTATTCAAGTGCTTAGTCATTTGTACATCTTTGTGAAGAACCATCTATTCAAGTCTTTTATCCATTTTTGAATCAGGGTGTTTGCTTTTTGTTCAGTTGTAGGAGTTCTCTGTATATTCTGAATAGAAATCTCTTGTCAGATAGATGGCTCTGAAATATTTTCTCCCATCTTGTGGGTTGCCATTTTATTCTGTTTACATTTCTTTGATACACATTTTTTTTAACTTATGTACTGAAAATTGTTTATTTTTTTGTTAGCTGTACCTTTGTCGTTCCTTCGTTTCATATGGAGGAAAACACTGCCAAATCCAATATCATGAAGCTCTTGTCCTCTATCTTCTTCTAAGACTTTTTATATTATTAGGTCTTATATTTAGTTTCTTGATACGTTTTCATTAATTTTTGCATATGATGTTAGGTAAGGGTCCATCTTCCTTCTTTAGCATGTTGCCCACAAGACTTCTCAGCACCATGTGTTGAAAATACTATCCTTTCTACTTTGAAAAGTCTTGGCAACTTGTCAAAAATCATTTGGCCATATATCAGGGTTTATTTCTGGGTGTTGTATTCGATTCTATTCTATTGGTCTTGAATAAGGGAGAAAATAGTATAACCTATCCAGGTTGATGAAGAACATAAAGAAAGACCAGGACTGAGAATTAGGAGGGCAATATAAAACAGCAGGGAGTAAAAGACAGTGTGAGAGAAGATCTTGTATTTGCGAGTTCATGGAAATAGGATCATGCTAAAACCACTAAACGCCTGCCTTTGAACAATACGGTAAATGTGCCAGCAAGAAACATAACACTTACCCATCTCTGGGAAATATAGTATGGGCATAAAGATAAACTACACACAAATATATTAAAAAGGGAAGGGTTTTCATGGTGTGAGAATATTGTGGCATTTGAAATACAATTTACTTCTGTTCTACCATTGTCTCTAAAATTTATCAAAGTGTATATACAAGCAATTCCAATTCTGGTAATGTGCTTGACAGGTTTATATATGAACTTCAGTAGAGCAGTAAATGTACATTCATAGTAGGACTGTTCCCTAAACCAAAAAAACAAAACACAAAAACTGCAAAGACTAGAGTTCACTTTGTCAACACACATACAGATGCAATGATGGTTAACGGTCCGAAAACAGAAGGTGAGCATGGGTGCAAGAGGTTAATCCCCAGGCTGGGGTGGGGTGCAGAGTTTGAGGGTAACACAAATAGAAAAGGCTTTTGTCCTATCCTTGCTTTTTGAGGTATGGAAATTCACAGGTCACTACCTTCATTTCAAACTGAATGAATGCACTATTCAATTTTTTTAAACAGGCGAAGTAAACATGAGTGATAATAAATTTCAAACTGTCGCTAATCAAATAAGATACTAAGAAAACTTAAATAATATGATTTAGGAATGAAGTAGAGAGATTGTCCAACATGGTAGCATTCAAAGACCCAGAGCTTGATGCCTCTCATGGGCACACCAAAGTCACAACTGTTTACAGAACAGCAATTGATGAAAAAGGCCGGGACCTACCATAAAAGATGTTTTACAGCTAAAGATATAAGGAAGGCACCTCGACAAGACAGAAAGGAAGGGCAAAATCTCAGTAGAGTCAAGACCCATACCACCAAGTGGGTGGCCCACAAATGGGAGAATAATTACAATTTCAGAGGTGCTCCCAGGTAGCAAGGGGTATGAAGCCAACATCAGGCTCCCAAGCCCAGGGATCCTGTTGTGGAAAGAAGAGCTCCTAGAAAGTTGGGCTTTGAAGACCAGTAGTGCTTATTTTCCAGAGAGCCAGAGGGATGTGGGAAATAGAGATTCCACTCTTAAAAGATGCTCACAAAATCCCACATGATCTGAGAATCAGAACAGAAGCAGTCATTTGAAAGGATCCCGGGTCACACCTACCTCCTAATCTTGGAGAGTCTCCCAGAGAGGCAAGAGGCAACTACAGCACAGCCTCAGGGACAGAGACACTGGCAGCAGCCATTCGGGGGAGCTCCTTCTACCTCGTGGACGCTGGTACCAGCAAGCATAATTTCAGAATCCTCCCTGTAGCTTATCAGCCTCAGGACCGAGCCCCACCCATTTCCACCAGACTACAGACACAAGTACTAGGATGCTGCAGGCCAAGCAACTAACTGAGCAGGGGCATAGCCCCATCCACCAGCAAACAGGCTGCCTTCAGATCCTCTCAGTGCACAGCTGCCCCTGGACATGGGTCCAGCCACCAAAAGCCCCAGGACCAGCCTCCACACCTCAGTGGACAGGCACCAGCCCCAGAGTCCCTGGCCCCTCTGACAAGTGAGCCTGCTCTGGCCTTGGAGTCAGCCTCACCATCAGCAGGTGGTAACTGCACAGGGACTGGATGGAGCTTGGACCTACCCAACAGCAAACCTGCTTTAGCAGTGGGATCAGCCTCATACACCAACAGGCACACACCAGCTCCAGGAATACCACAGCCCAGCAGCCTGTGTAACCAGGCCACTTAATTGCAGGCCAGAAGCAGCCATGGACTCAGCTGGGTCCTGACCCTGCCCATCAGAATGCCAACACAAGATTAGGGATACCCCCGGCCCTGCAGAGAGCTGTGTCAGGAACAGTGATCCAACACCAACCCTGTGGCTCCTGGGCCCTGCAGCCAGAACGCAGAACCTGTCTCTTCCTCCCAGTAGCCAGCATAGCCCCAGAACCAGTGACTGGGCACTAGCCCTGATATCACCTGGACTGCAATTCTACCCATAAGTGAACCAGCACCAGATTTGGTGTCCCCCAGAGTTGTGCAGCCAGCTGCCTTATGATTTAGTCTCACCAAGCAGCACAGACAGCCTCCATACAAGGCAGAGCCTGGCAAACAAGCAGTCTGGGGGCAGCCAAGCCTACCAGACTACCCACAGTAGTCAGCCCACCACAGCAGAAGAGCCCAAGCAGCCCACATAGGGGGTACACCTAGAATATATAGCTCTAGTGACCAGGGGAGAGGGGGCTGCTGGGACCCATAGGACAGCTCCTACAAAAGGCCACTTCCCCAAGGTCAGGGAATGTAACGAACCTACTACACACATAGCAATAAAAACAGGAAGTTAAGAAAAATGAGGTGACACAGAAACACGATCCAAATGAAGGACCAAGATAAGAATTCAGAAGAAGATCTAAGTGAAGTGGAGATAGCCAATCTCCTCAACAAAGGGTTCAAGGTAATGACTGTAAAGATGATCAAAGAACTCAGGAGAAGAATGGACGACCAGAGCAAGAAGTTAGAATTTTTTTTTAAAAAGAGTTAGACCATTAAAGAACAACAAAACAGAGATGAGGAATACAATAACTGAAATGAAAAATACATTAAAGGAAACTACTGTAGACTCAATGATACAGAGGAATGAATCAGAAAACTGAAGGACAGAGTACTGGCAATCACTGAAGATGAACAGTAAAACAATAGATTAAAATGAAATGAGGAAAGCTGAACAGACTTGTGAAACAACATCAAGTGTACTAATATTTGCATTATACTGGTCCCAGAAGCAAAAAGGAAAGACAAAGCAGTGTAGAACATACCTGAAGACATAAGAGTTGAAAACTTCCCTAACCTGGGAAAGAAAACAGACATCCAAGTCCAGTAAACACAGTAAGGCCAAAACAGGATCAACCCAAAGAGGACCACACCAAGACTCATTGTAATTAAAATGGAAAAAAAAAAATAAAGATAAAAAGACACTATTAAAAGGAGCAAAGGAAAAGCAACAAGTTACAAACATGGGAAATTGCATAAAGTTATCTGCTGACTTTTCAGGATAACCTCTGCATGCCAGAAGGGAGTGGCATGGTATATTTAAAGTCATGAAAGGGAAAAGCCTATAAGCAAAAATACTCTACCCAGCAAGGCTCTCCTTCAGATTTGATGGTGAGATCTAAAGTTTTACAGAGAAGCAAAACTAAAAGAGCTCAGCATCGCCAAACCAGCTTTATGAGAAATCTTAAAGGGGCTTTTCTAAGTGAAAAAGAAAAGGTCACGATTGAAACATAAAAATTAGGAAAGGAAACTTACTAAAGGAAAAACCTCATTGGTTAAGGCAAATATTCAACAAAGGTAGTAAATCAACCATGGACACAGCTAATAGGAAGGATGAAAAAAAAAACAGTAATAAAATCATCTATATTCACAATAAGAAGTTAAGGGACACACAAAACAAGTAGATGTAAAATATAAGGTCAAATTCAGTAACTGTGGGGGAGCAGAGTAACAATACAGGGTTGTTAGTGTCCATGTGAAATTAAGAGCTCAGCAACTTAAATAATCACACACACACACACACACACACACACACACACACACATATAAACAAAACTGAAAGAAATCCAAACATAATATTAAAGATAGTCCTCACATCACAGATGAAGGGAATAAAAGGGGAAGAAAGGAACACTGAAGAAATTAAAGAGGGATTCTAAAAATACCCAAGAGAAATGAAAATGAACACAAAATGATCCAAAATCTATGGGACACAGCCAACGCAGTTCACAGGGGGAAGTTATAGTGATACAAGCTTATTCTTAGGAATCAAGAAAAATATCACATAAACAACCTAACATTACACCTGAAGGAATTAGAAAAAGAAGAAAAAACAAAACTCAAAGCTGTCAGAAAGAAAAATTAAGAAAACTATACCATATGCAATGACATCAAAAAGAATAAGATACCTAGGAATAAACACACCTAAGCAGGTAAAAGACATGTGCTCAGAAATCTATCAGCCATTGGTGAAAGAAGTTGAAGACAACACAAAAAGATGGAAAAATATAGCATGTGCATCGACTGGAAGAATTAATACTGATAAAATAACCATACTACCAAAGACAATCTACAGATTTAATGCAATCCCTATCAGAATACCAAAGCATTTTCACAGAACTTGAAAAAGTAATTTTAAAATTTGTATAGAAACACAAAGACCCCAAATAGCCAAACAATCTTGAGAAAGAACACAGCTGGAGGCATCACGCACCTTGACTTCAGACTATACTGCAAAGCGACAGTAATCAAAGAGAAAGGTACCAGAGCAAAAACAGACACAAAGATCACTGGAATAGAATAGAGATCCCAGAAGTAAGCCCACACACTTATATTTAATTGATTTATGACAAAGCAGGCAATATGGAGAAAAAACTGTCTCTTCAATAAGTGGTACTGGGAAAACTGGTCAGCTACATGGAAAAGAATAAAATTAGATTATTTTAGCACACCATATATAAAATAAATGCAAAACTGAATAAAGACCTAAATGTAGGACCAGAAACCATAAAACCCCTAGAGGAAAATATAGAACATTCTTCAACATAAATGATAGCAACAGTTTTAGGTTCAGTCTACTAAGGCAAATGAAACAAAAGCAAAAATAAACAAATGGGACTTCACTAAACTTAAAAGATTTTGCACAGCAAAGGAAACCAAAGACAAAATGAAAAGACAACCTGCTGAGGGAGAGACAATATTTGCACATGATAAGAGGTTAACATCAAAAAAGATGACCAAGCAAGGGTTCATACCTAAACTACAGAAACAGCACATACAACTCAATATCAAAAAAACACCCAAAATCTTTTTTAAAAAAATGAGAAGCCCTAAATAGACATTTTTTCCAAGGAAAAACTACATATAGACAGCCAGAACTCACAAAGATGCTAAACATAGCTAATCGGCAGTAAAATGCAAATCAAAACTATGAGATATATCACCTCAGTCTTGTCAGAATGGCTGTCATCCAAAAGATCACAAATAACAAAGGTTAGTGAGGATGTGGAGAAAGGGAAACTCTTGTACACTCTTGATGTGAATGTGAAGTAGTGCAGCTACTGTGGAAAGCAGAATGGAGGTTCCACAAAAAACTAAAAATAGAACTACCATAATATCCAGCAATTTCACTGTTGGGCATATCAGAAGAAAACAAAAACACTATTTCAAAAAAAAAAATAACTGCACACCAATGTTCATAACAGTGTTATTTGCCATAGCCAAGATATAGAGTCAAACTAAGTGTTCATCAATAGCTTAGTGGATAAAAAAGATTTTTTATGATGACTTCAGCAAAAAATGAAATTTTGCCATTTGCAAGAACATGGATGGATTTGGAGGGTATTATGCTTAGTAAAATAAGCCGCAGAGAAAACAAGCATGGCATGTTATGAGAAAAAAAGCATGGTATGGTATGAGAAAACAAGCATGGTATGTTATCACTTACACGTGGCATCTAAAAAATTGAATACAATAACAACAAAAAAACAGACTCACAAATTAAAGAACAGACTAGTGGTTACCAGCAGGGAGAGATAGGGTGGAGGAGCAAAATAGTGGTAGGAGATTTTGAGGTACAATCCACTATGTATAAAATCAATAATCTACAGTGATGTACTGTATAGCATGGGGAATATAGCCACTCTTTTATAATAACTATAAATGGAGAAGAACCTAAACATTTATGAATCACTATGCTGTACCTCTGAAACTAATATAATAATGTAAATTAACTATAGATCAATAAAATATAAAGTAAGAAACTATAAAGGGGAGACACAGATTATTAGATAGAAATCAATTAAATAAACACAAGTTTTGGAAATCAAGGAATTAAAAAACAACACGTAAGACACAACATTGGCATTTAAAGTGTACAATCTATTCATTTAAAAGAAATCATTTAAGTGGTAAAAAATGGTACCCATTCTCACAATTTTGTATATCTAGGATAAATTATTATCTACAAAAATATGTTACAAATATTCGCTCAAAAAGAAAGAGAAAATTGGGATAAACCCATTTTAGTATCCAAATTTAATATCAAAGTCTCTATGCAAAATTGATTTGAATAAGTTCTGTTAGCCACTTCTAGTTTCTTTGTGATGTAAAATCTTTTAAAGCATAAAAATCAGCCTTTCTACATTATTCCATTAGACATACATAGAAGTTAAAAGAAATGAGAAGACAGAACAATCAACCAGGAAGGTGAATTTACTGAGAAACAGTCATTCGTTCTCCCTCTTCCTTTTCTTTTCCTCCTTTTCCAGGTCTCTTTCGGTTCCGATCAAGACAAATCTTGAGAGTTCTGAGAATATTTCTTTGAGGGCTTCAAATCACCATACCTACATCCTCTGCCACAACTACACACACGGGAACAAAAATAAACCTCTGCTATCTACTCACGTAGGAGGGATTCATGCAAAATAAACTCCTACATGGAGACCAACAGGTGAGTTTTCTACCTGTTCTTTCTAATGTCCTTCCATTATAGTAAATCCCACACATTATGAGGAAGAAACGGTTATGCGAGCTTTTCCTTGAAGTCAAAAATCTTGCATTCATTTCAAGTACCTGGTGATCATAGGGTACAGCCAGGGAAGGTGCCATCCCCCTTGGGGGGAGGGGCGGTGGATGGGCTCCCGCGCCCATGCACCTCCTGATGCACAGATTCTGGAGAAACAAAGGGCGGTCACACCGCAGTCAGCCTGTCAGGCTGTCGGGCCACTGGGCAACCCGACCAGCCTGGAAGTGCCCCATCAGTTTGCTGAAAGCAAAACCCTGTCCCCCCTGTGAAGCCAGGCAATTTGGGTCAGAGAGTCAGAGGAGACCGGTAATCAACTCCTCCTCTCTGCTCACCTCCTTGGGGTTACAGCAACCCCATCTCCAAACCCAAATCTGACCCTGGAGTGCCAAACTGGGAGTGGCAGGTGGGCTCTGCCGGTGCTTCAGCGCCCTCTGGAGGTTGTCTGCTCTAATGGCAACTCTCAGCCCTTCCTCCTCCTCCTTCCCTAGTCCTGGGGGCTGCCTTGGCCTCCTGCAGCTGCTGGCCTGAATTCATTCTTCTTTTTTCTCCAATTACAATGAAGTGTCTTACAGAGGTTTGGAATCTCTTGAAGAAGGAAGATCTTTTAGCCAATACACCTTAACCGTGAGAAGTTGGTTTCAAGAATGAACCTGAAATACTGTATTTTTCTCCTGATGATTCCAAGGAGAGACAGCTCAAGTTTTCTAAATCATAAGAAAAACCAAGGTAAATATGATATTCTGAGCCAGAGATGAAAAAGCAGTTTTTAGCACCCCCTCCTCATGTCATATGACCGGGATTTAAATCAATCAACTGCCACTGGTTTTTAGATCAAGCGACCCAACTTTAAATCCATCAGCTGCTTCCCTGTAACTCACGTGACTTGGCTTTGAATAGTAAGAAATGCAGAGGTATAAAAATGATGTTCTGAACAATAAATGGAAAGACAACATTTTAGAAAGTTTTTTTCCTTTTCGAATGGACCATTCATTGCCTACAGAATAAAGGATTCCCTTGTGGATTTCTTGAACTGTAAACACTTACATTGTCTCCGTTGGCTTGATTGACTTAGATTTTGGGTTTTTTTTGTTGTTGTTGTTGTTGTCCTTAACATCTTTATTGGAGTATAATTGCTTTACCTTGTTGTGTTAGCTTCTGCTGTATAACAAAGTGAATCAACTATTCGTATACATATATCCCCATATCCTCTCCCTCTTGTGTCTCCCTCCCACCTTCCCTATCCCACCCCTCTAGGTGGTCACAAAGCACTGAGCTGATCTCCCTGTGCTATATGCAGCTGCTTCCCAATAGCTATCTATTTCACCTTTGGTAGTGTATATATGTCCACGCCACTCTCTCACTTCATCCCAGCTTACCCTTCCCGCTCCCTGTGTCCTCAGGTCCGTTCTCTACATCTACGTCTTTATTCCTCTGCAGCGACTCCTGCTAGGGACGGATACTTCCTTTTATGCTCAGGGAAATCCCCTAGTTTGAATATGATTTGAGTTTGATCCTGTGAAACCATCAGAACTTCCCACCAGAGATAAATGAGGAGATTCTGGCCTTTATTAGTATGCATGATGAACACGGGTGTCCTGGCTGTACTTGCCAACCCTCCTATTTTACCCACCTATTTTTATCCACCTTCCTCCCTGTGAGTACCTTTGACCAACCCTGAGTTCAGACTCCTGACCTATTACAGTGACTTTGTCAGCCTTTCTTTAAAAATGGACAGGTAATAAAACGAATTTAACCTAGAAGCAGCAGCTCAGTAAGGGAAATAAAATCATCAGAAGTTATCTAATCACAGCCACAGCCATCCAGGGCTCTGTCTTACCTGCTGGGTCATAAGAATGGGACCTTCCTAAACTTGAACGACATCCAATCAAATAAGTAAAGGTCTGCTCACCTCTGGCTCTTGGAGGGATTGCTAGGCACTCTACCCAGTGTATACTAACTGCAAAACACTGTCATGGTTGTGAAACACCTATGTTCCAGGAAAGCTTTTTGGGGTGCATGGGGAAGGTTTCTTTTTGACATCAAGCAAAAAATAAATCACCAAGCTCTTTGAGCACAGGGGTTCTTAAGAGGGCAGTAGAAGGAAGGAATGGGCAGAAAAGACGATCTCCAGTGAAGTGAAGGCCGTTTTTCCAAAAGAGTAGGATTTAGTCTCGGTTTAAGGAGAACACTTTTAAATAGCTGGGACAGCTCCAAACTGCAGTTTAGGGACCGAGTGCTTCAAAAGAACAGTGCTTTAAAAGTCCTGGCAAGGCAGCAAGAGGATGAAGAGTTGGTTTTGCATAGTTTTGAACACAGGAGTAAAGAAGCAGAGGCATCTCTGACTAAAAGGCCCTGAGATCCTATGGCATCAATGGGTCAGTTGCAGGGGCAGGGGGTGTGGGGGGCGATATTTCTCTCTCAACGTCTCCCAGGGCAGCCACCCCTCCCGACCCCACACCCCCACTCCCTTCACCCTTCCTCCCTCCACTGTTGGGTCCCCAGGGACAGCACTTTTCAAGCTGGAGCCCTCAGGCACCATCTCTGCTGTCTGGATTCTTCCTGGAGCCTGGCAAGTTCTGGGACAGGAAGGCGGGTCTGCAAGGCCGCTGCGGTGCAGTCGGACCTGGAGGCCTGGAGGGGAACTGGAGCCCTGAAGCCCACCCACGTCCTTGAAGCCGAGGGAGGAACACATCCTCCTAACAGTACTTCTCAGGGGTCAGCGTGCTCCCCACCCAACGGTGATCCATACTCACTTGAGGCAGCAAGGACTGCCTCTAACTGGCCCCCTCGATTCCGCCTTAAGGGTCCTCGCACATGTGTGATAGCGCAGGCCCCGGATCTCTTTAGTCAGCTGAGGCCAGTGCTGCCGGCATCCCTCCAGTCCCATCCCCCAGCCCCTCCCTCTGGGACTGTATCTAATAGAAGAAAGAGCACAGAGGAATTGGCTGAATCAAGGGACCTGGGAGCCTGGGGATGAGTTTGAAGACCGAGAACCTAAGGCGCAATTACATATTATTGGAAACTCTTGTGGAGTGTGTGGGGGGGAGGTTAGGAGGCTGAGAGGCTGAGTCGACCTGGTGAGTCCAGCCCCAGGACACCACACAGCCCTGTCCCCCTTTCCCTGCCATCAGACAAGCGGTGCCGCAACTCCAGCCGGGACTCTGCACTTCCCCCTCCCTGATTCTCCAGAAGAGCAGGTGGCCCCCCTCTGAGGGCAGGGGCAAGACAACGGACCAAGTCCCCCTGCACTAAGGCGCTACTGGAATCTCTTCCTGAACAGCAGTGCTGGCTTGGAGCGAACCCGTGCACTGCCAAAGTTGGTCTCGTCCTGCAGCTGAGGGACGCAGGCTTTAAGTCAGCTGCCTTGGCTTTAAATCAATCAGTCCCCCCTTTAAGTCAGGTGACCCGACTTTAAATCACTGTGTGCCCCTCAAGCCTGCCACTTCAAAAGTTGGGAACTTCACTTTGATCCCAGCACCTCACACAGCTGAATGCACACTGTAGTCACCCCCAAGCCTGGCTTACAGGCAGGATATAGGTAAGGGGATGGGCTGCACACATGGTGAGGAGGGTGCACTTCATGTTCCAGAAGGGTCCAGGTACTCTGGGTACAGCAAGCAGTGCACGATACAGCAGCTCCCTGGCAAAGCTGGTGATGCACAGGGGGAGCAGGCACACCCAGGCACGCAGAGGTTTCAGGCCGGGAGCTGGGGCACAGCCAGCCGGCAGGGTGTGAAAGCCGAGGATCTGAGCCTTCTTGAGAAAGGCAGACACAGAGGATGGATGAGAAACAAAGACCAGATGAAACATGGATTTGAAAAGCACACCCTGCTCTTGAAATTGGGGTGGGGTCACCCCAGATTTGAGTCTTCTTACGCCCCAGTATCTAGTGCTTTGGCATTTGCCCAATTACTTATAAAATGTGACTGATAATATCTAAACCATAGAATACTGCATTTGGAGTGGTTTTGCGTGTTTATGTTTCTATAGTAGAATAATCTTTTCTACAAGAAAAATGTACACAATCTGAAATAAATTCAAACCCCTCTTTAAAAAGTACTATATCGGACTTCCCTGGTGGCGCAGTGGTTAAGAATCTGCCTGCCAAGGCAGGGGACATGGGTTCAAGCCCTGGTCAGGGAAGATCCCACATGCCGCGGAGCAGCTAAGCCCATGGGCCACAACTACTGAGCCTGCAGACCACAACTACTGAAGCCCGCGTGCCTAGAACCGGTGCTCCACAACAAGCACAGCAAGAGAAGCCACCGCAATGAGAAGCCCGGGCACCGCAACAAAGAGTAGCCCCCGCTTGCCGCAACTAGAGAAAGCCTGTGCATAGCAACGAAGACCCAACGCAGCCAAAAACAAATTAATTAATTAATTAGTTAACTATTTTTAAAAGGTACTATATCCTTCTGTACAGCTTCTCTGGGAAGAACAGAGAGATGGCGTAGGAGAGTGAGAAAGACCAATATTTAGTGCACATCTCTCATGCAGGTGCTCTGCTGGCTCAGATAGATTTATCCCACTTTACAAAGGAGGAAATAGTCTCAGAGAGGCTTAGTAATTTTCCCAAAGCCAAACAGCTATGGAGTGGCAGAACCAAGATCTGAACCAAGTCTGTTACCTTCAAAGCCTAAGTCCTCATCACAACAAAACTCAATTAATATTTACATTTATCGAATTACATTGCAACCTGGGGAGTTCTTGGCACAATCCTGAATAAGAGTGAGAAAGAAAGAAATAGCATTGTTCCTACAGTCAACCCAAATTTTTGGAGCAGCTGCTAGATGGCTGGCCCATTTTGGGGTTCAGCAGTGATCAAGACAGGAAGAGTCCTGCTTTCATGAACCACGTAGTGGGGAGGAGAGACGGGTGCAACTTGGGTGAGGGATTTCACCTTGCTGGACCTCTGTTTTGTCATCTGGAAAATGGGATGGCTGTTCCTCATTTTCTGGGATTGTCCAGCCCTCACATTCTCTGATTCCATAAGAAGCATTTGTTTTCCTGTTTCTTTAAAATTCATTCAGGCCGTGAGCTGTGATGAATGTTGTTAGCTGCTCCCCAAAGCACTCTATTCCCACCCTTTTCCTGTGATCAGGTCTTTCCCGAAACATGACTCACAGTCAGTCAGTCAAGTCACAGAACCTAAGGGGCACCCAGCAGAAAAATTCCAACCCTTGCTTCCCAGGAGCTCTGCGGTCTACCTGCCAGGTAAACTTAACTCACCTGGCACAAGGTGGCCATCCCTGGTTTCACATCAACATGATCTCAGGCACAAACCTCCTTGTTTTTCCATTTTGTCTTTAAGTTACTTGTTGAAACAACTGCACAAATATGACACAGATATAAAATCAGGCATCTTCTGCCCCCAGTGCCTACTAATAAATGATTTTCTGCCACTTTAGTGATAAAGATAGAAAATTTCAACATTCTGCTACCCTTATTATTTGTCATTTTTGTTGATATTTCTATTGACTACATCTTTCAATATTTTAACAATGGAACATTTATTTAGGTTGTTCCAGACCCAGCCTTTAGTGGTAAAGGTTTTGTTGTTATATTTCTATTATGTTTCCTTTAAAAATCATTATCCTATTTAAATGGATTAAGTCAATTCTATAGGCATTTATCTTATGATATTGATGAAATTGATACATAGAGGGCAGTAGTACAAGTTGATTGGACTTGAGAACCTCTATTAGCACAGTTAAGTATAAATATTATCTATATGTAAACCAAAGTACATGCCGAGTGAGATTCTCTGACTTTTTTTCACTGTCTGCCCCTCAAGCCGGTGGGAAATGGAATATTTCTTGCCCTATCAGTAAACAAAGGATGTCACAGTCTTCAGCACTTGCAGCCCTCCAATGTGAGCCGGCGGGCCCTGAGGCACTCAGGATATGCAAATACGGAATGCAGGCCCCAGAGAGCTGAGGTGCATATCAAAGGAAGGATTTCAGTGAGCCCATGCAAAGAAAAGCGCCGCATTCCTCACCTTGGGAGAGCTGGTTTTCCTTAGTTAACAATCACCTTTTGATGTTCCCCATTACCAGTCCCCTGCCCTGTCCCCTCCCCCCGGTACTTTAGCTCAGGGAGGAAGGAGCGCAGAGGGACTCGGCTGAATAAGGGGCCTGCGCGCCTCGGGAGGAGTTTTCAGCCGCTTTCCCCGCAGTCGGGAGGAGGGGCGCTGACGCTGCAGCCACACCCTGCGCCTCCCTTGCCCCGTTTCCACTCAGGACGCTCAGGCCGACCCCCTCCCCACGCCCACCAGGCCTCGCGAGCCAGGCCGAGGGCAGGGGCGAGAGGAGGGACCGTAGTTCCCGGGGACCAGACGCTGGAGGCCGCTCTTTCTGCACAGCAGCGGCGGGTGGCAGCGAACCCCTGCCCCTCAGAAGCTGGTCTTGTGCTGCCGCCCGGGCACTGGACCAGGCGGAGGGTCGGCGCCCACTTACCCGGCCCGCCGTCCCCGCGACTGTCACGGCTTCGGCCGCCGGGGCACCTCCAGAGCCGGCAGCCTCAGTGAGGTCGCCCTCCCCTCGGGCTCTGGGGCAGTTCCGTGAAGGCGGAGGGAAGAGACCCCGCCCGAGCCGGGAGTTCCAGCTCTGAGGAAACGCGGGCTCTGTTCAGCGCGCAGTGGGTGGGACCGCTCTGCCCCGAGGCCTTCCGGGAGGGAGCGGGGCGGCGGGGGAGGGAGCCGCCAGGAGCGCAGGGCCCCGTCGGGGGTCCTGGAGGGGCGGCCCGGCCTGGGGGCCACGCCCACTGTGGCCGCAGCCCAGGCCTTTCTCCTGGAATCCTACACGAAAAAGTTAGAAAGATACACAGTCTATAGTAAATATTCACAAATGATTGTTGCTGCTCTGCTCACTATTCTATTAAAGGTGTAAAATCCATAAAACACTTTAAGTTCAAAATTAAATATGAATTTTTACCTTTCTAATTATGTCTCTGATATTCACAGTTGTGGTTAATGAATCAGAGACTGTGGCATCACTAGTTAAAAATGAGCTTGTTAAAAAAATAGAACTCCTGCCCACCGGACCAACTGAATCACAATCTGCACTTTTACAATCTCCCCAGTGTACTTGTGTACCCATGAATAGTTGAAAGGTACATTTCTACCACGACAGGTCTTTTCTGTATGAGAAATACACACATTTTATCCAGTTTGATATAAATAAAACACTCAAAAATGCATATGCCTGTGTTGAAACCATCATTTTATCATTTCTTTTCCAGACAAGTATAGTCTCTATACTGGTTTTGTGGATCACATGCCATACCCTTTTCTTGTAGTTAGAAATAAGGTAGAGAAAGTTACTTTGTAAAAAAAAAAAAATATATATATATATATATATATATTAGTGGATAATTGAAGAGACTCTTCTAAATTAAAAGCAGTTCTCTTAACTTGCTGTTTTCTTCTTGGGTCACATTATGAACTCTTCCCGTGGCCACATGGCATGTGTACTTTTAATTTCAGGGACTGCTGACATTCCAGGATGTGGCCATAGATTTCTCTCAAGAGGAGTGAGAATGCCTGGACCAAGATCAATGGGAATTGTACAGGGATGTGATGTTAGAGAAGTATAGGAACCTGCTCTCCTTGGGTGAGGATACCTTCCTTCCAGAATTCCTTATCCAACCACAGGGTTTGGAGTCCTTCATTTGTAGAATGTCTCCTGAAATCTTCTGCTTCCTACAATAGGGTTTCAGATTGCAACGTTTCAGGAAAGATTGGGAGTTTGTGGGTATAATTTTTCTTATTCTTTTAAAATTGCAGCCTCCCTTTTAATATACTTTGTAACTGCTTGGGATGTGTCTATATGAACTGTGTACTATATGCTTCTGTTACAGTCCTTACAATATTTTATTGTCTTATTTTCTGTAACCATTTTCCATGGATTCTTTGGGCTTAAGGTATATTAAAAGGGAGACTGCGATTCTCCCTTTAAAAGGGGACTTATTAAAAGGGGACTTCCCTGGTGATGCAGCGATTAAGAATTCGCCTGCCAATGCAGGGGACCCGGTTCGATCCCCGGCCTGGGAAGATCTCACGTGCCACGGAACAACTAAGCCAGTGGGCCACAACTACTGAGTCTGCACGCCACAACTACTGAAGCCGGTGTGTCTTGAGCCCGTGCGCCATTTATTTTTTGGAGAATAAAACCACTTCTGAGTGATTAAAATTTAGGCCAGCTAGTCAAAATGCTTTATCACGTGTTCTTCTAAAACACTGATCAATGGAACAAGTTTTGCTAGGGATAACAGTGTAATTGTATTCTGGAGTTCATATGGGCAATATGGTTTATGACCTTGATGCTGGATCACGACATTTCAATGGTATAACTGCTATTAATTGTCTGTTTGTTCAACGATTAAAGTCTCACGTGATCTGAGTTCAGACTGGAGTCATCCTGGTTGGTTTCTGTCTATTGCAGATTTCTTCCAGTATGAAAGAAAGGACAAGGGCAATACGGCTTACTTTACAAAATGTCTTCAAACTAAATGATGCTATAATCTACATTCAATTAATTTATACATACCCTACTGTAGAACAGGGTTCGTTACGCTGGCAGAGCCCGGTAATTATGTAAAACTGAAACTTTTTCTGCACTGGTTCAAGTCCTCTTCCTAAGAATGTGTTTATAATCAACATTCTTTCACAAATTACCCAATTGAATTCACCATAGCATACCTCATATTAACTAAATGGAAAATCCTAGGCCATATACAAATCCAGAAAGGGCCAAAAATCATCAGCCCCCATGGATGATTACAACCCATTGCTGAGGCTTTCCAATTACTTATTAAAGAACCACTATGTCCATCAACATCATCAATTTATATATTATTGCCCCAATGCTAGCCTTAACCCTGGCTCTCACAACATGAATTCCTCTTCCCATATCTTATCCACTAATTAGTATAAATGTAGGCATATTATTTCTATTAGCCATATCACACCGAGCCACTTATTCCATCCTCAGGTCTGGATAAACTTCGCATTCCAAATACTCACTCACTGGAGCTCTAGGAACAATAGCACAGACAATCATCTCATATGAAGTAATGTAGCAGTTATTCTCTTCTCAGTCTTACTGATAAATGGATCATTTACACTTTCAACAGTAATTATTACTCAAGAACACCTATGACTAATTTTCTCCTGACCGCTACCCAGAATTTGATTATCTCCGCAGTAGCAGAAATCCAATGAAGCCCCACTTGATTTAACAGAAGTAGCATCAAAACCTGTATATGTCTTCAATGTAGAAAATGTAGCAGGCCCATTCACCCCGTCCCTCCTAGAGAATATGTCAATTTCCCTATAATAAACATTTCCACAGCAATCTATTTTTAGGAGCATTCGACAATCCCTAGGTGCCAGAATTATAGATTCTTTCATCTTGTAAATATCGTTTTTTTAAAAAAAATAATTTTTATAGTTTTACTACCTGTAAACAAAATGTACTCCATTGCTGTGGAATATTCCTTCATAGGAGCGTGCATGGTTCATTTCTGCATCCGCCTGTGATGGCCTTCAGGTTCTTTCAGGTTTGGCTCCTGTGGCTGCGAGTCCATGTCCGTGTGTCCTGGTGCAGGGCTGGTGGGTTTGTGTTCACCTGGGAGGAGCACTGTGGGTCTCTGTGCAGGGACTTCGCTATCTGAGGCCCGATTGTTTCAGAAGTGGTTGCATCCCCCCGTTGCGTACCAGGCTTTCCATTGCTCCACATCCTGCTGATATTTGATACTATGTCTTTCATGTCTGCCATTCTGGTAGGTGTATGCACAGTATTTTTCTTACGGCTTTAATCCCTCTGTTGTTAGTGAAGTTGTGCATCTTGTGGTATTCATGGACTATTTCCTGTTGTTTTTTTAAAAGTTTTAAAAATTGTGGTCAGATATACATAACATAAAATTTACTATCTTAACCATTTTTAAGTGCACATTTCAGGGTCAAGAAGTAATTCACACTGTTGTGCAAACCTGACCACCATCATCCTCCAGAACTTTTTCATCTTGCAAAATTGAAACAGTCCCCATTAAACACTCACTCCCCATTGTCCCTCCCTCAGCCCCTGGCACTCAACATCCTACTTTATGTCTCTATGTTTCCGACTGCTCTAGGGGCCTTGTATGAGTGGATCAAGCACTGTTTGTTTTTTTGTGTCTAGCTTACATCACTGAGCATAATGCCCTCAAGGTTCATCCCTGCTGCAGCCTGTGTCAGAATTGCCTTCCTTTTTAGGCTGAATAGCATCCCCTTGTATTGATGGACCGTGTTTTTCTTCTCCATTCATCCATTAGTGGACACATGTAATATCTACATTCATTTCTCCTGTCATAATATTTGTGGAATAACATCAGAAAGTCCTATGAATCAAAAGTCATTTGCCATTAACTTTTTTCTTAAACTTTTTGTTGTGGAAAACATCAAGGCTAAGAAAAGGGAAAAATACATGTCAGCTTCACTTGTGTTCAGGAATTAATGCTTTACGGATTCACTTTATTCCCTGTGTGTGTGCTATGCGTGTGCATGTGCCTGTTTGCATACCTATGCTGTGCATGTGCATAGGTACGTGCACTTGCACACATTAGTGTGTGCATGGGCATATGCGTGCATGTGTGTTCACATGCTAGTGTGTGAATATATTTGTGCCGTGCACGTGCATATGTTTGTGTGTGTGCTGTGCCTGCCTGTGCGCACACCTGTGTGTTTGCTGGAACCACTTGCAAGTTGGTTGCAGACTGAATTGTGCCCCAGATATATCCGCACGCAGCTGCTCTAACAATCCTGCGTAGCCACGTAAAGGTCACAGATCTCAGGGATTTAAATGGATGGAGCAGGATATCCTGACACAGAGTTTGTCTTCCAATGACTGTCACTGTCTCAGTAACATCCTTCACACCTTCTTTAAGCCCCATTCAGGGTCCAGTTTAGACTCCCATTACATTCAGTCGCCTGCCCCAGGTCCCGTAAAGCAACAATGTCACCGTTGGAGAGCCCGGCCAAGGCTGGGGGTGCCCCTCCTGTTGGCCTGGCCTCCAGGCCCTGCCCTTGGCTCCTGTGTTCCCATCTCTCAGCCAGGCCCCGACTTGGATGGGGCCGCCACCTCTTTCCACACAGGGTCCCATCGCCCAGTCAAGGGGGTTCATTCTCCCCAAACACAGCATCAGGAGTGGGGTGGGGGGGGTGACAGTCCCCACTGGGTCTCCTTCATGTGAGACACTGTGCTGTTGAAAGAGCAGGCACCCTGCCCTCGGGGGTGGGGGGCTGGGGGGTGACATGCGGCCCACGATGGGCAGGCGGGTCTCCGGGTGGGGCGAGCCAGTGTGCAAGGAGTTCCGCGGTGGGTTCTCCTCTCCAACGGCTTCTGTGCCCCTACCTCTCCCCGTGCCTCCCCTCGAAGACAGCGCGGTGCCCGGGACGGGAGCCATGGGAGCCGTCAGCCACCGCCCCCTCTACACACACGCACACGCACACGCACACGCACACGCACACGCTGCAGGGAAGCAGGACCTGAGTGCAGGGCTCTCAGCGGCCCTGAGCGCCCCGCCCGGAATCGGCCAGCCGAATGGACAGACTGGATCTCCCGGCCCGGACCATGCAGGACTCTCCTGCCTGGGCTTCCAGTGTGGCCGCCTCCTTCTGGAAGCCTGGGAGGCTGGAATCAGGCCACTTCTTGTCTGTCCTGGCAGCAGACTGGGCTGCACTCTAAGAAGTTCGTGGCTCGCCCGTGGATCCTGACCATCAGGTGGCCAGAGAAATTGGGAACATTTCTGTTTTGCCTGTTGAAATGTTTAATGCCAAAGATTTTGTTCAGTTTCCTGATGTGGGTGTCCAAAGATGAGAGACCCATGTGTGTGATCTGTACCTCCTATGAGATCAGCCCTAAGCTAGTTTAAACATGATCAAGTTGTGTCTACATGGTAGATTTAGACCTCTGCATGTCCTGTCTACTGATTATGTTTAGAGCTGACCATGTGTTGTCTATAATAAGAAGATTTAGACCTGACCATGTTCTGTGTACGCTAGGACTATGGGGACCTGGGTAGAGACCCGGCCTGGCCTCAGTACTGGGAAGCTCCGTGCCTGCATCTGAATGTCAGGGCTTAGATGTCTGGGGTCTGGAGCTGAGGTGGGCTTGTCTACGTAACAGCCTCTCTTCTGAGTGTGGTGACCTGGTCCTCCCAAGGGTCAGTGCTATGGTCGGGGCCTTAGTCTTAATCCCTGCAGGGTTCACCTTCCCTGGGGCTCATGGAGAATCCTCAGGAGGACTACCTGGCAATAATTCCAATTTACCAGCACGTGCATGGTGCATAGGGAAGCAGGTTTAGCTGGTGAATTGATTGCAGGGCACGCAGATCGGGCAAAAGGCCGATGGGTGACAGCTGAGGCTGCTGCTGAGCTCTCCCTCCAGTCTACCGTCCCTACTCAGCAGAGTCCAGAGCTGCCCCTCGGCTTTCAGCCCTGCTGTCCTGTGAGTTTTCTCAACATGTAAGCGAGACGAGAAAGGACTGAGCACGCCAGCACCAGGGTCGTGTGTTCAACTCTAGTATGAAAGCTTTAAAAACAGTTAAAATCACACAGAACCAAAGTGAGAAGAGGAGGACTCCTCTGGGACAAGTGTGGGGAAAGGAGACCCACCTGACACTTTTTCCCATCCCAGGAGGTCCCAGGGACCCAGCTTGTTTCCACATTGGGGGAGCCCCCTGCAGAGCCATGGTGTCCTGACCAAGGGGACGTGTGACCCCAGGTGCAGGGTCTGGGGAGGTGAGGTCACCCTGGGACTGTGGACATGTGACCCAGGTGGAGGGGTCTGGGGAGGTGGGTCACCCTGGTGAGTGTGGATGTGTGGCCGCAGGTATAGGGTGCGGGGACTGTGTGGGTCTCACCATACCTGCATGGGTCAGGATCACATGTATGGGGAGACCGCATATGCGCTCTTTGCCTGCAGTGTGTCCTGTCCCCTTTGAGATTTCCAACCTCTGCATTAAGGGTGTTGTCCTGATTAACCTGTGGTTCCTTTTCTTCTCTTCATCTTGTCACAATCATATGAGGTCAGGCATGTTTGAGTGGGTTGATGCTCTGTGTTCCGGTGAGTGACAACACTTGGTGGTATCATATTAATACTATAGCATATCATATGTCTAATCTATGGGGGTCACCACTGCCTGGGTCCCCCTGGACAGAGGTCAGGTGAGCACAGACTAGCCCCCCACCCCAAGAATGGTCTCCCACGTGCTCTGTGAGGGTACCGTGATGGCCCCTAAGGTAGGGGACTGTGTCTGGGCCTCCGACATTTGTGATGAGGGGGAGTCGAAATGGAATCTCAATTAACAAGACATTATTTTAAGAATTTATTTTAAGTGAAATAAAACACACGTCACATACCCTTTACCATCATCACCATTTTAAGTGCACGTTTCTGAGGCCTCAGATATATTCACTTTCTCGTGGAGCCATCACCACCATCCCTAGAACTTTTCATCTTGCAAAACCAAAATTCCACAACCATGAAAGTCTCATTCCCCATTCCCTCCCACTGCCCCTGGCACCGATATCCACTTCAGTCCCTGAGTTGTCGACTCCAGGGCACCCACTGGAGTGGAATCCTGCAGTGTTTGCTGACGGGTCATTTTGGAAGAGCTGACTTTCAGTCTGAAGCTCTGCCTGTTTGCATCTGACGAATCTGCATTTAAGGAGAGGGTGTATGAGGAAGGGGGTGTATGCGGGACAAAGGTGTCCGGGGTGCAGGTGAGCCAGGACCTGACCAGCTGCCTTTTGGGTCCCCTGGTCCCATCTCTTGGTCTGTGCCTCATCTGCATCATCACTGTCCCCGCTGGCACCGCTGGGGTGTTGTTGTCTGAGTGAGAGTCCCCTGGTGCCCCTGCTCTCCTCCCCTCCTCCTGCTGGTTGGGGAGGGAACTGCTTGCTGTGTGGTCTCTCCTCCTGAGGCATGAAGGACCCTGTAGCATGGACCTGCAGAGTGTGGGGTGTGGTCCCAAGAGCATGGGGCCCACATAGGACACGACATCGGGGCGCGACAAGTGCTAGGGCTGCCTCATCACTGACAGGGAATGTTGCCCAGATCCTGCTCGAGAGGGCGTGGTGGGTGGCCTGGGACCCTAGCGGCCCCATTCCTATACTGGAGCTTGGAGAGTGCATCCCCATGGGCTCCAGATTCACCCCATATCTCAGCCATATCCCTCTGTCCTGTCTTTGAACTCAGGAAAACGAGCTCTCTTGTCCACAACATAGGCCTGGTCCTGTTGATATTAGGATTCTTTAAGTTAGGCGTCCTGGGATAGCAGCTCTTTTTAGGCCTGAGAAGGAACAACTCCGGAGTGTACAACAATTTCAGATGAAACTAATATTCAATGACTATCCCTAACTACTCGGTTGTTGACTTCTATTAGTCATTATTCTCCTGGTTTTAGCTCTGATGTGGGGATTACAGAGGAGTCAACATTTAAATCTTCATAATCTGTGTATTTGTAGCTTCAGTATCATTACTGACCCATAGTTTTTTATGGTTTGGGAAGAGTTATTGATTTCACGTATCATGTAAAGGATTCACAATGATGATAGGGCAATTAAGATTACAATAATAGCTAGTAAATTGTTCACATTTTCTCTACCTGTGCATCTACTGTATGCATATGAGTTTAGATGTCAATATTAGTGAAATGATATAGAGGACTAGAGAACTTATTTTAAAAATCACTATTAATGTGTGATGAAGAAAATGTAAAAGTTCTTCCATAATCGGTGATGTTGTATCTTGAGAGCCTAGATGAAATTGATATGCCTTAGTGATATACAGGATTTTAGCCTATCATTTAACTTTGACAAAGCTACATCACTTTTTACTTTTATCTCATTTATTGAGGAAGACATAATTGTTATGGTGTTGGCTTGAAACTGGTTGAAAAGGACTTGAGTCCTTCCTTATTCTACATTTCCATAGGGAGGATCTTGAAACATAGGATATGGTGGAGGACATCCGTGTAACCATTCTAGGTTAGGAGTAGCAATTTCCACTGCTAAGACTTCTTGTTTAGACACAAATGCTTTTCAAAGTATGAAGATTATTAGCATTACTGCTGCTACTGAGATGAATGAGCCTAAAGACAAAATATTTCATGTTGTGTGTGCCTCAGGGTACTCAGACTAACGTAGTGACATCCCTGAGAGGCCACGAAAGTGCTGCAGGGAGTCATATTTACTACTACAAATATACTTGTGAAGTGAATTTTTGCTCATGCTGAGTTAACTGTATAACCTGAGAATAGTGGGAATCAGTGTAGGAAGCCTCCTATAATAGTGAAGACTGCTCCCATGGACATTAGGTCATGGAAGTGTGCTACTACATAGTATGTATCCTGGAGGACAATGTCTGGGGATGAGATGGCTAAGATGATTCCTGTCAAACCACCTACTGTAAAAAGAAAAAAACTAAAGCCTAAAACTCATAATATATTGGGAGGTCATATAGTATTACCTCCGTGAACAGTTGCTAACCAGGGACTTCCCTGGTGACGCAGTGGTTAAGAATTCGCCTGTCAATGCAGGGGACACGGGTTCGAGCCCTTGTCTGGGAAGATTCCACATGCCGCGGAGCAAAAAGCCCGTGTGCCACAACTACTGAGCCTGCCCTCTAGAGCCCGCAAGCCACAACTACTGAAGCCCACGCGCCTAGAGGCCGTGCTCTGCAACAAGAGAAGCCACTGCAATGAAAGGGCCGCACACCGCAACGAAGAGTAGCTGCCGCTCACCGCAACCAGAGAAAGCCCATGCGCAGCAACCAAGACCCAACTCAGCCACAAAAAAACAAAAAAAAGAAAAGAAAAAGAAAAATTAAATAAAGAGTTGCTAATCAGCTAGATACTTTTACTCCTGTAGGGATAGAAGTAATTACGGTAGCTGATGCAAAGTATGCTCCTGAGTCCACAGCTATCCCTATGGTAAACATATGATGGGCCCACAAGAGAACTCCTAAAAAACCAGTGGACATGACTCATACTATTCCCAGATAGCTGAAAGGCAATTTTTGTCCTAAATAGTATGTAATGATATGTGAGTTTATAACAAATCCTGTTAGGCCATGAATACAGACTTCAGGGTGAGCAAAGTATCAACATAGGTGTTGGTATAGGATTCGGTCTCCTCCTGCAGGGTCAAAGAAAGTAGTGTTTAGATTTCTATCTCTTAACAGCATGGCAATTCTGGCTGCTTGGACTGAGATTGGTAATTATAGTAATATGGCTATAGTTGGGGAAGATTAAACAAATAATGGTGTTTGGTATTGGGATATGACTGCTGGTTTTGTATTAAAGACTATAGTAATAAAAGTAATAATACCAAGAATTGAGGAGACACCTGCTAAATGGAAGGAGAAAACAGTTAGGTCGACAGAGGCTCCTGCATGGGCCAGATTGCAGGCTAGAGCTGAATACACGGTTCCACTGGTACCAGAACCAGCTTCTACTATTGGTGATATGAGTAGGAGTAAGAATGATGGGGGAAGTAGTCAAAAGTTTATATGATTTATTGGGGGAAATGCTACTTCAGGTGTCTGAGTTATTAGTGGCCCAAGTCAGTTTTCAAAGCCTGCAATCATAACGGGTACAGCTATAAAGAAAATTATTACAAGTGCAGGGACTGTTATGACTACCTTACAGATTTGGGCATCTCCAAGTAGCGGTCCAGGTCAGCATAGCTCAGCCTCGATTGATATAATTAAGGTGCTGCCTGCTACTGCAGCTCAAGCACCAAATAGTAAATATAAAATGCCGATATCTTTGTGATTTGTTGAAAATAATCAGCAGTGTATGAACAGAGGTAAAATGACTGAGTTAGCATTAGACTGTAAATCTAAAGACAGAGATTGAGCCCTCTTTCTGGCAAACCCTGTGGTGAATCAACAAATTGAATTGTAACTTCAGAGAAGCAGCTTCAATTCTGCCAGTGATTTTCCTGCTTTTTTTTTTTTCTTTTTTTCTTTCTCAAATGAAGGAGAAGTAGACTGAAGCCAGTTGACTAGAGGATTTGCCTGTTAACTAAAGTTTCCTGGGGTTAAAACTCATCAATCTCGTAAAGATTTGGCTTAAATACAGTGTTTGCTTTACATTCAATTGATGTAGAATAAAGTCTTGCAATCCTTATTTTTAGGAATTAAGTAAATTTCACTTGTTTAGGGTTTTGAAAGCTCTTGGCCTGAACTAACCTAAATTCCTAGTCCAGCACCGATAGAATGGGTGTTGTGTGTAGTAATCGTGTGGGTATTATGATTGGTAATGATAGGAAGGTTATTTCTTTGTACGTTCAAATTGTTTTGTGTTTGTGTTGTTTAATGAAGGGAATATAGTTAGTGATGTGGAGTATGTTAGCTGCAAGTAGAAATATATGCTGAGGGCTGCTATGATGGCTATTAGTGTTGGTAGAATGATGTTGTCGTTTTTGTTATCTCTTGGATAATTATTCATTTGGGTAGAAACCCTGATAGTGATGGGCGATGTCCTAATGACACTATAATGGTGAGGAAAATGATTGTGATGGGAGGTGTTTTACCTCATGTGTGTGATAATGATACTCTTGTAGTACATGATCTGGGCATAAATAAGAAGAAGATAGTGTTGTTATGATATAAATTAGTATGTTTAGGATCGTTATAATCTGAATATACATTATAATAGCTGTTATTCATCCTATATGGGCAATTGATGAGGAGGGTGTAATATTTTCCAGGTGAGTATGGCGAAGTCTGCCTCAGCCTCCAGCTATGATTTATAATATCACTATGATTAATAGTATATTTAGGTTGATGGATGGTGACATGTGGTATAAAACTAATAGGGGTGCAATTTTGTCATGTTGATAGCATCAGGTCTGCTGTTCATGGGATGCCTTGTGTGACTTCAGGCACTCAGAAGTGAAATGGGGAAAGTCCTACTTTTGTGACAAGGGCGATTGTCATGAGGGTGGATGCTGCTGGATTAAAGAATTTTGTTATTCATTGTGCTCTTTGACCAGAGTATATTAGATTAATGATAATAGCCATTATAAGTAGTATTGATGTGGTAGACTGTTTTAGGAAATATTTGTTGGATGCTTCTGTAGCTTATGGGTTCATGTTTTTTATTAGAATGGGGATACCATTAACCAGTGTGAGCTGGTTATACAATTATTATATTTCCTGAGAAAATGGTCAGTAGAATGATGGTAAAAACAATGAGAGTTTATTTGCACAGGAAGGATATACAAAAATATTTTGGGGGTATGGGCCTGAAGCTTACTTAGAGAACTTTACTATATAGCATGTGGTGTAATGTGGTAGGTAGCATGGAGAATGTAAAATTATTAGGAAGAATTCAATTCCAGGAATAAGAGCATTGAAACCTCTATGATTTACTCTATCAAAGTAACTCTTTTGTCAGACATATTTCTTAAATTTGTGGTGGGTTGCCTGGTATGATGACAAGTAGTGAAAACTCTCATATATATAGGGTTAATGTTAGTCGTAAAAAAAAACTTTTTATAAGAGATGTATGCGTTGATCATATCAAAATTGTAGGTAGGAGGCTCAAATTCATAGAAAGGAGATTGTTAGATGTGTTTTAATGATGACTTGGGCTGTATATAATTCTGGCACCTAGGGATTGTCGAATGCTCCTAAAAATAGATTGCTGTGGAAATGTTTATTATAGGGAAATTGACATATTCTCTAGGAGGGACGGGGTGAATGGGCCTGCTACATTTTCTACATTGAAGACATATACAGGTTTTGATGCTACTTCTGTTAAATCAAGTGGGGCTTCATTGGATTTCTGCTACTGCGGAGATAATCAAATTCTGGGTAGCGGTCAGGAGAAAATTAGTCATAGGTGTTCTTGTGTAATAATTACTGTTGAAAGTGTAAATGATCCATTTATCAGTAAGACTGAGAAGAGAATAACTGCTACATTACTTCATATGAGATGATTGTCTGTGCTATTGTTCCTAGAGCTCCAGTGAGTGAGTATTTGGAATGCGAAGTTCATCCAGATCTGAGGATGGAATAAATGGCTCGGTGTGATATGGCTAATAGAAATAATATGCCTACATTTATACTAATTAGTGGATAAGATATGGGAAGAGGAATTCATGTTGTGAGAGCCAGGGTTAAGGCTAGCATTGGGGTTAAGGCTAGCAAGAGAAGCCACCGCAATGAGAAGCCCGGGCACCGCAACAAAGAGTAGCCCCCGCTTGCCGCAACTAGAGAAAGCCTGCGCATAGCAACGAAGACCCAACGCAGCCAAAAACACATTAATTAATTAATTAGTTAACTATTTTAAAAAAGTACTATATCCTTCTGTACAGCTTCTCTGGGAAGAACAGAGAGATGGCGTAGGAGAGTGAGAAAGACCAATATTTAGTGCACATCTCTCATGCAGGTGCTCTGCTGGCTCAGATAGATTTATCCCCACTTTACAAAGGAGGAAATAATCTCAGAGAGGCTTAGTAATTTTCCCAAAGCCAAACAGCTATGGAGTGGCAGAACCAAGATCTGAACCAAGTCTGTTACCTTCAAAGCCTAAGTCCTCATCACAACAAAACTCAATTAATATTTACATTTATCGAATTACATTGCAACCTGGGGAGTTCTTGGCACAATCCTGAATAAGAGTGAGAAAGAAAGAAATAGCATTGTTCCTACAGTCAACCCAAATTTTTGGAGCAGCTGCTAGATGGCTGGCCCATTTTGGGGTTCAGCAGTGATCAAGACAGGAAGAGTCCTGCTTTCATGAACCACGTAGTGGGGAGGAGAGACGGGTGCAACTTGGGTGAGGGATTTCACCTTGCTGGACCTCTGTTTTGTCATCTGGAAAATGGGATGGCTGTTCCTCATTTTCTGGGATTGTCCAGCCCTCACATTCTCTGATTCCATAAGAAGCATTTGTTTTCCTGTTTCTTTAAAATTCATTCAGGCCGTGAGCTGTGATGAATGTTGTTAGCTGCTCCCCAAAGCACTCTATTCCCACCCTTTTCCTGTGATCAGGTCTTTCCCGAAACATGACTCACAGTCAGTCAGTCAAGTCACAGAACCTAAGGGGCACCCAGCAGAAAAATTCCAACCCTTGCTTCCCAGGAGCTCTGCGGTCTACCTGCCAGGTAAACTTAACTCACCTGGCACAAGGTGGCCATCCCTGGTTTCACATCAACATGATCTCAGGCACAAACCTCCTTGTTTTTCCATTTTGTCTTTAAGTTACTTGTTGAAACAACTGCACAAATATGACAAAGGTATAAAATCAGACATCTTCTGCCCCCAGTGTCTACTAATAAATGATTTTCTGCCACTTTAATGATAAAGATAGGACATTTCAACATTCTGCTACCCTTATTATTTGTCATTTTTGTTGATATTTCTATTGACTACATCTTTCAATATTTTAACAATGGAACATTTATTCAGGTTGTTCCAGACCCAGCTTTTAGTGGTAAAGGTTTTGTTGTTATATTTCTCTTATGTTTCCTTTAAAAATCATTATCCTATTTAAATGGAATAAGTCAATTCTATAAGCATTTATCTTATGATATTGATGAAATTGATACATAGAGGGCAGTAGTACAAGTTGATTGGACTTGAGAACCTCTATTAGCACAGTTAAGTATAAATATTGTCTATATGTGAACCAAAGTACATGCCGAGTGAGATTCTCTGACTTTTTTTCACTGTCTGCCCCTCAAGCCGGTGGGAAATGGAATATTTCTTGCCCTATCAGTAAACAAAGGATGTCACAGTCTTCAGCACTTGCAGCCCTCCAATGTGAGCCGGCGGGCCCTGAGGCACTCAGGATATGCAAATACGGAATGCAGGCCCCAGAGAGCTGAGGTGCATATCAAAGGAAGGATTTCAGTGAGCCCATGCAAAGAAAAGCGCCGCATTCCTCACCTTGGGAGAGCTGGTTTTCCTTAGTTAACAATCACCTTTTGATGTTCCCCATTACCAGTCCCCTGCCCTGTCCCCTCCCCCCGGTACTTTAGCTCAGGGAGGAAGGAGCGCAGAGGGACTCGGCTGAATAAGGGGCCTGCGCGCCTCGGGAGGAGTTTTCAGCCGCTTTCCCCGCAGTCGGGAGGAGGGGCGCTGACGCTGCAGCCACACCCTGCGCCTCCCTTGCCCCGTTTCCCCTCAGGACGCTCAGGCCGACCCCCTCCCCACGCCCACCAGGCCTCGCGAGCCAGGCCGAGGGCAGGGGCGAGAGGAGGGACCGAAGTTCCCGGGGACCAGAGGCTGGAGGCCGCTCTTTCTGCACAGCAGCGGCGGGTGGCAGCGAACCCCTGCCCCTCAGAAGCTGGTCTTGTGCTGCCGCCCGGGCACCGGACCAGGCGGAGGGTCGGCGCCCACTTACCCGGCCCGCCGTCCCCGCGACTGTCACAGCTTCGGCCGCCGGGGCACCTCCAGAGCCGGCAGCCTCAGTGAGGTCGCCCTCCCCTCGGGCTCTGGGGCAGTTCCGTGAAGGCGGAGGGAAGAGACCCCGCCCGAGCCGGGAGTTCCAGCTCTGAGGAAACGCGGGCTCTGTTCAGCGCGCAGTGGGTGGGACCGCTCTGCCCCGAGGCCTTCCGGGAGGGAGCGGGGCGGCGGGGGAGGGAGCCGCCAGGAGCGCAGGGCCCCGTCGGGGGTCCTGGAGGGGCGGCCCGGCCTGGGGGCCACGCCCACTGTGGCCGCAGCCCAGGCCTTTCTCCTGGAATCCTACACGAAAAAGTTAGAAAGATACACAGTCTATAGTAAATATTCACAAATGACTGTTGCTGCTCTGCTCACTATTCTATTAAAGGTGTAAAATCCATAAAACACTTTAAGTTCAAAATTAAATATGAATTTTTACCTTTCTAATTATGTCTCTGATATTCACAGTTGTGGTTAATGAATCAGAGACTGTGGCATCACTAGTTAACCATGAGCTTGTTAAAAAAATAGAATTCAGGCCCACCGGACCTACTGAATCACAATCTGCACTTTTACAATCTCCCCAGTGTACTTGTGTATCCATGAATAGTTGAAAGGTACATTTCTACCTCGACAGGTCTTTTCTGTATGAGAAATACACACATTTTATCCAGTTTGACATAATAAAACACTCAAAAATGCATATGCCTGTGTTGAAACCATCATTTTATCATTTCTTTTCCAGACAAGTATAGTCTCTATACTGGTTTTGTGGATCACATGCCATACCCTTTTCTTGTAGTTAGAAATAAGGTAGAGAAAGTTACTTTGTAAAAAAAAAATATATATATATATATATATATTAGTGGATAATTGAAGACACTCTTCTAAATTAAAAGCAGTTCTCTTAACTTGCTGTTTTCTTCTTGGGTCACATTATGAACTCTTCCCGTGGCCACATGGCATGTGTACTTTTAATTTCAGGGACTGCTGACATTCCAGGATGTGGCCATAGATTTCTCTCAAGAGGAGTGAGAATGCCTGGACCAAGATCAATGGGAATTGTACAGGGATGTGATGTTAGAGAAGTATAGGAACCTGCTCTCCTTGGGTGAGGATACCTTCCTTCCAGAATTCCTTATCCAACCACAGGGTTTGGAGTCCTTCATTTGTAGAATGTCTCCTGAAATCTTCTGCTTCCTACAATAGGGTTTCAGATTGCAACGTTTCAGGAAAGATTGGGAGTTTGTGGGTATAATTTTTCTTATTCTTTTAAAATTGCAGCCTCCCTTTTAATATACTTTGTAACTGCTTGGGATGTGTCTATATGAACTGTGTACTATATGCTTCTGTTACAGTCCTTACAATATTTTATTGTCTTATTTTCTGTAACCATTTTCCATGGATTCTTTGGGCTTAAGGTATATTAAAAGGGAGACTGCGATTCTCCCTTTAAAAGGGGACTTATTAAAAGGGGACTTCCCTGGTGATGCAGCGATTAAGAATTCGCCTGCCAATGCAGGGGACCCGGTTCGATCCCCGGCCTGGGAAGATCTCACGTGCCACGGAACAACTAAGCCAGTGGGCCACAACTACTGAGTCTGCACGCCACAACTACTGAAGCCGGTGTGTCTTGAGCCCGTGCGCCATTTATTTTTTGGAGAATAAAACCACTTCTGAGTGATTAAAATTTAGGCCAGCTAGTCAAAATGCTTTATCACGTGTTCTTCTAAAACACTGATCAATGGAACAAGTTTTGCTAGGGATAACAGTGTAATTGTATTCTGGAGTTCATATGGGCAATATGGTTTATGACCTTGATGCTGGATCACGACATTTCAATGGTATAACTGCTATTAATTGTCTGTTTGTTCAACGATTAAAGTCTCACGTGATCTGAGTTCAGACTGGAGTCATCCTGGTTGGTTTCTGTCTATTGCAGATTTCTTCCAGTATGAAAGAAAGGACAAGGGCAATACGGCTTACTTTACAAAATGTCTTCAAACTAAATGATGCTATAATCTACATTCAATTAATTTATACATACCCTACTGTAGAACAGGGTTCGTTACGCTGGCAGAGCCCGGTAATTATGTAAAACTGAAACTTTTTCTGCACTGGTTCAAGTCCTCTTCCTAAGAATGTGTTTATAATCAACATTCTTTCACAAATTACCCAATTGAATTCACCATAGCATACCTCATATTAACTAAATGGAAAATCCTAGGCCATATACAAATCCAGAAAGGGCCAAAAATCATCAGCCCCCATGGATGATTACAACCCATTGCTGAGGCTTTCAAATTACTTATTAAAGAACCACTATGTCCATCAACATCATCAATTTATATATTATTGCCCCAATGCTAGCCTTAACCCTGGCTCTCACAACATGAATTCCTCTTCCCATATCTTATCCACTAATTAGTATAAATGTAGGCATATTATTTCTATTAGCCATATCACACCGAGCCACTTATTCCATCCTCAGGTCTGGATAAACTTCGCATTCCAAATACTCACTCACTGGAGCTCTAGGAACAATAGCACAGACAATCATCTCATATGAAGTAATGTAGCAGTTATTCTCTTCTCAGTCTTACTGATAAATGGATCATTTACACTTTCAACAGTAATTATTACTCAAGAACACCTATGACTAATTTTCTCCTGACCGCTACCCAGAATTTGATTATCTCCGCAGTAGCAGAAATCCAATGAAGCCCCACTTGATTTAACAGAAGTAGCATCAAAACCTGTATATGTCTTCAATGTAGAAAATGTAGCAGGCCCATTCACCCCGTCCCTCCTAGAGAATATGTCAATTTCCCTATAATAAACATTTCCACAGCAATCTATTTTTAGGAGCATTCGACAATCCCTAGGTGCCAGAATTATAGATTCTTTCATCTTGTAAATATCGTTTTTTTAAAAAAAATAATTTTTATAGTTTTACTACCTGTAAACAAAATGTACTCCATTGCTGTGGAATATTCCTTCATAGGAGCGTGCATGGTTCATTTCTGCATCCGCCTGTGATGGCCTTCAGGTTCTTTCAGGTTTGGCTCCTGTGGCTGCGAGTCCATGTCCGTGTGTCCTGGTGCAGGGCTGGTGGGTTTGTGTTCACCTGGGAGGAGCACTGTGGGTCTCTGTGCAGGGACTTCGCTATCTGAGGCCCGATTGTTTCAGAAGTGGTTGCATCCCCCCGTTGCGTACCAGGCTTTCCATTGCTCCACATCCTGCTGATATTTGATACTATGTCTTTCATGTCTGCCATTCTGGTAGGTGTATGCACAGTATTTTTCTTACGGCTTTAATCCCTCTGTTGTTAGTGAAGTTGTGCATCTTGTGGTATTCATGGACTATTTCCTGTTGTTTTTTAAAAAGTTTTAAAAATTGTGGTCAGATATACATAACATAAAATTTACTATCTTAACCATTTTTAAGTGCACATTTCAGGGTCAAGAAGTAATTCACACTGTTGTGCAAACCTGACCACCATCATCCTCCAGAACTTTTTCATCTTGCAAAATTGAAACAGTCCCCATTAAACACTCACTCCCCATTGTCCCTCCCTCAGCCCCTGGCACTCAACATCCTACTTTATGTCTCTATGTTTCCGACTGCTCTAGGGGCCTTGTATGAGTGGATCAAGCACTGTTTGTTTTTTTGTGTCTAGCTTACATCACTGAGCATAATGCCCTCAAGGTTCATCCCTGCTGCAGCCTGTGTCAGAATTGCCTTCCTTTTTAGGCTGAATAGCATCCCCTTGTATTGATGGACCGTGTTTTTCTTCTCCATTCATCCATTAGTGGACACATGTAATATCTACATTCATTTCTCCTGTCATAATATTTGTGGAATAACATCAGAAAGTCCTATGAATCAAAAGTCATTTGCCATTAACTTTTTTCTTAAACTTTTTGTTGTGGAAAACATCAAGGCTAAGAAAAGGGAAAAATACATGTCAGCTTCACTTGTGTTCAGGAATTAATGCTTTACGGATTCACTTTATTCCCTGTGTGTGTGCTATGCGTGTGCATGTGCCTGTTTGCATACCTATGCTGTGCATGTGCATAGGTACGTGCACTTGCACACATTAGTGTGTGCATGGGCATATGCGTGCATGTGTGTTCACATGCTAGTGTGTGAATATATTTGTGCCGTGCACGTGCATATGTTTGTGTGTGTGCTGTGCCTGCCTGTGCGCACACCTGTGTGTTTGCTGGAACCACTTGCAAGTTGGTTGCAGACTGAATTGTGCCCCAGATATATCCGCACGCAGCTGCTCTAACAATCCTGCGTAGCCACGTAAAGGTCACAGATCTCAGGGATTTAAATGGATGGAGCAGGATATCCTGACACAGAGTTTGTCTTCCAATGACTGTCACTGTCTCAGTAACATCCTTCACACCTTCTTTAAGCCCCATTCAGGGTCCAGTTTAGACTCCCATTACATTCAGTCGCCTGCCCCAGGTCCCGTAAAGCAACAATGTCACCGTTGGAGAGCCCGGCCAAGGCTGGGGGTGCCCCTCCTGTTGGCCTGGCCTCCAGGCCCTGCCCTTGGCTCCTGTGTTCCCATCTCTCAGCCAGGCCCCGACTTGGATGGGGCCGCCACCTCTTTCCACACAGGGTCCCATCGCCCAGTCAAGGGGGTTCATTCTCCCCAAACACAGCATCAGGAGTGGGGTGGGGGGGGTGACAGTCCCCACTGGGTCTCCTTCATGTGAGACACTGTGCTGTTGAAAGAGCAGGCACCCTGCCCTCGGGGGTGGGGGGCTGGGGGGTGACATGCGGCCCACGATGGGCAGGCGGGTCTCCGGGTGGGGCGAGCCAGTGTGCAAGGAGTTCCGCGGTGGGTTCTCCTCTCCAACGGCTTCTGTGCCCCTACCTCTCCCCGTGCCTCCCCTCGAAGACAGCGCGGTGCCCGGGACGGGAGCCATGGGAGCCGTCAGCCACCGCCCCCTCTACACACACGCACACGCACACGCACACGCACACGCACACGCTGCAGGGAAGCAGGACCTGAGTGCAGGGCTCTCAGCGGCCCTGAGCGCCCCGCCCGGAATCGGCCAGCCGAATGGACAGACTGGATCTCCCGGCCCGGACCATGCAGGACTCTCCTGCCTGGGCTTCCAGTGTGGCCGCCTCCTTCTGGAAGCCTGGGAGGCTGGAATCAGGCCACTTCTTGTCTGTCCTGGCAGCAGACTGGGCTGCACTCTAAGAAGTTCGTGGCTCGCCCGTGGATCCTGACCATCAGGTGGCCAGAGAAATTGGGAACATTTCTGTTTTGCCTGTTGAAATGTTTAATGCCAAAGATTTTGTTCAGTTTCCTGATGTGGGTGTCCAAAGATGAGAGACCCATGTGTGTGATCTGTACCTCCTATGAGATCAGCCCTAAGCTAGTTTAAACATGATCAAGTTGTGTCTACATGGTAGATTTAGACCTCTGCATGTCCTGTCTACTGATTATGTTTAGAGCTGACCATGTGTTGTCTATAATAAGAAGATTTAGACCTGACCATGTTCTGTGTACGCTAGGACTATGGGGACCTGGGTAGAGACCCGGCCTGGCCTCAGTACTGGGAAGCTCCGTGCCTGCATCTGAATGTCAGGGCTTAGATGTCTGGGGTCTGGAGCTGAGGTGGGCTTGTCTACGTAACAGCCTCTCTTCTGAGTGTGGTGACCTGGTCCTCCCAAGGGTCAGTGCTATGGTCGGGGCCTTAGTCTTAATCCCTGCAGGGTTCACCTTCCCTGGGGCTCATGGAGAATCCTCAGGAGGACTACCTGGCAATAATTCCAATTTACCAGCACGTGCATGGTGCATAGGGAAGCAGGTTTAGCTGGTGAATTGATTGCAGGGCACGCAGATCGGGCAAAAGGCCGATGGGTGACAGCTGAGGCTGCTGCTGAGCTCTCCCTCCAGTCTACCGTCCCTACTCAGCAGAGTCCAGAGCTGCCCCTCGGCTTTCAGCCCTGCTGTCCTGTGAGTTTTCTCAACATGTAAGCGAGACGAGAAAGGACTGAGCACGCCAGCACCAGGGTCGTGTGTTCAACTCTAGTATGAAAGCTTTAAAAACAGTTAAAATCACACAGAACCAAAGTGAGAAGAGGAGGACTCCTCTGGGACAAGTGTGGGGAAAGGAGACCCACCTGACACTTTTTCCCATCCCAGGAGGTCCCAGGGACCCAGCTTGTTTCCACATTGGGGGAGCCCCCTGCAGAGCCATGGTGTCCTGACCAAGGGGACGTGTGACCCCAGGTGCAGGGTCTGGGGAGGTGAGGTCACCCTGGGACTGTGGACATGTGACCCAGGTGGAGGGGTCTGGGGAGGTGGGTCACCCTGGTGAGTGTGGATGTGTGGCCGCAGGTATAGGGTGCGGGGACTGTGTGGGTCTCACCATACCTGCATGGGTCAGGATCACATGTATGGGGAGACCGCATATGCGCTCTTTGCCTGCAGTGTGTCCTGTCCCCTTTGAGATTTCCAACCTCTGCATTAAGGGTGTTGTCCTGATTAACCTGTGGTTCCTTTTCTTCTCTTCATCTTGTCACAATCATATGAGGTCAGGCATGTTTGAGTGGGTTGATGCTCTGTGTTCCGGTGAGTGACAACACTTGGTGGTATCATATTAATACTATAGCATATCATATGTCTAATCTATGGGGGTCACCACTGCCTGGGTCCCCCTGGACAGAGGTCAGGTGAGCACAGACTAGCCCCCCACCCCAAGAATGGTCTCCCACGTGCTCTGTGAGGGTACCGTGATGGCCCCTAAGGTAGGGGACTGTGTCTGGGCCTCCGACATTTGTGATGAGGGGGAGTCGAAATGGAATCTCAATTAACAAGACATTATTTTAAGAATTTATTTTAAGTGAAATAAAACACACGTCACATACCCTTTACCATCATCACCATTTTAAGTGCACGTTTCTGAGGCCTCAGATATATTCACTTTCTCGTGGAGCCATCACCACCATCCCTAGAACTTTTCATCTTGCAAAACCAAAATTCCACAACCATGAAAGTCTCATTCCCCATTCCCTCCCACTGCCCCTGGCACCGATATCCACTTCAGTCCCTGAGTTGTCGACTCCAGGGCACCCACTGGAGTGGAATCCTGCAGTGTTTGCTGACGGGTCATTTTGGAAGAGCTGACTTTCAGTCTGAAGCTCTGCCTGTTTGCATCTGACGAATCTGCATTTAAGGAGAGGGTGTATGAGGAAGGGGGTGTATGCGGGACAAAGGTGTCCGGGGTGCAGGTGAGCCAGGACCTGACCAGCTGCCTTTTGGGTCCCCTGGTCCCATCTCTTGGTCTGTGCCTCATCTGCATCATCACTGTCCCCGCTGGCACCGCTGGGGTGTTGTTGTCTGAGTGAGAGTCCCCTGGTGCCCCTGCTCTCCTCCCCTCCTCCTGCTGGTTGGGGAGGGAACTGCTTGCTGTGTGGTCTCTCCTCCTGAGGCATGAAGGACCCTGTAGCATGGACCTGCAGAGTGTGGGGTGTGGTCCCAAGAGCATGGGGCCCACATAGGACACGACATCGGGGCGCGACAAGTGCTAGGGCTGCCTCATCACTGACAGGGAATGTTGCCCAGATCCTGCTCGAGAGGGCGTGGTGGGTGGCCTGGGACCCTAGCGGCCCCATTCCTATACTGGAGCTTGGAGAGTGCATCCCCATGGGCTCCAGATTCACCCCATATCTCAGCCATATCCCTCTGTCCTGTCTTTGAACTCAGGAAAACGAGCTCTCTTGTCCACAACATAGGCCTGGTCCTGTTGATATTAGGATTCTTTAAGTTAGGCGTCCTGGGATAGCAGCTCTTTTTAGGCCTGAGAAGGAACAACTCCGGAGTGTACAACAATTTCAGATGAAACTAATATTCAATGACTATCCCTAACTACTCGGTTGTTGACTTCTATTAGTCATTATTCTCCTGGTTTTAGCTCTGATGTGGGGATTACAGAGGAGTCAACATTTAAATCTTCATAATCTGTGTATTTGTAGCTTCAGTATCATTACTGACCCATAGTTTTTTATGGTTTGGGAAGAGTTATTGATTTCACGTATCATGTAAAGGATTCACAATGATGATAGGGCAATTAAGATTACAATAATAGCTAGTAAATTGTTCACATTTTCTCTACCTGTGCATCTACTGTATGCATATGAGTTTAGATGTCAATATTAGTGAAATGATATAGAGGACTAGAGAACTTATTTTAAAAATCACTATTAATGTGTGATGAAGAAAATGTAAAAGTTCTTCCATAATCGGTGATGTTGTATCTTGAGAGCCTAGATGAAATTGATATGCCTTAGTGATATACAGGATTTTAGCCTATCATTTAACTTTGACAAAGCTACATCACTTTTTACTTTTATCTCATTTATTGAGGAAGACATAATTGTTATGGTGTTGGCTTGAAACTGGTTGAAAAGGACTTGAGTCCTTCCTTATTCTACATTTCCATAGGGAGGATCTTGAAACATAGGATATGGTGGAGGACATCCGTGTAACCATTCTAGGTTAGGAGTAGCAATTTCCACTGCTAAGACTTCTTGTTTAGACACAAATGCTTTTCAAAGTATGAAGATTATTAGCATTACTGCTGCTACTGAGATGAATGAGCCTAAAGACAAAATATTTCATGTTGTGTGTGCCTCAGGGTACTCAGACTAACGTAGTGACATCCCTGAGAGGCCACGAAAGTGCTGCAGGGAGTCATATTTACTACTACAAATATACTTGTGAAGTGAATTTTTGCTCATGCTGAGTTAACTGTATAACCTGAGAATAGTGGGAATCAGTGTAGGAAGCCTCCTATAATAGTGAAGACTGCTCCCATGGACATTAGGTCATGGAAGTGTGCTACTACATAGTATGTATCCTGGAGGACAATGTCTGGGGATGAGATGGCTAAGATGATTCCTGTCAAACCACCTACTGTAAAAAGAAAAAAACTAAAGCCTAAAACTCATAATATATTGGGAGGTCATATAGTATTACCTCCGTGAACAGTTGCTAACCAGGGACTTCCCTGGTGACGCAGTGGTTAAGAATTCGCCTGTCAATGCAGGGGACACGGGTTCGAGCCCTTGTCTGGGAAGATTCCACATGCCGCGGAGCAAAAAGCCCGTGTGCCACAACTACTGAGCCTGCCCTCTAGAGCCCGCAAGCCACAACTACTGAAGCCCACGCGCCTAGAGGCCGTGCTCTGCAACAAGAGAAGCCACTGCAATGAAAGGGCCGCACACCGCAACGAAGAGTAGCTGCCGCTCACCGCAACCAGAGAAAGCCCATGCGCAGCAACCAAGACCCAACTCAGCCACAAAAAAACAAAAAAAAGAAAAGAAAAAGAAAAATTAAATAAAGAGTTGCTAATCAGCTAGATACTTTTACTCCTGTAGGGATAGAAGTAATTACGGTAGCTGATGCAAAGTATGCTCCTGAGTCCACAGCTATCCCTATGGTAAACATATGATGGGCCCACAAGAGAACTCCTAAAAAACCAGTGGACATGACTCATACTATTCCCAGATAGCTGAAAGGCAATTTTTGTCCTAAATAGTATGTAATGATATGTGAGTTTATAACAAATCCTGTTAGGCCATGAATACAGACTTCAGGGTGAGCAAAGTATCAACATAGGTGTTGGTATAGGATTCGGTCTCCTCCTGCAGGGTCAAAGAAAGTAGTGTTTAGATTTCTATCTCTTAACAGCATGGCAATTCTGGCTGCTTGGACTGAGATTGGTAATTATAGTAATATGGCTATAGTTGGGGAAGATTAAACAAATAATGGTGTTTGGTATTGGGATATGACTGCTGGTTTTGTATTAAAGACTATAGTAATAAAAGTAATAATACCAAGAATTGAGGAGACACCTGCTAAATGGAAGGAGAAAACAGTTAGGTCGACAGAGGCTCCTGCATGGGCCAGATTGCAGGCTAGAGCTGAATACACGGTTCCACTGGTACCAGAACCAGCTTCTACTATTGGTGATATGAGTAGGAGTAAGAATGATGGGGGAAGTAGTCAAAAGTTTATATGATTTATTGGGGGAAATGCTACTTCAGGTGTCTGAGTTATTAGTGGCCCAAGTCAGTTTTCAAAGCCTGCAATCATAACGGGTACAGCTATAAAGAAAATTATTACAAGTGCAGGGACTGTTATGACTACCTTACAGATTTGGGCATCTCCAAGTAGCGGTCCAGGTCAGCATAGCTCAGCCTCGATTGATATAATTAAGGTGCTGCCTGCTACTGCAGCTCAAGCACCAAATAGTAAATATAAAATGCCGATATCTTTGTGATTTGTTGAAAATAATCAGCAGTGTATGAACAGAGGTAAAATGACTGAGTTAGCATTAGACTGTAAATCTAAAGACAGAGATTGAGCCCTCTTTCTGGCAAACCCTGTGGTGAATCAACAAATTGAATTGTAACTTCAGAGAAGCAGCTTCAATTCTGCCAGTGATTTTCCTGCTTTTTTTTTTTTCTTTTTTTCTTTCTCAAATGAAGGAGAAGTAGACTGAAGCCAGTTGACTAGAGGATTTGCCTGTTAACTAAAGTTTCCTGGGGTTAAAACTCATCAATCTCGTAAAGATTTGGCTTAAATACAGTGTTTGCTTTACATTCAATTGATGTAGAATAAAGTCTTGCAATCCTTATTTTTAGGAATTAAGTAAATTTCACTTGTTTAGGGTTTTGAAAGCTCTTGGCCTGAACTAACCTAAATTCCTAGTCCAGCACCGATAGAATGGGTGTTGTGTGTAGTAATCGTGTGGGTATTATGATTGGTAATGATAGGAAGGTTATTTCTTTGTACGTTCAAATTGTTTTGTGTTTGTGTTGTTTAATGAAGGGAATATAGTTAGTGATGTGGAGTATGTTAGCTGCAAGTAGAAATATATGCTGAGGGCTGCTATGATGGCTATTAGTGTTGGTAGAATGATGTTGTCGTTTTTGTTATCTCTTGGATAATTATTCATTTGGGTAGAAACCCTGATAGTGATGGGCGATGTCCTAATGACACTATAATGGTGAGGAAAATGATTGTGATGGGAGGTGTTTTACCTCATGTGTGTGATAATGATACTCTTGTAGTACATGATCTGGGCATAAATAAGAAGAAGATAGTGTTGTTATGATATAAATTAGTATGTTTAGGATCGTTATAATCTGAATATACATTATAATAGCTGTTATTCATCCTATATGGGCAATTGATGAGGAGGGTGTAATATTTTCCAGGTGAGTATGGCGAAGTCTGCCTCAGCCTCCAGCTATGATTTATAATATCACTATGATTAATAGTATATTTAGGTTGATGGATGGTGACATGTGGTATAAAACTAATAGGGGTGCAATTTTGTCATGTTGATAGCATCAGGTCTGCTGTTCATGGGATGCCTTGTGTGACTTCAGGCACTCAGAAGTGAAATGGGGAAAGTCCTACTTTTGTGACAAGGGCGATTGTCATGAGGGTGGATGCTGCTGGATTAAAGAATTTTGTTATTCATTGTGCTCTTTGACCAGAGTATATTAGATTAATGATAATAGCCATTATAAGTAGTATTGATGTGGTAGACTGTTTTAGGAAATATTTGTTGGATGCTTCTGTAGCTTATGGGTTCATGTTTTTTATTAGAATGGGGATACCATTAACCAGTGTGAGCTGGTTATACAATTATTATATTTCCTGAGAAAATGGTCAGTAGAATGATGGTAAAAACAATGAGAGTTTATTTGCACAGGAAGGATATACAAAAATATTTTGGGGGTATGGGCCTGAAGCTTACTTAGAGAACTTTACTATATAGCATGTGGTGTAATGTGGTAGGTAGCATGGAGAATGTAAAATTATTAGGAAGAATTCAATTCCAGGAATAAGAGCATTGAAACCTCTATGATTTACTCTATCAAAGTAACTCTTTTGTCAGACATATTTCTTAAATTTGTGGTGGGTTGCCTGGTATGATGACAAGTAGTGAAAACTCTCATATATATAGGGTTAATGTTAGTCGTAAAAAAAAACTTTTTATAAGAGATGTATGCGTTGATCATATCAAAATTGTAGGTAGGAGGCTCAAATTCATAGAAAGGAGATTGTTAGATGTGTTTTAATGATGACTTGGGCTGTATATAATTCTGGCACCTAGGGATTGTCGAATGCTCCTAAAAATAGATTGCTGTGGAAATGTTTATTATAGGGAAATTGACATATTCTCTAGGAGGGACGGGGTGAATGGGCCTGCTACATTTTCTACATTGAAGACATATACAGGTTTTGATGCTACTTCTGTTAAATCAAGTGGGGCTTCATTGGATTTCTGCTACTGCGGAGATAATCAAATTCTGGGTAGCGGTCAGGAGAAAATTAGTCATAGGTGTTCTTGAGTAATAATTACTGTTGAAAGTGTAAATGATCCATTTATCAGTAAGACTGAGAAGAGAATAACTGCTACATTACTTCATATGAGATGATTGTCTGTGCTATTGTTCCTAGAGCTCCAGTGAGTGAGTATTTGGAATGCGAAGTTTATCCAGACCTGAGGATGGAATAAGTGGCTCGGTGTGATATGGCTAATAGAAATAATATGCCTACATTTATACTAATTAGTGGATAAGATATGGGAAGAGGAATTCATGTTGTGAGAGCCAGGGTTAAGGCTAGCATTGGGGCAATAATATATAAATTGATGATGTTGATGGACATAGTGGTTCTTTAATAAGTAATTTGAAAGCCTCAGCAATGGGTTGTAATCATCCATGGGGGCTGATGATTTTTGGCCCTTTCTGGATTTGTATATGGCCTAGGATTTTCCATTTAGTTAATATGAGGTATGCTATGGTGAATTCAATTGGGTAATTTGTGAAAGAATGTTGATTATAAACACATTCTTAGGAAGAGGACTTGAACCAGTGCAGAAAAAGTTTCAGTTTTACATAATTACCGGGCTCTGCCAGCGTAACGAACCCTGTTCTACAGTAGGGTATGTATAAATTAATTGAATGTAGATTATAGCATCATTTAGTTTGAAGACATTTTGTAAAGTAAGCCGTATTGCCCTTGTCCTTTCTTTCATACTGGAAGAAATCTGCAATAGACAGAAACCAACCAGGATGACTCCAGTCTGAACTCAGATCACGTGAGACTTTAATCGTTGAACAAACAGACAATTAATAGCAGTTATACCATTGAAATGTCGTGATCCAGCATCAAGGTCATAAACCATATTGCCCATATGAACTCCAGAATACAATTACACTGTTATCCCTAGCAAAACTTGTTCCATTGATCAGTGTTTTAGAAGAACACGTGATAAAGCATTTTGACTAGCTGGCCTAAATTTTAATCACTCAGAAGTGGTTTTATTCTCCAAAAAATAAATGGCGCACGGGCTCAAGACACACCGGCTTCAGTAGTTGTGGCGTGCAGACTCAGTAGTTGTGGCCCACTGGCTTAGTTGTTCCGTGGCACGTGAGATCTTCCCAGGCCGGGGATCGAACCGGGTCCCCTGCATTGGCAGGCGAATTCTTAATCGCTGCATCACCAGGGAAGTCCCCTTTTAATAAGTCCCCTTTTAAAGGGAGAATCGCAGTCTCCCTTTTAATATACCTTAAGCCCAAAGAATCCATGGAAAATGGTTACAGAAAATAAGACAATAAAATATTGTAAGGACTGTAACAGAAGCATATAGTACACAGTTCATATAGACACATCCCAAGCAGTTACAAAGTATATTAAAAGGGAGGCTGCAATTTTAAAAGAATAAGAAAAATTATACCCACAAACTCCCAATCTTTCCTGAAACGTTGCAATCTGAAACCCTATTGTAGGAAGCAGAAGATTTCAGGAGACATTCTACAAATGAAGGACTCCAAACCCTGTGGTTGGATAAGGAATTCTGGAAGGAAGGTATCCTCACCCAAGGAGAGCAGGTTCCTATACTTCTCTAACATCACATCCCTGTACAATTCCCATTGATCTTGGTCCAGGCATTCTCACTCCTCTTGAGAGAAATCTATGGCCACATCCTGGAATGTCAGCAGTCCCTGAAATTAAAAGTACACATGCCATGTGGCCACGGGAAGAGTTCATAATGTGACCCAAGAAGAAAACAGCAAGTTAAGAGAACTGCTTTTAATTTAGAAGAGTGTCTTCAATTATCCACTAATATATACATATATATATATATTTTTTTTTTACAAAGTAACTTTCTCTACCTTATTTCTAACTACAAGAAAAGGGTATGGCATGTGATCCACAAAACCAGTATAGAGACTATACTTGTCTGGAAAAGAAATGATAAAATGATGGTTTCAACACAGGCATATGCATTTTTGAGTGTTTTATTATGTCAAACTGGATAAAATGTGTGTATTTCTCATACAGAAAAGACCTGTCGAGGTAGAAATGTACCTTTCAACTATTCATGGATACACAAGTACACTGGGGAGATTGTAAAAGTGCAGATTGTGATTCAGTAGGTCCGGTGGGCCTGAATTCTATTTTTTTAACAAGCTCATGGTTAACTAGTGATGCCACAGTCTCTGATTCATTAACCACAACTGTGAATATCAGAGACATAATTAGAAAGGTAAAAATTCATATTTAATTTTGAACTTAAAGTGTTTTATGGATTTTACACCTTTAATAGAATAGTGAGCAGAGCAGCAACAGTCATTTGTGAATATTTACTATAGACTGTGTATCTTTCTAACTTTTTCGTGTAGGATTCCAGGAGAAAGGCCTGGGCTGCGGCCACAGTGGGCGTGGCCCCCAGGCCGGGCCGCCCCTCCAGGACCCCCGACGGGGCCCTGCGCTCCTGGCGGCTCCCTCCCCCGCCGCCCCGCTCCCTCCCGGAAGGCCTCGGGGCAGAGCGGTCCCACCCACTGCGCGCTGAACAGAGCCCGCGTTTCCTCAGAGCTGGAACTCCCGGCTCGGGCGGGGTCTCTTCCCTCCGCCTTCACGGAACTGCCCCAGAGCCCGAGGGGAGGGCGACCTCACTGAGGCTGCCGGCTCTGGAGGTGCCCCGGCGGCCGAAGCTGTGACAGTCGCGGGGACGGCGGGCCGGGTAAGTGGGCGCCGACCCTCCGCCTGGTCCGGTGCCCGGGCGGCAGCACAAGACCAGCTTCTGAGGGGCAGGGGTTCGCTGCCACCCGCCGCTGCTGTGCAGAAAGAGCGGCCTCCAGCCTCTGGTCCCCGGGAACTTCGGTCCCTCCTCTCGCCCCTGCCCTCGGCCTGGCTCGCGAGGCCTGGTGGGCGTGGGGAGGGGGTCGGCCTGAGCGTCCTGAGGGGAAACGGGGCAAGGGAGGCGCAGGGTGTGGCTGCAGCGTCAGCGCCCCTCCTCCCGACTGCGGGGAAAGCGGCTGAAAACTCCTCCCGAGGCGCGCAGGCCCCTTATTCAGCCGAGTCCCTCTGCGCTCCTTCCTCCCTGAGCTAAAGTACCGGGGGGAGGGGACAGGGCAGGGGACTGGTAATGGGGAACATCAAAAGGTGATTGTTAACTAAGGAAAACCAGCTCTCCCAAGGTGAGGAATGCGGCGCTTTTCTTTGCATGGGCTCACTGAAATCCTTCCTTTGATATGCACCTCAGCTCTCTGGGGCCTGCATTCCGTATTTGCATATCCTGAGTGCCTCAGGGCCCGCCGGCTCACATTGGAGGGCTGCAAGTGCTGAAGACTGTGACATCCTTTGTTTACTGATAGGGCAAGAAATATTCCATTTCCCACCGGCTTGAGGGGCAGACAGTGAAAAAAAGTCAGAGAATCTCACTCGGCATGTACTTTGGTTCACATATAGACAATATTTATACTTAACTGTGCTAATAGAGGTTCTCAAGTCCAATCAACTTGTACTACTGCCCTCTATGTATCAATTTCATCAATATCATAAGATAAATGCTTATAGAATTGACTTATTCCATTTAAATAGGATAATGATTTTTAAAGGAAACATAAGAGAAATATAACAACAAAACCTTTACCACTAAAAGCTGGGTCTGGAACAACCTGAATAAATGTTCCATTGTTAAAATATTGAAAGATGTAGTCAATAGAAATATCAACAAAAATGACAAATAATAAGGGTAGCAGAATGTTGAAATGTCCTATCTTTATCATTAAAGTGGCAGAAAATCATTTATTAGTAGACACTGGGGGCAGAAGATGTCTGATTTTATACCTTTGTCATATTTGTGCAGTTGTTTCAACAAGTAACTTAAAGACAAAATGGAAAAACAAGGAGGTTTGTGCCTGAGATCATGTTGATGTGAAACCAGGGATGGCCACCTTGTGCCAGGTGAGTTAAGTTTACCTGGCAGGTAGACCGCAGAGCTCCTGGGAAGCAAGGGTTGGAATTTTTCTGCTGGGTGCCCCTTAGGTTCTGTGACTTGACTGACTGACTGTGAGTCATGTTTCGGGAAAGACCTGATCACAGGAAAAGGGTGGGAATAGAGTGCTTTGGGGAGCAGCTAACAACATTCATCACAGCTCACGGCCTGAATGAATTTTAAAGAAACAGGAAAACAAATGCTTCTTATGGAATCAGAGAATGTGAGGGCTGGACAATCCCAGAAAATGAGGAACAGCCATCCCATTTTCCAGATGACAAAACAGAGGTCCAGCAAGGTGAAATCCCTCACCCAAGTTGCACCCGTCTCTCCTCCCCACTACGTGGTTCATGAAAGCAGGACTCTTCCTGTCTTGATCACTGCTGAACCCCAAAATGGGCCAGCCATCTAGCAGCTGCTCCAAAAATTTGGGTTGACTGTAGGAACAATGCTATTTCTTTCTTTCTCACTCTTATTCAGGATTGTGCCAAGAACTCCCCAGGTTGCAATGTAATTCGATAAATGTAAATATTAATTGAGTTTTGTTGTGATGAGGACTTAGGCTTTGAAGGTAACAGACTTGGTTCAGATCTTGGTTCTGCCACTCCATAGCTGTTTGGCTTTGGGAAAATTACTAAGCCTCTCTGAGATTATTTCCTCCTTTGTAAAGTGGGGATAAATCTATCTGAGCCAGCAGAGCACCTGCATGAGAGATGTGCACTAAATATTGGTCTTTCTCACTCTCCTACGCCATCTCTCTGTTCTTCCCAGAGAAGCTGTACAGAAGGATATAGTACTTTTTTAAAATAGTTAACTAATTAATTAATTAATGTGTTTTTGGCTGCGTTGGGTCTTCGTTGCTATGCGCAGGCTTTCTCTAGTTGCGGCAAGCGGGGGCTACTCTTTGTTGCGGTGCCCGGGCTTCTCATTGCGGTGGCTTCTCTTGCTAGCCTTAACCCCAATGCTAGCCTTAACCCTGGCTCTCACAACATGAATTCCTCTTCCCATATCTTATCCACTAATTAGTATAAATGTAGGCATATTATTTCTATTAGCCATATCACACCGAGCCATTTATTCCATCCTCAGATCTGGATGAACTTCGCATTCCAAATACTCACTCACTGGAGCTCTAGGAACAATAGCACAGACAATCATCTCATATGAAGTAATGTAGCAGTTATTCTCTTCTCAGTCTTACTGATAAATGGATCATTTACACTTTCAACAGTAATTATTACACAAGAACACCTATGACTAATTTTCTCCTGACCGCTACCCAGAATTTGATTATCTCCGCAGTAGCAGAAATCCAATGAAGCCCCACTTGATTTAACAGAAGTAGCATCAAAACCTGTATATGTCTTCAATGTAGAAAATGTAGCAGGCCCATTCACCCCGTCCCTCCTAGAGAATATGTCAATTTCCCTATAATAAACATTTCCACAGCAATCTATTTTTAGGAGCATTCGACAATCCCTAGGTGCCAGAATTATATACAGCCCAAGTCATCATTAAAACACATCTAACAATCTCCTTTCTATGAATTTGAGCCTCCTACCTACAATTTTGATATGATCAACGCATACATCTCTTATAAAAAGTTTTTTTTTACGACTAACATTAACCCTATATATATGAGAGTTTTCACTACTTGTCATCATACCAGGCAACCCACCACAAATTTAAGAAATATGTCTGACAAAAGAGTTACTTTGATAGAGTAAATCATAGAGGTTTCAATGCTCTTATTCCTGGAATTGAATTCTTCCTAATAATTTTACATTCTCCATGCTACCTACCACATTACACCACATGCTATATAGTAAAGTTCTCTAAGTAAGCTTCAGGCCCATACCCCCAAAATATTTTTGTATATCCTTCCTGTGCAAATAAACTCTCATTGTTTTTACCATCATTCTACTGACCATTTTCTCAGGAAATATAATAATTGTATAACCAGCTCACACTGGTTAATGGTATCCCCATTCTAATAAAAAACATGAACCCATAAGCTACAGAAGCATCCAACAAATATTTCCTAAAACAGTCTACCACATCAATACTACTTATAATGGCTATTATCATTAATCTAATATACTCTGGTCAAAGAGCACAATGAATAACAAAATTCTTTAATCCAGCAGCATCCACCCTCATGACAATCGCCCTTGTCACAAAAGTAGGACTTTCCCCATTTCACTTCTGAGTGCCTGAAGTCACACAAGGCATCCCATGAACAGCAGACCTGATGCTATCAACATGACAAAATTGCACCCCTATTAGTTTTATACCACATGTCACCATCCATCAACCTAAATATACTATTAATCATAGTGATATTATAAATCATAGCTGGAGGCTGAGGCAGACTTCGCCATACTCACCTGGAAAATATTACACCCTCCTCATCAATTGCCCATATAGGATGAATAACAGCTATTATAATGTATATTCAGATTATAACGATCCTAAACATACTAATTTATATCATAACAACACTATCTTCTTCTTATTTATGCCCAGATCATGTACTACAAGAGTATCATTATCACACACATGAGGTAAAACACCTCCCATCACAATCATTTTCCTCACCATTATAGTGTCATTAGGACATCGCCCATCACTATCAGGGTTTCTACCCAAATGAATAATTATCCAAGAGATAACAAAAACGACAACATCATTCTACCAACACTAATAGCCATCATAGCAGCCCTCAGCATATATTTCTACTTGCAGCTAACATACTCCACATCACTAACTATATTCCCTTCATTAAACAACACAAACACAAAACAATTTGAACGTACAAAGAAATAACCTTCCTATCATTACCAATCATAATACCCACACGATTACTACACACAACACCCATTCTATCGGTGCTGGACTAGGAATTTAGGTTAGTTCAGGCCAAGAGCTTTCAAAACCCTAAACAAGTGAAATTTACTTAATTCCTAAAAATAAGGATTGCAAGACTTTATTCTACATCAATTGAATGTAAAGCAAACACTGTATTTAAGCCAAATCTTTACGAGATTGATGAGTTTTAACCCCAGGAAACTTTAGTTAACAGGCAAATCCTCTAGTCAACTGGCTTCAGTCTACTTCTCCTTCATTTGAGAAAGAAAAAAAGAAAAAAAAAAAAGCAGGAAAATCACTGGCAGAATTGAAGCTGCTTCTCTGAAGTTACAATTCAATTTGTTGATTCACCACAGGGTTTGCCAGAAAGAGGGCTCAATCTCTGTCTTTAGATTTACAGTCTAATGCTAACTCAGTCATTTTACCTCTGTTCATACACTGCTGATTATTTTCAACAAATCACAAAGATATCGGCATTTTATATTTACTATTTGGTGCTTGAGCTGCAGTAGCAGGCAGCACCTTAATTATATCAATCGAGGCTGAGCTATGCTGACCTGGACCGCTACTTGGAGATGCCCAAATCTGTAAGGTAGTCATAACAGTCCCTGCACTTGTAATAATTTTCTTTATAGCTGTACCCGTTATGATTGCAGGCTTTGAAAACTGACTTGGGCCACTAATAACTCAGACACCTGAAGTAGCATTTCCCCCAATAAATCATATAAACTTTTGACTACTTCCCCCATCATTCTTACTCCTACTCATATCACCAATAGTAGAAGCTGGTTCTGGTACCAGTGGAACCGTGTATTCAGCTCTAGCCTGCAATCTGGCCCATGCAGGAGCCTCTGTCGACCTAACTGTTTTCTCCTTCCATTTAGCAGGTGTCTCCTCAATTCTTGGTATTATTACTTTTATTACTATAGTCTTTAATACAAAACCAGCAGTCATATCCCAATACCAAACACCATTATTTGTTTAATCTTCCCCAACTATAGCCATATTACTATAATTACCAATCTCAGTCCAAGCAGCCAGAATTGCCATGCTGTTAAGAGATAGAAATCTAAACACTACTTTCTTTGACCCTGCAGGAGGAGACCGAATCCTATACCAACACCTATGTTGATACTTTGCTCACCCTGAAGTCTGTATTCATGGCCTAACAGGATTTGTTATAAACTCACATATCATTACATACTATTTAGGACAAAAATTGCCTTTCAGCTATCTGGGAATAGTATGAGTCATGTCCACTGGTTTTTTAGGAGTTCTCTTGTGGGCCCATCATATGTTTACCATAGGGATAGCTGTGGACTCAGGAGCATACTTTGCATCAGCTACCGTAATTACTTCTATCCCTACAGGAGTAAAAGTATCTAGCTGATTAGCAACTCTTTATTTAATTTTTCTTTTTCTTTTCTTTTTTTTGTTTTTTTGTGGCTGAGTTGGGTCTTGGTTGCTGCGCATGGGCTTTCTCTGGTTGCGGTGAGCGGCAGCTACTCTTCGTTGCGGTGTGCGGCCCTTTCATTGCAGTGGCTTCTCTTGTTGCAGAGCACGGCCTCTAGGCGCGTGGGCTTCAGTAGTTGTGGCTTGCGGGCTCTAGAGGGCAGGCTCAGTAGTTGTGGCACACGGGCTTTTTGCTCCGCGGCATGTGGAATCTTCCCAGACAAGGGCTCGAACCCGTGTCCCCTGCATTGACAGGCGAATTCTTAACCACTGCGTCACCAGGGAAGTCCCTGGTTAGCAACTGTTCACGGAGGTAATACTATATGACCTCCCAATATATTATGAGTTTTAGGCTTTAGTTTTTTTCTTTTTACAGTAGGTGGTTTGACAGGAATCATCTTAGCCATCTCATCCCCAGACATTGTCCTCCAGGATACATACTATGTAGTAGCACACTTCCATGACCTAATGTCCATGGGAGCAGTCTTCACTATTATAGGAGGCTTCCTACACTGATTCCCACTATTCTCAGGTTATACAGTTAACTCAGCATGAGCAAAAATTCACTTCACAAGTATATTTGTAGTAGTAAATATGACTCCCTGCAGCACTTTCGTGGCCTCTCAGGGATGTCACTACGTTAGTCTGAGTACCCTGAGGCACACACAACATGAAATATTTTGTCTTTAGGCTCATTCATCTCAGTAGCAGCAGTAATGCTAATAATCTTCATACTTTGAAAAGCATTTGTGTCTAAACAAGAAGTCTTAGCAGTGGAAATTGCTACTCCTAACCTAGAATGGTTACACGGATGTCCTCCACCATATCCTATGTTTCAAGATCCTCCCTATGGAAATGTAGAATAAGGAAGGACTCAAGTCCTTTTCAACCAGTTTCAAGCCAACACCATAACAATTATGTCTTCCTCAATAAATGAGATAAAAGTAAAAAGTGATGTAGCTTTGTCAAAGTTAAATGATAGGCTAAAATCCTGTATATCACTAAGGCATATCAATTTCATCTAGGCTCTCAAGATACAACATCACCGATTATGGAAGAACTTTTACATTTTCTTCATCACACATTAATAGTGATTTTTAAAATAAGTTCTCTAGTCCTCTATATCATTTCACTAATATTGACATCTAAACTCATATGCATACAGTAGATGCACAGGTAGAGAAAATGTGAACAATTTACTAGCTATTATTGTAATCTTAATTGCCCTATCATCATTGTGAATCCTTTACATGATACGTGAAATCAATAACTCTTCCCAAACCATAAAAAACTATGGGTCAGTAATGATACTGAAGCTACAAATACACAGATTATGAAGATTTAAATGTTGACTCCTCTGTAATCCCCACATCAGAGCTAAAACCAGGAGAATAATGACTAATAGAAGTCAACAACCGAGTAGTTAGGGATAGTCATTGAATATTAGTTTCATCTGAAATTGTTGTACACTCCGGAGTTGTTCCTTCTCAGGCCTAAAAAGAGCTGCTATCCCAGGACGCCTAACTTAAAGAATCCTAATATCAACAGGACCAGGCCTATGTTGTGGACAAGAGAGCTCGTTTTCCTGAGTTCAAAGACAGGACAGAGGGATATGGCTGAGATATGGGGTGAATCTGGAGCCCATGGGGATGCACTCTCCAAGCTCCAGTATAGGAATGGGGCCGCTAGGGTCCCAGGCCACCCACCACGCCCTCTCGAGCAGGATCTGGGCAACATTCCCTGTCAGTGATGAGGCAGCCCTAGCACTTGTCGCGCCCCGATGTCGTGTCCTATGTGGGCCCCATGCTCTTGGGACCACACCCCACACTCTGCAGGTCCATGCTACAGGGTCCTTCATGCCTCAGGAGGAGAGACCACACAGCAAGCAGTTCCCTCCCCAACCAGCAGGAGGAGGGGAGGAGAGCAGGGGCACCAGGGGACTCTCACTCAGACAACAACACCCCAGCGGTGCCAGCGGGGACAGTGATGATGCAGATGAGGCACAGACCAAGAGATGGGACCAGGGGACCCAAAAGGCAGCTGGTCAGGTCCTGGCTCACCTGCACCCCGGACACCTTTGTCCCGCATACACCCCCTTCCTCATACACCCTCTCCTTAAATGCAGATTCGTCAGATGCAAACAGGCAGAGCTTCAGACTGAAAGTCAGCTCTTCCAAAATGACCCGTCAGCAAACACTGCAGGATTCCACTCCAGTGGGTGCCCTGGAGTCGACAACTCAGGGACTGAAGTGGATATCGGTGCCAGGGGCAGTGGGAGGGAATGGGGAATGAGACTTTCATGGTTGTGGAATTTTGGTTTTGCAAGATGAAAAGTTCTAGGGATGGTGGTGATGGCTCCACGAGAAAGTGAATATATCTGAGGCCTCAGAAACGTGCACTTAAAATGGTGATGATGGTAAAGGGTATGTGACGTGTGTTTTATTTCACTTAAAATAAATTCTTAAAATAATGTCTTGTTAATTGAGATTCCATTTCGACTCCCCCTCATCACAAATGTCGGAGGCCCAGACACAGTCCCCTACCTTAGGGGCCATCACGGTACCCTCACAGAGCACGTGGGAGACCATTCTTGGGGTGGGGGGCTAGTCTGTGCTCACCTGACCTCTGTCCAGGGGGACCCAGGCAGTGGTGACCCCCATAGATTAGACATATGATATGCTATAGTATTAATATGATACCACCAAGTGTTGTCACTCACCGGAACACAGAGCATCAACCCACTCAAACATGCCTGACCTCATATGATTGTGACAAGATGAAGAGAAGAAAAGGAACCACAGGTTAATCAGGACAACACCCTTAATGCAGAGGTTGGAAATCTCAAAGGGGACAGGACACACTGCAGGCAAAGAGCGCATATGCGGTCTCCCCATACATGTGATCCTGACCCATGCAGGTATGGTGAGACCCACACAGTCCCCGCACCCTATACCTGCGGCCACACATCCACACTCACCAGGGTGACCCACCTCCCCAGACCCCTCCACCTGGGTCACATGTCCACAGTCCCAGGGTGACCTCACCTCCCCAGACCCTGCACCTGGGGTCACACGTCCCCTTGGTCAGGACACCATGGCTCTGCAGGGGGCTCCCCCAATGTGGAAACAAGCTGGGTCCCTGGGACCTCCTGGGATGGGAAAAAGTGTCAGGTGGGTCTCCTTTCCCCACACTTGTCCCAGAGGAGTCCTCCTCTTCTCACTTTGGTTCTGTGTGATTTTAACTGTTTTTAAAGCTTTCATACTAGAGTTGAACACACGACCCTGGTGCTGGCGTGCTCAGTCCTTTCTCGTCTCGCTTACATGTTGAGAAAACTCACAGGACAGCAGGGCTGAAAGCCGAGGGGCAGCTCTGGACTCTGCTGAGTAGGGACGGTAGACTGGAGGGAGAGCTCAGCAGCAGCCTCAGCTGTCACCCATCGGCCTTTTGCCCGATCTGCGTGCCCTGCAATCAATTCACCAGCTAAACCTGCTTCCCTATGCACCATGCACGTGCTGGTAAATTGGAATTATTGCCAGGTAGTCCTCCTGAGGATTCTCCATGAGCCCCAGGGAAGGTGAACCCTGCAGGGATTAAGACTAAGGCCCCGACCATAGCACTGACCCTTGGGAGGACCAGGTCACCACACTCAGAAGAGAGGCTGTTACGTAGACAAGCCCACCTCAGCTCCAGACCCCAGACATCTAAGCCCTGACATTCAGATGCAGGCACGGAGCTTCCCAGTACTGAGGCCAGGCCGGGTCTCTACCCAGGTCCCCATAGTCCTAGCGTACACAGAACATGGTCAGGTCTAAATCTTCTTATTATAGACAACACATGGTCAGCTCTAAACATAATCAGTAGACAGGACATGCAGAGGTCTAAATCTACCATGTAGACACAACTTGATCATGTTTAAACTAGCTTAGGGCTGATCTCATAGGAGGTACAGATCACACACATGGGTCTCTCATCTTTGGACACCCACATCAGGAAACTGAACAAAATCTTTGGCATTAAACATTTCAACAGGCAAAACAGAAATGTTCCCAATTTCTCTGGCCACCTGATGGTCAGGATCCACGGGCGAGCCACGAACTTCTTAGAGTGCAGCCCAGTCTGCTGCCAGGACAGACAAGAAGTGGCCTGATTCCAGCCTCCCAGGCTTCCAGAAGGAGGCGGCCACACTGGAAGCCCAGGCAGGAGAGTCCTGCATGGTCCGGGCCGGGAGATCCAGTCTGTCCATTCGGCTGGCCGATTCCGGGCGGGGCGCTCAGGGCCGCTGAGAGCCCTGCACTCAGGTCCTGCTTCCCTGCAGCGTGTGCGTGTGCGTGTGCGTGTGCGTGTGCGTGTGTGTAGAGGGGGCGGTGGCTGACGGCTCCCATGGCTCCCGTCCCGGGCACCGCGCTGTCTTCGAGGGGAGGCACGGGGAGAGGTAGGGGCACAGAAGCCGTTGGAGAGGAGAACCCACCGCGGAACTCCTTGCACACTGGCTCGCCCCACCCGGAGACCCGCCTGCCCATCGTGGGCCGCATGTCACCCCCCAGCCCCCCACCCCCGAGGGCAGGGTGCCTGCTCTTTCAACAGCACAGTGTCTCACATGAAGGAGACCCAGTGGGGACTGTCACCCCCCCCACCCCACTCCTGATGCTGTGTTTGGGGAGAATGAACCCCCTTGACTGGGCGATGGGACCCTGTGTGGAAAGAGGTGGCGGCCCCATCCAAGTCGGGGCCTGGCTGAGAGATGGGAACACAGGAGCCAAGGGCAGGGCCTGGAGGCCAGGCCAACAGGAGGGGCACCCCCAGCCTTGGCCGGGCTCTCCAACGGTGACATTGTTGCTTTACGGGACCTGGGGCAGGCGACTGAATGTAATGGGAGTCTAAACTGGACCCTGAATGGGGCTTAAAGAAGGTGTGAAGGATGTTACTGAGACAGTGACAGTCATTGGAAGACAAACTCTGTGTCAGGATATCCTGCTCCATCCATTTAAATCCCTGAGATCTGTGACCTTTACGTGGCTACGCAGGATTGTTAGAGCAGCTGCGTGCGGATATATCTGGGGCACAATTCAGTCTGCAACCAACTTGCAAGTGGTTCCAGCAAACACACAGGTGTGCGCACAGGCAGGCACAGCACACACACAAACATATGCACGTGCACGGCACAAATATATTCACACACTAGCATGTGAACACACATGCACGCATATGCCCATGCACACACTAATGTGTGCAAGTGCACGTACCTATGCACATGCACAGCATAGGTATGCAAACAGGCACATGCACACGCATAGCACACACACAGGGAATAAAGTGAATCCGTAAAGCATTAATTCCTGAACACAAGTGAAGCTGACATGTATTTTTCCCTTTTCTTAGCCTTGATGTTTTCCACAACAAAAAGTTTAAGAAAAAAGTTAATGGCAAATGACTTTTGATTCATAGGACTTTCTGATGTTATTCCACAAATATTATGACAGGAGAAATGAATGTAGATATTACATGTGTCCACTAATGGATGAATGGAGAAGAAAAACACGGTCCATCAATACAAGGGGATGCTATTCAGCCTAAAAAGGAAGGCAATTCTGACACAGGCTGCAGCAGGGATGAACCTTGAGGGCATTATGCTCAGTGATGTAAGCTAGACACAAAAAAACAAACAGTGCTTGATCCACTCATACAAGGCCCCTAGAGCAGTCGGAAACATAGAGACATAAAGTAGGATGTTGAGTGCCAGGGGCTGAGGGAGGGACAATGGGGAGTGAGTGTTTAATGGGGACTGTTTCAATTTTGCAAGATGAAAAAGTTCTGGAGGATGATGGTGGTCAGGTTTGCACAACAGTGTGAATTACTTCTTGACCCTGAAATGTGCACTTAAAAATGGTTAAGATAGTAAATTTTATGTTATGTATATCTGACCACAATTTTTAAAACTTTTTAAAAAACAACAGGAAATAGTCCATGAATACCACAAGATGCACAACTTCACTAACAACAGAGGGATTAAAGCCGTAAGAAAAATACTGTGCATACACCTACCAGAATGGCAGACATGAAAGACATAGTATCAAATATCAGCAGGATGTGGAGCAATGGAAAGCCTGGTACGCAACGGGGGGATGCAACCACTTCTGAAACAATCGGGCCTCAGATAGCGAAGTCCCTGCACAGAGACCCACAGTGCTCCTCCCAGGTGAACACAAACCCACCAGCCCTGCACCAGGACACACGGACATGGACTCGCAGCCACAGGAGCCAAACCTGAAAGAACCTGAAGGCCATCACAGGCGGATGCAGAAATGAACCATGCACGCTCCTATGAAGGAATATTCCACAGCAATGGAGTACATTTTGTTTACAGGTAGTAAAACTATAAAAATTATTTTTTTTAAAAAAACGATATTTACAAGATGAAAGAATCTATAATTCTGGCACCTAGGGATTGTCGAATGCTCCTAAAAATAGATTGCTGTGGAAATGTTTATTATAGGGAAATTGACATATTCTCTAGGAGGGACGGGGTGAATGGGCCTGCTACATTTTCTACATTGAAGACATATACAGGTTTTGATGCTACTTCTGTTAAATCAAGTGGGGCTTCATTGGATTTCTGCTACTGCGGAGATAATCAAATTCTGGGTAGCGGTCAGGAGAAAATTAGTCATAGGTGTTCTTGAGTAATAATTACTGTTGAAAGTGTAAATGATCCATTTATCAGTAAGACTGAGAAGAGAATAACTGCTACATTACTTCATATGAGATGATTGTCTGTGCTATTGTTCCTAGAGCTCCAGTGAGTGAGTATTTGGAATGCGAAGTTTATCCAGACCTGAGGATGGAATAAGTGGCTCGGTGTGATATGGCTAATAGAAATAATATGCCTACATTTATACTAATTAGTGGATAAGATATGGGAAGAGGAATTCATGTTGTGAGAGCCAGGGTTAAGGCTAGCATTGGGGCAATAATATATAAATTGATGATGTTGATGGACATAGTGGTTCTTTAATAAGTAATTTGAAAGCCTCAGCAATGGGTTGTAATCATCCATGGGGGCTGATGATTTTTGGCCCTTTCTGGATTTGTATATGGCCTAGGATTTTCCATTTAGTTAATATGAGGTATGCTATGGTGAATTCAATTGGGTAATTTGTGAAAGAATGTTGATTATAAACACATTCTTAGGAAGAGGACTTGAACCAGTGCAGAAAAAGTTTCAGTTTTACATAATTACCGGGCTCTGCCAGCGTAACGAACCCTGTTCTACAGTAGGGTATGTATAAATTAATTGAATGTAGATTATAGCATCATTTAGTTTGAAGACATTTTGTAAAGTAAGCCGTATTGCCCTTGTCCTTTCTTTCATACTGGAAGAAATCTGCAATAGACAGAAACCAACCAGGATGACTCCAGTCTGAACTCAGATCACGTGAGACTTTAATCGTTGAACAAACAGACAATTAATAGCAGTTATACCATTGAAATGTCGTGATCCAGCATCAAGGTCATAAACCATATTGCCCATATGAACTCCAGAATACAATTACACTGTTATCCCTAGCAAAACTTGTTCCATTGATCAGTGTTTTAGAAGAACACGTGATAAAGCATTTTGACTAGCTGGCCTAAATTTTAATCACTCAGAAGTGGTTTTATTCTCCAAAAAATAAATGGCGCACGGGCTCAAGACACACCGGCTTCAGTAGTTGTGGCGTGCAGACTCAGTAGTTGTGGCCCACTGGCTTAGTTGTTCCGTGGCACGTGAGATCTTCCCAGGCCGGGGATCGAACCGGGTCCCCTGCATTGGCAGGCGAATTCTTAATCGCTGCATCACCAGGGAAGTCCCCTTTTAATAAGTCCCCTTTTAAAGGGAGAATCGCAGTCTCCCTTTTAATATACCTTAAGCCCAAAGAATCCATGGAAAATGGTTACAGAAAATAAGACAATAAAATATTGTAAGGACTGTAACAGAAGCATATAGTACACAGTTCATATAGACACATCCCAAGCAGTTACAAAGTATATTAAAAGGGAGGCTGCAATTTTAAAAGAATAAGAAAAATTATACCCACAAACTCCCAATCTTTCCTGAAACGTTGCAATCTGAAACCCTATTGTAGGAAGCAGAAGATTTCAGGAGACATTCTACAAATGAAGGACTCCAAACCCTGTGGTTGGATAAGGAATTCTGGAAGGAAGGTATCCTCACCCAAGGAGAGCAGGTTCCTATACTTCTCTAACATCACATCCCTGTACAATTCCCATTGATCTTGGTCCAGGCATTCTCACTCCTCTTGAGAGAAATCTATGGCCACATCCTGGAATGTCAGCAGTCCCTGAAATTAAAAGTACACATGCCATGTGGCCACGGGAAGAGTTCATAATGTGACCCAAGAAGAAAACAGCAAGTTAAGAGAACTGCTTTTAATTTAGAAGAGTGTCTTCAATTATCCACTAATATATATATATATATATATATTTTTTTTTTACAAAGTAACTTTCTCTACCTTATTTCTAACTACAAGAAAAGGGTATGGCATGTGATCCACAAAACCAGTATAGAGACTATACTTGTCTGGAAAAGAAATGATAAAATGATGGTTTCAACACAGGCATATGCATTTTTGAGTGTTTTATTATGTCAAACTGGATAAAATGTGTGTATTTCTCATACAGAAAAGACCTGTCGAGGTAGAAATGTACCTTTCAACTATTCATGGATACACAAGTACACTGGGGAGATTGTAAAAGTGCAGATTGTGATTCAGTAGGTCCGGTGGGCCTGAATTCTATTTTTTTAACAAGCTCATGGTTAACTAGTGATGCCACAGTCTCTGATTCATTAACCACAACTGTGAATATCAGAGACATAATTAGAAAGGTAAAAATTCATATTTAATTTTGAACTTAAAGTGTTTTATGGATTTTACACCTTTAATAGAATAGTGAGCAGAGCAGCAACAGTCATTTGTGAATATTTACTATAGACTGTGTATCTTTCTAACTTTTTCGTGTAGGATTCCAGGAGAAAGGCCTGGGCTGCGGCCACAGTGGGCGTGGCCCCCAGGCCGGGCCGCCCCTCCAGGACCCCCGACGGGGCCCTGCGCTCCTGGCGGCTCCCTCCCCCGCCGCCCCGCTCCCTCCCGGAAGGCCTCGGGGCAGAGCGGTCCCACCCACTGCGCGCTGAACAGAGCCCGCGTTTCCTCAGAGCTGGAACTCCCGGCTCGGGCGGGGTCTCTTCCCTCCGCCTTCACGGAACTGCCCCAGAGCCCGAGGGGAGGGCGACCTCACTGAGGCTGCCGGCTCTGGAGGTGCCCCGGCGGCCGAAGCTGTGACAGTCGCGGGGACGGCGGGCCGGGTAAGTGGGCGCCGACCCTCCGCCTGGTCCGGTGCCCGGGCGGCAGCACAAGACCAGCTTCTGAGGGGCAGGGGTTCGCTGCCACCCGCCGCTGCTGTGCAGAAAGAGCGGCCTCCAGCCTCTGGTCCCCGGGAACTTCGGTCCCTCCTCTCGCCCCTGCCCTCGGCCTGGCTCGCGAGGCCTGGTGGGCGTGGGGAGGGGGTCGGCCTGAGCGTCCTGAGGGGAAACGGGGCAAGGGAGGCGCAGGGTGTGGCTGCAGCGTCAGCGCCCCTCCTCCCGACTGCGGGGAAAGCGGCTGAAAACTCCTCCCGAGGCGCGCAGGCCCCTTATTCAGCCGAGTCCCTCTGCGCTCCTTCCTCCCTGAGCTAAAGTACCGGGGGGAGGGGACAGGGCAGGGGACTGGTAATGGGGAACATCAAAAGGTGATTGTTAACTAAGGAAAACCAGCTCTCCCAAGGTGAGGAATGCGGCGCTTTTCTTTGCATGGGCTCACTGAAATCCTTCCTTTGATATGCACCTCAGCTCTCTGGGGCCTGCATTCCGTATTTGCATATCCTGAGTGCCTCAGGGCCCGCCGGCTCACATTGGAGGGCTGCAAGTGCTGAAGACTGTGACATCCTTTGTTTACTGATAGGGCAAGAAATATTCCATTTCCCACCGGCTTGAGGGGCAGACAGTGAAAAAAAGTCAGAGAATCTCACTCGGCATGTACTTTGGTTCACATATAGACAATATTTATACTTAACTGTGCTAATAGAGGTTCTCAAGTCCAATCAACTTGTACTACTGCCCTCTATGTATCAATTTCATCAATATCATAAGATAAATGCTTATAGAATTGACTTATTCCATTTAAATAGGATAATGATTTTTAAAGGAAACATAAGAGAAATATAACAACAAAACCTTTACCACTAAAAGCTGGGTCTGGAACAACCTGAATAAATGTTCCATTGTTAAAATATTGAAAGATGTAGTCAATAGAAATATCAACAAAAATGACAAATAATAAGGGTAGCAGAATGTTGAAATGTCCTATCTTTATCATTAAAGTGGCAGAAAATCATTTATTAGTAGACACTGGGGGCAGAAGATGTCTGATTTTATACCTTTGTCATATTTGTGCAGTTGTTTCAACAAGTAACTTAAAGACAAAATGGAAAAACAAGGAGGTTTGTGCCTGAGATCATGTTGATGTGAAACCAGGGATGGCCACCTTGTGCCAGGTGAGTTAAGTTTACCTGGCAGGTAGACCGCAGAGCTCCTGGGAAGCAAGGGTTGGAATTTTTCTGCTGGGTGCCCCTTAGGTTCTGTGACTTGACTGACTGACTGTGAGTCATGTTTCGGGAAAGACCTGATCACAGGAAAAGGGTGGGAATAGAGTGCTTTGGGGAGCAGCTAACAACATTCATCACAGCTCACGGCCTGAATGAATTTTAAAGAAACAGGAAAACAAATGCTTCTTATGGAATCAGAGAATGTGAGGGCTGGACAATCCCAGAAAATGAGGAACAGCCATCCCATTTTCCAGATGACAAAACAGAGGTCCAGCAAGGTGAAATCCCTCACCCAAGTTGCACCCGTCTCTCCTCCCCACTACGTGGTTCATGAAAGCAGGACTCTTCCTGTCTTGATCACTGCTGAACCCCAAAATGGGCCAGCCATCTAGCAGCTGCTCCAAAAATTTGGGTTGACTGTAGGAACAATGCTATTTCTTTCTTTCTCACTCTTATTCAGGATTGTGCCAAGAACTCCCCAGGTTGCAATGTAATTCGATAAATGTAAATATTAATTGAGTTTTGTTGTGATGAGGACTTAGGCTTTGAAGGTAACAGACTTGGTTCAGATCTTGGTTCTGCCACTCCATAGCTGTTTGGCTTTGGGAAAATTACTAAGCCTCTCTGAGATTATTTCCTCCTTTGTAAAGTGGGGATAAATCTATCTGAGCCAGCAGAGCACCTGCATGAGAGATGTGCACTAAATATTGGTCTTTCTCACTCTCCTACGCCATCTCTCTGTTCTTCCCAGAGAAGCTGTACAGAAGGATATAGTACTTTTTTAAAATAGTTAACTAATTAATTAATTAATGTGTTTTTGGCTGCGTTGGGTCTTCGTTGCTATGCGCAGGCTTTCTCTAGTTGCGGCAAGCGGGGGCTACTCTTTGTTGCGGTGCCCGGGCTTCTCATTGCGGTGGCTTCTCTTGCTAGCCTTAACCCCAATGCTAGCCTTAACCCTGGCTCTCACAACATGAATTCCTCTTCCCATATCTTATCCACTAATTAGTATAAATGTAGGCATATTATTTCTATTAGCCATATCACACCGAGCCATTTATTCCATCCTCAGATCTGGATGAACTTCGCATTCCAAATACTCACTCACTGGAGCTCTAGGAACAATAGCACAGACAATCATCTCATATGAAGTAATGTAGCAGTTATTCTCTTCTCAGTCTTACTGATAAATGGATCATTTACACTTTCAACAGTAATTATTACACAAGAACACCTATGACTAATTTTCTCCTGACCGCTACCCAGAATTTGATTATCTCCGCAGTAGCAGAAATCCAATGAAGCCCCACTTGATTTAACAGAAGTAGCATCAAAACCTGTATATGTCTTCAATGTAGAAAATGTAGCAGGCCCATTCACCCCGTCCCTCCTAGAGAATATGTCAATTTCCCTATAATAAACATTTCCACAGCAATCTATTTTTAGGAGCATTCGACAATCCCTAGGTGCCAGAATTATATACAGCCCAAGTCATCATTAAAACACATCTAACAATCTCCTTTCTATGAATTTGAGCCTCCTACCTACAATTTTGATATGATCAACGCATACATCTCTTATAAAAAGTTTTTTTTTACGACTAACATTAACCCTATATATATGAGAGTTTTCACTACTTGTCATCATACCAGGCAACCCACCACAAATTTAAGAAATATGTCTGACAAAAGAGTTACTTTGATAGAGTAAATCATAGAGGTTTCAATGCTCTTATTCCTGGAATTGAATTCTTCCTAATAATTTTACATTCTCCATGCTACCTACCACATTACACCACATGCTATATAGTAAAGTTCTCTAAGTAAGCTTCAGGCCCATACCCCCAAAATATTTTTGTATATCCTTCCTGTGCAAATAAACTCTCATTGTTTTTACCATCATTCTACTGACCATTTTCTCAGGAAATATAATAATTGTATAACCAGCTCACACTGGTTAATGGTATCCCCATTCTAATAAAAAACATGAACCCATAAGCTACAGAAGCATCCAACAAATATTTCCTAAAACAGTCTACCACATCAATACTACTTATAATGGCTATTATCATTAATCTAATATACTCTGGTCAAAGAGCACAATGAATAACAAAATTCTTTAATCCAGCAGCATCCACCCTCATGACAATCGCCCTTGTCACAAAAGTAGGACTTTCCCCATTTCACTTCTGAGTGCCTGAAGTCACACAAGGCATCCCATGAACAGCAGACCTGATGCTATCAACATGACAAAATTGCACCCCTATTAGTTTTATACCACATGTCACCATCCATCAACCTAAATATACTATTAATCATAGTGATATTATAAATCATAGCTGGAGGCTGAGGCAGACTTCGCCATACTCACCTGGAAAATATTACACCCTCCTCATCAATTGCCCATATAGGATGAATAACAGCTATTATAATGTATATTCAGATTATAACGATCCTAAACATACTAATTTATATCATAACAACACTATCTTCTTCTTATTTATGCCCAGATCATGTACTACAAGAGTATCATTATCACACACATGAGGTAAAACACCTCCCATCACAATCATTTTCCTCACCATTATAGTGTCATTAGGACATCGCCCATCACTATCAGGGTTTCTACCCAAATGAATAATTATCCAAGAGATAACAAAAACGACAACATCATTCTACCAACACTAATAGCCATCATAGCAGCCCTCAGCATATATTTCTACTTGCAGCTAACATACTCCACATCACTAACTATATTCCCTTCATTAAACAACACAAACACAAAACAATTTGAACGTACAAAGAAATAACCTTCCTATCATTACCAATCATAATACCCACACGATTACTACACACAACACCCATTCTATCGGTGCTGGACTAGGAATTTAGGTTAGTTCAGGCCAAGAGCTTTCAAAACCCTAAACAAGTGAAATTTACTTAATTCCTAAAAATAAGGATTGCAAGACTTTATTCTACATCAATTGAATGTAAAGCAAACACTGTATTTAAGCCAAATCTTTACGAGATTGATGAGTTTTAACCCCAGGAAACTTTAGTTAACAGGCAAATCCTCTAGTCAACTGGCTTCAGTCTACTTCTCCTTCATTTGAGAAAGAAAAAAAGAAAAAAAAAAAAGCAGGAAAATCACTGGCAGAATTGAAGCTGCTTCTCTGAAGTTACAATTCAATTTGTTGATTCACCACAGGGTTTGCCAGAAAGAGGGCTCAATCTCTGTCTTTAGATTTACAGTCTAATGCTAACTCAGTCATTTTACCTCTGTTCATACACTGCTGATTATTTTCAACAAATCACAAAGATATCGGCATTTTATATTTACTATTTGGTGCTTGAGCTGCAGTAGCAGGCAGCACCTTAATTATATCAATCGAGGCTGAGCTATGCTGACCTGGACCGCTACTTGGAGATGCCCAAATCTGTAAGGTAGTCATAACAGTCCCTGCACTTGTAATAATTTTCTTTATAGCTGTACCCGTTATGATTGCAGGCTTTGAAAACTGACTTGGGCCACTAATAACTCAGACACCTGAAGTAGCATTTCCCCCAATAAATCATATAAACTTTTGACTACTTCCCCCATCATTCTTACTCCTACTCATATCACCAATAGTAGAAGCTGGTTCTGGTACCAGTGGAACCGTGTATTCAGCTCTAGCCTGCAATCTGGCCCATGCAGGAGCCTCTGTCGACCTAACTGTTTTCTCCTTCCATTTAGCAGGTGTCTCCTCAATTCTTGGTATTATTACTTTTATTACTATAGTCTTTAATACAAAACCAGCAGTCATATCCCAATACCAAACACCATTATTTGTTTAATCTTCCCCAACTATAGCCATATTACTATAATTACCAATCTCAGTCCAAGCAGCCAGAATTGCCATGCTGTTAAGAGATAGAAATCTAAACACTACTTTCTTTGACCCTGCAGGAGGAGACCGAATCCTATACCAACACCTATGTTGATACTTTGCTCACCCTGAAGTCTGTATTCATGGCCTAACAGGATTTGTTATAAACTCACATATCATTACATACTATTTAGGACAAAAATTGCCTTTCAGCTATCTGGGAATAGTATGAGTCATGTCCACTGGTTTTTTAGGAGTTCTCTTGTGGGCCCATCATATGTTTACCATAGGGATAGCTGTGGACTCAGGAGCATACTTTGCATCAGCTACCGTAATTACTTCTATCCCTACAGGAGTAAAAGTATCTAGCTGATTAGCAACTCTTTATTTAATTTTTCTTTTTCTTTTCTTTTTTTTGTTTTTTTGTGGCTGAGTTGGGTCTTGGTTGCTGCGCATGGGCTTTCTCTGGTTGCGGTGAGCGGCAGCTACTCTTCGTTGCGGTGTGCGGCCCTTTCATTGCAGTGGCTTCTCTTGTTGCAGAGCACGGCCTCTAGGCGCGTGGGCTTCAGTAGTTGTGGCTTGCGGGCTCTAGAGGGCAGGCTCAGTAGTTGTGGCACACGGGCTTTTTGCTCCGCGGCATGTGGAATCTTCCCAGACAAGGGCTCGAACCCGTGTCCCCTGCATTGACAGGCGAATTCTTAACCACTGCGTCACCAGGGAAGTCCCTGGTTAGCAACTGTTCACGGAGGTAATACTATATGACCTCCCAATATATTATGAGTTTTAGGCTTTAGTTTTTTTCTTTTTACAGTAGGTGGTTTGACAGGAATCATCTTAGCCATCTCATCCCCAGACATTGTCCTCCAGGATACATACTATGTAGTAGCACACTTCCATGACCTAATGTCCATGGGAGCAGTCTTCACTATTATAGGAGGCTTCCTACACTGATTCCCACTATTCTCAGGTTATACAGTTAACTCAGCATGAGCAAAAATTCACTTCACAAGTATATTTGTAGTAGTAAATATGACTCCCTGCAGCACTTTCGTGGCCTCTCAGGGATGTCACTACGTTAGTCTGAGTACCCTGAGGCACACACAACATGAAATATTTTGTCTTTAGGCTCATTCATCTCAGTAGCAGCAGTAATGCTAATAATCTTCATACTTTGAAAAGCATTTGTGTCTAAACAAGAAGTCTTAGCAGTGGAAATTGCTACTCCTAACCTAGAATGGTTACACGGATGTCCTCCACCATATCCTATGTTTCAAGATCCTCCCTATGGAAATGTAGAATAAGGAAGGACTCAAGTCCTTTTCAACCAGTTTCAAGCCAACACCATAACAATTATGTCTTCCTCAATAAATGAGATAAAAGTAAAAAGTGATGTAGCTTTGTCAAAGTTAAATGATAGGCTAAAATCCTGTATATCACTAAGGCATATCAATTTCATCTAGGCTCTCAAGATACAACATCACCGATTATGGAAGAACTTTTACATTTTCTTCATCACACATTAATAGTGATTTTTAAAATAAGTTCTCTAGTCCTCTATATCATTTCACTAATATTGACATCTAAACTCATATGCATACAGTAGATGCACAGGTAGAGAAAATGTGAACAATTTACTAGCTATTATTGTAATCTTAATTGCCCTATCATCATTGTGAATCCTTTACATGATACGTGAAATCAATAACTCTTCCCAAACCATAAAAAACTATGGGTCAGTAATGATACTGAAGCTACAAATACACAGATTATGAAGATTTAAATGTTGACTCCTCTGTAATCCCCACATCAGAGCTAAAACCAGGAGAATAATGACTAATAGAAGTCAACAACCGAGTAGTTAGGGATAGTCATTGAATATTAGTTTCATCTGAAATTGTTGTACACTCCGGAGTTGTTCCTTCTCAGGCCTAAAAAGAGCTGCTATCCCAGGACGCCTAACTTAAAGAATCCTAATATCAACAGGACCAGGCCTATGTTGTGGACAAGAGAGCTCGTTTTCCTGAGTTCAAAGACAGGACAGAGGGATATGGCTGAGATATGGGGTGAATCTGGAGCCCATGGGGATGCACTCTCCAAGCTCCAGTATAGGAATGGGGCCGCTAGGGTCCCAGGCCACCCACCACGCCCTCTCGAGCAGGATCTGGGCAACATTCCCTGTCAGTGATGAGGCAGCCCTAGCACTTGTCGCGCCCCGATGTCGTGTCCTATGTGGGCCCCATGCTCTTGGGACCACACCCCACACTCTGCAGGTCCATGCTACAGGGTCCTTCATGCCTCAGGAGGAGAGACCACACAGCAAGCAGTTCCCTCCCCAACCAGCAGGAGGAGGGGAGGAGAGCAGGGGCACCAGGGGACTCTCACTCAGACAACAACACCCCAGCGGTGCCAGCGGGGACAGTGATGATGCAGATGAGGCACAGACCAAGAGATGGGACCAGGGGACCCAAAAGGCAGCTGGTCAGGTCCTGGCTCACCTGCACCCCGGACACCTTTGTCCCGCATACACCCCCTTCCTCATACACCCTCTCCTTAAATGCAGATTCGTCAGATGCAAACAGGCAGAGCTTCAGACTGAAAGTCAGCTCTTCCAAAATGACCCGTCAGCAAACACTGCAGGATTCCACTCCAGTGGGTGCCCTGGAGTCGACAACTCAGGGACTGAAGTGGATATCGGTGCCAGGGGCAGTGGGAGGGAATGGGGAATGAGACTTTCATGGTTGTGGAATTTTGGTTTTGCAAGATGAAAAGTTCTAGGGATGGTGGTGATGGCTCCACGAGAAAGTGAATATATCTGAGGCCTCAGAAACGTGCACTTAAAATGGTGATGATGGTAAAGGGTATGTGACGTGTGTTTTATTTCACTTAAAATAAATTCTTAAAATAATGTCTTGTTAATTGAGATTCCATTTCGACTCCCCCTCATCACAAATGTCGGAGGCCCAGACACAGTCCCCTACCTTAGGGGCCATCACGGTACCCTCACAGAGCACGTGGGAGACCATTCTTGGGGTGGGGGGCTAGTCTGTGCTCACCTGACCTCTGTCCAGGGGGACCCAGGCAGTGGTGACCCCCATAGATTAGACATATGATATGCTATAGTATTAATATGATACCACCAAGTGTTGTCACTCACCGGAACACAGAGCATCAACCCACTCAAACATGCCTGACCTCATATGATTGTGACAAGATGAAGAGAAGAAAAGGAACCACAGGTTAATCAGGACAACACCCTTAATGCAGAGGTTGGAAATCTCAAAGGGGACAGGACACACTGCAGGCAAAGAGCGCATATGCGGTCTCCCCATACATGTGATCCTGACCCATGCAGGTATGGTGAGACCCACACAGTCCCCGCACCCTATACCTGCGGCCACACATCCACACTCACCAGGGTGACCCACCTCCCCAGACCCCTCCACCTGGGTCACATGTCCACAGTCCCAGGGTGACCTCACCTCCCCAGACCCTGCACCTGGGGTCACACGTCCCCTTGGTCAGGACACCATGGCTCTGCAGGGGGCTCCCCCAATGTGGAAACAAGCTGGGTCCCTGGGACCTCCTGGGATGGGAAAAAGTGTCAGGTGGGTCTCCTTTCCCCACACTTGTCCCAGAGGAGTCCTCCTCTTCTCACTTTGGTTCTGTGTGATTTTAACTGTTTTTAAAGCTTTCATACTAGAGTTGAACACACGACCCTGGTGCTGGCGTGCTCAGTCCTTTCTCGTCTCGCTTACATGTTGAGAAAACTCACAGGACAGCAGGGCTGAAAGCCGAGGGGCAGCTCTGGACTCTGCTGAGTAGGGACGGTAGACTGGAGGGAGAGCTCAGCAGCAGCCTCAGCTGTCACCCATCGGCCTTTTGCCCGATCTGCGTGCCCTGCAATCAATTCACCAGCTAAACCTGCTTCCCTATGCACCATGCACGTGCTGGTAAATTGGAATTATTGCCAGGTAGTCCTCCTGAGGATTCTCCATGAGCCCCAGGGAAGGTGAACCCTGCAGGGATTAAGACTAAGGCCCCGACCATAGCACTGACCCTTGGGAGGACCAGGTCACCACACTCAGAAGAGAGGCTGTTACGTAGACAAGCCCACCTCAGCTCCAGACCCCAGACATCTAAGCCCTGACATTCAGATGCAGGCACGGAGCTTCCCAGTACTGAGGCCAGGCCGGGTCTCTACCCAGGTCCCCATAGTCCTAGCGTACACAGAACATGGTCAGGTCTAAATCTTCTTATTATAGACAACACATGGTCAGCTCTAAACATAATCAGTAGACAGGACATGCAGAGGTCTAAATCTACCATGTAGACACAACTTGATCATGTTTAAACTAGCTTAGGGCTGATCTCATAGGAGGTACAGATCACACACATGGGTCTCTCATCTTTGGACACCCACATCAGGAAACTGAACAAAATCTTTGGCATTAAACATTTCAACAGGCAAAACAGAAATGTTCCCAATTTCTCTGGCCACCTGATGGTCAGGATCCACGGGCGAGCCACGAACTTCTTAGAGTGCAGCCCAGTCTGCTGCCAGGACAGACAAGAAGTGGCCTGATTCCAGCCTCCCAGGCTTCCAGAAGGAGGCGGCCACACTGGAAGCCCAGGCAGGAGAGTCCTGCATGGTCCGGGCCGGGAGATCCAGTCTGTCCATTCGGCTGGCCGATTCCGGGCGGGGCGCTCAGGGCCGCTGAGAGCCCTGCACTCAGGTCCTGCTTCCCTGCAGCGTGTGCGTGTGCGTGTGCGTGTGCGTGTGCGTGTGTGTAGAGGGGGCGGTGGCTGACGGCTCCCATGGCTCCCGTCCCGGGCACCGCGCTGTCTTCGAGGGGAGGCACGGGGAGAGGTAGGGGCACAGAAGCCGTTGGAGAGGAGAACCCACCGCGGAACTCCTTGCACACTGGCTCGCCCCACCCGGAGACCCGCCTGCCCATCGTGGGCCGCATGTCACCCCCCAGCCCCCCACCCCCGAGGGCAGGGTGCCTGCTCTTTCAACAGCACAGTGTCTCACATGAAGGAGACCCAGTGGGGACTGTCACCCCCCCCACCCCACTCCTGATGCTGTGTTTGGGGAGAATGAACCCCCTTGACTGGGCGATGGGACCCTGTGTGGAAAGAGGTGGCGGCCCCATCCAAGTCGGGGCCTGGCTGAGAGATGGGAACACAGGAGCCAAGGGCAGGGCCTGGAGGCCAGGCCAACAGGAGGGGCACCCCCAGCCTTGGCCGGGCTCTCCAACGGTGACATTGTTGCTTTACGGGACCTGGGGCAGGCGACTGAATGTAATGGGAGTCTAAACTGGACCCTGAATGGGGCTTAAAGAAGGTGTGAAGGATGTTACTGAGACAGTGACAGTCATTGGAAGACAAACTCTGTGTCAGGATATCCTGCTCCATCCATTTAAATCCCTGAGATCTGTGACCTTTACGTGGCTACGCAGGATTGTTAGAGCAGCTGCGTGCGGATATATCTGGGGCACAATTCAGTCTGCAACCAACTTGCAAGTGGTTCCAGCAAACACACAGGTGTGCGCACAGGCAGGCACAGCACACACACAAACATATGCACGTGCACGGCACAAATATATTCACACACTAGCATGTGAACACACATGCACGCATATGCCCATGCACACACTAATGTGTGCAAGTGCACGTACCTATGCACATGCACAGCATAGGTATGCAAACAGGCACATGCACACGCATAGCACACACACAGGGAATAAAGTGAATCCGTAAAGCATTAATTCCTGAACACAAGTGAAGCTGACATGTATTTTTCCCTTTTCTTAGCCTTGATGTTTTCCACAACAAAAAGTTTAAGAAAAAAGTTAATGGCAAATGACTTTTGATTCATAGGACTTTCTGATGTTATTCCACAAATATTATGACAGGAGAAATGAATGTAGATATTACATGTGTCCACTAATGGATGAATGGAGAAGAAAAACACGGTCCATCAATACAAGGGGATGCTATTCAGCCTAAAAAGGAAGGCAATTCTGACACAGGCTGCAGCAGGGATGAACCTTGAGGGCATTATGCTCAGTGATGTAAGCTAGACACAAAAAAACAAACAGTGCTTGATCCACTCATACAAGGCCCCTAGAGCAGTCGGAAACATAGAGACATAAAGTAGGATGTTGAGTGCCAGGGGCTGAGGGAGGGACAATGGGGAGTGAGTGTTTAATGGGGACTGTTTCAATTTTGCAAGATGAAAAAGTTCTGGAGGATGATGGTGGTCAGGTTTGCACAACAGTGTGAATTACTTCTTGACCCTGAAATGTGCACTTAAAAATGGTTAAGATAGTAAATTTTATGTTATGTATATCTGACCACAATTTTTAAAACTTTTTAAAAAACAACAGGAAATAGTCCATGAATACCACAAGATGCACAACTTCACTAACAACAGAGGGATTAAAGCCGTAAGAAAAATACTGTGCATACACCTACCAGAATGGCAGACATGAAAGACATAGTATCAAATATCAGCAGGATGTGGAGCAATGGAAAGCCTGGTACGCAACGGGGGGATGCAACCACTTCTGAAACAATCGGGCCTCAGATAGCGAAGTCCCTGCACAGAGACCCACAGTGCTCCTCCCAGGTGAACACAAACCCACCAGCCCTGCACCAGGACACACGGACATGGACTCGCAGCCACAGGAGCCAAACCTGAAAGAACCTGAAGGCCATCACAGGCGGATGCAGAAATGAACCATGCACGCTCCTATGAAGGAATATTCCACAGCAATGGAGTACATTTTGTTTACAGGTAGTAAAACTATAAAAATTATTTTTTTTAAAAAAACGATATTTACAAGATGAAAGAATCTATAATTCTGGCACCTAGGGATTGTCGAATGCTCCTAAAAATAGATTGCTGTGGAAATGTTTATTATAGGGAAATTGACATATTCTCTAGGAGGGACGGGGTGAATGGGCCTGCTACATTTTCTACATTGAAGACATATACAGGTTTTGATGCTACTTCTGTTAAATCAAGTGGGGCTTCATTGGATTTCTGCTACTGCGGAGATAATCAAATTCTGGGTAGCGGTCAGGAGAAAATTAGTCATAGGTGTTCTTGAGTAATAATTACTGTTGAAAGTGTAAATGATCCATTTATCAGTAAGACTGAGAAGAGAATAACTGCTACATTACTTCATATGAGATGATTGTCTGTGCTATTGTTCCTAGAGCTCCAGTGAGTGAGTATTTGGAATGCGAAGTTTATCCAGACCTGAGGATGGAATAAGTGGCTCGGTGTGATATGGCTAATAGAAATAATATGCCTACATTTATACTAATTAGTGGATAAGATATGGGAAGAGGAATTCATGTTGTGAGAGCCAGGGTTAAGGCTAGCATTGGGGCAATAATATATAAATTGATGATGTTGATGGACATAGTGGTTCTTTAATAAGTAATTTGAAAGCCTCAGCAATGGGTTGTAATCATCCATGGGGGCTGATGATTTTTGGCCCTTTCTGGATTTGTATATGGCCTAGGATTTTCCATTTAGTTAATATGAGGTATGCTATGGTGAATTCAATTGGGTAATTTGTGAAAGAATGTTGATTATAAACACATTCTTAGGAAGAGGACTTGAACCAGTGCAGAAAAAGTTTCAGTTTTACATAATTACCGGGCTCTGCCAGCGTAACGAACCCTGTTCTACAGTAGGGTATGTATAAATTAATTGAATGTAGATTATAGCATCATTTAGTTTGAAGACATTTTGTAAAGTAAGCCGTATTGCCCTTGTCCTTTCTTTCATACTGGAAGAAATCTGCAATAGACAGAAACCAACCAGGATGACTCCAGTCTGAACTCAGATCACGTGAGACTTTAATCGTTGAACAAACAGACAATTAATAGCAGTTATACCATTGAAATGTCGTGATCCAGCATCAAGGTCATAAACCATATTGCCCATATGAACTCCAGAATACAATTACACTGTTATCCCTAGCAAAACTTGTTCCATTGATCAGTGTTTTAGAAGAACACGTGATAAAGCATTTTGACTAGCTGGCCTAAATTTTAATCACTCAGAAGTGGTTTTATTCTCCAAAAAATAAATGGCGCACGGGCTCAAGACACACCGGCTTCAGTAGTTGTGGCGTGCAGACTCAGTAGTTGTGGCCCACTGGCTTAGTTGTTCCGTGGCACGTGAGATCTTCCCAGGCCGGGGATCGAACCGGGTCCCCTGCATTGGCAGGCGAATTCTTAATCGCTGCATCACCAGGGAAGTCCCCTTTTAATAAGTCCCCTTTTAAAGGGAGAATCGCAGTCTCCCTTTTAATATACCTTAAGCCCAAAGAATCCATGGAAAATGGTTACAGAAAATAAGACAATAAAATATTGTAAGGACTGTAACAGAAGCATATAGTACACAGTTCATATAGACACATCCCAAGCAGTTACAAAGTATATTAAAAGGGAGGCTGCAATTTTAAAAGAATAAGAAAAATTATACCCACAAACTCCCAATCTTTCCTGAAACGTTGCAATCTGAAACCCTATTGTAGGAAGCAGAAGATTTCAGGAGACATTCTACAAATGAAGGACTCCAAACCCTGTGGTTGGATAAGGAATTCTGGAAGGAAGGTATCCTCACCCAAGGAGAGCAGGTTCCTATACTTCTCTAACATCACATCCCTGTACAATTCCCATTGATCTTGGTCCAGGCATTCTCACTCCTCTTGAGAGAAATCTATGGCCACATCCTGGAATGTCAGCAGTCCCTGAAATTAAAAGTACACATGCCATGTGGCCACGGGAAGAGTTCATAATGTGACCCAAGAAGAAAACAGCAAGTTAAGAGAACTGCTTTTAATTTAGAAGAGTGTCTTCAATTATCCACTAATATATATATATATATATATATTTTTTTTTTACAAAGTAACTTTCTCTACCTTATTTCTAACTACAAGAAAAGGGTATGGCATGTGATCCACAAAACCAGTATAGAGACTATACTTGTCTGGAAAAGAAATGATAAAATGATGGTTTCAACACAGGCATATGCATTTTTGAGTGTTTTATTATGTCAAACTGGATAAAATGTGTGTATTTCTCATACAGAAAAGACCTGTCGAGGTAGAAATGTACCTTTCAACTATTCATGGATACACAAGTACACTGGGGAGATTGTAAAAGTGCAGATTGTGATTCAGTAGGTCCGGTGGGCCTGAATTCTATTTTTTTAACAAGCTCATGGTTAACTAGTGATGCCACAGTCTCTGATTCATTAACCACAACTGTGAATATCAGAGACATAATTAGAAAGGTAAAAATTCATATTTAATTTTGAACTTAAAGTGTTTTATGGATTTTACACCTTTAATAGAATAGTGAGCAGAGCAGCAACAGTCATTTGTGAATATTTACTATAGACTGTGTATCTTTCTAACTTTTTCGTGTAGGATTCCAGGAGAAAGGCCTGGGCTGCGGCCACAGTGGGCGTGGCCCCCAGGCCGGGCCGCCCCTCCAGGACCCCCGACGGGGCCCTGCGCTCCTGGCGGCTCCCTCCCCCGCCGCCCCGCTCCCTCCCGGAAGGCCTCGGGGCAGAGCGGTCCCACCCACTGCGCGCTGAACAGAGCCCGCGTTTCCTCAGAGCTGGAACTCCCGGCTCGGGCGGGGTCTCTTCCCTCCGCCTTCACGGAACTGCCCCAGAGCCCGAGGGGAGGGCGACCTCACTGAGGCTGCCGGCTCTGGAGGTGCCCCGGCGGCCGAAGCTGTGACAGTCGCGGGGACGGCGGGCCGGGTAAGTGGGCGCCGACCCTCCGCCTGGTCCGGTGCCCGGGCGGCAGCACAAGACCAGCTTCTGAGGGGCAGGGGTTCGCTGCCACCCGCCGCTGCTGTGCAGAAAGAGCGGCCTCCAGCCTCTGGTCCCCGGGAACTTCGGTCCCTCCTCTCGCCCCTGCCCTCGGCCTGGCTCGCGAGGCCTGGTGGGCGTGGGGAGGGGGTCGGCCTGAGCGTCCTGAGGGGAAACGGGGCAAGGGAGGCGCAGGGTGTGGCTGCAGCGTCAGCGCCCCTCCTCCCGACTGCGGGGAAAGCGGCTGAAAACTCCTCCCGAGGCGCGCAGGCCCCTTATTCAGCCGAGTCCCTCTGCGCTCCTTCCTCCCTGAGCTAAAGTACCGGGGGGAGGGGACAGGGCAGGGGACTGGTAATGGGGAACATCAAAAGGTGATTGTTAACTAAGGAAAACCAGCTCTCCCAAGGTGAGGAATGCGGCGCTTTTCTTTGCATGGGCTCACTGAAATCCTTCCTTTGATATGCACCTCAGCTCTCTGGGGCCTGCATTCCGTATTTGCATATCCTGAGTGCCTCAGGGCCCGCCGGCTCACATTGGAGGGCTGCAAGTGCTGAAGACTGTGACATCCTTTGTTTACTGATAGGGCAAGAAATATTCCATTTCCCACCGGCTTGAGGGGCAGACAGTGAAAAAAAGTCAGAGAATCTCACTCGGCATGTACTTTGGTTCACATATAGACAATATTTATACTTAACTGTGCTAATAGAGGTTCTCAAGTCCAATCAACTTGTACTACTGCCCTCTATGTATCAATTTCATCAATATCATAAGATAAATGCTTATAGAATTGACTTATTCCATTTAAATAGGATAATGATTTTTAAAGGAAACATAAGAGAAATATAACAACAAAACCTTTACCACTAAAAGCTGGGTCTGGAACAACCTGAATAAATGTTCCATTGTTAAAATATTGAAAGATGTAGTCAATAGAAATATCAACAAAAATGACAAATAATAAGGGTAGCAGAATGTTGAAATGTCCTATCTTTATCATTAAAGTGGCAGAAAATCATTTATTAGTAGACACTGGGGGCAGAAGATGTCTGATTTTATACCTTTGTCATATTTGTGCAGTTGTTTCAACAAGTAACTTAAAGACAAAATGGAAAAACAAGGAGGTTTGTGCCTGAGATCATGTTGATGTGAAACCAGGGATGGCCACCTTGTGCCAGGTGAGTTAAGTTTACCTGGCAGGTAGACCGCAGAGCTCCTGGGAAGCAAGGGTTGGAATTTTTCTGCTGGGTGCCCCTTAGGTTCTGTGACTTGACTGACTGACTGTGAGTCATGTTTCGGGAAAGACCTGATCACAGGAAAAGGGTGGGAATAGAGTGCTTTGGGGAGCAGCTAACAACATTCATCACAGCTCACGGCCTGAATGAATTTTAAAGAAACAGGAAAACAAATGCTTCTTATGGAATCAGAGAATGTGAGGGCTGGACAATCCCAGAAAATGAGGAACAGCCATCCCATTTTCCAGATGACAAAACAGAGGTCCAGCAAGGTGAAATCCCTCACCCAAGTTGCACCCGTCTCTCCTCCCCACTACGTGGTTCATGAAAGCAGGACTCTTCCTGTCTTGATCACTGCTGAACCCCAAAATGGGCCAGCCATCTAGCAGCTGCTCCAAAAATTTGGGTTGACTGTAGGAACAATGCTATTTCTTTCTTTCTCACTCTTATTCAGGATTGTGCCAAGAACTCCCCAGGTTGCAATGTAATTCGATAAATGTAAATATTAATTGAGTTTTGTTGTGATGAGGACTTAGGCTTTGAAGGTAACAGACTTGGTTCAGATCTTGGTTCTGCCACTCCATAGCTGTTTGGCTTTGGGAAAATTACTAAGCCTCTCTGAGACTATTTCCTCCTTTGTAAAGTGGGGATAAATCTATCTGAGCCAGCAGAGCACCTGCATGAGAGATGTGCACTAAATATTGGTCTTTCTCACTCTCCTACGCCATCTCTCTGTTCTTCCCAGAGAAGCTGTACAGAAGGATATAGTACCTTTTAAAAATAGTTAACTAATTAATTAATTAATTTGTTTTTGGCTGCGTTGGGTCTTCGTTGCTATGCACAGGCTTTCTCTAGTTGCGGCAAGCGGGGGCTACTCTTTGTTGCGGTGCCCGGGCTTCTCATTGCGGTGGCTTCTCTTGCTGTGCTTGTTGTGGAGCACCGGTTCTAGGCACGCGGGCTTCAGTAGTTGTGGTCTGCAGGCTCAGTAGTTGTGGCCCATGGGCTTAGCTGCTCCGCGGCATGTGGGATCTTCCCTGACCAGGGCTTGAACCCATGTCCCCTGCCTTGGCAGGCAGATTCTTAACCACTGCGCCACCAGGGAAGTCCGATATAGTACTTTTTAAAGAGGGGTTTGAATTTATTTCAGATTGTGTACATTTTTCTTGTAGAAAAGATTATTCTACTATAGAAACATAAACACGCAAAACCACTCCAAATGCAGTATTCTATGGTTTAGATATTATCAGTCACATTTTATAAGTAATTGGGCAAATGCCAAAGCACTAGATACTGGGGCGTAAGAAGACTCAAATCTGGGGTGACCCCACCCCAATTTCAAGAGCAGGGTGTGCTTTTCAAATCCATGTTTCATCTGGTCTTTGTTTCTCATCCATCCTCTGTGTCTGCCTTTCTCAAGAAGGCTCAGATCCTCGGCTTTCACACCCTGCCGGCTGGCTGTGCCCCAGCTCCCGGCCTGAAACCTCTGCGTGCCTGGGTGTGCCTGCTCCCCCTGTGCATCACCAGCTTTGCCAGGGAGCTGCTGTATCGTGCACTGCTTGCTGTACCCAGAGTACCTGGACCCTTCTGGAACATGAAGTGCACCCTCCTCACCATGTGTGCAGCCCATCCCCTTACCTATATCCTGCCTGTAAGCCAGGCTTGGGGGTGACTACAGTGTGCATTCAGCTGTGTGAGGTGCTGGGATCAAAGTGAAGTTCCCAACTTTTGAAGTGGCAGGCTTGAGGGGCACACAGTGATTTAAAGTCGGGTCACCTGACTTAAAGGGGGGACTGATTGATTTAAAGCCAAGGCAGCTGACTTAAAGCCTGCGTCCCTCAGCTGCAGGACGAGACCAACTTTGGCAGTGCACGGGTTCGCTCCAAGCCAGCACTGCTGTTCAGGAAGAGATTCCAGTAGCGCCTTAGTGCAGGGGGACTTGGTCCGTTGTCTTGCCCCTGCCCTCAGAGGGGGGCCACCTGCTCTTCTGGAGAATCAGGGAGGGGGAAGTGCAGAGTCCCGGCTGGAGTTGCGGCACCGCTTGTCTGATGGCAGGGAAAGGGGGACAGGGCTGTGTGGTGTCCTGGGGCTGGACTCACCAGGTCGACTCAGCCTCTCAGCCTCCTAACCTCCCCCCCACACACTCCACAAGAGTTTCCAATAATATGTAATTGCGCCTTAGGTTCTCGGTCTTCAAACTCATCCCCAGGCTCCCAGGTCCCTTGATTCAGCCAATTCCTCTGTGCTCTTTCTTCTATTAGATACAGTCCCAGAGGGAGGGGCTGGGGGATGGGACTGGAGGGATGCCGGCAGCACTGGCCTCAGCTGACTAAAGAGATCCGGGGCCTGCGCTATCACACATGTGCGAGGACCCTTAAGGCGGAATCGAGGGGGCCAGTTAGAGGCAGTCCTTGCTGCCTCAAGTGAGTATGGATCACCGTTGGGTGGGGAGCACGCTGACCCCTGAGAAGTACTGTTAGGAGGATGTGTTCCTCCCTCGGCTTCAAGGACGTGGGTGGGCTTCAGGGCTCCAGTTCCCCTCCAGGCCTCCAGGTCCGACTGCACCGCAGCGGCCTTGCAGACCCGCCTTCCTGTCCCAGAACTTGCCAGGCTCCAGGAAGAATCCAGACAGCAGAGATGGTGCCTGAGGGCTCCAGCTTGAAAAGTGCTGTCCCTGGGGACCCAACAGTGGAGGGAGGAAGGGTGAAGGGAGTGGGGGTGTGGGGTCGGGAGGGGTGGCTGCCCTGGGAGACGTTGAGAGAGAAATATCGCCCCCCACACCCCCTGCCCCTGCAACTGACCCATTGATGCCATAGGATCTCAGGGCCTTTTAGTCAGAGATGCCTCTGCTTCTTTACTCCTGTGTTCAAAACTATGCAAAACCAACTCTTCATCCTCTTGCTGCCTTGCCAGGACTTTTAAAGCACTGTTCTTTTGAAGCACTCGGTCCCTAAACTGCAGTTTGGAGCTGTCCCAGCTATTTAAAAGTGTTCTCCTTAAACCGAGACTAAATCCTACTCTTTTGGAAAAACGGCCTTCACTTCACTGGAGATCGTCTTTTCTGCCCATTCCTTCCTTCTACTGCCCTCTTAAGAACCCCTGTGCTCAAAGAGCTTGGTGATTTATTTTTTGCTTGATGTCAAAAAGAAACCTTCCCCATGCACCCCAAAAAGCTTTCCTGGAACATAGGTGTTTCACAACCATGACAGTGTTTTGCAGTTAGTATACACTGGGTAGAGTGCCTAGCAATCCCTCCAAGAGCCAGAGGTGAGCAGACCTTTACTTATTTGATTGGATGTCGTTCAAGTTTAGGAAGGTCCCATTCTTATGACCCAGCAGGTAAGACAGAGCCCTGGATGGCTGTGGCTGTGATTAGATAACTTCTGATGATTTTATTTCCCTTACTGAGCTGCTGCTTCTAGGTTAAATTCGTTTTATTACCTGTCCATTTTTAAAGAAAGGCTGACAAAGTCACTGTAATAGGTCAGGAGTCTGAACTCAGGGTTGGTCAAAGGTACTCACAGGGAGGAAGGTGGATAAAAATAGGTGGGTAAAATAGGAGGGTTGGCAAGTACAGCCAGGACACCCGTGTTCATCATGCATACTAATAAAGGCCAGAATCTCCTCATTTATCTCTGGTGGGAAGTTCTGATGGTTTCACAGGATCAAACTCAAATCATATTCAAACTAGGGGATTTCCCTGAGCATAAAAGGAAGTATCCGTCCCTAGCAGGAGTCGCTGCAGAGGAATAAAGACGTAGATGTAGAGAACGGACCTGAGGACACAGGGAGCGGGAAGGGTAAGCTGGGATGAAGTGAGAGAGTGGCGTGGACATATATACACTACCAAAGGTGAAATAGATAGCTATTGGGAAGCAGCTGCATATAGCACAGGGAGATCAGCTCAGTGCTTTGTGACCACCTAGAGGGGTGGGATAGGGAAGGTGGGAGGGAGACACAAGAGGGAGAGGATATGGGGATATATGTATACGAATAGTTGATTCACTTTGTTATACAGCAGAAGCTAACACAACAAGGTAAAGCAATTATACTCCAATAAAGATGTTAAGGACAACAACAACAACAACAAAAAAAACCCAAAATCTAAGTCAATCAAGCCAACGGAGACAATGTAAGTGTTTACAGTTCAAGAAATCCACAAGGGAATCCTTTATTCTGTAGGCAATGAATGGTCCATTCGAAAAGGAAAAAAACTTTCTAAAATGTTGTCTTTCCATTTATTGTTCAGAACATCATTTTTATACCTCTGCATTTCTTACTATTCAAAGCCAAGTCACGTGAGTTACAGGGAAGCAGCTGATGGATTTAAAGTTGGGTCGCTTGATCTAAAAACCAGTGGCAGTTGATTGATTTAAATCCCGGTCATATGACATGAGGAGGGGGTGCTAAAAACTGCTTTTTCATCTCTGGCTCAGAATATCATATTTACCTTGGTTTTTCTTATGATTTAGAAAACTTGAGCTGTCTCTCCTTGGAATCATCAGGAGAAAAATACAGTATTTCAGGTTCATTCTTGAAACCAACTTCTCACGGTTAAGGTGTATTGGCTAAAAGATCTTCCTTCTTCAAGAGATTCCAAACCTCTGTAAGACACTTCATTGTAATTGGAGAAAAAAGAAGAATGAATTCAGGCCAGCAGCTGCAGGAGGCCAAGGCAGCCCCCAGGACTAGGGAAGGAGGAGGAGGAAGGGCTGAGAGTTGCCATTAGAGCAGACAACCTCCAGAGGGCGCTGAAGCACCGGCAGAGCCCACCTGCCACTCCCAGTTTGGCACTCCAGGGTCAGATTTGGGTTTGGAGATGGGGTTGCTGTAACCCCAAGGAGGTGAGCAGAGAGGAGGAGTTGATTACCGGTCTCCTCTGACTCTCTGACCCAAATTGCCTGGCTTCACAGGGGGGACAGGGTTTTGCTTTCAGCAAACTGATGGGGCACTTCCAGGCTGGTCGGGTTGCCCAGTGGCCCGACAGCCTGACAGGCTGACTGCGGTGTGACCGCCCTTTGTTTCTCCAGAATCTGTGCATCAGGAGGTGCATGGGCGCGGGAGCCCATCCACCGCCCCTCCCCCCAAGGGGGATGGCACCTTCCCTGGCTGTACCCTATGATCACCAGGTACTTGAAATGAATGCAAGATTTTTGACTTCAAGGAAAAGCTCGCATAACCGTTTCTTCCTCATAATGTGTGGGATTTACTATAATGGAAGGACATTAGAAAGAACAGGTAGAAAACTCACCTGTTGGTCTCCATGTAGGAGTTTATTTTGCATGAATCCCTCCTACGTGAGTAGATAGCAGAGGTTTATTTTTGTTCCCGTGTGTGTAGTTGTGGCAGAGGATGTAGGTATGGTGATTTGAAGCCCTCAAAGAAATATTCTCAGAACTCTCAAGATTTGTCTTGATCGGAACCGAAAGAGACCTGGAAAAGGAGGAAAAGAAAAGGAAGAGGGAGAACGAATGACTGTTTCTCAGTAAATTCACCTTCCTGGTTGATTGTTCTGTCTTCTCATTTCTTTTAACTTCTATGTATGTCTAATGGAATAATGTAGAAAGGCTGATTTTTATGCTTTAAAAGATTTTACATCACAAAGAAACTAGAAGTGGCTAACAGAACTTATTCAAATCAATTTTGCATAGAGACTTTGATATTAAATTTGGATACTAAAATGGGTTTATCCCAATTTTCTCTTTCTTTTTGAGCGAATATTTGTAACATATTTTTGTAGATAATAATTTATCCTAGATATACAAAATTGTGAGAATGGGTACCATTTTTTACCACTTAAATGATTTCTTTTAAATGAATAGATTGTACACTTTAAATGCCAATGTTGTGTCTTACGTGTTGTTTTTTAATTCCTTGATTTCCAAAACTTGTGTTTATTTAATTGATTTCTATCTAATAATCTGTGTCTCCCCTTTATAGTTTCTTACTTTATATTTTATTGATCTATAGTTAATTTACATTATTATATTAGTTTCAGAGGTACAGCATAGTGATTCATAAATGTTTAGGTTCTTCTCCATTTATAGTTATTATAAAAGAGTGGCTATATTCCCCATGCTATACAGTACATCACTGTAGATTATTGATTTTATACATAGTGGATTGTACCTCAAAATCTCCTACCACTATTTTGCTCCTCCACCCTATCTCTCCCTGCTGGTAACCACTAGTCTGTTCTTTAATTTGTGAGTCTGTTTTTTTGTTGTTATTGTATTCAATTTTTTAGATGCCACGTGTAAGTGATAACATACCATGCTTGTTTTCTCATACCATACCATGCTTTTTTTCTCATAACATGCCATGCTTGTTTTCTCTGCGGCTTATTTTACTAAGCATAATACCCTCCAAATCCATCCATGTTCTTGCAAATGGCAAAATTTCATTTTTTGCTGAAGTCATCATAAAAAATCTTTTTTATCCACTAAGCTATTGATGAACACTTAGTTTGACTCTATATCTTGGCTATGGCAAATAAAACTGTTATGAACATTGGTGTGCAGTTATTTTTTTTTTGAAATAGTGTTTTTGTTTTCTTCTGATATACCCAACAGTGAAATTGCTGGATATTATGGTAGTTCTATTTTTAGTTTTTTGTGGAACCTCCATTCTGCTTTCCACAGTAGCTGCACTACTTCACATTCACATCAAGAGTGTACAAGAGTTTCCCTTTCTCCACATCCTCACTAACCTTTGTTATTTGTGATCTTTTGGATGACAGCCATTCTGACAAGACTGAGGTGATATATCTCATAGTTTTGATTTGCATTTTACTGCCGATTAGCTATGTTTAGCATCTTTGTGAGTTCTGGCTGTCTATATGTAGTTTTTCCTTGGAAAAAATGTCTATTTAGGGCTTCTCATTTTTTTAAAAAAGATTTTGGGTGTTTTTTTGATATTGAGTTGTATGTGCTGTTTCTGTAGTTTAGGTATGAACCCTTGCTTGGTCATCTTTTTTGATGTTAACCTCTTATCATGTGCAAATATTGTCTCTCCCTCAGCAGGTTGTCTTTTCATTTTGTCTTTGGTTTCCTTTGCTGTGCAAAATCTTTTAAGTTTAGTGAAGTCCCATTTGTTTATTTTTGCTTTTGTTTCATTTGCCTTAGTAGACTGAACCTAAAACTGTTGCTATCATTTATGTTGAAGAATGTTCTATATTTTCCTCTAGGGGTTTTATGGTTTCTGGTCCTACATTTAGGTCTTTATTCAGTTTTGCATTTATTTTATATATGGTGTGCTAAAATAATCTAATTTTATTCTTTTCCATGTAGCTGACCAGTTTTCCCAGTACCACTTATTGAAGAGACAGTTTTTTCTCCATATTGCCTGCTTTGTCATAAATCAATTAAATATAAGTGTGTGGGCTTACTTCTGGGATCTCTATTCTATTCCAGTGATCTTTGTGTCTGTTTTTGCTCTGGTACCTTTCTCTTTGATTACTGTCGCTTTGCAGTATAGTCTGAAGTCAAGGTGCGTGATGCCTCCAGCTGTGTTCTTTCTCAAGATTGTTTGGCTATTTGGGGTCTTTGTGTTTCTATACAAATTTTAAAATTACTTTTTCAAGTTCTGTGAAAATGCTTTGGTATTCTGATAGGGATTGCATTAAATCTGTAGATTGTCTTTGGTAGTATGGTTATTTTATCAGTATTAATTCTTCCAGTCGATGCACATGCTATATTTTTCCATCTTTTTGTGTTGTCTTCAACTTCTTTCACCAATGGCTGATAGATTTCTGAGCACATGTCTTTTACCTGCTTAGGTGTGTTTATTCCTAGGTATCTTATTCTTTTTGATGTCATTGCATATGGTATAGTTTTCTTAATTTTTCTTTCTGACAGCTTTGAGTTTTGTTTTTTCTTCTTTTTCTAATTCCTTCAGGTGTAATGTTAGGTTGTTTATGTGATATTTTTCTTGATTCCTAAGAATAAGCTTGTATCACTATAACTTCCCCCTGTGAACTGCGTTGGCTGTGTCCCATAGATTTTGGATCATTTTGTGTTCATTTTCATTTGTCTTGGGTATTTTTAGAATCCCTCTTTAATTTCTTCAGTGTTCCTTTCTTCCCCTTTTATTCCCTTCATCTGTGATGTGAGGACTATCTTTAATATTATGTTTGGATTTCTTTCAGTTTTGTTTATATGTGTGTGTGTGTGTGTGTGTGTGTGTGTGTGTGTGTGTGTGATTATTTAAGTTGCTGAGCTCTTAATTTCACATGGACACTAACAACCCTGTATTGTTACTCTGCTCCCCCACAGTTACTGAATTTGACCTTATATTTTACATCTACTTGTTTTGTGTGTCCCTTAACTTCTTATTGTGAATATAGATGATTTTATTACTGTTTTTTTTTTCATCCTTCCTATTAGCTGTGTCCATGGTTGATTTACTACCTTTGTTGAATATTTGCCTTAACCAATGAGGTTTTTCCTTTAGTAAGTTTCCTTTCCTAATTTTTATGTTTCAATCGTGACCTTTTCTTTTTCACTTAGAAAAGCCCCTTTAAGATTTCTCATAAAGCTGGTTTGGCGATGCTGAGCTCTTTTAGTTTTGCTTCTCTGTAAAACTTTAGATCTCACCATCAAATCTGAAGGAGAGCCTTGCTGGGTAGAGTATTTTTGCTTATAGGCTTTTCCCTTTCATGACTTTAAATATACCATGCCACTCCCTTCTGGCATGCAGAGGTTATCCTGAAAAGTCAGCAGATAACTTTATGCAATTTCCCATGTTTGTAACTTGTTGCTTTTCCTTTGCTCCTTTTAATAGTGTCTTTTTATCTTTATTTTTTTTTTTCCATTTTAATTACAATGAGTCTTGGTGTGGTCCTCTTTGGGTTGATCCTGTTTTGGCCTTACTGTGTTTACTGGACTTGGATGTCTGTTTTCTTTCCCAGGTTAGGGAAGTTTTCAACTCTTATGTCTTCAGGTATGTTCTACACTGCTTTGTCTTTCCTTTTTGCTTCTGGGACCAGTATAATGCAAATATTAGTACACTTGATGTTGTTTCACAAGTCTGTTCAGCTTTCCTCATTTCATTTTAATCTATTGTTTTACTGTTCATCTTCAGTGATTGCCAGTACTCTGTCCTTCAGTTTTCTGATTCATTCCTCTGTATCATTGAGTCTACAGTAGTTTCCTTTAATGTATTTTTCATTTCAGTTATTGTATTCCTCATCTCTGTTTTGTTGTTCTTTAATGGTCTAACTCTTTTTAAAAAAAAATTCTAACTTCTTGCTCTGGTCGTCCATTCTTCTCCTGAGTTCTTTGATCATCTTTACAGTCATTACCTTGAACCCTTTGTTGAGGAGATTGGCTATCTCCACTTCACTTAGATCTTCTTCTGAATTCTTATCTTGGTCCTTCATTTGGATCGTGTTTCTGTGTCACCTCATTTTTCTTAACTTCCTGTTTTTATTGCTATGTGTGTAGTAGGTTCGTTACATTCCCTGACCTTGGGGAAGTGGCCTTTTGTAGGAGCTGTCCTATGGGTCCCAGCAGCCCCCTCTCCCCTGGTCACTAGAGCTATATATTCTAGGTGTACCCCCTATGTGGGCTGCTTGGGCTCTTCTGCTGTGGTGGGCTGACTACTGTGGGTAGTCTGGTAGGCTTGGCTGCCCCCAGACTGCTTGTTTGCCAGGCTCTGCCTTGTATGGAGGCTGTCTGTGCTGCTTGGTGAGACTAAATCATAAGGCAGCTGGCTGCACAACTCTGGGGGACACCAAATCTGGTGCTGGTTCACTTATGGGTAGAATTGCAGTCCAGGTGATATCAGGGCTAGTGCCCAGTCACTGGTTCTGGGGCTATGCTGGCTACTGGGAGGAAGAGACAGGTTCTGCGTTCTGGCTGCAGGGCCCAGGAGCCACAGGGTTGGTGTTGGATCACTGTTCCTGACACAGCTCTCTGCAGGGCCGGGGGTATCCCTAATCTTGTGTTGGCATTCTGATGGGCAGGGTCAGGACCCAGCTGAGTCCATGGCTGCTTCTGGCCTGCAATTAAGTGGCCTGGTTACACAGGCTGCTGGGCTGTGGTATTCCTGGAGCTGGTGTGTGCCTGTTGGTGTATGAGGCTGATCCCACTGCTAAAGCAGGTTTGCTGTTGGGTAGGTCCAAGCTCCATCCAGTCCCTGTGCAGTTACCACCTGCTGATGGTGAGGCTGACTCCAAGGCCAGAGCAGGCTCACTTGTCAGAGGGGCCAGGGACTCTGGGGCTGGTGCCTGTCCACTGAGGTGTGGAGGCTGGTCCTGGGGCTTTTGGTGGCTGGACCCATGTCCAGGGGCAGCTGTGCACTGAGAGGATCTGAAGGCAGCCTGTTTGCTGGTGGATGGGGCTATGCCCCTGCTCAGTTAGTTGCTTGGCCTGCAGCATCCTAGTACTTGTGTCTGTAGTCTGGTGGAAATGGGTGGGGCTCGGTCCTGAGGCTGATAAGCTACAGGGAGGATTCTGAAATTATGCTTGCTGGTACCAGCGTCCACGAGGTAGAAGGAGCTCCCCCGAATGGCTGCTGCCAGTGTCTCTGTCCCTGAGGCTGTGCTGTAGTTGCCTCTTGCCTCTCTGGGAGACTCTCCAAGATTAGGAGGTAGGTGTGACCCGGGATCCTTTCAAATGACTGCTTCTGTTCTGATTCTCAGATCATGTGGGATTTTGTGAGCATCTTTTAAGAGTGGAATCTCTATTTCCCACATCCCTCTGGCTCTCTGGAAAATAAGCACTACTGGTCTTCAAAGCCCAACTTTCTAGGAGCTCTTCTTTCCACAACAGGATCCCTGGGCTTGGGAGCCTGATGTTGGCTTCATACCCCTTGCTACCTGGGAGCACCTCTGAAATTGTAATTATTCTCCCATTTGTGGGCCACCCACTTGGTGGTATGGGTCTTGACTCTACTGAGATTTTGCCCTTCCTTTCTGTCTTGTCGAGGTGCCTTCCTTATATCTTTAGCTGTAAAACATCTTTTATGGTAGGTCCCGGCCTTTTTCATCAATTGCTGTTCTGTAAACAGTTGTGACTTTGGTGTGCCCATGAGAGGCATCAAGCTCTGGGTCTTTGAATGCTACCATGTTGGACAATCTCTCTACTTCATTCCTAAATCATATTATTTAAGTTTTCTTAGTATCTTATTTGATTAGCGACAGTTTGAAATTTATTATCACTCATGTTTACTTCGCCTGTTTAAAAAAATTGAATAGTGCATTCATTCAGTTTGAAATGAAGGTAGTGACCTGTGAATTTCCATACCTCAAAAAGCAAGGATAGGACAAAAGCCTTTTCTATTTGTGTTACCCTCAAACTCTGCACCCCACCCCAGCCTGGGGATTAACCTCTTGCACCCATGCTCACCTTCTGTTTTCGGACCGTTAACCATCATTGCATCTGTATGTGTGTTGACAAAGTGAACTCTAGTCTTTGCAGTTTTTGTGTTTTGTTTTTTTGGTTTAGGGAACAGTCCTACTATGAATGTACATTTACTGCTCTACTGAAGTTCATATATAAACCTGTCAAGCACATTACCAGAATTGGAATTGCTTGTATATACACTTTGATAAATTTTAGAGACAATGGTAGAACAGAAGTAAATTGTATTTCAAATGCCACAATATTCTCACACCATGAAAACCCTTCCCTTTTTAATATATTTGTGTGTAGTTTATCTTTATGCCCATACTATATTTCCCAGAGATGGGTAAGTGTTATGTTTCTTGCTGGCACATTTACCGTATTGTTCAAAGGCAGGCGTTTAGTGGTTTTAGCATGATCCTATTTCCATGAACTCGCAAATACAAGATCTTCTCTCACACTGTCTTTTACTCCCTGCTGTTTTATATTGCCCTCCTAATTCTCAGTCCTGGTCTTTCTTTATGTTCTTCATCAACCTGGATAGGTTATACTATTTTCTCCCTTATTCAAGACCAATAGAATAGAATCGAATACAACACCCAGAAATAAACCCTGATATATGGCCAAATGATTTTTGACAAGTTGCCAAGACTTTTCAAAGTAGAAAGGATAGTATTTTCAACACATGGTGCTGAGAAGTCTTGTGGGCAACATGCTAAAGAAGGAAGATGGACCCTTACCTAACATCATATGCAAAAATTAATGAAAACGTATCAAGAAACTAAATATAAGACCTAATAATATAAAAAGTCTTAGAAGAAGATAGAGGACAAGAGCTTCATGATATTGGATTTGGCAGTGTTTTCCTCCATATGAAACGAAGGAACAACAAAGGTACAGCTAACAAAAAAATAAACAATTTTCAGTACATAAGTTAAAAAAAATGTGTATCAAAGAAATGTAAAACAGAATAAAATGGCAACCCACAAGATGGGAGAAAATATTTCAGAGCCATCTATCTGACAAGAGATTTCTATTCAGAATATACAGAGAACTCCTACAACTGAACAAAAAGCAAACACCCTGATTCAAAAATGGATAAAAGACTTGAATAGATGGTTCTTCACAAAGATGTACAAATGACTAAGCACTTGAATAGATGCTCCATATCACTAAATGCATGTTTATATATTTGTGTGCATGCATATACACACAAGCACACACACACACACACAAGCAGAAAACGACTATTGGTGAGGATGTGAGGGAGTTGGAACCATTGTGCTATGTCAGAGGGAATGCAGAATGATACAGCTGCTTTGCAAAAGAGTATGGCAATTTTTCAGATATTGAAAAATAGACTTACTACATGATCCAGGAATTTTACTATGAGGTATACCCAAAGGTATTGAAATCAGGGTCTTAAAGAAATATTTGTACTCCAGTGTTTAGAGCAGTAATAATCACAGTAGCTAAAATATGAAAGCAACCTAAGTGTTCATCCACTAGTTCCTGGATAAGCAAAGTGTGGTATACCCATATAATACAATATTATTCAGTGTTAAAAAGGAAAAGATCTAGGAATATGCTACAACATGGATGAATCTTGAGGAAATTTAGCTACCAAAAATGCCATTTTTATGACTTTTAGTGAGTCATAACAATACAACTACTTATTTCAATTATATGGGGGTACTTAGTGTAGTCAAAACCATAGAAATTGGGAGGGTAATGACGCTTTTCAGGTGGTTATGGAACAAAAAGGAAAGTTATATTTAAAGGATATAGGGTGACAGTTTTAAAACGTAGAAAAGAATTAGAAAGATAAATGGTGATGTTGATCGCCCAATAATATGAATGCATTTAATATCACTGAACGGTGCACTTTATTATAACTAACATGTTATATTTTATGTTATTTGATTTTACCAACATACAAAATTGGGAAAGAATGTAATATCAGGAAAGGGAGTGGACCTGGGATAGAGCAGAGAGTAATCAGAAGGGTGAGACACTGCATATGTTGAAGAAGAAGAGCTGAGAGTCTTCATTGGCCAGAAGAGACTTTATAAAAGAGAAAAAAAAAAAATTACTCTGAGGGTGTATTAGATAGATATCTGTGGGTGTGCTGCTATCTCCCATGGGTTATCTTAAAGAGTCTTTAATAAAGTCCATAAGGCTTGCTGAGGCTTTTTAAAAAACTGGATTCCCTAGGAGATAATTAGAGGGTGGTACTTAAGTCTATGTCTAGGTTGACAGATTTTGCAGGGAAGACGAACCTGAGAACAGTGGAGGTCTTAAGAGTGTAAGTACATGGAAATTAGAAAAAAATAATAATAAAGGGAATTAGGAAAACTTTGGACTTTGAAGGTCATGTATTATTACTGAGTCAGACCTGAGGTTTCTAAGGAGTTATATACACAGTTGCTATTTGGATTACTTGTTGATAAAGATAAGTGGAAAAACTAGAGTCGTTCCCAAGTGTAGGTAAGATATAATGAGAGGATGGAGGTGGAAAGTAGGGAGACCCAGAGAAAAGTGGGAAGGTCATATTGGGCCAAGATGGTGGTAATATCCAACAGAACAGACGGTAGGACAGACGATGGATTCATCTTTTTTATTTCGCCTCCCCCCCTCATCCTTAATAATTCTTTGGGAATATTTCACTGCTCTGTGATGCAGGTACAGAATTCGAGTGAGGAGGCTACACCTTCAGTGTCCAGCTGTCTGAGTCCTCAGTGTGCTTCAAATGATGGAGAACTATTGCTTCCTTATGAGAAGGGTTAGTACCTCGTAGCTAAGCTTAAGCTGGAGCTTATGCAATATTGATTCCATTTTATATATACTGTTGGCATGGAGGTTCCTCCTCCTCTTTTCTTGAACATTATGAAATGAATCTATATTTCTCAGTATTTGGGTATATCAGATAAATACGTTAAGTAAAGGAATCTTATATATTGCTCCCTGCATAGTTTGCTCTTTCTTGTTTCTCTTTTACCTTTACTAAATTAGCACAGGGAGAGACCTTGAAATGTTCTAATCAGGAGAGATTAGAACATCATATTTCTAGAGAGGTTGGTTGGACAGAGCAGGGGTCCCAGTGAGAATCCAAGCTTCTGTTTCTACTTGGAAGTGTACCTGTGTAGAATAGAGGGCTCCAGGAAATATCCTAGAATATTCCAATGTCCCTGTGGGAGATCATTAAGAGAGGCAGGATCTGGTACCAGATCAGTGTACTATGACATGTTTGTCAGTCATCTGATGTGAGATTCTCAGAGCCAATCCCATATGGTAGGGCTGAGTGCAGAGTGATGAAGAACCTGTGAAAGCCTTTGATTGCATGTTAAAGATGAAGCTCTGATTTCGGGGAGAATTTTCTTACCTGACTGAATGTCACCCTTCTGTGGGGATGAGATTCTGTGCTTTTCCTCTGTTGATGACCACTGACTGCAAATCATTAGAGGATCATGTCTAGAAAACATTCTTTATTTAATTTCTTAAAGAAGAAAGCATAGAAAATTTTTTATCCACTTTCAAATTGAGGATCAAGGGGAATGACATCAGTGAAAATGTCAGAGTAGGGAGCTCTGGCTTGTGTCCATCCCCAGAAACACTGACATACGTGGTAAAACCTGTCAAAATGACCCTATCAACACATGTAAGTTTTCTTTTCTTTTCACGCTGTAGATTTATCTTTCATTGAAACTTGACTTACTACAGGATGTGGAGAATCAACAGGGAAGTAGAAACTGTATTTCCTGATGAGAGAATCACTACGTCACATTAGCTGTTCTGAACTCTGCCTTACTCACCGTGACTCTAATTAAAACAAACAAACAAACAAAACACTTTTTTTTTTGGTAAGTCAGTTCTGACATTTCCTCGTTAAAGACAAGGTAACAGATACAGACTTAGATCTACCAGAATTGAGCAAACTTTTGATTGTACCTGTGTTGAACATATGAGCATGACCTGCTACAAATCTTCATTATACTTATTGCCACAACGGACAAATTCCCTTTTTCCACTCCTGATATGTTGCATGTAAGGAATGCATAGGTCACTAACCCCAGCTGGTCACAGGTAAACTCTGCCACATGGATTACTGCATGTTTTCCTGCTGGAAGACCACACATTCTCGAGGATCATGCCTGCAGAGTATCTGGGCTCTTCTTTTTTTCTGGATAAAGGTTAGATAATCACCTAATTTTATGAGAAATATATAAATTGTATTTGCATATTCTTCAGGTTTTTATTTATCCATTCTCTTTCAAGTCCTAAGTGCAAATATTAAAGTGATTTCCAAGAGGGTGGTATGTAAGACAGCTCCAAAATTAGCAAGAAATCATAATACAATTGTGAATGCATTAATGTGTGATTAATATGTAGATACTTATGTAAATGCAAGTTTAGTAATGCTTTGTGGAGAGCTTCAGAATCTAGGTATTAAAAAAAAAAAAAAGAAGGAGTTCTTGAAACTCTCAGGGAATTATAGAGAAGTCTTTGTGTCTATAAATATCATTCTGAAATAATGCATATTCTCAGAAATAAACTAGGCATAACATTGTAGGAAAAAACTTCATGAAATGAAAGAGCATGTGAGATGGCCATACAAGAAAAAGAATATTCTCAGAGAATAATGAACAGTGTGGAGTTCAGCAGAAGGGTCATACACATTCAGAGAGCAAAACTTTGGAGAGCCTAATTGTGAGTTCCTCATATTTCATCTTTGGAGACACGGTAGTCATTTGAAATATGATGTTATAAGATGACGTTAACATACTTAAATACTTTCGTTTAGAAATGACCACTTAGAACCAGAGTAAATGAAAGAGAACACAACATTATGTTTATGTTGAATTTTAAAGACCTCAGGTGAGTGCTGATTATTTAAAAATGCATGATGTCTTTCACTGCAAAGTAAATGAGCTGTTACAGTGGAGGATTACTGGACTGAATGTCAATATTATGACATAGTATGAGTGTGTTTCGTGTTTGGTAATTGCAATCATTGTTGCTTTTGTTGTGGTCATCCATTTACAGTGCTTGGTGTCAGTTGATTTATCTCTTGTAAAAATAAAATACAGTCTGTGTGTGTGTGAAAAAAAAAAACATACATGATGTCTTGACTAAAGTTGTATGGAATTTGAGATCTGGAAAAAAGCATTTCTTTTCTGTAATGCTAGGATGATAATTGGACATTTTTGCAAGAAAGAGATTTCAGGATGCAAATCTCGTGTCTCTAAGGTGGGAAGTCAGTTCATGGTGGAACATTCTATTAAACTTGTGTGAGTGGAGAAATATTTCTTTGGAAGGAAGAGGTCACGAATCCCTTTTTAATAGTTAATGGTTTATAGCATACCGAATGAGCAAAATGGCTATTTCTGAACTTTAGAAAAAAATAATATAGTTTTTCTGCATTTATAACATGAGGCTGATGTAAAATATCAAAAACTCTTTATTTTGAAAAGCAATGTAATCAATTTGACATAATTCATATATATTGAACCTGTGGTACACACACACACAGTAAAACTTACATTCAGAAAATTGTTTGCACTTAAGAAATATTTTCAAGTGTAGCTGATTTACAATGTTGTGGGTTTTTTTTAAATACATGTTTATTGGAGTATACTTACTTTATAACACTGTATTAGTTTCTGCTTTACAACAAAGTGAATCAGCTATATGTATACATATATTCCCCATATCCCCCCCCCCTTGAGCCTCCCTCCCACACTCCCGATCCCACCCCTCTGGGGGACATAAAGCACCGAGCTGATCTCCCTGTGCTATGCGGCAGCTTACCACTAGCTATTTTACATTTGGTAGTGTATATATGTCAGTGCTACTCTCTCACTACGTCCCTGTCTCCCCTTGCCCCTTGTGTCCTTAAGTCCGTTCTCTACATCTGTGTCTTTATTCCTGCCCTGTCACTAGGTTCGTCAGTACCATTTTTCTAGATTCCATATATATGTGTTAGCGTACGGTATTTGTTTTTCTCTTTCTGACTTACTTCACTCTGTATGACAGACTCTAGGTCCAACCACCTCACTGCAAATAACTCAATTTTGTTCCTTTTTATGGCTGAGTAATACTCCATTGTATAGATGTGCCACATCTTCTTTATATCTTCATCTGTCGATGGACATTTAGGTTGCTTCTATGTCCTGGCTATTGTAAATAGTGCTACAGTGAACATTGTGGTACATGTATCTTTTTGAATTATGGTTTTCTCCGGGTATATGCCCAGTAGTGGGATTGCTGGGTCATATGGTAGTTCTATTTTTTAGCTTTTAAGGAATCTCCATACTGTTCTCCATAGTGGCTGTATCAGTTTACATTCCCACCAACAGTTCAGGAGGGTTCCCTTTTCTCCACACCCTCTGCAGCCTTTACACATTGTTGTATTAATTTCTGCTGTGCAGCAAAGTGATTCAGTTTTATATATATCTATCTATATCTATATATCTATATCTATATATCTATATATATTCTTTTCCATTATGGTTTATCACAGGATATTGAATATAGTTTCCTGTGCTATACGGTAGGTCTTGGTGGGTTGTCCATCCTATGTAGAATAGTTTGCTTCTGCTATTCCAAAACTCCCAATCTTTCCTTCACTCTCTCCTTGGCAACCACAACTCTCTTTTCTATATCTGTGTGTTTGTTTCTGTTTCGCTGACATGCTCATTTGTGTCCTGTTTTCGATTCCACATATAAGTGATATTATATGGTATTTGTCTTTCTCTCTCTGACTTACTTCACTTAGTATCATTATCTCTAGGTCCATCCATGTTGCTGCAAATGGCATTATTTCATTCTTTTTTATGTCTGAGTAATATCTTTTGTATACGTATACCACACCTTCTTTATACACTCATTTTTCAATGAACATTTAGGTTGTTTCCATGTCTTGGCTGTTATAAATAGTGCTGCTATGAACATAGGGTTTCATGTATCTTTTTGAATTATAGTTTTGTCTAGATATATGTCCACAAGTGGGATTGCTAGATCATATGGCAACTCTCTTTATAGTTTTTTTGAGGAACCTCCATACTGTTTTCCATAGTGGCTGCACCAACTTACATGGCCACCGACAGTGTAGAAGGGTTCCCTTTTCTCCATACCCCCTCCAGCATTTGTTAATTGTAGATTTTCTTTTTAATGATGACCATTCTGATCAGTGTGAAGTGATACCTCATTGTAATTTGGATTTGCATTTATCTAATAATTAGTGATGATGAGCACCTTTTCATGTGCCTATTGGCTCTCTGTATGTCTTCTTTGGAGAAATGTTTATTTAGGTCTTCTACCCATTTTTCCATTGAGTTATTTGTTATTTTGTTATTGAGTTGTATGAGCTGTTTGTATAGTTTGGAAATTAAGCCCTTGTCAGTCTCATCATTTGCTGATATTTTCTCCCAGTCCATAGGTTGTATTTTCATTTTGATTATGGTTTCCTTTGCTGTGCAAAAGCTTATAAGTTTGATTAGTTCCTGTTTCTTTTTTGCTTTTACAGTAAGTCCCCTACATATGAACAAGTTCTGTTCCAAGAGTGCGTTTGTAAGTTCAATTTGTTTGTAAGTCCAACAAAGTTCGCCTAGGTACCCAACTTACACAGTCGGCTGTATGGTATTGTACCGTAATAGGTTTATAATACTTTTCACGCAAACAATACATAAAAAACAAGCACAAAAACAAAGAAAGCATTTTTAATCTTACAGTACAGTAACTTGAAAAGTACAGTAATACAGTACAACAGCTAGGATACTCGGGCTGGCATCGAGGGAACAGGCGAGCAGAGTTACTGATTGGAGGAGGGAGGGGAGGTGGGAGATGGTAGGGGTGAAGGATTATCAACAGTAGGAGACAGAGGGCAAGCTGCAATTTCACTCATACCTGACGTTGATGGCAAAGGTTCTGGTTCCTTGCTGGATTTAATTCTATCTACCCTCTTGAAAGAATGATCCATTGATGTCTGGGTAGTAGCTCTTTTTTTCTCATCATAGATGACAAGGTAACACTGGATTGCAATCTGAATGGCTGCTGCCACCTTTGGGTCCCATTCTAGGTTCGGGTCCTGTGCCTCAAAAACTAACAGTGCTTCCTCAGATAACAAAGATTCCCTTGCCATTTTCTGTGTCGTGAATCTCTTCAGTTCTTCAGTTACTTTTTCTTCCTCCTGTCCCTCTTCATCCTTTCTGTGGGCCTCCAATTCCATCAGTAAGCTCCTCATGTTGCACAGCAAGGAGTTCAGCGAAATCGTCCTCTTGCAGATCTAGCTCCAGCTTCTCGCTGAGGGTCACTACGTTGCTGAAGACCTCTTCGGACTTCTGATCTACCTTCTCAAATCCACAAAAATCATGAACAAACTGTGGGCAAAGGTTCTTCCAAACCCCATTCATCGTGACCGCCATACCCTCACACCATGCAAAGTCAATGTTTTTTTATGGTCTTGTAGATGTTATAGTCCTCCCAAAGCTGTCCCTAGGTTGTTCCTGATTTGTCACTTACCTTTACTGCCTGACAAAAAGTGTGACATAAATAATATTTCTTGAAAGTCGCTATAACGCCCTGGTCCATAGGTTGGATGAGCAACGTAGTATTTGGTGACAGATGCAGTACTTTGACGTTGGGATGAAAGTCATCCATGAATGGGGGGTGGCCCAGAGCATAGTCGAGCAGCAAAAGAATGTTTTGCTGGAACGTCCTTCTCCAAGCAATATTTCTCTACATCTGGGATAAAGTGGTGGCAAAACCAGTCCTGGAACGTGGCCTGTGTAATCCGGGATTTGGGGTTACGCTTCCACACAACAGGAAGAGAGCCCTTGGCTATGTTTTTAAGGGTTCTTGGGTTCTGTGAATGATAAACTAAGAGAGGTTTCAGCTTCAATTCACCGGAAGCATTGCCACCAAACAACAGTTAGCCTATCCTTTGCTGCTTTACAGCCCGGCATCAACTTTTCCTCCTTACTGACGTAACTTCGGTCTGGCATCCTCTTCCAGTACAGTTGTGTCTCATCCACATTAAAAACCTGGTTGGGTAAATACACACCATCATCAATAATTTCTCAAAGTGTTTCTGGAAGTTCCTGGACAGCTATCCTATCTGCACTTGCTGTCTCTCCACTTACTTTTACATTGTGAAGGCTGGCTCTAGCCTTGAACCGATGAAACCAGCCATGGCTGGCATTAAAAGATGTGCCCTCTGATTCTTTGCCATGTTTCTTCTTCAAGTCTTCATAAAGGCTTTTAGCTTTCTCTTGAATCAGCGTTAAGTTGAGCAGGACTCAGCGCTGATGTTGATCCTGCATCCGCACACTGAGAAGTTTCTCCATCTCCTCCATCACTTTTCCATGCTTCTTGGATATTGTGTCAACATCGTCGGCACAGCAGACTTCACATGTTCCATGATCTTGTCCTTGTTCTTTAGATTCGTGCCAATGATTGAATGATTCATATTGTAAGAATGAGCGATGTCTAACATCTTTTTGCCTCGCTCCACTCTCTCAATTACTTTCACTTTTGTTTCCGTCATTATCGCTTGGCGCTTCTTAACAGTACCAGCTACATCACCTCTGCTTTTACGCTTGCTTCCAGACATCTTGGGCTTGAAATAAAGGTACTGTACTACTGTACTCTATACAGTACTGTAAAGTACACAAAAGCACAACCACATATAGAGGAAGCACGCACGTGACAATGTATGCCAGACACGTGAACTAACTTACATGATTGGACACGCGAATGGACGTTTGCATCTTTGAAAGTTTGCAACTTGAAGGTTCGTATGTAGGTGACTTACTGTATTTGTACTGCCTAGGGAGAACTACCTAGGAAAATTTTGGTATGACTTATGTCAGAGAATGTTTTGCTTATGTTCTCTTCTAGGAGTTATAAGGTGTCCTATCTTATATTTAAGCATATAAGCCGTTTTGAGTTTATTTTTGTGTATGGTGTGAGGGTATGTTCTGACTTCACTGATTTGCATACGGCTCTCCAACTTTCAAAACACCACTTGCTGAAGAGACTGTCTTTTCCCCATTGTATATTCTTGCCTCCTCTGTCAAAGATTAATTGACCATAGGTGTGTGGGTTTATTCCTTAGCTCTCTATTCTATTCCATTGATCCATGTATCTCTTTCTGTGCCAATACAATGCGGCTTTGATTACTGTAACTTTGTAGTATTTTCTGAAGTTTAGGAGGGTTATGCCTCCTGCTTTGTTCTTTTTCCTGGGGATTGTGTTCACATTTCTGACTTTTTATGGTTCCAGATACATTTTAGGATTATTTGTTCTAGTTCTGGGGAAAATGTCATGGGTAATTTGATAGGGATCACATGAAATCTGTAGATTGCTTTGGGTAGTATAGCCATTTTAACAGTATGAATTCCTCCCATCCAAGAGCGTGGGATGTCTTTCCATTTCTTTGAATCATCTTCAGCTTCCTTTACTAATGTTTTGTAGTTCTCAGTATATAAGTCTTTCACCTCCTTGGTGAGGTTTATTCCTAAGCATTTTATTTTTTTGATGCCATTAAAAAAAGGATTGCTTGTTTACATTTCCTTTCTGATATTTCATTGTTAGTGTAAAGAAATGCAACCAGGGACTTCCCTGGTGGCTCCGTGGTTGAGAATCCGCCTGCCAATACAGGGGACACGGGTTTGAGCCCTGATGCAGGAAGATCTCACATGCCTTGGAGCAACTAAACCTGTGTGCCACAACTACTTAGCCTGCACTCTAGAGCCAGTGAGCCACAAATACTGAGCCCATGTGCCACAACTACTTAAGCCTGCATGCCTAGAGCCCGTGCTCCACAATAAGAGAAGCCACTGCAATGAGAAGCCTGCGCACCACAAGAAAGTCTAGTCCCCACTGGCCACAACTAGAGAAAGCCCGTGCACAGCAATGAAGACCCAATGCAGCCAAAATAAATTTTTTAAAAAAAGAAAGAAAAACCAGGAAATGCAACCAATTTATATATGTTAATCTTGTATCCTGCTACTTTGCTGAATTTGTTTATCAGTTCTAGTAGTGTTTGTGTGGAATTTTTAGGGTTTCCTTTATATATATTATCATGTCACCTGCATATAATGACAACTTTACCTCTTCCCTTCCAATTTGGTTAGATTTTATTTCTTTTTCTTGTCTGATGGTTGTGGCTAGGACTTCCAATACTATGTTGAAGAGAAGACGTGAGAGTGGGCATCCTTGTCTTGTTCCAGATTTTAGCGGGAAGGCTTTCAGCTTATGAACGTTGAGTATTATATTGGCTGTGGGTTTGTCATAAATAGCTTTTATTATGTTGAGATATGTTTCCTCTGTACCCACGTTGGTAAGTGTTTTTACCATGAATGGATGTTGAAGCTTTTCAAATGCTTTTTCGCCATCTATTGAGATGGTCGTTTGTTTCTTGTTTTTCCTTTGTCGATGGGGTGTATCATGTTGATTGATTTGCATATGTTGAAACAGCTTTGTGAAACTGGGGTGAATCAAATTTGGTCATGGTGTATGATCCTCTTATGTGTTGTCGGATTCGGTTTTCTAATATTCAGTTGAGAATTTTTGCATCTATATTTGTCAACGATATTGGCCTGCAGTTTTCTTTTTTGGTAGTGTCTTTCTCTGTGTTTTTTTTTAAAGTCTTTATTGAATTTGTTCCAATATTGCTTCTGTTTTATGTTTTGGTTTCTTGCTTGTGAGGCATGTGGGATCTTAGCTCCAAAACCAGGGATCGAACAGGCACCCCCTGCACTGGAAGGCGAAATCTTAACTGCTGGACCACCAGAAAAGTCCCCATCTGTTTTATTTGTTTTTTTTTTTAAGTAAATTTCTTTCTTTATTTATTTTTGGATGCATTGGGCATTCGTTGCTGTGCTCGGGCTCTCTCTAGTTGTGGTGAGCGGGGACTACTCTTCGTTGTGGTGCGCAGGCTGTTCATTGTGGTGGCTTCTTTTGTTGCAGATCATGGGCTCTAGGTGCGTGGGCTTCAGCAGTTGTGGCTATCAGGCTCAGTAGTTGTGGCTCGTGGGCTGTAGAGCGCAGGCTCAGTAGTTGTGGCACACAGGCTTAGTTGCTCCATGGCATGTGGGATCTTTCCAGACCAGGTCTCGAACCTATGTCCCCTGCAGTGGCAGACAGATTCTTAACCACTGTGCCACCAGGGAAGCCCCCCTCCCCATCTGTTTTTGATATCAGCGTGATAGTGGCTTCATAGAATGTCTTTGGAAGCATTCCTTACTCTTCAATCTTTTCGAAGAGTTTGAGAAGAATCAGTGTAAGTTCTGCTTTTTATATTTGGTAGAATTTGCCTGTGAAACCATCTGATCCTGGACTTCTGTTGGTAGGGAGTTTTTTTAAATTACAGATTCTATTTTTTAAAAAATTCTATTTATTTATTTATTTTGGCTGTGTTGGGTCTTCGTTTCTGTGCAAGGGCTTTCTCTAGTTGCAGCGAGCGGGGGCCACTCTTCATCACGGTGCGTGGGCCTCTCACTATCGTGACCTCTCTTGTTGTGGAGCACGGGCTCCAGACGCTCAGGCTCAGTAGTTGTGGCTCACGGGCCCAGTTGCTCCGCGGCATGTGGGATCTTCCTAGACCAGGGCTCGAACCCGTGTCCCCTGCATTGGCAGGCAGATTCTCAACCACCGCGCCACCAGGGAAGCCCTCTATTTTGCTTTTAGTGATCAGTATGTTCAAGTTATCTATTTCTTCTTGATTCAGTTTTGTTCGGCTGTAAAAAAACAAAATATATTTTTAAGTTATGTTAGCAGCTAAATACTTACCATGTATTAGACCACAAAAGAGAGAAGAAAAAATATTAAAATATTTTTTCAAATAAACAAGTATTGAAATGTTTTAAAGAAATTGGTATAATAATACTAATTACAATAATGACAAATTGTTCTGAACTTAAAGACTACTTATATCTAAGATGCATATTATATGCTTATTGTTTTATTGTTTTTAAATACATGGCATGTTTTCTCCTTTCTAATGTAATTCTTTTATTTTACCTGTATATTGTGAAAAAAATTTAGTTGCACATAATATAAAAAATTACACTTTAATAGGAGATATTAATCCATTTACATTTACTATAGTACTGAAAATACTTAGGTTTAGCGTTCCATGTCATTGAGTGCTCTTTTTTATTTATTTATTTTTAAAAAAGATTTAATTTGGAGGGGGGGGCATAAATTATTCATTTATTTATTTATTTATTTAATTTTAACATCTTTATTGGACTATAATTGCTTTACAATGGTGTGTTAGTCTCTGCTTTAGAACAAAGTGAATCAGCTATACATATCCATATATCCCCATATCTCCTCCCTGTTGCGTCTCCCTCCCGCCCTCCCTATCCCACCCCTCTAAGTGGTCATAAAGCACTGAGCTGATCTCCCTCTTCTATGCAGCTGTTTCCTACTAGCTAGCTATTTTACATTTGGTAGTATATATAAGTCCATGCCACTCTCTCACTTCGTCCCAGCTTACCCTTCCCCCTCCCCATGTCCTCAAGTCCATTCTCTATGTCTGCGTCTTTATTCCTGTCCTGTCCCTAGGTTCTTCCCAACCGTTTCTTTTCCTTTTCTTTTTAGATTCCACATATATGTGTTAGCATACAGTATTTGTTTTTCTCTTTCTGACTTACTTCACTCTGTATGACAGACTCTAGGTCCATCCATCTCACTACAAATAACTCAATTTCATTTCTTTTTATGGCTGAGTAATCTTCCATTTTATATTGAAGATGTGCAACATCTTTTTTACCCATTCATCAGTTGATGGACACTTAGGTTGCTTCCATGTCCTGGCTATTGCAAATAGAGCTGCAATGAACATTGTGGAACATGACTCTTTTTGAATTATGGTTTTCTCCAGGTATATGCCCAGTAGTGGGATTGCTGTGTCATATGGTAGTTCTATTTTTAGTTTTTTAAGGAACCTCGATACTGTTCTCGATAGTGGCTGTATCAATTTACACTCCCACCAACGGTGCAAGAGGGTTCCCTTTTTTCCACACCTCTGCAGCATTTATCGTTTGTAGATTTTTTTGATGATGGCCATTCTTACCTGTGTGTGGTGATACCTCATTGTAATTTCGAGTTGCATTTCTCTAATGATCAGTGATGTTGAGCATTCTTTCATGTGTTTGTTGGCAATCTGTATATCTTCTTTGGAGAAATGTCTATTTAGGTCTTCTGCCCATTTATGGATTGGGTTTTTTTTTTTTTTTTTTTGATATTGAGCTGCATGGGCTGCTTGTAAAGTTTGGAGATTAATCCTTTGTCAGCTGCTTCGTTGGCAAATATTTTCTCCCATTCTGAGGGTGGCCTTTTCGTCTTGTTTACGTTTTCCTTTGCTGTGCAAAAGCTTTTAAGTCTCCTTAGGTCTCATTTGTTTATGTTTCTTTTTAATTTCCGTTTTCTAGGAGGTGGGTCAAAAAGGATCTTGCTGTGATTGATGTCATAGAGTGTTCTGCCTATGTTTTCCTCTAAGAGTTTGATAGTGTCTGGCCTTACATTTAGGTCTTTAATCCATTTTGAGTTTATTTTTGTGTATGGTGTTAGGGAGTCTTCTAATTTCATTCTTTTACCGGTAGCTGTCCAGTTTTCCCAGCACCACTTATTGAAGAGGCTGTGATTTCTCCATTGTATATTCTTGCCTCCTTTATCAAAAATAAGGTGACCATATGTGTATGGGTTTATGTCTGGGCTTTCTCTCCTGTTCCATTGCTCTATATTTCTGTTTTTGTGCCAGTACCATACTGTCTTGACTACTGTAGCTTTGTAGTATTGTCTGAAGTCAGGGAGCCTGATTCCTCCAGCTCTGTTTTTCTTCTCAAGATTGCTTTGGCTGTTCGGGGTCTTTTGTGTTTCCATACAAATTGTGAAATCTTTTTGTTCTAGTTCTCTGAAAAATTCCATTGGTAGTTTGATAGGGATTGCATTGAATCTGTAGATTGCGTTGGGTAGTAGAGTCATTTTCACAATGTTGATTCTTCCAATCCAAGAACATGGTATATCTCTGTATCTGTTTGTGTCATCTTTGATTTCTTTCATCAGTGTCTTATAGTTTGTTGAGTAAACGTCTTTTGTCTCTTTAGGTAGGTTTATTCCTAGGTATTTTATTCTTTGTGTTGCAGTGGTAAATGGGAGTGTTTCCCTAATTTTTCTTTCAGAATTTTCATCTTTAGTGTATAGGAATGCAAGAGATATCTGTACATTAATTTTGTATCCTGCGACCTTACCAGTTCATTGATTAACTCTAGTAGGTTTCTGGTAGCATCTTTAGGATTCTCTATGTATAGTATCATGTCATCTGCAAACAGTGAGAGCTTAACTTCTTCTTTTCCGATTTGGATTCCTTTTATTTATTTTTCTTCTCTGATTGCTGTAGCTAAAAATTCCAAAAGTGTGTGGAATAATAGTGGTGAGAGTGGGCAACCTTGTCTTGTTCCTGATCTTGGGGGAAATGATTTCACTTTTTCACCATTGAGAACGATGCTGGCTGTGGGTTTGTCATAGATGGCCTTTATTATGTTGAGGAAAGTTCCCTCTATGCCTACTTTCTGGAGGGTTTTTATGATAAATGGGTGTTTAATATTGTCGAAAGCACTTTCTGCATCGATTGAGACGACCATATGGTTTTTATCCTTTAGTTTTTTAATACGGTGTATCACATTGATTTGCATGTACTGAAGAATCCTTGCATCCCTGGGATAAACCCCACTTGATCATGGTGTATGATCCTTTTAAGGCGCTGTTGCATTCTGTTGGCTAGTATTGTGCAGTGGATTTTTGCAGCTATGTTCATCAGTGATATTGACCTGTAGTTTTCTTTCTTTGTGACATCTTTGTCTGGTTTTGGTGTCAGGGAGATGGTGGTCTCATAGAATAAGTTTGGGAGAGTTCCTCCCTCTGCTATATTTTGGAAGAGTTTGAGAAGGATAGGTGTTAACTCTTCTCTAAATGTTTGATAGAATTTGCCTGTGAAGCCATCTGGTCCTGGGCTTTTGTTTGTTGGAAGATTTTTAATCACAGTCTCAAGTTCAGTGCTTGGGATTGGTTTGTTTGTAGTTTCTATTTCTTCCTGGTTCAGTCTTGGAAGGTTGTGCTTTTCTAAGAATTTGTCCATTTCTTCCAGGTTGTCCATTTTATTGGCATATAGTTGCTTGCAGTAATCTCTCATGATCCTTTGTATGTCTGCAGTGTCAGTTGTTACTTCTCCTTTTTCATTTGTAATTCTATTGATTTGAGTCGTCTCCCTTTTTTTCTTGATGAGTCTGGCTAATGGTTTATCAATTTTGTTTATCTTCTCAAAGAACCAGCTTTTAGTTTTTTTGATCTTTGCTGTTGTTACCTTCATTTCTTTTTCATTTATTTCTGGTCTGATCTTTATGATGTCTTTCCTCTGCTGACTTTGTTTTTTTTTCTTTCTTTCTTTCTCTAATTGCTTTAGGTGTAAGGTTAACTTGCTTATTTGAGATATTTCTTGTTTCTTGAGGTAGGATTGTATTGCTATAAACTTCTCTCTTAGAACTGCTCTTGCTGCATCCCATAGGTTTTGGGTCTTCATGTTTTCATTGTCATTTGTTTCTAGGTATTTTTTTTATTTCCTCTTTGATTTCTTCAGTGGTGTCTTGGTTATTAAGTAGTGTATTGTTGAGCGTCCATGTGTTTCCATTTTTTACAGATTTTTTTCCTGTAATTGATATCTAGTCTGATAGCATTGTGGTCGGAAAAGATACTTGATACGATTTCAATTTTCTTATATTTACCAAGGCTTGATTTGTGACCCAAGATATGATCTATCCTGGAGAATGTTCCAGGAGCACTTGAGAAAAAGTGTATTCTGTTGTTTTTGGATGGAATGTCCTATAAATATCAATTAAGTCCATCTTGTTTAATGTATCATTTAAAGCTTGTGTTTCCTTATTTATTTTCATTGTGGATGATCTGTTCATTGGTGAAAGAGGGGTGCTAAAGCTCCTACTATGATTGTGTTACTGTCGATTTCCCCTTTTATGGCTGTTAGCATTTGCCTTATGTATTGAGGTGCTCCTATGTTGGGTGCCTAAATATATGCAATTGTTATATCTTCTTCTTGGATTGATCCCTTGATCATTATGTAGTGTCCTTCTTTGTCTCCTGTAATAGTCTTTATTTTAAAGTCTTTTTTGTCTGATATGAGAATTGCTACTCTAGCTTTCTTTTGATTTCCATTTGCATAGAATATCTTATTCCATCCCCTCACTTTCCATCTGTATGTGTCCCTATGTCTGAAGTGGGTCTCATGTAGACCACATACATACCGGTCGTGTTTTCAGATCCATTCAGCCAGTCTATGTCTTTTGGTTGGAGCATTTAATCCATTTACATTTAAGGTAATTATTGATATGTATGTTCTTATTACCATTTTCTTAATTGTTTTGGGTTTCTTATTGTAGGTCTTTTCCTTCTCTTGTGTTTCCTGCCTAGGCAAGTTCCTTTAGCATTTGTTGTAAAGCGGGTTTGGTGGTGCTGAATTCTCTTAGCTTTTGCTTGTCTGTAAAGGTTTTAATTTCTCTGTCGAATCTGAACGAGATCCTTGGTGGGTCGAGTAATCTTGGTTGTAGCTGTTCCCCTTTCATTACTTTAAATATGTCCTGCCAGTCCCTTCTGGCTTGCAGAGTTTCTGCTGAAAGTTCAGCTGTTAACCTTATGGGGATTCCCTTGTATGTTATTTGTTGTTTTTCCCTTGCTGCTTTTAATATTTTTTCTTTGTATTTAATTTTTGATAGTTTGATTAATATATGTTTTGGCATGTTTCTCCTTGGGTTTATCTTGTATGGGACTCCCTGCGCTTCCTGGACTTGATTAACGATTTCCTTTCCCATATTAGGGAAGTTTTCAACTATAATCTCTTTAAATATTTTCTCAGTGTCTTTCTTTTTCTCTTCTACTTCTGGGACCCCTATATTCGAATGTTGGTGCGTTTAATGTTTTCCCAGAGATGTCTCAGATTGTCCTCAATTCTTTTCATTCTTTTTTCTTTATTTGGCTTTGCAGTAGTTATTTCCACTATTTTATCTTCCAGGTCATTTATCCATTCTTCTGCCTCAGTTATTCTGCTATTGTTTCCTTCTAGAGAATTTTTAATTCCATTTATTGTGTTGTTCATCATTGTTTGTTTGCTCTTTAGTCCTTCTAGGTCCTTGTTAAACGTTTCTTGTCTATTCTCCATTCCAGTTCCAAGATTTGGGATCATCTTTACTATCATTACTCTGAATTCTTTTTCAGGTAGACTGCCTATTTCCTCCACATTTGTTTGGTCTGGTGGGTTTTTACCTTGCTCCTTCATCTGCTGTGTGTTTCTGTGTCTTCTCATTTGGCTTTGGGGACTGTGTTTGGGGTCTCCTTTTCAGAGGCTGCAGATTCGTAGTTCCCATTGTATTTGGTGTCTGCCCCCAGTGGCTAAGGTTGGTTCAGTGGGTTGTGTAGGCTTTCTGATGGAGAGGACTGGTGCCTGTGTTCTGGTGGGTGTGTCTGGATCTTGTCTTTCTGGTGGACAGATCCGCATCTGGTGGTGTGTTTTGGGGTGTCTGTGAACTTATTGTGATTTTCGGCAGCCTCTCTGCTAATGGGTGGGCCTGCATTCCTGTCTTGCTAGTTGTTTGGCATGGGATGTCCAGCACTGGATCTTGCTGGTCTCTGAGTGGAGCTGGGTCTTAGCGTTGAGACGGATATCTCTGGGAGAGCTTTCGCCATTTGAAATTACAAGGTGCCAGAGGTCTCTGGTAGACCAATGTCCTGAACTCGGCTCTCCCACCTCAGAGGCACAGGCTTGACACCCGGCTGGAGCACCAAGACCCTGTCAGCCACACAGCTGGGGGTGAGAGCAAGAGGTAGCTTTGGTACATCTCAAAGACCACCAATGAGGTTCACTGACCATTTTCTCTCCAGAAGTGAAGAAAACAAAATTCAGACTTTGGCTAGTCAGCCACTTTGGTAGCCAGCCTCCAAGATGGACCTAATTATCCCCTAATTATCTCCCAGTCTCCATGTACCAGTGTGGCTCCTCGCACTTGAAAAGGGTTGACTGTTTAACTAATAAGAAATTGCAGAAATGACAAAGTGCAGCTTCCAAAGTTATAAAAGACATTGCAGCTTCTGCTTTGGTTTCTGCTAGATCACTCATCCTGGGGTAAGCCAGCTGCCATGTCATGAGGACACTCAAGCAGCCCTAAAGAGAGATCCATGTGGCAAGGAACTGAGGCCTCTTACCTACAGCCACGTGAGTGAGTCATCTCAGAAGTCAAAAGATTTAATTTTTTAAATTTTTGGTTGTGTTGGGTCTTCGTTGCTGCACAGGGTTTCTCCAGTTGTTACTAGAGAAGCAGGGGTTACTCATCATTGTGGTGCACGGGCTTCTCCTTGCGGTGGTTTCTCTTGTTGTGGAGTATGGGCTCTAGGTGCATGGGCTTCAGTAGTTGTGTCATGCAGGCTCAATAGTTGTTGCTTGCAGGCTCTAGAGCACAGGCTCAGTACTTGTGGCACACGGGCTTAGTTGCTCTGCGGCATGTGGGATCTTCCCAGACCAGGGATGGAACCCCTGTTCCCTGCATTGGCAGGCAAATTCTTACCCACTGTGCCACCAGGGAAGTCCAGTGTGCTCTTTTTTAAACCTAGTCTGTTTTCATTATTTTCTATCTTAACGATTCTGTATTAAAGAAAAAAAAAAATAATACTCCTTTCTACCCCTCCTCTTTGAGGATTATATATGAAGAAGTATGTCTTATTTATTAACCTCAAATTTTCACCTTACTTTTAAGAAGTAATCACAATGTCAAGTATTTAATACTTTTCACTTCCACCTTGAAAAGCATGGATATTAAAGTGCTAATACAATTACCTTCCCTGGTCTATCTTTTTTAGTTTTTGTTATGTATAAAAAACAACGAAAAACATGCATGGTTTGTAAGGAAATGACAAATTTCAGAAAATTCAGCATCTGAATACACTCTAAACATAGCTTCTAGATAAAGACACAGAAAATTGCCAGATACTCAGAGGCCCCCTGGTCCCATTCTAGTGACTCCCCTTAAGGTTTAATATTGTTCTGGTATCTAACAAAAAGATAACTTTACCTGTATTTTGTATTTTATATAAATGTTATGGCACAGTAAAATCACTTTTGGATTGGGCTGTTTTATTTTATGTTGTTTGTGAATATGCCTATATGGTTGTCTATTGCTGTGATCATGCATTGCCACTGTTGCATAGGATTCCATAATGTAAATATTTAACTATTAATTAATTTATTCCAATATGTATTACAATATGAGTGATTTTCAGTTTGTGTCTATTGAGAACAGCACTGGTATATAAATTCTAGAACTTGAGCTTTGGTGATGTGTGTATAAATTATTGTTCAGTATACACGTAGTAGTAAAATGTTCGAGTCATAGCTTTCTTGTGTTTATCTTTTTAGATATTTCTAAATATTTTCACAACATTTGTATGATTTTTCATCTTCAGCAGCAGTGAATGAGATTCAAGGATTATACACATTCTTGTCAAACTTGATAATACCTGTCATTTTCATCTGAACTTTCTGGTTGGTGAGTGATAATTCCAGGTATCACGCTTTTGCATTTAATTGACTACTAAGAAGCCAAGCATCTTTTGATATGTTTACTTAACATTCTGTACTCTCTTTTTTGAAATATCTTTTGGTATATTTCCCCCATTTTGCTATTCCATTATCTTCTTATTGAAGACTTCCTTTTTTTTTTTTAACATCTGAAGACTTCTTATTTAGGAGTTTTTAATACATGCTTGAGATGAGTTCTTCTCTCTTTCTGTCTCTCCTTCTCTTTCATTAGATGAGTGTCAGTTTTTAATGTTAATAACATCTAATTTGTTATTTTCCTCTTTATTTATTTAGTCTTATTTCTATTGATTTATGTAGTCTTCTTACCTGTAGCAGAGCACATTATTTATTCTAAACCACAAATATGTTTTCATTTCTTCAATAAATGTAATTATTAAGCTTTAAATTTAAGTTAACTTTCTAAACTAAATATGTTGTATCATAGTGAGTATTAATTTTTCTATGACAGCTGAAAGGTTACATTTATTCAGAAAATGTTGTATCAGCTTTCTTTTCCTTTGCTCCTACTTCTCATTGATTCACAGTGGTAAACATCACTTCATCCATGGATCTGACTTTTCTCTGATTTCTCATGGTCATTCTCACTAACTCGTCTTGCCTCCTGAAATCTTTAGCAATCCCATTATTCCACAGAAGCAAAAACCTTCCTTGGGCCTTTTTCCTCAGAAGATTGATTATTCCCACATTTTAAATGGGAGATTGCAATAAGTTAGGAGAAAATGCCACAAGAGGGTCTCTCATTTTTTTTTTTTTCACATCCTGTATCAGCCTCTGCTTGCACTCTCTGTTCAAAGATATTTGTGCAACACATTGATGGAAGATGCCACTTGTTTCTCTCCTTGGGGAAAAGACAGATTAATTACCTAACAAATAAAATAAAGAGAGTGTCTTGCTCTTTTCAAATGTTGGACAGGATTGCTTGCATCCTAATTTAAATGTTTCAGGTGACTGAAGCTTAAGATTCCTAAGCTTTAATCCATACTTGCACCATGCACAGCACCCAACAGGAGAGCTTTACATAACCCCATGAGACACTTGTGTGCAAGTGGAACAGATAAAAATATAAAACTATTGCTGTCTTTTTGTGTCATAAAAATGATTTTTTGTCTCATTTAAAATATTTTTTTCTAAAATCCAAAAACGTGTCAGGCTAAAACATTGTTATTTCAAATATGGTAAAATCGAAGACCCTTCAAATTTCTTTCCAGTTTTGTTGATGATGGGATGCCGTCAGAGATATGACTTCATTAAACACAATAGGTAAGATTCCTTCATAGGCCTGATTGGGGAATATGAAAATAAACCCCCCAAAATCTGGACATTTTCTAGTTCTCAAATATTGGTTAAGATGGTAGAAAGGGCCCTTCATTGTCCTATATGTTAATGCAGATCAATTGTGAGAGGTGGGGATAAAACAAGCAGCCTAAATATCCTTTATGTTTGTTGTACTACTAGTAGAAAGAGGAAGGGTCAACATGTCACCATGGTTGATATAGCAAATAAGCTGCTTGAAACTACACAGAAATGTACCTGCTTGTATTTTCTGTGCAGTTACCCTCTCTTTTGGTGTGCCCTGATACCTCCCTCAACTTATGTACCAACTCCAGCAGCATTAAGCAGAAATCCAAAGAAATCTATTCTTTGGAATTATGAGGAAGGGAAGAGTCAAACATTTTATAACATGCTCTATACAAGGATACACGTCACCATCCTTATCTATGTCATGCCATGCATGGAGGGTCAGTAGGTTCAGGGGATTCTGGAAGCACCAAGTTCTGTGGGGTTAATCACAGTTGCATTCATGGGCAGTAAAAGAGAAGGGCCTCATCTTGATCACTTTCTCAATGCTAGTAGCTACAAAAAGAAGAGGATAGCAGACATCTTAGGGAGAAGAACCAACATTAAATGAAATGTCCTAATTACTCTAGGCAACCTCTCATGGTGGCCTCCCATAGCTCCTCAAATCCCTACATACTTGCACAAGGGATAGTGTAATATTACTGGAGTGTCTGACTGCAGATTAACATTATTTTTGTTGAAAAAAATAAAAATAGGTTCAAGTGATAGGGTTTGAAAAGGGTTCGCAGTGTGAGGGAAACTATTGTAACAATGTGGACAGAACCCTTTGGATGGATTCATCATGTTTTGTTTTTGTTTTTGTTTTTTTTTTTTGCTGCTTCAGAATCTGTAGTAGCGATTGGTGTGTTCCATGATACATCCCCGCTTCTTATAAGTTTTAGATGGAATACCCCATTAGGAAGAAGTGCACGTAAGGAAGATTAGTGAGTCAAACTCCTCTGCCCTCTGTCAGCAGTGGGTGCAAAGGGATTTAGACCAAGTGCTTTCATCCTTTGATTTGCAAAGTTTTCACTATATGAATGATGTTTTGTCTGTTTGCAGGTCAGGAGCCTTGGTCTCAATATCCCTGTTTAAAAAGTGTTATCACGTGTCTGCCAGAAAGAATTGCTGATGATACTGGGAAAAATTGAGAGTTATCCTTAACAATTAAGGGTTTTGTAGCAACATGGATGGACCTCGAGATTGTTATACTGAGTGAAGCAAGTCAGACACAGAAAGACAGATATCATATGATATTGCTTATATGAGGAATCTAAAAAAGAAAAAAAAACAGGTACAAATGAACTTATTTACACAACAGAAATAGAATCATGGATATAGAAAACAAACTTATGGTTACCAGGGGATAAGTGGGGAAGGGATAAATTGGGAGATTGGGACTGACTTATACACACTACTATATATAAAATAGATAAAGACCTGCTTTATAGCACAGGGAACTCTACTCAGTGGTCTGTACTGGCGTATACGGAAAAAGAATCTTATAAAAAAAAACAAGCGTTTTGGGATTATATAATAAATATAAATGTGCAAACCTTTAACATGAAAGGAAAAATCAGTTAACTCTGTGGTCCCTGTTATGGTGTAAATATTTTGTACCTCTAATTTTAAAATTTTGAAACCCAGCTCCCATGTTGATGGTATTAGGAGGTGGGGCTTTTGGGAGGTGATTAGGTTATGAGGCCAGAGACCTCAAACATGGGATTAGTGACCTGATAAATGTAGCACACAGAAGATCTTATGACCATTCCATGATTTCATTGCCGAGCGAGAAGACCCACATTATGAACCAGAAATTGGTCCCTCGCCAGACACTGTCAGCTGGCAACTTGTTCTTTTTTTTAAAAAAATAATTAGATAATTAATTAATTAATTTTTTGGCTGTGTTGGGTCTTTGGTGCGGTGCGCGGGCTTCTCATTGAGTGGCTTCTCTTGTTGCGGAGCATGGGCTCTAGGCGTGTGGGTTTCAGTAGTTGTGGCTCACAGGCTCAGTAGTTGTGGCCTGTGGACTCTAGAGCACAGGCTCAGTATTTGTGGTGCACGGGCTTAGTTGTTCCATGGCATGTGGGATCTTCCTGGACCAGGGCTCGAACCCTTGTCCCCTTTATTGATAGGCAGATTCTTAACCACTGCACCTCCAGGGAAGCCCCTGGTTACTTGTTCTTGAACTTTTCAGCCTCAGCAATTATGAGAAAACCAAAATAATCTGTCGTTTATAAAATACCAAGTCTCTCGTATTTTGTTCTAGCAGTCAAAGAGCTGGCTGAGGAGAAATATCTGTGAGCTTGAAGACATATCAGGAGAAACCTTTAAATCTCAAAAGAAAAGAGAAAATGGGCAGGAAAGAAATCAACAGAACAGAGTAATCAATAATTGTGGAACAATGAAAAATGCTGTGACCTATACATAATGGGTATAGCAGGAGGAGAATAAAGATAATAAAGAACAGAAAATATTTTTAAAAATGACTGAGAATCTCCCCAAATGAATGTCTGACACTAAATCCACAACATCCAAACTTAGAAGAACATATGAATAGTAAAGAAAACTGACCAGTATCTCTCAGGAACATCAATGCAAAAATCCTCAACAAAATATTACCAAATCGAATCCAACAATATTTTGAGAGAATTTTATATCATGAATGAGAGGAAATAATCCCAGGTATGAAAGGCTGGTTCAACATTCTAGAATCAAATAATTATATCCATCATATCAACACCTTGAAGACAATCATTAGCATATCAATAGATTCAGAAGACCTTTGAAAAAATCTAACACCCATTCTTCATAAAAACTCTCAGTTGAAGAAATAGACTGGAGCTTTCTCAAGTTGATAACAAAGATTTACAGGAAACTTTTATCTTACATCATGATTAATGGTCAAAACCATGAAGCTTTTCCACTAAGTTCAGGTAAAAGCAAGGATGTCCCCTTTCATGACTCCTTTTCCATATTTTACTCCAAGTCCTTGTTAATGCAATAAGGCACGAAAATCAACAAAACAAATACAGATTGGGTAGAAAAAAATGAAAGCAACCTAAATAAAATGTGGACCAATAAACTTTATGGACACCTCACCAAAGAAAATAGACACTATGCATATAAGTATACAGAAGAATAATCCAGATTACATGCTGCCATGAAAAAGCAAATTAAAAATACAATTACATACCACTATGTAACACTTAGAATGGCTAAAATGTGAACAATGACAAGAACAAATTCTGTAGGAGATGTGGAACAATAGGAAATGTCATTTGTCATTGGTGGAAATGAAAAATAACACAGCTACTTTGGTAGTCTGATTGACACTTGCTAGAATATTGAGCATTCCCTTACTGTACAATCCGTCAAGTGTTCTCATGGATATTTACTGAAAGTAGTTTAAAACATACTTCCAGAGGAAAACCTGCATATGGATATTTATAGCACCTAATTCAATATTGCCAAAATGTGAATGAAACTAAGGTGTCCTCCAATAGGTGAATGAAATGATATAGTATTAATATATTCTGGGAATGGGATAATATTGAGCACTAAAAAAGTAAGCTATCAAGCCATATAAAGAGATGGGAATTCTTTTTTTTTTCTTTTGAAATATAGGTGATTTTCTTTATTTTGAAATTTAAATTTTATTGGAGTATAGTTGATTTACAATGTTGTGCTCATTTCAGCTGCACAGCAAGTGATTCAGTTACACATATGCATATATTCATTCTTTTTCAGATTCTTTTCTGATAACGGTATTCCCAGAATACTGAGTAGAGCTCCCTGTGCTATACAGTAGGTCCTTGTTGCTTATCTGTTATATATAGTAGTATTCGTATGTTTACCCCAAGCTCCTGATTTATCCCTACCCCTCACCTCTCCCCTTTGGTAACCATAAGTTTGTTTTCCAGGTCTGTGAGTCTGCCTCTCTTTTGTAAGTTAGTTCATTTGTATCAATTTTTAGCTTCCACCTAGAAGTGATATCATCCAATATTTGTCTTACTCTGTCTGACTTACTTCACTTAGTACAATCATCTCTAGGTCCATCCATGTTACTGCAACTGGCATTATTTTCTTCTATTTTATGGCTGAGTCATATTCCATTATATGTATGTATCACATATTCTTTACCTATATTCATATGTTGATGGACATTTTGGTTGCTTCCTTGTCTTCGCTATTGTAAAGAGTGTTGCAGTGAACATTGGGGAAGATGTGTCTTTTCGATTTATGCTTTCCTCCAGATATGCACACAGGAGTGAACTTGCTGGATCATCTGGTAGCTCTATTTTATTTTATTTTACTTCATTTCATTTCAATTTCAATTTTTTTGGAATAGAGTTGATTTACAATGTTGTGTTACTTTCTGCTGCACAGCACAGTGAAGCAGTTATACATATATCCAATCCTTTTTGGATTCCTTTCCCATACAGGTCATTACAGAGTATTGAGTAGAGTTCCCTGTGCTATACAGTAAGCCCTTATTTGTTATCTCTTTTATATATAGTGGTGTGTATATGTCAATCCCAATTTCCAATTTATCCCTCCCACCTCCCCTTACTCTGGTAACCTCCATTCTGTGCTCCATAGTGGCTGTTACCAATTGGCATTGCCACCGATAGCATAGAAGTGGTGGCGCAGTGGTTAAGAATCTGCCTGCCAGTTCAGGGGACACAGGTTCGAGCCCTGGCCCGGGAAGATCTCACATGCCACAGAACAAGTAAGCCCGTGCACCACAACTACTCAGTCTGCGCTCTAGAGCCCACGAGCCACAACTACTGAAGCCTGTGTGCCTACAGCTTGTGCTCCACAACAAGAGAAGCCACCACAAAGAGAAGGCTTCGTACCACAACGATGAGTAGCCCCCGCTTGCTGCAACTATAGAAAAGCCGCGCACAGCAACGAAGAGCCAAGGCAGATTAAAAAAAAAAAATAAGTAGTAGGTTTCTCTTTTTTCCACAGCCTCTGAAGCATTTCTTGTTTGTAGACATTGTGATGATGGCTATTCTGAGTGGTTCCAGGTGATACTTCTTTGTACATCTGATTTGCATTTGTCTAACATAAAGCAATGGTGAGTATCTTCATATGTGCTTTTTTTTTGGAACAGTGTCAGTAAGATTTATCCCTTGAAAAAGGGTTATTGAAAGGTTGCCTTGTTTTGAAGTCTACTTCGATTACCTACCCCAAGACATTTTTTGAGGGCTGTTGTCATTTACAGCTCCCCAGGCATTGTGAATATGAAGTGCGTATAAGGTCCAGTTTTAGAATTGTTGTTATGGGAAACAGAAGGCGGCAGGATTTCTACTGTCCCTCTCTGGTTACTGACACAACCTTAGATGTAGGGCAAGTCCTGTTCTTGGGTATTAAATTAGAGTGGAATGTGCCTGACCAAACATGTAAGGGCTTCTGTCCCATTCCTTCTTCCCCCTTACCCTTCATCCCCCGAACAAGTATAAACCCCTGCAAAATCAGCTGTTGAGGGTGCTGTCTTGTAGAGTGGGATGACCCTTACGAAGGAGTCAGGAGGTCGGAACCCAAACACCAGGATATGTTGAGAGCAGGTGATTTTCCAAATGTCATCCAGCCCAGAGAGTCCACCATCCTTTGGGTGTCAGAGGGTTGGTTTAGTAGTATGAGGGCACACTTAGATCTGGAGATAGTGATCCCATGCAGAGGGGACCAGGTACTACATGTTCAAGGGGGGCGAATTAGCTGGCATATCCTCCCGAGGTCCTCAGGCCCACAACAGTCCAGCCTTGGGACCAAATTGTGTCTGTGTCCAGGGATGTGACACTAGTACGTTCACTGCGACTAAACAAATTTAGTGATCATTTTTCTTTTCTTTAATTTAACTTTAAATTTATAATGGAGTATATAGTTGATTTATCATGTTGTGTTCATTTTTGTCATACACCAACATGATTCATTTATACAGAGATAACTATATATTCTTTTTAGAATTATTTTCCCATTGAGGTTACTAAAGGGTGTTGAGAAGAGTTCCAAGTGCTCTACAGCAGGTCCATGTTGATTACAAGTTTTCTCTCTGTAAATATGTATATACTAACTCCAACCTCATGATTTATGCCTCCAACACACCTTTCCAGTTTGGTAACCATAAGTTTGTGTTCTAAGTCTGGGACTCTGTTTCTGTGTTGTAAGACAGTACCTTTCTATCAATGTTTAGATTCCACCGATAAGTAATATCATATGATATTTTTCATTGCCTGATTTATGACACTTAGTATGAATGTATGTAGGTCCTTCTGAGTGGCCCTAAATGGCCTTCTTTCATTCACTTCATGGCTGAGTAATATTCCATTGTACATATCTACCATAATTTCTTTATCCATTCTTCCTTCCAAGGACTTTTAGGTAGCTTCCGAGTAGAGGCTCTTGTAAACAGGGCTGCATAAATTTTAGAGTGCCTGGGTCCTGTCAATTTACGTTTTTTCCAAGATACAGGCCCAGGAGTGGAAGCGCCATATGCTCTGAAGCTCTGGTTTTTAGATTTTTAAGGAATCACCACCCACTTCTCCAGAGTGGCTGTTAGCAATTTACATTCCCACCATCAGCTTGTCAGGGTTCCCTTTTCTCCACGCCCTGTCCTGCATTTCAGGTTTTACAGTTTGTGAGGTTGGCCATTCTGACTGGTGCGAAGTGATATCTCTTTGTAATATTAATTTACATTGCCCGCCTGTTTTGTTGGCCAAAAATGGAGTAAGGGTTTTTCCTGAATAGATTAAGGAATAACGCATACGGCCTTTTTGGCAAACTGCATCATTGGCGATGTTCAGCAGCTTTGCCTGTGCTTTAATGACGAGTGCAAACTACCCCTTGAAATCCCTTTCCTGCAATTCTGCCTTGCTTACAAGGCCTTTACGAATACTTGGCTCAAGAAATGACTCCATTAGAGGTGTCAATTACAACCCTGCATGTTTGTGAATTGCAGTGCCCCTGAGCACCGGTTTTCAACTTGTTTAGGGAAGCAGACACAAAGGGGCAGGATTTCTACAGACCCATTCCAGTTACTGGGGCACCTGAAGGATAGGGAAATTCTTCTCCCAGGTAGGAAACTAGAGTAGCATATGCCTGTCCAAACATCTAAGGCTTGTGTCTCATTCCATCCTGCCATTCCCCTTCTTCACCGGAAAATTCCAGGCCGTGCAAAACCGGCTGTTGAGTGTGCTGCCTTCCCAAAGTGGGGAGGCTCTAAGGAAAGGAGCTGGGGAACCCGAATACCAGGAGACGTGGAGATGAGGTGACTTTTCCAAACTCTTCCCGATCAGACGGTGTACCATCCTCTGGATGTGCCATGCATGTTTTAGCTGTAGGAAGGGTCCCCTGCACCTGGAGGTATGGGACCCATGGAATGGGGGCCAGGCAGTATTACTCTAAAAGTGATGCATTTGCTGTCCCATCCTCACGAAGCCTCTCAGACCAACGAGTGTAGAGCCTTAGATCCCATCCAGCTCTGTGTCTACATATGGTCAGTCCAGGTTGCATCACAGCCCTTGAACAAATTTTGTAAGAATTTCTCTCTCTCTCTCACTGTCTTTATTTTGTTCTTGTTATTTAATTTTATAATGGGGTATAGCTGATTTTCAATACTGTGTTTCTTCCTGCTCTACATCTATCCACTTGATTCACTTAAAGAGAGACATCAATAAATTCTTTTACAGATTCTTACCAGTCTTATATATCCTTTTCTGGTGACAACAGTGTGCTGAGTCCAGCTCTTTGAGCTATAGAGTAGGTCCTGTCGAATACCTATTTTGTTTATGGAACCGTATCTGTGCTAATTTCAACCTCCTGGTTTATGCATCACCCCGCCCCACCTTTCTCCTTTAGCAGCCATAAGTGTGTTTTCTAAATGTGTGACTCCGTTTCTGTTTTGTAATTGCGTTCATGTGAAGGCATTTTTAGATACTATCTATAAGTGATACCTTATGATAAGTCTCTTTTTATGTCTGACTTATGTCACTTAGAATGATCGTACCTCAGTCTCCACGAGTTGCTGCCACTGGCCTTATTTCATTGATTTAAATGCTGAGTAATATTCCATTGTACGTAAGTACCACATCTTCTTTATCCACTTTTTCCTTCCAAGGACATGTAAGTTGTACCCAAATCGAGGCATTTCTAAACAGAGCAGCCCTAAACTTTGGGGTGCCTGTGTCTTGTCGATTTTTTGGTTTTCCCAAGATATGCGCCCATGAGGGGAAGTGCTGTATGCTCTGTAGCTCTCTTTTTTAGAAGTTTTAAGATACAGCATACACTTCTCAAGAGTGGCCGGTGGCAATTGACATCCCGCCGATCAGCAAAACAAGGCTCCCTTTTCTCCATGGCCTGTCCTGCATTTCTGGGTTTTACACTTTTTCAGCATGGGCCTTTTGACCAATGCGAAGTGAGACATTTTTGTAATGCTGATTTGCATTGCCCACTTGTTTAGTTGGCCAAAAAGAGCATCTGCGTTTCTTCCAAAATTTATTCAGGAAAGAACGCAGACGCCCTTTTTGGCCAAGGGCATCACTGTCGAGGTTTTGCCGCTTTTCCTGTGCTTTAAACGCGATTCGAATCTACCTCCTGAAATGTGTTTCCTGCAATTCTGCCTTGCTTTCAAATCCTCTTCGTTGCCTTCCCTCAATATATTTGTGGACGAGAGTTATCATTTCTAAGTCTGCAGGTTTGTGAATTGCAGTGCCCCTGAGCTCCATTCTTCAACTCGCTTTCTTGGGAGCTGGCCGCAAAAGCGCAGGATTGCTTCAGGCCGTATTCTGCTTCCTGGCGGCAGGCTGAGCCTGTGGTTAATTCTTCTCCCTGATGGGAAAATAGAGTGACCTGTGCCTGTCCCAACACCTAGAGCTAGTCTCTCATTGGTTCCCCCTCTTCCCGTGCATCCTCAGGACAAACTGCAACCTGTACGGAACAGGAGGATAAAGGTGCTGATTCTCCAAGGAGGGAGATTGCTAGTAAAGCGGCTGGAATGGCGAACCGGAGCACAAGGAGATGAGAAATGAGGTTCGTTTTAGCAACCTTTCCCGATCACACGGTGTACCATCTTCGGGGTTTCTCATGCATGTTTTCAGTGTAGGACGATGCCCTTGAACCTGGAGATTTGGGACCCATGGGATGGGTACCACGCTATATTACTTTAAAGGGTCTGCGTTTGCTCACCCAACCTCACCAAACCTCTCAGCCCCAAGAGTGTCCACCCTTATGTCTCAATCAGCTGTGGGTCTAGATATGGTCAATCCAGGTGGCATCACAGCCCCTGAACGAATTTTGTAAGAATTTCTCTCTCTTTCACTGTCTTTGTTTCACGGGTTTTGAAGAGTAATTGATTTTTATAATGGGGTTTAGCTGCTTTTCAGTACTGTGTTTATGCCGCTTTATACCCACTTGACTCACTTAAAGAGAGATATGAATACATAGGTTTTAAGATTCTTACTAGTCAGATATATTCTTGGGCGGTGAATAGGGGGTGTTGAGTCCAGTTCACTAAGCAAGGAGTAGGTCTTGTCTCTTACATATTGGGTTTATGGAACGGTATCTGAGCTAATTTGAAACCCTTGTTTTATGCATCACCCCACCTCACCTTTCCCGTTAAGCAGCCATAGTGTGTTTTCTAAACGTGTGACTCTGTTCTGTTTTGTAATTCAGTTCAAGGGTAGCGGTTTTTACATTCCCTCTATAAGTGATATCTTATGATAAGTGTCTTTTTCTGTGTGATTTATTTCACTTAGAATCGTCATACCTAAATCCACTCATCATACCGCTACTAGCCTTATGACATTGATTTCATGGCTGAGTGATATTCCATTGTACATAAGGACCACAACTTCTTTATCCATTCTTCTCTTTCCTGGGATATTTAAGGTGTAACGAAGTGGAGGTTCTTGTCAACAGAGTAGCCCAAAACTTTGGGGTGCCTGTGTCTTGCTGATTTTTAATTTTCCCAATTTATACGCCCATGAGTGGAAGTGCCCTATGCTCTCTAAGCTGAGTTTTTTAGATGTTTCAGGACACACCGTACACTTCTCCAGAGTGGCTGTTGGCAATTTACATCCCGCCCATCAGCGTAGCAAGGCTCCCATTTCTCCATGGCCTGTCCTGCATTTCTGGTTTTGACACTTTATTCAGCATGGCCCTTTTGACCGATGGGAAGCGAGACTTCTTTGTAGCGCTGATTTGCCTTTCCAGGTTGCTTGGTTGGCCAAACAGGGCGTATGCGTTTTTTCCTGAATATATTCAGGAAAAAACGCATACGCCGTTTTTGGCCAAGGGCATCATTGTCGAGGTTTTGCCGCTTTTCCTGTGCTTTAAAGGCGATTCGAATCTACCTCCTGAAATCTGTTTCCTGCAATTCTGCCTTGCTTTCAAATCCTCTTCGTTGCCTTCCCTCAATATATTTGTGGACGAGAGTTATCATTTCTAAGTCTGCAGGTTTGTGAATTGCAGTGCCCCTGAGCTCCATGATTCAACTCGCTTTCTTGGGAGCTGGCCGCAAAAGCGCAGGATTGCTTCAGGCCGTATTCTGGTTCCAGGCGGCAGGCTGAGCCTGTGGTTAATTCTTCTTCCTGATGGGAAAATAGAGTGACCTGTGCCTGTCCCAACACCTAGAGCTAGTCTCTCATTGGTTCCCCGTCTTCCCGTGCATCCTCAGGACAAATTGCAACCTGTACGGAACAGGAGGATAAAGGTGCTGATTCTCCAAGGAGGGAGATTGCTAGTAAAGCGGCTGGAATGGAGAACCGGAGCACAAGGAGATGAGAAATGAGGTGCGTTTTAGCAACCTTTCCCGATCACACGGTGTACCGTCTTCGGGGTTTCTCATGCATGTTTTCAGTGTAGGACGATGCCCTTGAACCTGGAGATTTGGGACCCATGGGATGGGTACCACGCTATATTACTTTAAAGGGTCTGTGTTTGCTCACCCAACCTCACCAAACCTCTCAGCCCCAAGAGTGTCCACCCTTATGTCTCAATCAGCTGTGGGTCTAGATATGGTCAATCCAGGTGGCATCACAGCCCCTGAACGAATTTTGTAAGAATTTCTCTCTCTTTCACTGTCTTTGTTTCACGGGTTTTGAAAAGTAATTGATTTTTATAATGGGGTTTAGCTGCTTTTGACTGCTGCGTTTATGCCGCTTTACACCCACTTGACTCACTTACAGAGAGATATCAATATATAGGTTTTAAGATTCTTACTAGTCAGATGTATTCTTGGGCGGTGAATAGGGGGTGTTGAGTCCAGTTCACTGAGCAAGGAGTAGGTCTTGTCTCTTACATATTGGGTTTATGGAACGGTATCTGAGCTAATTTGAAACCCTTGTTTTATGCATCACCCCACCTCACCTTTCCCGTTAAGTAGACATAGTCTGTTTTCTAAACGTGTGACTCTGTTCTGTTTTGTAATTCAGTTCAAGGGTAGCGGTTTTTACATTCCCTCTATAAGTGATATCTCATGATAAGTGTCTTTTTCTGTGTGACTTATTTCACTTAGAATCGTCATACCTAAATCCACTCATCATGCTGCTACTAGCCTTATGACATTGATTTCATGGCTGAGTGATATTCCATTGTATATAAGGACCACATCTTCTTTATCCATTCTTCTCTTTCCTGGGATATTTAAGGTGTAACGAAGTGGAGGTTCTTGTCAACAGAGTAGCCCAAAACTTTGGGGTGCCTGTGTCTTGCTGATTTTTAGTTTTCCCAATTTATACGCCCATGAGTGGAAGGGCCCTATGCTCTCTAAGCTGAGTTTTTTAGATGTTTCAGGACACACCGTACACTTCTCCAGAGTGGCTGTTGGCAATTTACATCCCGCCCATCAGCGTAGCAAGGCTCCCATTTCTCCATGGCCTGTCCTGCATTTCTGGTTTTGACACTTTATTCAGCATGGCCCTTTTGACCGATGGGAAGCGAGACTTCTTTGTAGCGCTGATTTGCCTTTCCAGGTTGCTTGGTTGGCCAAAAAGGGCGTATGCGTTTTTTCCTGAATATATTCAGGAAAAAACGCATACGCCCTTTTTGGCCAAGGGCATCATTGTCGAGGTTTTGCCGCTTTTCCTGTGCTTTAAAGGCGATTCGAATCTACCTCCTGAAATCTGTTTCCTGCAATTCTGCCTTGCTTTCAAATCCTCTTCGTTGCCTTCCCTCAATATATTTGTGGACGAGAGTTATCATTTCTAAGTCTGCAGGTTTGTGAATTGCAGTGCCCCTGAGCTCCATGATTCAATTCGCTTTCTTGGGAGCTGGCCGCAAAAGCGCAGAATTGCTTCAGGCCGTATTCTGGTTCCTGGCGGCAGGCTGAGCCTGTGGTTAATTCTTCTTCCTGATGGGAAAATAGTGTCACCTGTGCCTGTCGCAACACCTAGAGCTAGTCTCTCATTGGTTCCCCCTCTTCCCGTTCAACCTCAGGACAAATTGCAACCTGTACGGAACAGGAAGATAAAGGTGCTGATTCTCCAAGGAGGGAGATTGCTAGTAAAGCGGCTGGAATGGAGAACCGGAGCACAAGGAGATGAGAAATGAGGTGCGTTTTAGCAACCTTTCCCGATCACACGGTGTACCATCTTCGGGGTTTCTCATGCATGTTTTCAGTGTAGGACGATGCCCTTGAACCTGGAGATTTGGGACCCATGGGATGGGTACCACGCCGTATTTCCTTAAAGGGTCTGCGTTTGCTCACCCAACCTCACCAAACCTCTCAGCCCCAAGAGTGTCCACCCTTATGTCTCAATCAGCTGTGGGTCTAGATATGGTCAATCCAGGTCGCATCACAGCCCCTGAAAGAATTTTGTAAGAATTTCTCTCTCTTTCACTGTCTTTGTTTCACGGGTTTTGAAAAGTAATTGATTTTTATAATGGGGTTTAGCTGCTTTTGACTGCTGCGTTTATGCCGCTTTACACCCACTTGACTCACTTACAGAGAGATATCAATATATAGGTTTTAAGATTCTTACTTGTCAGATATATTCTTGGGCGGTGAATAGGGGGTGTTGAGTCCAGTTCACTGAGCAAGGAGTAGGTCTTGTCTCTTACATATTGGGTTTATGGAACGGTATCTGAGCTAATTTGAAACCCTTGTTTTATGCATCACCCCACCTCACCTTTCCCGTTAAGCAGACATAGTCTGTTTTCTAAACGTGTGACTCTCTTCTGTTTTGTAATTCAGTTCAAGGGTAGCGGTTTCTACATTCCCTCTATAAGTGATATCTCATGATAAGTGTCTTTTTCTGTGTGACTTATTTCACTTAGAATCGTCATACCTAAATCCACTCATCATGCTGCTACTAGCCTTATGACATTGATTTCATGGCTGAGTGATATTCCATTGTATATAAGGACCACATCTTCTTTATCCATTCTTTTCTTTCCTGGGACATTTAAGGTGTATTGAAGTGGAGGTTCTTGTCAACAGAGTAGCCCAAAACTTTGGGGTGCCTGTGTCTTGCTGATTTTTAGTTTTCCCAATTTATACGCCCATGAGTGGAAGGGCCCTATGCTCTCTAAGCTGAGTTTTTTAGATGTTTCAGGACACACCGTACACTTCTCCAGAGTGGCTGTTGGCAATTTACATTCCGCCCATCAGCGTAGCAAGGCTCGCATTTCTCCATGGCCTGTCCTACATTTCTGGTTTTGACACTTTATTCAGCATGGCCCTTTTGACCGATGGGAAGCGAGACTTCTTTGTAGCGCTGATTTGCCTTTCCAGGTTGCTTGGTTGGCCAAAAAGGGCGTATGCGTTTTTTCCTGAATATATTCAGGAAAAAACGCATACGCCCTTTTTGGCCAAGGGCATCATTGTCGAGGTTTTGCCGCTTTTCCTGTGCTTTAAAGGCGATTCGAATCTACCTCCTGAAATCTGTTTCCTGCAATTCTGCCTTGCTTTCAAATCCTCTTCGTTGCCTTCCCTCAATATATTTGTGGACGAGAGTTATCATTTCTAAGTCTGCAGGTTTGTGAATTGCAGTGCCCCTGAGCTCCATGATTCAATTCGCTTTCTTGGGAGCTGGCCGCAAAAGCGCAGGATTGCTTCAGGCCGTATTCTGGTTCCTGGCGGCAGGCTGAGCCTGTGGTTAATTCTTCTTCCTGATGGGAAAATAGTGTCACCTGTGCCTGTCGCAACACCTAGAGCTAGTCTCTCATTGGTTCCCCCTCTTCCCGTGCATCCTCAGGACAAATTGCAACCTGTACGGAACAGGAAGATAAAGGTGCTGATTCTCCAAGGAGGGAGATTGCTAGTAAAGCGGCTGGAATGGCGAACCGGAGCACAAGGAGATGAGAAATGAGGTGCGTTTTAGCAACCTTTCCCGATCACACGGTGTACCATCTTCGGGGTTTCTCATGCATGTTTTCAGTGTAGGACGATGCCCTTGAACCTGGAGATTTGGGACCCATGGGATGGGTACCACGCCGTATTTCTTTACAGGGTCTGCGTTTGCTCACCCAACCTCACCAAACCTCTCAGCTCCAAGAGTGTCCACCCTTATGTCTCAATCAGCTGTGGGTCTAGATATGGTCAATCCAGGTGGCATCACAGCCCCTGAACGAATTTTGTAAGAATTTCTCTCTCTTTCACTGTCTTTGTTTCACGGGTTTTGAAAAGTAATTGATTTTTATAATGGGGTTTAGCTGCTTTTCACTGCTGCGTTTATGCCGCTTTACACCCACTTGACTCACTTACGGAGAGATATCAATATATAGGTTTTAAGATTCTTACTAGTCAGATATATTCTTGGGCGGTGAATAGGGGGTGTTGAGTCCAGTTCACTGAGCAAGGAGTAGGTCTTGTCTCTTACATATTGGGTTTATGGAACGGTATCTGAGCTAATTTGAAACCCTTGTTTTATGCATCACCCCACCTCACCTTTCCCGTTAAGCAGACATAGTGTGTTTTCTAAACGTGTGACTCTGTTCTGTTTTGTAATTCAGTTCAAGGGTAGCGGTTTTTACATTCCCTCTATAAGTGATATCTCATGATAAGTGTCTTTTTCTGTGTGACTTATTTCACTTAGAATCGTCATACCTAAATCCACTCATCATGCTGCTACTAGCCTTATGACATTGATTTCATGGCTGAGTGATATTCCATTGTATATAAGGACCACATCTTCTTTATCCATTCTTCTCTTTCCTGGGATATTTAAGGTGTAACGAAGTGGAGGTTCTTGTCAACAGAGTAGCCCAAAACTTTGGGGTGCCTGTGTCTTGCTGATTTTTAATTTTCCCAATTTATACGCCCATGAGTGGAAGTGCCCTATGCTCTCTAAGCTGAGTTTTTTAGATGTTTCAGGACACACCGTACACTTCTCCAGAGTGGCTGTTGGCAATTTACATCCCGCCCATCAGCGTAGCAAGGCTCCCATTTCTCCACGGCCTGTCCTGCATTTCTGGTTTTGACACTTTATTCAGCATGGCCCTTTTGACCGATGGGAAGCAAGACTTCTTTGTAGCGCTGATTTGCCTTTCCAGGTTGCTTGGTTGGCCAAAAAGGGCGTATGCGTTTTTTCCTGAATATATTCAGGAAAAAACGCATACGCCCTTTTTGGCCAAGGGCATCATTGTCGAGGTTTTGCCGCTTTTCCTGTGCTTTAAAGGCGATTCGAATCTACCTCCTGAAATCTGTTTCCTGCAATTCTGCCTTGCTTTCAAATCCTCTTCGTTGCCTTCCCTCAATATATTTGTGGACGAGAGTTATCATTTCTAAGTCTGCAGGTTTGTGAATTGCAGTGCCCCTGAGCTCCATGATTCAATTCGCTTTCTTGGGAGCTGGCCGCAAAAGCGCAGGATTGCTTCAGGCCGTATTATGGTTCCTGGCGGCAGGCTGAGCCTGTGGTTAATTCTTCTTCCTGATGGGAAAATAGTGTCACCTGTGCCTGTCGCAACACCTAGAGCTAGTCTCTCATTGGTTCCCCCTCTTCCCGTTCAACCTCAGGACAAATTGCAACCTGTACGGAACAGGAAGATAAAGGTGCTGATTCTCCAAGGAGGGAGATTGCTAGTAAAGCGGCTGGAATGGAGAACCGGAGCACAAGGAGATGAGAAATGAGGTGCGTTTTAGCAACCTTTCCCGATCACACGGTGTACCATCTTCGGGGTTTCTCATGCATGTTTTCAGTGTAGGACGATGCCCTTGAACCTGGAGATTTGGGACCCATGGGATGGGTACCACGCCGTATTTCTTTAAAGGGTCTGCGTTTGCTCACCCAACCTCACCAAACCTCTCAGCCCCAAGAGTGTCCACCCTTATGTCTCAATCAGCTGTGGGTCTAGATATGGTCAATCCAGGTGGCATCACAGCCCCTGAACGAATTTTGTAAGAATTTCTCTCTCTTTCACTGTCTTTGTTTCACGGGTTTTGAAAAGTAATTGATTTTTATAATGGGGTTTAGCTGCTTTTCACTGCTGCGTTTATGCCGCTTTACACCCACTTGACTCACTTACGGAGAGATATCAATATATAGGTTTTAAGATTCTTACTAGTCAGATATATTCTTGGGCGGTGAATAGGGGGTGTTGAGTCCAGTTCACTGAGCAAGGAGTAGGTCTTGTCTCTTACATATTGGGTTTATGGAACGGTATCTGAGCTAATTTGAAACCCTTGTTTTATGCATCACCCCACCTCACCTTTCCCGTTAAGCAGACATAGTGTGTTTTCTAAACGTGTGACTCTGTTCTGTTTTGTAATTCAGTTCAAGGGTAGCGGTTTTTACATTCCCTCTATAAGTGATATCTCATGATAAGTGTCTTTTTCTGTGTGACTTATTTCACTTAGAATCGTCATACCTAAATCCACTCATCATGCTGCTACTAGCCTTATGACATTGATTTCATGGCTGAGTGATATTCCATTGTATATAAGGACCACATCTTCTTTATCCATTCTTCTCTTTCCTGGGATATTTAAGGTGTAACGAAGTGGAGGTTCTTGTCAACAGAGTAGCCCAAAACTTTGGGGTGCCTGTGTCTTGCTGATTTTTAGTTTTCCCAATTTATACGCCCATGAGTGGAAGTGCCCTATGCTCTCTAAGCTGAGTTTTTTAGATGTTTCAGGACACACCGTACACTTCTCCAGAGTGGCTGTTGGCAATTTACATCCCGCCCATCAGCGTAGCAAGGCTCCCATTTCTCCACGGCCTGTCCTGCATTTCTGGTTTTGACACTTTATTCAGCATGGCCCTTTTGACCGATGGGAAGCAAGACTTCTTTGTAGCGCTGATTTGCCTTTCCAGGTTGCTTGGTTGGCCAAAAAGGGCGTATGCGTTTTTTCCTGAATATATTCAGGAAAAAACGCATACGCCCTTTTTGGCCAAGGGCATCATTGTCGAGGTTTTGCCGCTTTTCCTGTGCTTTAAAGGCGATTCGAATCTACCTCCTGAAATCTGTTTCCTGCAATTCTGCCTTGCTTTCAAATCCTCTTCGTTGCCTTCCCTCAATATATTTGTGGACGAGAGTTATCATTTCTAAGTCTGCAGGTTTGTGAATTGCAGTGCCCCTGAGCTCCATGATTCAATTCGCTTTCTTGGGAGCTGGCCGCAAAAGCGCAGGATTGCTTCAGGCCGTATTCTGGTTCCTGGCGGCAGGCTGAGCCTGTGGTTAATTCTTCTTCCTGATGGGAAAATAGTGTCACCTGTGCCTGTCGCAACACCTAGAGCTAGTCTCTCATTGGTTCCCCCTCTTCCCGTTCAACCTCAGGACAAATTGCAACCTGTACGGAACAGGAAGATAAAGGTGCTGATTCTCCAAGGAGGGAGATTGCTAGTAAAGCGGCTGGAATGGAGAACCGGAGCACAAGGAGATGAGAAATGAGGTGCGTTTTAGCAACCTTTCCCGATCACACGGTGTACCATCTTCGGGGTTTCTCATGCATGTTTTCAGTGTAGGACGATGCCCTTGAACCTGGAGATTTGGGACCCATGGGATGGGTACCACGCCGTATTTCTTTAAAGGGTCTGCGTTTGCTCACCCAACCTCACCAAACCTCTCAGGCCCAAGAGTGTCCACCCTTATGTCTCAATCAGCTGTGGGTCTAGATATGGTCAATCCAGGTGGCATCACAGCCCCTGAACGAATTATGTAAGAATTTCTCTCTCTTTCACTGTCTTTGTTTCACGGGTTTTGAAAAGTAATTGATTTTTATAATGGGGTTTAGCTGCTTTTGACTGCTGCGTTTATGCCGCTTTACACCCACTTGACTCACTTACAGAGAGATATCAATATATAGGTTTTAAGATTCTTACTTGTCAGATATATTCTTGGGCGTTGAATAGGGGGTGTTGAGTCCAGTTCACTGAGCAAGGAGTAGGTCTTGTCTCTTACATATTGGGTTTATGGAACGGTATCTGAGCTAATTTGAAACCCTTGTTTTATGCATCACCCCACCTCACCTTTCCCGTTAAGCAGACATAGTCTGTTTTCTAAACGTGTGACTCTGTTCTGTTTTGTAATTCAGTTCAAGGGTAGCGGTTTCTACATTCCCTCTATAAGTGATATCTCATGATAAGTGTCTTTTTCTGTGTGACTTATTTCACTTAGAATCGTCATACCTAAATCCACTCATCATGCTGCTACTAGCCTTATGACATTGATTTCATGGCTGAGTGATATTCCATTGTATATAAGGACCACATCTTCTTTATCCATTCTTTTCTTTCCTGGGACATTTAAGGTGTATCGAAGTGGAGGTTCTTGTCAACAGAGTAGCCCAAAACTTTGGGGTGCCTGTGTCTTGCTGATTTTTAGTTTTCCCAATTTATACGCCCATGAGTGGAAGGGCCCTATGCTCTCTAAGCTGAGTTTTTTAGATGTTTCAGGACACACCGTACACTTCTCCAGAGTGGCTGTTGGCAATTTACATCCCGCCCATCAGCGTAGCAAGGCTCGCATTTCTCCATGGCCTGTCCTACATTTCTGGTTTTGACACTTTATTCAGCATGGCCCTTTTGACCGATGGGAAGCGAGACTTCTTTGTAGCGCTGATTTGCCTTTCCAGGTTGCTTGGTTGGCCAAAAAGGGCGTATGCGTTTTTTCCTGAATATATTCAGGAAAAAACGCATACGCCCTTTTTGGCCAAGGGCATCATTGTCGAGGTTTTGCCGCTTTTCCTGTGCTTTAAAGGCGATTCGAATCTACCTCCTGAAATCTGTTTCCTGCAATTCTGCCTTGCTTTCAAATCCTCTTCGTTGCCTTCCCTCAATATATTTGTGGACGAGAGTTATCATTTCTAAGTCTGCAGGTTTGTGAATTGCAGTGCCCCTGAGCTCCATGATTCAACTCGCTTTCTTGGGAGCTGGCCGCAAAAGCGCAGGATTGCTTCAGGCCGTATTCTGGTTCCTGGCGGCAGGCTGAGCCTGTGGTTAATTCTTCTTCCTGATGGGAAAATAGAGTGACCTGTGCCTGTCCCAACACCTAGAGCTAGTCTCTCATTGGTTCCCCCTCTTCCCGTGCATCCTCAGGACAAATTGCAACCTGTAAAGAACAGGAGGATAAAGGTGCTGATTCTCCAAGGAGGGAGATTGCTAGTAAAGCGGCTGGAATGGCGAACCGGAGCACAAGGAGATGAGAAATGAGGTGCGTTTTAGCAACCTTTCCCGATCACACGGTGTACCATCTTCGGGGTTTCTCATGCATGTTTTCAGTGTAGGACGATGCCCTTGAACCTGGAGATTTGGGACCCATGGGATGGGTACCACGCTATATTACTTTAAAGGGTCTGAGTTTGCTCACCCAACCTCACCAAACCTCTCAGCCCCAAGAGTGTCCACCCTTATGTCTCAATCAGCTGTGGGTCTAGATATGGTCAATCCAGGTCGCATCACAGCCCCTGAAAGAATTTTGTAAGAATTTCTCTCTCTTTCACTGTCTTTGTTTCACGGGTTTTGAAAAGTAATTGATTTTTATAATGGGGTTTAGCTGCTTTTCACTGCTGCGTTTATGCCGCTTTACACCCACTTGACTCACTTACAGAGAGATATCAATATATAGGTTTTAAGATTCTTACTAGTCAGATATATTCTTGGGCGGTGAATAGGGGGTGTTGAGTCCAGTTCACTGAGCAAGGAGTAGGTCTTGTCTCTTACATATTGGGTTTATGGAACGGTATCTGAGCTAATTTGAAACCCTTGTTTTATGCATCACCCCACCTCACCTTTCCCGTTAAGTAGACATAGTCTGTTTTCTAAACGTGTGACTCTGTTCTGTTTTGTAATTCAGTTCAAGGGTAGCGGTTTTTACATTCCCTCTATAAGTGATATCTCATGATAAGTGTCTTTTTCTGTGTGACTTATTTCACTTAGAATCGTCATACCTAAATCCACTCATCATGCTGCTACTAGCCTTATGACATTGATTTCATGGCTGAGTGATATTCCATTGTATATAAGGACCACATCTTCTTTATCCATTCCTCTCTTTCCTGGGATATTTAAGGTGTAACGAAGTGGAGGTTCTTGTCAACAGAGTAGCCCAAAACTTTGGGGTGCCTGTGTCTTGCTGATTTTTAGTTTTCCCAATTTATACGCCCATGAGTGGAAGTGCCGTATGCTCTCTAAGCTGAGTTTTTTAGATGTTTCAGGACACACCGTACACTTCTCCAGAGTGGCTGTTGGCAATTTACATCCCGCCCATCAGCGTAGCAAGGCTCCCATTTCTCCATGGCCTGTCCTGCATTTCTGGTTTTGACACTTTATTCAGCATGGCCCTTTTGACCGATGGGAAGCGAGACTTCTTTGTAGCGCTGATTTGCCTTTCCAGGTTGCTTGGTTGGCCAAAAAGGGCGTATGCGTTTTTCCTGAATATATTCAGGAAAAAACGCATACGCCCTTTTTGGCCAAGGGCATCATTGTCGAGGTTTTGCCGCTTTTCCTGTGCTTTAAAGGCGATTCGAATCTACCTCCTGAAATCTGTTTCCTGCAATTCTGCCTTGCTTTCAAATCCTCTTCGTTGCCTTCCCTCAATATATTTGTGGACGAGAGTTATCATTTCTAAGTCTGCAGGTTTGTGAATTGCAGTGCCCCTGAGCTCCATGATTCAACTCGCTTTCTTGGGAGCTGGCCGCAAAAGCGCAGGATTGCTTCAGGCCGTATTCTGGTTCCAGGCGGCAGGCTGAGCCTGTGGTTAATTCTTCTTCCTGATGGGAAAATAGAGTGACCTGTGCCTGTCCCAACACCTAGAGCTAGTCTCTCATTGGTTCCCCCTCTTCCCGTGCATCCTCAGGACAAATTGCAACCTGTACGGAACAGGAGGATAAAGGTGTGATTCTCCAAGGAGGGAGATTGCTAGTAAAGCGGCTGGAATGGCGAACCGGAGCACAAGGAGTTGAGAAATGAGGTGCGTTTTAGAAACCTTTCCCAATCACACGGTGTACCATCTTCGGGGTTTCTCATGCATGTTTTCAGTGTAGGACGATGCCCTTGAACCTGGAGATTTGGGACCCATGGGATGGGTACCACGCCGTATTTCTTTACAGGGTCTGCGTTTGCTCACCCAACCTCACCAAACCTCTCAGCCCCAAGAGTGTCCACCCTTATGTCTCAATCAGCTGTGGGTCTAGATATGGTCAATCCAGGTGACATCACAGCCCCTGAACGAATTTTGTAAGAATTTCTCTCTGTTTCACTGTCTTTGTTTCACGGGTTTTGAAAAGTAATTGATTTTTATAATGGGGTTTAGCTGCTTTTGACTGCTGCGTTTATGCCGCTTTACACCCACTTGACTCACTTACAGAGAGATATCAATATATAGGTTTTAAGATTCTTACTAGTCAGATATATTCTTGGGCGGTGAATAGGGGGTGTTGAGTCCAGTTCACTGAGCAAGGAGTAGGTCTTGTCTCTTACATATTGGGTTTATGGAACGGTATCTGAGCTAATTTGAAACCCTTGTTTTATGCATCACCCCACCTCACCTTTCCCGTTAAGCAGCCATAGTCTGTTTTCTAAACGTGTGACTCTGTTCTGTTTTGTAATTCAGTTCAAGGGTAGCGGTTTTTACATTCCCTCTATAAGTGATATCTCATGATAAGGGTCTTTTTCTGTGTGATTTATTTCACTTAGAATCGTCATACCTAAATCCACTCATCATGCTGCTACTAGCCTTATGACATTGATTTCATGGCTGAGTGATATTCCATTGTATATAAGGACCACATCTTCTTTATCCATTCTTCTCTTTCCTGGGATATTTAAGGTGTATCGAAGTGGAGATTCTTGTCAACAGAGTAGCCCAAAACTTTGGGGTGCCTGTGTCTTGCTGATTTTTAGTTTTCCCAATTTATACGCCCATGAGTGGAAGTGCCCTATGGTCTCTAAGCTGAGTTTTTTAGATGTTTCAGGACACACCGTACACTTCTCCAGAGTGGCTGTTGGCAATTTACATCCCGCCCATCAGCGTAACAAGGCTCCCATTTCTCCATGGCCTGTCCTGCATTTCTGGTTTTGGCACTTTATTCAGCATGGCCCTTTTGACCGATGGGAAGCGAGACTTCTTTGTAGTGCTGATTTGCCTTTCCAGGTTGCTTGGTTGGCCAAAAAGGGCGTATGCGTTTTTTCCTGAATATATTCAGGAAAAAACGCATACGCCCTTTTTGGCCAAGGGCATCATTGTCGAGGTTTTGCCGCTTTTCCTGTGCTTTAAAGGCGATTCGAATCTACCTCCTGAAATCTGTTTCCTGCAATTCTGCCTTGCTTTCAAATCCTCTTCGTTGCCTTCCCTCAATATATTTGTGGACGAGAGTTATCATTTCTAAGTCTGCAGGTTTGTGAATTGCAGTGCCCCTGAGCTCCATGATTGAACTCGCTTTCTTGGGAGCTGGCCGCAAAAGCGCAGGATTGCTTCAGGCCGTATTCTGGTTCCAGGCGGCAGGCTGAGCCTGTGGTTAATTCTTCTTCCTGATGGGAAAATAGAGTGACCTGTGCCTGTCCCAACACCTAGAGCTAGTCTCTCATTGGGTCCCCCTCTTCCCGTGCATCCTCAGGACAAATTGCAACCTGTACAGAACAGGAGGATAAAGGTGTGATTCTCCAAGGAGGGAGATTGCTAGTAAAGCGGCTGGAATGGCGAACCGGAGCACAAGGAGTTGAGAAATGAGGTGCGTTTTAGAAACCTTTCCCGATCACACGGTGTACCATCTTCGGGGTTTCTCATGCATGTTTTCAGTGTAGGACGATGCCCTTGAACCTGGAGATTTGGGACCCATGGGATGCGTACCACGCTATATTACTTTAAAGGGTCTGCGTTTGCTCACCCAACCTCACCAAACCTCTCAGCCCCAAGAGTGTCCACCCTTATGTCTCAATCAGCTGTGGGTCTAGATATGGTCAATCCAGGTGGCATCACAGTCCCTGAATGAATTTTGTAAGAATTTCTCTCTCCTTCACTGTCTTTGTTTCACGGGTTTTGAAAAGTAATTGATTTTTATAATGGGGATTAAGCTGCTTTTGAGTGCTGCGTTTATGCCACTTTACACCCACTTGACTCACTTACAGAAAGATATCAATATATAGGTTTTAAGATTTTTACTAGTCAGATATATTCTTGGGCGGTGAATAGGGGGTGTTGAGTCCAGTTCACTGAGCAAGGAGTAGGTCTTGTCTCTTACATATTGGGTTTATGGAACGGTATCTGAGCTAATTTGAAACCCTTGTTTTATGCATCACCCCACCTCACCTTTCCCGTTAAGCAGACATAGTCTGTTTTCTAAACGTGTGACTCTGTTCTGTTTTGTAATTCAGTTCAAGGGTAGCGGTTTTTACATTCCCTCTATAAGTGATATCTCATGATAAGGGTCTTTTTCTGTGTGACTTATTTCACTTAGAATCGTCATACCTAAATCCACTCATCATGCTGCTACTAGCCTTATGACATTGATTTCATGGCTGAGTGATATTCCATTGTATATAAGGACCACATCTTCTTTATCCATTCCTCTCTTTCCTGGGATATTTAAGGTGTATCGAAGTGGAGGTTCTTGTCAACAGAGTAGCCCAAAACTTTGGGGTGCCTGTGTCTTGCTGATTTTTACTTTTCCCAATTTATACGCCCATGAGTGGAAGTGCCCTATGGTCTCTAAACTGAGTTTTTTAGATGTTTCAGGACACACCGTACACTTCTCCAGAGTGGCTGTTGGCAATTTACATCCCGCCCATCAGCGTAACAAGGCTCCCATTTCTCCATGGCCTGTCCTGCATTTCTGGTTTTGACACTTTATTCAGCATGGCCCTTTTGACCGATGGGAAGCGAGACTTCTTTTTAGTGCTGATTTGCCTTTCCAGGTTGCTTGGTTGGCCAAAAAGGGCGTATGCGTTTTTTCCTGAATATATTCAGGAAAAAACGCATACGCCCTTTTTGGCCAAGGGCATCATTGTCGAGGTTTTGCCGCTTTTCCTGTGCTTTAAAGGCGATTCGAATCTACCTCCTGAAATCTGTTTCCTGCAATTCTGCCTTGCTTTCAAATCCTCTTCGTTGCCTTCCCTCAATATATTTGTGGACGAGAGTTATCATTTCTAAGTCTGCAGGTTTGTGAATTGCAGTGCCCCTGAGCTCCATGATTGAACTCGCTTTCTTGGGAGCTGGCCGCAAAAGCGCAGGATTGCTTCAGGCCGTATTCTGGTTCCTGGCGGCAGGCTGAGCCTGTGGTTAATTCTTCTTCCTAATGGGAAAATAGAGTGACCTGTGCCTGTCCCAACACCTAGAGCTAGTCTCTCATTGGTTCCCCCTCTTCCCGTGCATCCTCAGGACAAATGCAACCTGTACAGAACAGGAGGATAAAGGTGCTGATTCTCCAAGGAGGGAGATTGCTAGTAAAGCGGCTGGAATGGCGAACCGGAGCACAAGGAGATGAGAAATGAGGTGCGTTTTAGAAACCTTTCCCAATCACACGGTGTACCATCTTCGGGGTTTCTCATGCATGTTTTCAATGTAGGACGATGCCCTTGAACCTGGAGATTTGGGACCCATGGGATGGGTACCACGCCGTATTTCTTTACAGGGTCTGCGTTTGCTCACCCAACCTCACCAAACCTCTCAGCCCCAAGAGTGTCCACCCTTATGTCTCAATCAGCTGTGGGTCTAGATATGGTCAATCCAGGTGGCATCACAGCCCCTGAACGAATTTTGTAAGAATTTCTCTCTCTTTCACTGTCTTTGTTTCACGGGTTTTGAAAAGTAATTGATTTTTATAATGGGGTTTAGCTGCTTTTGACTGCTGCGTTTATGCCGCTTTACACCCACTTGACTCACTTACAGAGAGATATCAATATATAGGTTTTAAGATTCTTACTTGTCAGATATATTCTTGGGCGGTGAATAGGGGGTGTTGAGTCCAGTTCACTGAGCAAGGAGTAGGTCTTGTCTCTTACATATTGGGTTTATGGAACGGTATCTGAGCTAATTTGAAACCCTTGTTTTATGCATCACCCCACCTCACCTTTCCCGTTTAGTAGACATAGTCTGTTTTCTAAACGTGTGACTCTGTTCTGTTTTGTAATTCAGTTCAAGGGTAGCGGTTTTTACATTCCCTCTATAAGTGATATCTCATGATAAGTGTCTTTTTCTGTGTGACTTATTTCACTTAGAATCGTCATACCTAAATCCACTCATCATGCTGCTACTAGCCTTATGACATTGATTTCATGGCTGAGTGATATTCCATTGTATATAAGGACCACATCTTCTTTATCCATTCCTCTCTTTCCTGGGATATTTAAGGTGTAACGAAGTGGAGGTTCTTGTCAACAGAGTAGCCCAAAACTTTGGGGTGCCTGTGTCTTGCTGATTTTTAGTTTTCCCAATTTATACGCCCATGAGTGGAAGTGCCGTATGCTCTCTAAGCTGAGTTTTTTAGATGTTTCAGGACACACCGTACACTTCTCCAGAGTGGCTGTTGGCAATTTACATCCCGCCCATCAGCGTAGCAAGGCTCCCATTTCTCCATGGCCTGTCCTGCATTTCTGGTTTTGACACTTTATTCAGCATGGCCCTTTTGACCGATGGGAAGCGAGACTTCTTTGTAGCGCTGATTTGCCTTTCCAGGTTGCTTGGTTGGCCAAAAAGGGCGTATGCGTTTTTCCTGAATATATTCAGGAAAAAACGCATACGCCCTTTTTGGCCAAGGGCATCATTGTCGAGGTTTTGCCGCTTTTCCTGTGCTTTAAAGGCGATTCGAATCTACCTCCTGAAATCTGTTTCCTGCAATTCTGCCTTGCTTTCAAATCCTCTTCGTTGCCTTCCCTCAATATATTTGTGGACGAGAGTTATCATTTCTAAGTCTGCAGGTTTGTGAATTGCAGTGCCCCTGAGCTCCATGATTCAACTCGCTTTCTTGGGAGCTGGCCGCAAAAGCGCAGGATTGCTTCAGGCCGTATTCTGGTTCCAGGCGGCAGGCTGAGCCTGTGGTTAATTCTTCTTCCTGATGGGAAAATAGAGTGACCTGTGCCTGTCCCAACACCTAGAGCTAGTCTCTCATTGGTTCCCCCTCTTCCCGTGCATCCTCAGGACAAATTGCAACCTGTACGGAACAGGAGGATAAAGGTGTGATTCTCCAAGGAGGGAGATTGCTAGTAAAGCGGCTGGAATGGCGAACCGGAGCACAAGGAGTTGAGAAATGAGGTGCGTTTTAGAAACCTTTCCCAATCACACGGTGTACCATCTTCGGGGTTTCTCATGCATGTTTTCAGTGTAGGACGATGCCCTTGAACCTGGAGATTTGGGACCCATGGGATGGGTACCACGCCGTATTTCTTTACAGGGTCTGCGTTTGCTCACCCAACCTCACCAAACCTCTCAGCCCCAAGAGTGTCCACCCTTATGTCTCAATCAGCTGTGGGTCTAGATATGGTCAATCCAGGTGACATCACAGCCCCTGAACGAATTTTGTAAGAATTTCTCTCTGTTTCACTGTCTTTGTTTCACGGGTTTTGAAAAGTAATTGATTTTTATAATGGGGTTTAGCTGCTTTTGACTGCTGCGTTTATGCCGCTTTACACCCACTTGACTCACTTACAGAGAGATATCAATATATAGGTTTTAAGATTCTTACTAGTCAGATATATTCTTGGGCGGTGAATAGGGGGTGTTGAGTCCAGTTCACTGAGCAAGGAGTAGGTCTTGTCTCTTACATATTGGGTTTATGGAACGGTATCTGAGCTAATTTGAAACCCTTGTTTTATGCATCACCCCACCTCACCTTTCCCGTTAAGCAGCCATAGTGTGTTTTCTAAACGTGTGACTCTGTTCTGTTTTGTAATTCAGTTCAAGGGTAGCGGTTTTTACATTCCCTCTATAAGTGATATCTCATGATAAGGGTCTTTTTCTGTGTGATTTATTTCACTTAGAATCGTCATACCTAAATCCACTCATCATGCTGCTACTAGCCTTATGACATTGATTTCATGGCTGAGTGATATTCCATTGTATATAAGGACCACATCTTCTTTATCCATTCTTCTCTTTCCTGGGATATTTAAGGTGTATCGAAGTGGAGATTCTTGTCAACAGAGTAGCCCAAAACTTTGGGGTGCCTGTGTCTTGCTGATTTTTAGTTTTCCCAATTTATACGCCCATGAGTGGAAGTGCCCTATGGTCTCTAAGCTGAGTTTTTTAGATGTTTCAGGACACACCGTACACTTCTCCAGAGTGGCTGTTGGCAATTTACATCCCGCCCATCAGCGTAACAAGGCTCCCATTTCTCCATGGCCTGTCCTGCATTTCTGGTTTTGGCACTTTATTCAGCATGGCCCTTTTGACCGATGGGAAGCGAGACTTCTTTGTAGTGCTGATTTGCCTTTCCAGGTTGCTTGGTTGGCCAAAAAGGGCGTATGCGTTTTTTCCTGAATATATTCAGGAAAAAACGCATACGCCCTTTTTGGCCAAGGGCATCATTGTCGAGGTTTTGCCGCTTTTCCTGTGCTTTAAAGGCGATTCGAATCTACCTCCTGAAATCTGTTTCCTGCAATTCTGCCTTGCTTTCAAATCCTCTTCGTTGCCTTCCCTCAATATATTTGTGGACGAGAGTTATCATTTCTAAGTCTGCAGGTTTGTGAATTGCAGTGCCCCTGAGCTCCATGATTGAACTCGCTTTCTTGGGAGCTGGCCGCAAAAGCGCAGGATTGCTTCAGGCCGTATTCTGGTTCCAGGCGGCAGGCTGAGCCTGTGGTTAATTCTTCTTCCTGATGGGAAAATAGAGTGACCTGTGCCTGTCCCAACACCTAGAGCTAGTCTCTCATTGGGTCCCCCTCTTCCCGTGCATCCTCAGGACAAATTGCAACCTGTACAGAACAGGAGGATAAAGGTGTGATTCTCCAAGGAGGGAGATTGCTAGTAAAGCGGCTGGAATGGCGAACCGGAGCACAAGGAGTTGAGAAATGAGGTGCGTTTTAGAAACCTTTCCCGATCACACGGTGTACCATCTTCGGGGTTTCTCATGCATGTTTTCAGTGTAGGACGATGCCCTTGAACCTGGAGATTTGGGACCCATGGGATGCGTACCACGCTATATTACTTTAAAGGGTCTGCGTTTGCTCACCCAACCTCACCAAACCTCTCAGCCCCAAGAGTGTCCACCCTTATGTCTCAATCAGCTGTGGGTCTAGATATGGTCAATCCAGGTGGCATCACAGTCCCTGAATGAATTTTGTAAGAATTTCTCTCTCCTTCACTGTCTTTGTTTCACGGGTTTTGAAAAGTAATTGATTTTTATAATGGGGATTAAGCTGCTTTTGAGTGCTGCGTTTATGCCACTTTACACCCACTTGACTCACTTACAGAAAGATATCAATATATAGGTTTTAAGATTTTTACTAGTCAGATATATTCTTGGGCGGTGAATAGGGGGTGTTGAGTCCAGTTCACTGAGCAAGGAGTAGGTCTTGTCTCTTACATATTGGGTTTATGGAACGGTATCTGAGCTAATTTGAAACCCTTGTTTTATGCATCACCCCACCTCACCTTTCCCGTTAAGCAGACATAGTCTGTTTTCTAAACGTGTGACTCTGTTCTGTTTTGTAATTCAGTTCAAGGGTAGCGGTTTTTACATTCCCTCTATAAGTGATATCTCATGATAAGGGTCTTTTTCTGTGTGACTTATTTCACTTAGAATCGTCATACCTAAATCCACTCATCATGCTGCTACTAGCCTTATGACATTGATTTCATGGCTGAGTGATATTCCATTGTATATAAGGACCACATCTTCTTTATCCATTCCTCTCTTTCCTGGGATATTTAAGGTGTATCGAAGTGGAGGTTCTTGTCAACAGAGTAGCCCAAAACTTTGGGGTGCCTGTGTCTTGCTGATTTTTACTTTTCCCAATTTATACGCCCATGAGTGGAAGTGCCCTATGGTCTCTAAACTGAGTTTTTTAGATGTTTCAGGACACACCGTACACTTCTCCAGAGTGGCTGTTGGCAATTTACATCCCGCCCATCAGCGTAACAAGGCTCCCATTTCTCCATGGCCTGTCCTGCATTTCTGGTTTTGACACTTTATTCAGCATGGCCCTTTTGACCGATGGGAAGCGAGACTTCTTTTTAGTGCTGATTTGCCTTTCCAGGTTGCTTGGTTGGCCAAAAAGGGCGTATGCGTTTTTTCCTGAATATATTCAGGAAAAAACGCATACGCCCTTTTTGGCCAAGGGCATCATTGTCGAGGTTTTGCCGCTTTTCCTGTGCTTTAAAGGCGATTCGAATCTACCTCCTGAAATCTGTTTCCTGCAATTCTGCCTTGCTTTCAAATCCTCTTCGTTGCCTTCCCTCAATATATTTGTGGACGAGAGTTATCATTTCTAAGTCTGCAGGTTTGTGAATTGCAGTGCCCCTGAGCTCCATGATTGAACTCGCTTTCTTGGGAGCTGGCCGCAAAAGCGCAGGATTGCTTCAGGCCGTATTCTGGTTCCTGGCGGCAGGCTGAGCCTGTGGTTAATTCTTCTTCCTAATGGGAAAATAGAGTGACCTGTGCCTGTCCCAACACCTAGAGCTAGTCTCTCATTGGTTCCCCCTCTTCCCGTGCATCCTCAGGACAAATGCAACCTGTACAGAACAGGAGGATAAAGGTGTGATTCTCCAAGGAGGGAGATTGCTAGTAAAGCGGCTGGAATGGCGAACCGGAGCACAAGGAGATGAGAAATGAGGTGCGTTTTAGAAACCTTTCCCGATCACACGGTGTACCATCTTCGGGGTTTCTCATGCATGTTTTCAATGTAGGACGATGCCCTTGAACCTGGAGATTTGGGACCCATGGGATGGGTACCACGCCGTATTTCTTTACAGGGTCTGCGTTTGCTCACCCAACCTCACCAAACCTCTCAGCCCCAAGAGTGTCCACCCTTATGTCTCAATCAGCTGTGGGTCTAGATATGGTCAATCCAGGTGGCATCACAGCCCCTGAACGAATTTTGTAAGAATTTCTCTCTCTTTCACTGTCTTTGTTTCACGGGTTTTGAAAAGTAATTGATTTTTATAATGGGGTTTAGCTGCTTTTGACTGCTGCGTTTATGCCGCTTTACACCCACTTGACTCACTTACAGAGAGATATCAATATATAGGTTTTAAGATTCTTACTTGTCAGATATATTCTTGGGCGGTGAATAGGGGGTGTTGAGTCCAGTTCACTGAGCAAGGAGTAGGTCTTGTCTCTTACATATTGGGTTTATGGAACGGTATCTGAGCTAATTTGAAACCCTTGTTTTATGCATCACCCCACCTCACCTTTCCCGTTTAGTAGACATAGTCTGTTTTCTAAACGTGTGACTCTGTTCTGTTTTGTAATTCAGTTCAAGGGTAGCGGTTTTTACATTCCCTCTATAAGTGATATCTCATGATAAGTGTCTTTTTCTGTGTGACTTATTTCACTTAGAATCGTCATACCTAAATCCACTCATCATGCTGCTACTAGCCTTATGACATTGATTTCATGGCTGAGTGATATTCCATTGTATATAAGGACCACATCTTCTTTATCCATTCCTCTCTTTCCTGGGATATTTAAGGTGTAACGAAGTGGAGGTTCTTGTCAACAGAGTAGCCCAAAACTTTGGGGTGCCTGTGTCTTGCTGATTTTTAGTTTTCCCAATTTATACGCCCATGAGTGGAAGTGCCGTATGCTCTCTAAGCTGAGTTTTTTAGATGTTTCAGGACACACCGTACACTTCTCCAGAGTGGCTGTTGGCAATTTACATCCCGCCCATCAGCGTAGCAAGGCTCCCATTTCTCCATGGCCTGTCCTGCATTTCTGGTTTTGACACTTTATTCAGCATGGCCCTTTTGACCGATGGGAAGCGAGACTTCTTTGTAGCGCTGATTTGCCTTTCCAGGTTGCTTGGTTGGCCAAAAAGGGCGTATGCGTTTTTCCTGAATATATTCAGGAAAAAACGCATACGCCCTTTTTGGCCAAGGGCATCATTGTCGAGGTTTTGCCGCTTTTCCTGTGCTTTAAAGGCGATTCGAATCTACCTCCTGAAATCTGTTTCCTGCAATTCTGCCTTGCTTTCAAATCCTCTTCGTTGCCTTCCCTCAATATATTTGTGGACGAGAGTTATCATTTCTAAGTCTGCAGGTTTGTGAATTGCAGTGCCCCTGAGCTCCATGATTCAACTCGCTTTCTTGGGAGCTGGCCGCAAAAGCGCAGGATTGCTTCAGGCCGTATTCTGGTTCCAGGCGGCAGGCTGAGCCTGTGGTTAATTCTTCTTCCTGATGGGAAAATAGAGTGACCTGTGCCTGTCCCAACACCTAGAGCTAGTCTCTCATTGGTTCCCCCTCTTCCCGTGCATCCTCAGGACAAATTGCAACCTGTACGGAACAGGAGGATAAAGGTGTGATTCTCCAAGGAGGGAGATTGCTAGTAAAGCGGCTGGAATGGCGAACCGGAGCACAAGGAGTTGAGAAATGAGGTGCGTTTTAGAAACCTTTCCCGATCACACGGTGTACCATCTTCGGGGTTTCTCATGCATGTTTTCAGTGTAGGACGATGCCCTTGAACCTGGAGATTTGGGACCCATGGGATGCGTACCACGCTATATTACTTTAAAGGGTCTGCGTTTGCTCACCGAACCTCACCAAACCTCTCAGCCCCAAGAGTGTCCACCCTTATGTCTCAATCAGATGTGGGTCTAGATATGGTCAATCCAGGTGGCCTCACAGCCCCTGAACGAATTTTGTAAGAATTTCTCTCTCTTTCACTGTCTTTGTTTCACGGGTTTTGAAAAGTAATTGATTTTTATAATGGGGTTTAGCTGCTTTTCACTGCTGTGTTTATGCCGCTTTATACCCACTTGACTCACTTACAGATAGATATCAATACGTATGTTTTAAGATTCTTACTAGTCAGATATATTCTTGGGCGGTGAATAGGGGGTGTTGAGTCCAGTTCACTGAGCAAGGAGTAGGTCTTGTCTATTACATATTGGGTTTATGGAACGATATCTGAGCTAATTTGAAACCCTTGTTTTATGCATCACCCCACCTCACCTTTCCCGTTAAGCAGCCATAGTGTGTTTTCTAAACGTGTGACTCTGTTCTGTTTTGTAATTCAGTTCAAGGGTAGCGGTTTTTACATTCCCTCTATAAGTGATATCTTATGATAAGTGTCTTTTTCTGTGTGACTTATTTCACTTAGAATCGTCATACCTAAATCCACTCATCATGCTGCTCCTAGCCTTATTACATTGATTTCATGGCTGAGTGATATTCCCTTGTACATAAGGACCACATCTTCTTTATCCATTCTTCTCTTTCCTGGGATATTTAAGGTGTAACGAAGTGGAGGTTCTTGTCAACAGAGCAGCCCAAAACTTTGGGGTGCCTGTGTCTTGCTGATTTTTAGTTTTCCCAATTTATACGCCCATGAGTGGAAGTGCCGTATGCTCTCTAAGCTGAGTTTTTTAGATGTTTCAGGACACACCGTACACTTCTCCAGAGTGGCTGTTGGCAATTTACATCCCGCCCATCAGCGTAGCAAGGCTCCCATTTCTCCATGGCCTGTCCTGCATTTCTGGTTTTGACACTTTATTCAGCATGGCCCTTTTGACCGATGGGAAGCGAGACTTCTTTGTAGCGCTGATTTGCCTTTCCAGGTTGCTTGGTTGGCCAAAAAGGGCGTATGCGTTTTTCCTGAATATATTCAGGAAAAAACGCATACGCCCTTTTTGGCCAAGGGCATCATTGTCGAGGTTTTGCCGCTTTTCCTGTGCTTTAAAGGCGATTCGAATCTACCTCCTGAAATCTGTTTCCTGCAATTCTGCCTTGCTTTCAAATCCTCTTCGTTGCCTTCCCTCAATATATTTGTGGACGAGAGTTAGCATCTCTAAGTCTGCAGGTTTGTGAATTGCAGTGCCCCTGAGCTCCATTCTTCAACTCGCTTTCTTGGGAGCTGGCCGCAAAAGCGCAGGATTGCTTCAGGCCGTATTCTGGTTCCTGGCGGCAGGCTGAGCCTGTGGTTAATTCTTCTTCCTGATGGGAAAATAGAGTGACCTGTGCCTGTCCCAACACCTAGAGCTAGTCTCTCATTGGTTCCCCCTCTTCCCGTTCATCCTCAGGACAAATTGCAACCTGAACGGAACAGGAGGATAAAGGTGCTGATTCTCCAAGGAGGGAGATTGCTAGTAAAGCGGCGGGAATGGCGAAACGGAGCACAAGGAGATGAGAAATGAGGTGCGTTTTAGAAACCTTTCCCGATCACACGGTGTACCATCTTCGGGGTTTCTCATGCAAGTTTTCAATGTAGGACGATGCCCTTGAACCTGGAGATTTGGGACCCATGGGATGGGGACCACACCGTATTACTTTAAAGGGTCTGCGTTTGCTCACCCAACCTCACCAAACCTCTCAGCCCCAAGAGGGTCCACCCTTATGTCTCAATCAGCTGTGGGTCTGGATATGGTCAATCCTGGTGGCATCACAGCCCCTCAACGAATTTTGTAAGAATTTCTCTCTCTTTCACTGTCTTTGTTTCACGGGTTTTGAAAAGTAATTGATTTTTATAATGGGGTTTAGCTGCTTTTCACTGCTGTGTTTATGCCGCTTTACACCCACTTGACTCACTTACAGAGAGACATCAATACATAGGTTTTAAGATTCTTACTAGTCAGATATATTCTTGGGCGGTGAATAGGGCGTGTTGCGTCCAGTTCACTGAGTAAGGAGTAGGTCTTTATTACATATTGGGTTTATGGAAAGCTATCTGAGCTAATTTGAAACCCTTGTTTTATGCATCAGCCCACCTCACCTTTCCCGTTAAGCAGCCATAGTGTGTTTTCTAAACGTGTGACTCTGTTCTGTTTTGTAATTCAGTTCAAGGGTAGCGGTTTTTACATTCCCTCTGTAAGTGATATCTTATGATAAGTGTCTTTTTCTGTGTGAGTTATTTCACTTAGGATCGTCATTCCTAAATCCACTCATCATGCTGCTACTAGCCTTATGACATTGATTTCATGGCTGAGTGATATTCCATTGTACATAAGGACCACAACTTCTTTTTCCATTCTTCTCTTTCCGGGGATATTTAAAGTGTAACGAAGTGGAAGTTCTTGTCAACAGAGCAGCCCAAAACTTTGGGATGCCTTTGTCTTGCTGATTTTTAGTTTTCCCAATTTATACGCCCATGAGTGGAAATGCCCTCTGCTCTCTAAGCTGAGTTTTTTAGATGTTTCAGGACACACCGTACACTTCTCCAGAGTGGCTGTTGGCAATTTACATCCCGCCCATCAGCGTAGCAAGGCTCCCATTTCTCCATGGCCTGTCCTGCATTTCTGGTTTTGACACTTTATTCAGCATGGCCCTTTTGACCGATGGGAAGCGAGACTTCTTTGTAGCGCTGATTTGCCTTTCCAGGTTGCTTGGTTGGCCAAAAAGGGCGTATGCGTTTTTTCCTGAATATATTTAGGAAAAAACGCATACGCCCTTTTTGGCCAAGGGCATCATTGTCGAGGTTTTACCGCTTTTCCTGTGCTTTAAAGGAGATTCGAATCTACCTCCTGAAATCTGTTTCCTGCAATTCTGCCTTGCTTTCAAATCCTCTTCGTTGCCTTCCCTCAATATATTTGTGGACGAGAGTTATCATTTCTAAGTCTGCAGGTTTGTGAATTGCAGTGCCCCTGAGCTCCATTCTTCAACTCGCTTTCTTGGGAGCTGGCCGCAAAAGCGCAGGATTGCTTCAGGCCGTATTCTGGTTCCTGGCGGCAGGCTGAGCCTGTGGTTAATTCTTCTTCCTGATGGGAAAATAGAATGACCTGTGCCTGCCCCAACACCTAGAGCTAGTCTCTCATTGGTTCCCCCTCTTCCCGTTCATCCTCAGGACAATTAGCAACCTGTACGGAACAGGAGGATAAAGGTGCTGATTCTCCAAGGAGGGAGATTGCTAGTAAAGCGGCTGGAATGGTGAACCGGAGCACAAGGAGATGAGAAATGAGGTGCGTTTTAGAAACCTTTCCCGATCACACGGTGTACCATCTTCGGGGTTTCTCATGCATGTTTTCAATATAGGACGATGCCCTTGAACCTGGAGATTTGGGACCCATGGGATGGGTACCACGCCGTATTACTTTAAAGGGTCTGCGTTTTCTCACCCAACCTCACCAAACCTCTCAGCCCCAAGAGTGTCCACCCTTATGTCTCAATCAGCTGTGGGTCTAGATATGGTCAATCCAGGTGGCATCACAGCCCCTGAACGAATTTTGTAAGAATTTCTCTCTCTTTCACTGTCTTTGTTTCACGGGTTTTGAAACGTAATTGATTTTTATAATGGGGTTTAGCTGCTTTTCACTGCTGTGTTTATGCCGCTTTACACCCATTTGACTCACTTACAGAGAGATATCAATACATAGGTTTTAAGATTTTTACTAGTCAGATATATTCTTGGGCGGTGAATAGGGGGTGTTGAGTGCAGTTCACTGAGCACGGAGTAGGTCTTGTCTATTACATATTGGGTTTATGGAACGGTATCTGAGCTAATTTGAAACCCTTGTTTTATGCATCACCCCACCTCACCTTTCCCGTTAAGCAGCCATAGTGTGTTTTCTAAACGTGTGACTCTGTTCTGTTTTGTAATTCAGTTCAAGGGTAGCGGTTTTGACATTCCCTCTATAAGTGATATCTCATGATAAGTGTGTTTTTCTGTGTGACTTATTTCACTTAGAATCGTCGTACCTAAATCCACTCATCATGCTGCTACTAGCCTTATGACGTTGATTTCATGGCTGAGTGATATTCCGTTGTACATAAGGACCACAACTTCTTTATCCATTCTTCTCTTTCCTGGGATATTTAAGGTGTAACGAAGTGGAGGTTCTTGTCAACAGAGCAGCCCAAAACTTTGGGGTGCCTGTGTCTTGCTGATTTTTAGTTTTCCCAATTTATACGCCCATGAGAGGAAGTGCCCTATGGTCTCTAAGCTGAGTTTTTTAGATGTTTCAGGACACACCGTACACTTCTCCAGAGTGGCTGTTGGCAATTTACATCCCGCCCATCAGCGTAGCAAGGCTCCCATTTCTCCAAGGCCTGTCCAGCATTTCTGGTTTTGACCCTTTATTCATCATGGCCCTTTTGACCGATGGGAAGCGAGACTTCTTTGTAGCGCTGATTTGCCTTTCCAGGTTGCTTGGTTGGCCAAAAAGGGCGTATGCGTTTTTTCCTGAATATATTCAGGAAAAAACGCATACGCCCTTTTTGGCCAAGGGCATCATTGTCGAGGTTTTGCCGCTTTTCCTGTGCTTTAAAGGCGATTCGAATCTACCTCCTGAAATCTGTTTCCTGCAATTCTGCCTTGCTTTCAAATCCTCTTCGTTGCCTTCCCTCAATATATTTGTGGACGAGAGTTATCATTTCTAAGTCTGCAGGTTTGTGAATTGCAGTGCCCCTGAGCTCCATTCTTCAACTCTCTTTCTTGGGAGCTGGCCGCAAAAGCGCAGGATTGCTTCAGGCCGTCTTCTGCTTCCTGGCGGCAGGCTGAGCCTGTGGTTAATTCTTCTTCCTGATGGGAAAATAGAGTGGCCTGTGCCTGTCCCAACACCTAGAGCTAGTCTCTCATTGGTTCCCCCTCTTCCCGTTCATCCTCAGGACAATTAGCAACCTGTACGGAACAGGAGGATAAAGGTGCTGATTCTCCAAGGAGGGAGATTGCTAGGAAAGCGGCTGGAATGGCGAAACGCAGCACAAGGAGATGACAAATGAGGTGCGTTTTAGAAACGTTTCCCGATCACACGGTGTACCATCTTCGGGGTTTCTCATGCATGTTTTCGATGTAGGCAGATGCCCTTGAACCTGGAGATTTGGGACCCATGGGATGGGTACCATGCCGTATTGCTTTAAAGGGTCTGCGTTAGCTCAGCCAACCTCACCAAACCTCTCAGCCCCACGAGTGTCCACCCTTATGTCTCAATCAGCTGTGGGTCAAGATATGGTCAATCCAGGTGGCATCACAGCCCCTGAACGAATTTTGTAAGAATTTCTCTCTCTTTCACTGTCTTTGTTTCACGGGTTTTTTAAAGTAATTGATTTTTATAATGGGGTTTAGCTGCTTTTCACTGCTGTGTTTATGCCGCTTTACACCCACTTGACTCACTTACAGAGAGATATCAATACATAGGTTTTAAGATTCTTACTAGTCAGATATATTCTTGGGCGGTGAATAGGGGGTGTTGAGTCCAGTTCACTGAGCAAGGAGTAGGTCTTGTCTATTACATATTGGGTTTCTGGAACGGTATCTGAGCTAATTTGAAACCCTTGTTTTATGCATCAGCCCACCTCACCTTTCCCGTTAAGCAGCCATAGTGTGTTTTCTAAACGTGTGACTCTGTTCTGTTTTGTAATTCAGTTCAAGGGTAGCGGTTTTGACATTCCCTCTATAAGTGATATCTCATGATAAGTGTCTTTTTCTGTGTGACTTATTTCACTTAGAATCGTCGTACCTAAATCCACTCATCATGCTGCTACTAGCCTTATGACGTTGATTTCATGGCTGAGTGATATTCCATTGTACATAAGGACCACAACTTCTTTATCTATTCTTCTCTTTCCTGGGATATTTAAGGTGTAACGAAGTGGAGGTTCTTGTCAACAGAGCAGCCCAAAACTTTGGGGTGCCTGTGTCTTGCTGATTTTTAATTATCCCAATTTATACGCCCATGAGAGGAAGTGCCCTATGGTCTCTAAGCAGAGTTATTTAGATGTTTCAGGACACACCGTACACTTGTCCAGAGTGGCTATTAGCAATTTACATCCCGCCCGTCAGCGTAGCAAGGCTCCCATTTCTCCATGGCCTGTCCTGCATTTCTGGTTTTGACACTTTATTCAGCATGGCCCTTTTGACCGATGGGAAGCGAGACTTCTTTGTAGCGCTGATTTGCCTTTCCAGGTTGCTTGGTTGGCCAAAAAGGGCGTATGCGTTTTTTCCTGAATATATTCAGGAAAAACGCATACGCCCTTTTTGGCCAAGGGCATCATTGTCGAGGTTTTGCCGCTTTTCCTGTGCTTTAAAGGCGATTCGAATCTACCTCCTGAAATCTGTTTCCTGCAATTCTGCCTTGCTTTCAAATCCTCTTCGTTGCCTTCCCTCAATATATTTGTGGACGAGAGTTATCATTTCTAAGTCTGCAGGTTTGTGAATTGCAGTGCCCCTGAGCTCCATTCTTCAACTCGCTTTCTTGGGAGCTGGCCGCAAAAGCGCAGGATTGCTTCAGGCCGTATTCTGGTTCCTGGCGGCAGGCTGAGCCTGTGGTTAATTCTTCTTCCTGATGGGAAAATAGAATGACCTGTGCCTGCCCCAACACCTAGAGCTAGTCTCTCATTGGTTCCCCCTCTTCCCGTTCATCCTCAGGACAATTAGCAACCTGTACGGAACAGGAGGATAAAGGTGCTGATTCTCCAAGGAGGGAGATTGCTAGTAAAGCGGCTGGAATGGTGAACCGGAGCACAAGGAGATGAGAAATGAGGTGCGTTTTAGAAACCTTTCCCGATCACACGGTGTACCATCTTCGGGGTTTCTCATGCATGTTTTCAATATAGGACGATGCCCTTGAACCTGGAGATTTGGGACCCATGGGATGGGTACCACGCCGTATTACTTTAAAGGGTCTGCGTTTTCTCACCCAACCTCACCAAACCTCTCAGCCCCAAGAGTGTCCACCCTTATGTCTCAATCAGCTGTGGGTCTAGATATGGTCAATCCAGGTGGCATCACAGCCCCTGAACGAATTTTGTAAGAATTTCTCTCTCTTTCACTGTCTTTGTTTCACGGGTTTTGAAACGTAATTGATTTTTATAATGGGGTTTAGCTGCTTTTCACTGCTGTGTTTATGCCGCTTTACACCCATTTGACTCACTTACAGAGAGATATCAATACATAGGTTTTAAGATTCTTACTAGTCAGATATATTCTTGGGCGGTGAATAGGGGGTGTTGAGTCCAGTTCACTGAGCAAGGAGTAGGTCTTGTCTATTACATATTGGGTTTATGGAACGGTATCTGAGCTAATTTGAAACCCTTGTTTTATGCATCACCCCACCTCACCTTTCCCGTTAAGCAGCCATAGTGTGTTTTCTAAACGTGTGACTCTGTTCTGTTTTGTAATTCAGTTCAAGGGTAGCGGTTTTTACATTCCCTCTATAAGTGATATCTCATGATAAGTGTGTTTTTCTGTGTGACTTACTTCACTTAGAATCGTCGTACCTAAATCCACTCATCATGCTGCTACTAGCCTTATGACGTTGATTTCATGGCTGAGTGATATTCCGTTGTACATAAGGACCACAACTTCTTTATCCATTCTTCTCTTTCCTGGGATATTTAAGGTGTAACGAAGTGGAGGTTCTTGTCATCAGAGCAGCCCAAAACTTTGGGGTGCCTGTGTCTTGCTGATTTTTAGTTTTCCCAATTTATACGCCCATGAGAGGAAGTGCCCTATGGTCTCTAAGCTGAGTTTTTTAGATGTTTCAGGACACACCGTACACTTCTCCAGAGTGGCTGTTGGCAATTTACATCCCGCCCATCAGCGTAGCAAGGCTCCCATTTCTCCAAGGCCTGTCCAGCATTTCTGGTTTTGACACTTTATTCATCATGGCCCTTTTGACCGATGGGAAGCGAGACTTCTTTGTAGCGCTGATTTGCCTTTCCAGGTTGCTTGGTTGGCCAAAAAGGGCGTATGCGTTTTTTCCTTAATATATTCAGGAAAAACGCATACGCCCTTTTTGGCCAAGGGCATCATTGTCGAGGTTTTGCCGCTTTTCCTGTGCTTTAAAGGCGATTCGAATCTACCTCCTGAAATCTGTTTCCTGCAATTCTGCCTTGCTTTCAAATCCTCTTCGTTGCCTTCCCTCAATATATTTGTGGACGAGAGTTATCATTTCTAAGTCTGCAGGTTTGTGAATTGCAGTGCCCCTGAGCTCCATTCTTCAACTCGCTTTCTTGGGAGCTGGCCGCAAAAGCGCAGGATTGCTTCAGGCCGTATTCTGGTTCCTGGCGGCAGGCTGAGCCTGTGGTTAATTCTTCTTCCTGATGGGAAAATAGAGTGACCTGTGCCTGTCCCAACACCTAGAGCTAGTCTCTCATTGGTTCCCCCTCTTCCCGTTCATCCTCAGGACAATTAGCAACCTGTTCGGAACAGGAGGATAAAGGTGCTGATTCTCCAAGGAGGGAGATTGCTAGGAAAGCGGCTGGAATGGCGAAACGCAGCACAAGGAGATGACAAATGAGGTGCGTTTTAGAAACGTTTCCCGATCACACGGTGTACCATCTTCGGGGTTTCTCATGCATGTTTTCGATGTAGGCAGATGCCCTTGAACCTGGAGATTTGGGACCCATGGGATGGGTACCACGCCGTATTACTTTAAAGGGTCTGCGTTAGCTCAGCCAACCTCACCAAACCTCTCAGCCCCACGAGTGTCCACCCTTATGTCTCAATCAGCTGTGGGTCAAGATATGGTCAATCCAGGTGGCATCACAGCCCCTGAACGAATTTTGTAAGAATTTCTCTCTCTTTCACTGTCTTTGTTTCACGGGTTTTTTAAAGTAATTGATTTTTATAATGGGGTTTAGCTGCTTTTCACTGCTGTGTTTATGCCACTTTACACCCACTTGACTCACTTACAGAGAGATATCAATACATAGGTTTTAAGATTCTTACTAGTCAGATATATTCTTGGGCGGTGAATAGGGGGTGTTGAGTCCAGTTCACTGAGCAAGGAGTAGGTCTTGTCTATTACATATTGGGTTTCTGGAACGGTATCTGAGCTAATTTGAAACCCTTGTTTTATGCATCACCCCACCTCACCTTTCCCGTTAAGCAGCCATAGTGTGTTTTCTAAACGTGTGACTCTGTTCTGTTTTGTAATTCAGTTCAAGGGTAGCGGTTTTGACATTCCCTCTATAAGTGATATCTCATGATAAGTGTCTTTTTCTGTGTGACTTATTTCACTTAGAATCGTCGTACCTAAATCCACTCATCATGCTGCTACTAGCCTTATGACGTTGATTTCATGGCTGAGTGATATTCCATTGTACATAAGGACCACAACTTCTTTATCCATTCTTCTCTTTCCTGGGATATTTAAGGTGTAACGAAGTGGAGGTTCTTGTCAACAGAGCAGCCCAAAACTTTGGGGTGCCTGTGTCTTGCTGATTTTTAGTTTTCCCAATTTATACGCCCATGAGAGGAAGTGCCCTATGGTCTCTAAGCTGAGTTGTTTAGATGTTTCAGGACACACCGTACACTTCTCCAGAGTGGCTGTTAGCAATTTACATCCCGCCCGTCAGCGTAGCAAGGCTCCCATTTCTCCATGGCCTGTCCTGCATTTCTGGTTTTGACACTTTATTCAGCATGGCCCTTTTGACCGATGGGAAGCGAGACTTCTTTGTAGCGCTGATTTGCCTTTCCAGGTTGCTTGGTTGGCCAAAAAGGGCGTATGCGTTTTTTCCTTAATATATTCAGGAAAAACGCATACGCCCTTTTTGGCCAAGGGCATCATTGTCGAGGTTTTGCCACTTTTCCTGTGCTTTAAAGGCGATTCGAATCTACCTCCTGAAATCTGTTTCCTGCAATTCTGCCTTGCTTTCAAATCCTCTTCGTTGCCTTCCCTCAATATATTTGTGGACGAGAGTTATCATTTCTAAGTCTGCAGGTTTGTGAATTGCAGTGCCCCTGAGCTCCATTCTTCAACTCTCTTTCTTGGGAGCTGGCCGCAAAAGCGCAGGATTGCTTCAGGCCGTCTTCTGCTTCCTGGCGGCAGGCTGAGCCTGTGGTTAATTCTTCTTCCTGATGGGAAAATAGAGTGACCTGTGCCTGTCCCAACACCTAGAGCTAGTCTCTCATTGGTTCCCCCTCTTCCCGTTCATCCTCAGGACAATTAGCAACCTGTACGGAACAGGAGGATAAAGGTGCTGATTCTCCAAGGAGGGAGATTGCTAGGAAAGCGGCTGGAATGGCGAAACGCAGCACAAGGAGATGACAAATGAGGTGCGTTTTAGAAACGTTTCCCGATCACACGGTGTACCATCTTCGGGGTTTCTCATGCATGTTTTCGATGTAGGCAGATGCCCTTGAACCTGGAGATTTGGGACCCATGGGATGGGTACCACGCCGTATTACTTTAAAGGGTCTGCGTTAGCTCAGCCAACCTCACCAAACCTCTCAGCCCCACGAGTGTCCACCCTTATGTCTCAATCAGCTGTGGGTCAAGATATGGTCAATCCAGGTGGCATCACAGCCCCTGAACGAATTTTGTAAGAATTTCTCTCTCTTTCACTGTCTTTGTTTCACGGGTTTTTTAAAGTAATTGATTTTTATAATGGGGTTTAGCTGCTTTTCACTGCTGTGTTTATGCCGCTTTACACCCACTTGACTCACTTACAGAGAGATATCAATACATAGGTTTTAAGATTCTTACTAGTCAGATATATTCTTGGGCGGTGAATAGGGGGTGTTGAGTCCAGTTCACTGAGCAAGGAGTAGGTCTTGTCTATTACATATTGGGTTTCTGGAACGGTATCTGAGCTAATTTGAAACCCTTGTTTTATGCATCAGCCCACCTCACCTTTCCCGTTAAGCAGCCATAGTGTGTTTTCTAAACGTGTGACTCTGTTCTGTTTTGTAATTCAGTTCAAGGGTAGCGGTTTTGACATTCCCTCTATAAGTGATATCTCATGATAAGTGTCTTTTTCTGTGTGACTTATTTCACTTAGAATCGTCGTACCTAAATCCACTCATCATGCTGCTACTAGCCTTATGACGTTGATTTCATGGCTGAGTGATATTCCATTGTACATAAGGACCACAACTTCTTTATCCATTCTTCTCTTTCCTGGGATATTTAAGGTGTAACGAAGTGGAAGTTCTTGTCAACAGAGCAGCCCAAAACTTTGGGATGCCTGTGTCTTGCTGATTTTTAGTTTTCCCAATTTATACGCCCATGAGTGGAAATGCCCTCTGCTCTCTAAGCTGAGTTTTTTAGATGTTTCAGGACACACCGTACACTTCTCCAGAGTGGCTGTTGGCAATTTACATCCCGCCCATCAGCGTAGCAAGGCTCCCATTTCTCCATGGCCTGTCCTGCATTTCTGGTTTTGACACTTTATTCAGCATGGCCCTTTTGACCGATGGGAAGCGAGACTTCTTTGTAGCGCTGATTTGCCTTTCCAGGTTGCTTGGTTGGCCAAAAAGGGCGTATGCGTTTTTTCCTGAATATATTTAGGAAAAAACGCATACGCCCTTTTTGGCCAAGGGCATCATTGTCGAGGTTTTACCGCTTTTCCTGTGCTTTAAAGGAGATTCGAATCTACCTCCTGAAATCTGTTTCCTGCAATTCTGCCTTGCTTTCAAATCCTCTTCGTTGCCTTCCCTCAATATATTTGTGGACGAGAGTTATCATTTCTAAGTCTGCAGGTTTGTGAATTGCAGTGCCCCTGAGCTCCATTCTTCAACTCTCTTTCTTGGGAGCTGGCCGCAAAAGCGCAGGATTGCTTCAGGCCGTCTTCTGCTTCCTGGCGGCAGGCTGAGCCTGTGGTTAATTCTTCTTCCTGATGGGAAAATAGAGTGACCTGTGCCTGTCCCAACACCTAGAGCTAGTCTCTCATTGGTTCCCCCTCTTCCCGTTCATCCTCAGGACAAATTGCAACCTGAACGGAACAGGAGGATAAAGGTGCTGATTCTCCAAGGAGGGAGATTGCTAGTAAAGCGGCGGGAATGGCGAAACGGAGCACAAGGAGATGAGAAATGAGGTGCGTTTTAGAAACCTTTCCCGATCACACGGTGTACCATCTTCGGGGTTTCTCATGCAAGTTTTCAATGTAGGACGATGCCCTTGAACCTGGAGATTTGGGACCCATGGGATGGGGACCACACCGTATTACTTTAAAGGGTCTGCGTTTGCTCACCCAACCTCACCAAACCTCTCAGCCCCAAGAGGGTCCACCCTTATGTCTCAATCAGCTGTGGGTCTGGATATGGTCAATCCTGGTGGCATCACAGCCCCTCAACGAATTTTGTAAGAATTTCTCTCTCTTTCACTGTCTTTGTTTCACGGGTTTTGAAAAGTAATTGATTTTTATAATGGGGTTTAGCTGCTTTTCACTGCTGTGTTTATGCCGCTTTACACCCACTTGACTCACTTACAGAGAGACATCAATACATAGGTTTTAAGATTCTTACTAGTCAGATATATTCTTGGGCGGTGAATAGGGCGTGTTGCGTCCAGTTCACTGAGTAAGGAGTAGGTCTTTATTACATATTGGGTTTATGGAAAGCTATCTGAGCTAATTTGAAACCCTTGTTTTATGCATCAGCCCACCTCACCTTTCCCGTTAAGCAGCCATAGTGTGTTTTCTAAACGTGTGACTCTGTTCTGTTTTGTAATTCAGTTCAAGGGTAGCGGTTTTTACATTCCCTCTGTAAGTGATATCTTATGATAAGTGTCTTTTTCTGTGTGAGTTATTTCACTTAGGATCGTCATTCCTAAATCCACTCATCATGCTGCTACTAGCCTTATGACATTGATTTCATGGCTGAGTGATATTCCATTGTACATAAGGACCACAACTTCTTTTTCCATTCTTCTCTTTCCGGGGATATTTAAAGTGTAACGAAGTGGAAGTTCTTGTCAACAGAGCAGCCCAAAACTTTGGGATGCCTTTGTCTTGCTGATTTTTAGTTTTCCCAATTTATACGCCCATGAGTGGAAATGCCCTCTGCTCTCTAAGCTGAGTTTTTTAGATGTTTCAGGACACACCGTACACTTCTCCAGAGTGGCTGTTGGCAATTTACATCCCGCCCATCAGCGTAGCAAGGCTCCCATTTCTCCATGGCCTGTCCTGCATTTCTGGTTTTGACACTTTATTCAGCATGGCCCTTTTGACCGATGGGAAGCGAGACTTCTTTGTAGCGCTGATTTGCCTTTCCAGGTTGCTTGGTTGGCCAAAAAGGGCGTATGCGTTTTTTCCTGAATATATTTAGGAAAAAACGCATACGCCCTTTTTGGCCAAGGGCATCATTGTCGAGGTTTTACCGCTTTTCCTGTGCTTTAAAGGAGATTCGAATCTACCTCCTGAAATCTGTTTCCTGCAATTCTGCCTTGCTTTCAAATCCTCTTCGTTGCCTTCCCTCAATATATTTGTGGACGAGAGTTATCATTTCTAAGTCTGCAGGTTTGTGAATTGCAGTGCCCCTGAGCTCCATTCTTCAACTCGCTTTCTTGGGAGCTGGCCGCAAAAGCGCAGGATTGCTTCAGGCCGTATTCTGGTTCCTGGCGGCAGGCTGAGCCTGTGGTTAATTCTTCTTCCTGATGGGAAAATAGAATGACCTGTGCCTGCCCCAACACCTAGAGCTAGTCTCTCATTGGTTCCCCCTCTTCCCGTTCATCCTCAGGACAATTAGCAACCTGTACGGAACAGGAGGATAAAGGTGCTGATTCTCCAAGGAGGGAGATTGCTAGTAAAGCGGCTGGAATGGTGAACCGGAGCACAAGGAGATGAGAAATGAGGTGCGTTTTAGAAACCTTTCCCGATCACACGGTGTACCATCTTCGGGGTTTCTCATGCATGTTTTCAATATAGGACGATGCCCTTGAACCTGGAGATTTGGGACCCATGGGATGGGTACCACGCCGTATTACTTTAAAGGGTCTGCGTTTTCTCACCCAACCTCACCAAACCTCTCAGCCCCAAGAGTGTCCACCCTTATGTCTCAATCAGCTGTGGGTCTAGATATGGTCAATCCAGGTGGCATCACAGCCCCTGAACGAATTTTGTAAGAATTTCTCTCTCTTTCACTGTCTTTGTTTCACGGGTTTTGAAACGTAATTGATTTTTATAATGGGGTTTAGCTGCTTTTCACTGCTGTGTTTATGCCGCTTTACACCCATTTGACTCACTTACAGAGAGATATCAATACATAGGTTTTAAGATTTTTACTAGTCAGATATATTCTTGGGCGGTGAATAGGGGGTGTTGAGTGCAGTTCACTGAGCAAGGAGTAGGTCTTGTCTATTACATATTGGGTTTATGGAACGGTATCTGAGCTAATTTGAAACCCTTGTTTTATGCATCACCCCACCTCACCTTTCCCGTTAAGCAGCCATAGTGTGTTTTCTAAACGTGTGACTCTGTTCTGTTTTGTAATTCAGTTCAAGGGTAGCGGTTTTGACATTCCCTCTATAAGTGATATCTCATGATAAGTGTGTTTTTCTGTGTGACTTATTTCACTTAGAATCGTCGTACCTAAATCCACTCATCATGCTGCTACTAGCCTTATGACGTTGATTTCATGGCTGAGTGATATTCCGTTGTACATAAGGACCACAACTTCTTTATCCATTCTTCTCTTTCCTGGGATATTTAAGGTGTAACGAAGTGGAGGTTCTTGTCAACAGAGTAGCCCAAAACTTTGGGGTGCCTGTGTCTTCCTGATTTTTAGTTTTCCCAATTTATACGCCCATGAGAGGAAGTGCCCTATGGTCTCTAAGCTGAGTTTTTTAGATGTTTCAGGACACACCGTACACTTCTCCAGAGTGGCTGTTGGCAATTTACATCCCGCCCATCAGCGTAGCAAGGCTCCCATTTCTCCAAGGCCTGTCCAGCATTTCTGGTTTTGACCCTTTATTCATCATGGCCCTTTTGACCGATGGGAAGCGAGACTTCTTTGTAGCGCTGATTTGCCTTTCCAGGTTGCTTGGTTGGCCAAAAAGGGCGTATGCGTTTTTTCCTGAATATATTCAGGAAAAAACGCATACGCCCTTTTTGGCCAAGGGCATCATTGTCGAGGTTTTGCCGCTTTTCCTGTGCTTTAAAGGCGATTCGAATCTACCTCCTGAAATCTGTTTCCTGCAATTCTGCCTTGCTTTCAAATCCTCTTCGTTGCCTTCCCTCAATATATTTGTGGACGAGAGTTATCATTTCTAAGTCTGCAGGTTTGTGAATTGCAGTGCCCCTGAGCTCCATTCTTCAACTCTCTTTCTTGGGAGCTGGCCGCAAAAGCGCAGGATTGCTTCAGGCCGTCTTCTGCTTCCTGGCGGCAGGCTGAGCCTGTGGTTAATTCTTCTTCCTGATGGGAAAATAGAGTGGCCTGTGCCTGTCCCAACACCTAGAGCTAGTCTCTCATTGGTTCCCCCTCTTCCCGTTCATCCTCAGGACAATTAGCAACCTGTACGGAACAGGAGGATAAAGGTGCTGATTCTCCAAGGAGGGAGATTGCTAGGAAAGCGGCTGGAATGGCGAAACGCAGCACAAGGAGATGACAAATGAGGTGCGTTTTAGAAACGTTTCCCGATCACACGGTGTACCATCTTCGGGGTTTCTCATGCATGTTTTCGATGTAGGCAGATGCCCTTGAACCTGGAGATTTGGGACCCATGGGATGGGTACCATGCCGTATTGCTTTAAAGGGTCTGCGTTAGCTCAGCCAACCTCACCAAACCTCTCAGCCCCACGAGTGTCCACCCTTATGTCTCAATCAGCTGTGGGTCAAGATATGGTCAATCCAGGTGGCATCACAGCCCCTGAACGAATTTTGTAAGAATTTCTCTCTCTTTCACTGTCTTTGTTTCACGGGTTTTTTAAAGTAATTGATTTTTATAATGGGGTTTAGCTGCTTTTCACTGCTGTGTTTATGCCGCTTTACACCCACTTGACTCACTTACAGAGAGATATCAATACATAGGTTTTAAGATTCTTACTAGTCAGATATATTCTTGGGCGGTGAATAGGGGGTGTTGAGTCCAGTTCACTGAGCAAGGAGTAGGTCTTGTCTATTACATATTGGGTTTCTGGAACGGTATCTGAGCTAATTTGAAACCCTTGTTTTATGCATCAGCCCACCTCACCTTTCCCGTTAAGCAGCCATAGTGTGTTTTCTAAACGTGTGACTCTGTTCTGTTTTGTAATTCAGTTCAAGGGTAGCGGTTTTGACATTCCCTCTATAAGTGATATCTCATGATAAGTGTCTTTTTCTGTGTGACTTATTTCACTTAGAATCGTCGTACCTAAATCCACTCATCATGCTGCTACTAGCCTTATGACGTTGATTTCATGGCTGAGTGATATTCCATTGTACATAAGGACCACAACTTCTTTATCTATTCTTCTCTTTCCTGGGATATTTAAGGTGTAACGAAGTGGAGGTTCTTGTCAACAGAGCAGCCCAAAACTTTGGGGTGCCTGTGTCTTGCTGATTTTTAATTATCCCAATTTATACGCCCATGAGAGGAAGTGCCCTATGGTCTCTAAGCAGAGTTATTTAGATGTTTCAGGACACACCGTACACTTGTCCAGAGTGGCTATTAGCAATTTACATCCCGCCCGTCAGCGTAGCAAGGCTCCCATTTCTCCATGGCCTGTCCTGCATTTCTGGTTTTGACACTTTATTCAGCATGGCCCTTTTGACCGATGGGAAGCGAGACTTCTTTGTAGCGCTGATTTGCCTTTCCAGGTTGCTTGGTTGGCCAAAAAGGGCGTATGCGTTTTTTCCTGAATATATTCAGGAAAAACGCATACGCCCTTTTTGGCCAAGGGCATCATTGTCGAGGTTTTGCCGCTTTTCCTGTGCTTTAAAGGCGATTCGAATCTACCTCCTGAAATCTGTTTCCTGCAATTCTGCCTTGCTTTCAAATCCTCTTCGTTGCCTTCCCTCAATATATTTGTGGACGAGAGTTATCATTTCTAAGTCTGCAGGTTTGTGAATTGCAGTGCCCCTGAGCTCCGTGATTGAACTCGCTTTCTTGGGAGCTGGCCGCAAAAGCGCAGGATTGCTTCAGGCCGTATTCTGGTTCCTGGCGGCAGGCTGAGCCTGTGGTTAATTCTTCTTCCTGATGGGAAAATAGAATGACCTGTGCCTGCCCCAACACCTAGAGCTAGTCTCTCATTGGTTCCCCCTCTTCCCGTTCATCCTCAGGACAATTAGCAACCTGTACGGAACAGGAGGATAAAGGTGCTGATTCTCCAAGGAGGGAGATTGCTAGTAAAGCGGCTGGAATGGTGAACCGGAGCACAAGGAGATGACAAATGAGGTGCGTTTTAGAAACGTTTCCCGATCACACGGTGTACCATCTTCGGGGTTTCTCATGCATGTTTTCGATGTAGGCAGATGTCCTTGAACCTGGAGATTTGGGACCCATGGGATGGGTACCACGCCGTATTACTTTAAAGGGTCTGCGTTAGCTCAGCCAACCTCACCAAACCTCTCAGCCCCACGAGTGTCCACCCTTATGTCTCAATCAGCTGTGGGTCAAGATATGGTCAATCCAGGTGGCATCACAGCCCCTGAACGAATTTTGTAAGAATTTCTCTCTCTTTCACTGTCTTTGTTTCACGGGTTTTTTAAAGTAATTGATTTTTATAATGGGGTTTAGCTGCTTTTCACTGCTGTGTTTATGCCGCTTTACACCCACTTGACTCACTTACAGAGAGATATCAATACATAGGTTTTAAGATTCTTACTAGTCAGATATATTCTTGGGCGGTGAATAGGGGGTGTTGAGTCCAGTTCACTGAGCAAGGAGTAGGTCTTGTCTATTACATATTGGGTTTCTGGAACGGTATCTGAGCTAATTTGAAACCCTTGTTTTATGCATCAGCCCACCTCACCTTTCCCGTTAAGCAGCCATAGTGTGTTTTCTAAACGTGTGACTCTGTTCTGTTTTGTAATTCAGTTCAAGGGTAGCGGTTTTGACATTCCCTCTATAAGTGATATCTCATGATAAGTGTCTTTTTCTGTGTGACTTATTTCACTTAGAATCGTCGTACCTAAATCCACTCATCATGCTGCTACTAGCCTTATGACGTTGATTTCATGGCTGAGTGATATTCCATTGTACATAAGGACCACAACTTCTTTATCCATTCTTCTCTTTCCTGGGATATTTAAGGTGTAACGAAGTGGAGGTTCTTGTCAACAGAGCAGCCCAAAACTTTGGGGTGCCTGTGTCTTGCTGATTTTTAGTTTTCCCAATTTATACGCCCATGAGAGGAAGTGCCCTATGGTCTCTAAGCTGAGTTGTTTAGATGTTTCAGGACACACCGTACACTTCTCCAGAGTGGCTGTTAGCAATTTACATCCCGCCCGTCAGCGTAGCAAGGCTCCCATTTCTCCATGGCCTGTCCTGCATTTCTGGTTTTGACACTTTATTCAGCATGGCCCTTTTGACCGATGGGAAGCGAGACTTCTTTGTAGCGCTGATTTGCCTTTCCAGGTTGCTTGGTTGGCCAAAAAGGGCGTATGCGTTTTTCCTGAATATATTCAGGAAAAAACGCATACGCCCTTTTTGGCCAAGGGCATCATTGTCGAGGTTTTGCCGCTTTTCCTGTGCTTTAAAGGCGATTCGAATCTACCTCCTGAAATCTGTTTCCTGCAATTCTGCCTTGCTTTCAAATCCTCTTCGTTGCCTTCCCTCAATATATTTGTGGACGAGAGTTATCATTTCTAAGTCTGCAGGTTTGTGAATTGCAGTGCCCCTGAGCTCCATGATTCAACTCGCTTTCTTGGGAGCTGGCCGCAAAAGCGCAGGATTGCTTCAGGCCGTATTCTGGTTCCAGGCGGCAGGCTGAGCCTGTGGTTAATTCTTCTTCCTGATGGGAAAATAGAGTGACCTGTGCCTGTCCCAACACCTAGAGCTAGTCTCTCATTGGTTCCCCCTCTTCCCGTGCATCCTCAGGACAAATTGCAACCTGTACGGAACAGGAGGATAAAGGTGTGATTCTCCAAGGAGGGAGATTGCTAGTAAAGCGGCTGGAATGGCGAACCGGAGCACAAGGAGTTGAGAAATGAGGTGCGTTTTAGAAACCTTTCCCAATCACACGGTGTACCATCTTCGGGGTTTCTCATGCATGTTTTCAGTGTAGGACGATGCCCTTGAACCTGGAGATTTGGGACCCATGGGATGGGTACCACGCCGTATTTCTTTACAGGGTCTGCGTTTGCTCACCCAACCTCACCAAACCTCTCAGCCCCAAGAGTGTCCACCCTTATGTCTCAATCAGCTGTGGGTCTAGATATGGTCAATCCAGGTGACATCACAGCCCCTGAACGAATTTTGTAAGAATTTCTCTCTGTTTCACTGTCTTTGTTTCACGGGTTTTGAAAAGTAATTGATTTTTATAATGGGGTTTAGCTGCTTTTGACTGCTGCGTTTATGCCGCTTTACACCCACTTGACTCACTTACAGAGAGATATCAATATATAGGTTTTAAGATTCTTACTAGTCAGATATATTCTTGGGCGGTGAATAGGGGGTGTTGAGTCCAGTTCACTGAGCAAGGAGTAGGTCTTGTCTCTTACATATTGGGTTTATGGAACGGTATCTGAGCTAATTTGAAACCCTTGTTTTATGCATCACCCCACCTCACCTTTCCCGTTAAGCAGCCATAGTGTGTTTTCTAAACGTGTGACTCTGTTCTGTTTTGTAATTCAGTTCAAGGGTAGCGGTTTTTACATTCCCTCTATAAGTGATATCTCATGATAAGGGTCTTTTTCTGTGTGATTTATTTCACTTAGAATCGTCATACCTAAATCCACTCATCATGCTGCTACTAGCCTTATGACATTGATTTCATGGCTGAGTGATATTCCATTGTATATAAGGACCACATCTTCTTTATCCATTCTTCTCTTTCCTGGGATATTTAAGGTGTATCGAAGTGGAGATTCTTGTCAACAGAGTAGCCCAAAACTTTGGGGTGCCTGTGTCTTGCTGATTTTTAGTTTTCCCAATTTATACGCCCATGAGTGGAAGTGCCCTATGGTCTCTAAGCTGAGTTTTTTAGATGTTTCAGGACACACCGTACACTTCTCCAGAGTGGCTGTTGGCAATTTACATCCCGCCCATCAGCGTAACAAGGCTCCCATTTCTCCATGGCCTGTCCTGCATTTCTGGTTTTGGCACTTTATTCAGCATGGCCCTTTTGACCGATGGGAAGCGAGACTTCTTTGTAGTGCTGATTTGCCTTTCCAGGTTGCTTGGTTGGCCAAAAAGGGCGTATGCGTTTTTTCCTGAATATATTCAGGAAAAAACGCATACGCCCTTTTTGGCCAAGGGCATCATTGTCGAGGTTTTGCCGCTTTTCCTGTGCTTTAAAGGCGATTCGAATCTACCTCCTGAAATCTGTTTCCTGCAATTCTGCCTTGCTTTCAAATCCTCTTCGTTGCCTTCCCTCAATATATTTGTGGACGAGAGTTATCATTTCTAAGTCTGCAGGTTTGTGAATTGCAGTGCCCCTGAGCTCCATGATTGAACTCGCTTTCTTGGGAGCTGGCCGCAAAAGCGCAGGATTGCTTCAGGCCGTATTCTGGTTCCAGGCGGCAGGCTGAGCCTGTGGTTAATTCTTCTTCCTGATGGGAAAATAGAGTGACCTGTGCCTGTCCCAACACCTAGAGCTAGTCTCTCATTGGGTCCCCCTCTTCCCGTGCATCCTCAGGACAAATTGCAACCTGTACAGAACAGGAGGATAAAGGTGTGATTCTCCAAGGAGGGAGATTGCTAGTAAAGCGGCTGGAATGGCGAACCGGAGCACAAGGAGTTGAGAAATGAGGTGCGTTTTAGAAACCTTTCCCGATCACACGGTGTACCATCTTCGGGGTTTCTCATGCATGTTTTCAGTGTAGGACGATGCCCTTGAACCTGGAGATTTGGGACCCATGGGATGCGTACCACGCTATATTACTTTAAAGGGTCTGCGTTTGCTCACCCAACCTCACCAAACCTCTCAGCCCCAAGAGTGTCCACCCTTATGTCTCAATCAGCTGTGGGTCTAGATATGGTCAATCCAGGTGGCATCACAGTCCCTGAATGAATTTTGTAAGAATTTCTCTCTCCTTCACTGTCTTTGTTTCACGGGTTTTGAAAAGTAATTGATTTTTATAATGGGGATTAAGCTGCTTTTGAGTGCTGCGTTTATGCCACTTTACACCCACTTGACTCACTTACAGAAAGATATCAATATATAGGTTTTAAGATTTTTACTAGTCAGATATATTCTTGGGCGGTGAATAGGGGGTGTTGAGTCCAGTTCACTGAGCAAGGAGTAGGTCTTGTCTCTTACATATTGGGTTTATGGAACGGTATCTGAGCTAATTTGAAACCCTTGTTTTATGCATCACCCCACCTCACCTTTCCCGTTAAGCAGACATAGTCTGTTTTCTAAACGTGTGACTCTGTTCTGTTTTGTAATTCAGTTCAAGGGTAGCGGTTTTTACATTCCCTCTATAAGTGATATCTCATGATAAGGGTCTTTTTCTGTGTGACTTATTTCACTTAGAATCGTCATACCTAAATCCACTCATCATGCTGCTACTAGCCTTATGACATTGATTTCATGGCTGAGTGATATTCCATTGTATATAAGGACCACATCTTCTTTATCCATTCCTCTCTTTCCTGGGATATTTAAGGTGTATCGAAGTGGAGGTTCTTGTCAACAGAGTAGCCCAAAACTTTGGGGTGCCTGTGTCTTGCTGATTTTTACTTTTCCCAATTTATACGCCCATGAGTGGAAGTGCCCTATGGTCTCTAAACTGAGTTTTTTAGATGTTTCAGGACACACCGTACACTTCTCCAGAGTGGCTGTTGGCAATTTACATCCCGCCCATCAGCGTAACAAGGCTCCCATTTCTCCATGGCCTGTCCTGCATTTCTGGTTTTGACACTTTATTCAGCATGGCCCTTTTGACCGATGGGAAGCGAGACTTCTTTTTAGTGCTGATTTGCCTTTCCAGGTTGCTTGGTTGGCCAAAAAGGGCGTATGCGTTTTTTCCTGAATATATTCAGGAAAAAACGCATACGCCCTTTTTGGCCAAGGGCATCATTGTCGAGGTTTTGCCGCTTTTCCTGTGCTTTAAAGGCGATTCGAATCTACCTCCTGAAATCTGTTTCCTGCAATTCTGCCTTGCTTTCAAATCCTCTTCGTTGCCTTCCCTCAATATATTTGTGGACGAGAGTTATCATTTCTAAGTCTGCAGGTTTGTGAATTGCAGTGCCCCTGAGCTCCATGATTGAACTCGCTTTCTTGGGAGCTGGCCGCAAAAGCGCAGGATTGCTTCAGGCCGTATTCTGGTTCCTGGCGGCAGGCTGAGCCTGTGGTTAATTCTTCTTCCTAATGGGAAAATAGAGTGACCTGTGCCTGTCCCAACACCTAGAGCTAGTCTCTCATTGGTTCCCCCTCTTCCCGTGCATCCTCAGGACAAATGCAACCTGTACAGAACAGGAGGATAAAGGTGTGATTCTCCAAGGAGGGAGATTGCTAGTAAAGCGGCTGGAATGGCGAACCGGAGCACAAGGAGATGAGAAATGAGGTGCGTTTTAGAAACCTTTCCCGATCACACGGTGTACCATCTTCGGGGTTTCTCATGCATGTTTTCAATGTAGGACGATGCCCTTGAACCTGGAGATTTGGGACCCATGGGATGGGTACCACGCCGTATTTCTTTACAGGGTCTGCGTTTGCTCACCCAACCTCACCAAACCTCTCAGCCCCAAGAGTGTCCACCCTTATGTCTCAATCAGCTGTGGGTCTAGATATGGTCAATCCAGGTGGCATCACAGCCCCTGAACGAATTTTGTAAGAATTTCTCTCTCTTTCACTGTCTTTGTTTCACGGGTTTTGAAAAGTAATTGATTTTTATAATGGGGTTTAGCTGCTTTTGACTGCTGCGTTTATGCCGCTTTACACCCACTTGACTCACTTACAGAGAGATATCAATATATAGGTTTTAAGATTCTTACTTGTCAGATATATTCTTGGGCGGTGAATAGGGGGTGTTGAGTCCAGTTCACTGAGCAAGGAGTAGGTCTTGTCTCTTACATATTGGGTTTATGGAACGGTATCTGAGCTAATTTGAAACCCTTGTTTTATGCATCACCCCACCTCACCTTTCCCGTTTAGTAGACATAGTCTGTTTTCTAAACGTGTGACTCTGTTCTGTTTTGTAATTCAGTTCAAGGGTAGCGGTTTTTACATTCCCTCTATAAGTGATATCTCATGATAAGTGTCTTTTTCTGTGTGACTTATTTCACTTAGAATCGTCATACCTAAATCCACTCATCATGCTGCTACTAGCCTTATGACATTGATTTCATGGCTGAGTGATATTCCATTGTATATAAGGACCACATCTTCTTTATCCATTCCTCTCTTTCCTGGGATATTTAAGGTGTAACGAAGTGGAGGTTCTTGTCAACAGAGTAGCCCAAAACTTTGGGGTGCCTGTGTCTTGCTGATTTTTAGTTTTCCCAATTTATACGCCCATGAGTGGAAGTGCCGTATGCTCTCTAAGCTGAGTTTTTTAGATGTTTCAGGACACACCGTACACTTCTCCAGAGTGGCTGTTGGCAATTTACATCCCGCCCATCAGCGTAGCAAGGCTCCCATTTCTCCATGGCCTGTCCTGCATTTCTGGTTTTGACACTTTATTCAGCATGGCCCTTTTGACCGATGGGAAGCGAGACTTCTTTGTAGCGCTGATTTGCCTTTCCAGGTTGCTTGGTTGGCCAAAAAGGGCGTATGCGTTTTTCCTGAATATATTCAGGAAAAAACGCATACGCCCTTTTTGGCCAAGGGCATCATTGTCGAGGTTTTGCCGCTTTTCCTGTGCTTTAAAGGCGATTCGAATCTACCTCCTGAAATCTGTTTCCTGCAATTCTGCCTTGCTTTCAAATCCTCTTCGTTGCCTTCCCTCAATATATTTGTGGACGAGAGTTATCATTTCTAAGTCTGCAGGTTTGTGAATTGCAGTGCCCCTGAGCTCCATGATTCAACTCGCTTTCTTGGGAGCTGGCCGCAAAAGCGCAGGATTGCTTCAGGCCGTATTCTGGTTCCAGGCGGCAGGCTGAGCCTGTGGTTAATTCTTCTTCCTGATGGGAAAATAGAGTGACCTGTGCCTGTCCCAACACCTAGAGCTAGTCTCTCATTGGTTCCCCCTCTTCCCGTGCATCCTCAGGACAAATTGCAACCTGTACGGAACAGGAGGATAAAGGTGTGATTCTCCAAGGAGGGAGATTGCTAGTAAAGCGGCTGGAATGGCGAACCGGAGCACAAGGAGTTGAGAAATGAGGTGCGTTTTAGAAACCTTTCCCGATCACACGGTGTACCATCTTCGGGGTTTCTCATGCATGTTTTCAGTGTAGGACGATGCCCTTGAACCTGGAGATTTGGGACCCATGGGATGCGTACCACGCTATATTACTTTAAAGGGTCTGCGTTTGCTCACCGAACCTCACCAAACCTCTCAGCCCCAAGAGTGTCCACCCTTATGTCTCAATCAGATGTGGGTCTAGATATGGTCAATCCAGGTGGCCTCACAGCCCCTGAACGAATTTTGTAAGAATTTCTCTCTCTTTCACTGTCTTTGTTTCACGGGTTTTGAAAAGTAATTGATTTTTATAATGGGGTTTAGCTGCTTTTCACTGCTGTGTTTATGCCGCTTTATACCCACTTGACTCACTTACAGATAGATATCAATACGTATGTTTTAAGATTCTTACTAGTCAGATATATTCTTGGGCGGTGAATAGGGGGTGTTGAGTCCAGTTCACTGAGCAAGGAGTAGGTCTTGTCTATTACATATTGGGTTTATGGAACGATATCTGAGCTAATTTGAAACCCTTGTTTTATGCATCACCCCACCTCACCTTTCCCGTTAAGCAGCCATAGTGTGTTTTCTAAACGTGTGACTCTGTTCTGTTTTGTAATTCAGTTCAAGGGTAGCGGTTTTTACATTCCCTCTATAAGTGATATCTTATGATAAGTGTCTTTTTCTGTGTGACTTATTTCACTTAGAATCGTCATACCTAAATCCACTCATCATGCTGCTCCTAGCCTTATTACATTGATTTCATGGCTGAGTGATATTCCCTTGTACATAAGGACCACATCTTCTTTATCCATTCTTCTCTTTCCTGGGATATTTAAGGTGTAACGAAGTGGAGGTTCTTGTCAACAGAGCAGCCCAAAACTTTGGGGTGCCTGTGTCTTGCTGATTTTTAGTTTTCCCAATTTATACGCCCATGAGTGGAAGTGCCGTATGCTCTCTAAGCTGAGTTTTTTAGATGTTTCAGGACACACCGTACACTTCTCCAGAGTGGCTGTTGGCAATTTACATCCCGCCCATCAGCGTAGCAAGGCTCCCATTTCTCCATGGCCTGTCCTGCATTTCTGGTTTTGACACTTTATTCAGCATGGCCCTTTTGACCGATGGGAAGCGAGACTTCTTTGTAGCGCTGATTTGCCTTTCCAGGTTGCTTGGTTGGCCAAAAAGGGCGTATGCGTTTTTCCTGAATATATTCAGGAAAAAACGCATACGCCCTTTTTGGCCAAGGGCATCATTGTCGAGGTTTTGCCGCTTTTCCTGTGCTTTAAAGGCGATTCGAATCTACCTCCTGAAATCTGTTTCCTGCAATTCTGCCTTGCTTTCAAATCCTCTTCGTTGCCTTCCCTCAATATATTTGTGGACGAGAGTTAGCATCTCTAAGTCTGCAGGTTTGTGAATTGCAGTGCCCCTGAGCTCCATTCTTCAACTCGCTTTCTTGGGAGCTGGCCGCAAAAGCGCAGGATTGCTTCAGGCCGTATTCTGGTTCCTGGCGGCAGGCTGAGCCTGTGGTTAATTCTTCTTCCTGATGGGAAAATAGAGTGACCTGTGCCTGTCCCAACACCTAGAGCTAGTCTCTCATTGGTTCCCCCTCTTCCCGTTCATCCTCAGGACAAATTGCAACCTGAACGGAACAGGAGGATAAAGGTGCTGATTCTCCAAGGAGGGAGATTGCTAGTAAAGCGGCGGGAATGGCGAAACGGAGCACAAGGAGATGAGAAATGAGGTGCGTTTTAGAAACCTTTCCCGATCACACGGTGTACCATCTTCGGGGTTTCTCATGCAAGTTTTCAATGTAGGACGATGCCCTTGAACCTGGAGATTTGGGACCCATGGGATGGGGACCACACCGTATTACTTTAAAGGGTCTGCGTTTGCTCACCCAACCTCACCAAACCTCTCAGCCCCAAGAGGGTCCACCCTTATGTCTCAATCAGCTGTGGGTCTGGATATGGTCAATCCTGGTGGCATCACAGCCCCTCAACGAATTTTGTAAGAATTTCTCTCTCTTTCACTGTCTTTGTTTCACGGGTTTTGAAAAGTAATTGATTTTTATAATGGGGTTTAGCTGCTTTTCACTGCTGTGTTTATGCCGCTTTACACCCACTTGACTCACTTACAGAGAGACATCAATACATAGGTTTTAAGATTCTTACTAGTCAGATATATTCTTGGGCGGTGAATAGGGCGTGTTGCGTCCAGTTCACTGAGTAAGGAGTAGGTCTTTATTACATATTGGGTTTATGGAAAGCTATCTGAGCTAATTTGAAACCCTTGTTTTATGCATCAGCCCACCTCACCTTTCCCGTTAAGCAGCCATAGTGTGTTTTCTAAACGTGTGACTCTGTTCTGTTTTGTAATTCAGTTCAAGGGTAGCGGTTTTTACATTCCCTCTGTAAGTGATATCTTATGATAAGTGTCTTTTTCTGTGTGAGTTATTTCACTTAGGATCGTCATTCCTAAATCCACTCATCATGCTGCTACTAGCCTTATGACATTGATTTCATGGCTGAGTGATATTCCATTGTACATAAGGACCACAACTTCTTTTTCCATTCTTCTCTTTCCGGGGATATTTAAAGTGTAACGAAGTGGAAGTTCTTGTCAACAGAGCAGCCCAAAACTTTGGGATGCCTTTGTCTTGCTGATTTTTAGTTTTCCCAATTTATACGCCCATGAGTGGAAATGCCCTCTGCTCTCTAAGCTGAGTTTTTTAGATGTTTCAGGACACACCGTACACTTCTCCAGAGTGGCTGTTGGCAATTTACATCCCGCCCATCAGCGTAGCAAGGCTCCCATTTCTCCATGGCCTGTCCTGCATTTCTGGTTTTGACACTTTATTCAGCATGGCCCTTTTGACCGATGGGAAGCGAGACTTCTTTGTAGCGCTGATTTGCCTTTCCAGGTTGCTTGGTTGGCCAAAAAGGGCGTATGCGTTTTTTCCTGAATATATTTAGGAAAAAACGCATACGCCCTTTTTGGCCAAGGGCATCATTGTCGAGGTTTTACCGCTTTTCCTGTGCTTTAAAGGAGATTCGAATCTACCTCCTGAAATCTGTTTCCTGCAATTCTGCCTTGCTTTCAAATCCTCTTCGTTGCCTTCCCTCAATATATTTGTGGACGAGAGTTATCATTTCTAAGTCTGCAGGTTTGTGAATTGCAGTGCCCCTGAGCTCCATTCTTCAACTCGCTTTCTTGGGAGCTGGCCGCAAAAGCGCAGGATTGCTTCAGGCCGTATTCTGGTTCCTGGCGGCAGGCTGAGCCTGTGGTTAATTCTTCTTCCTGATGGGAAAATAGAATGACCTGTGCCTGCCCCAACACCTAGAGCTAGTCTCTCATTGGTTCCCCCTCTTCCCGTTCATCCTCAGGACAATTAGCAACCTGTACGGAACAGGAGGATAAAGGTGCTGATTCTCCAAGGAGGGAGATTGCTAGTAAAGCGGCTGGAATGGTGAACCGGAGCACAAGGAGATGAGAAATGAGGTGCGTTTTAGAAACCTTTCCCGATCACACGGTGTACCATCTTCGGGGTTTCTCATGCATGTTTTCAATATAGGACGATGCCCTTGAACCTGGAGATTTGGGACCCATGGGATGGGTACCACGCCGTATTACTTTAAAGGGTCTGCGTTTTCTCACCCAACCTCACCAAACCTCTCAGCCCCAAGAGTGTCCACCCTTATGTCTCAATCAGCTGTGGGTCTAGATATGGTCAATCCAGGTGGCATCACAGCCCCTGAACGAATTTTGTAAGAATTTCTCTCTCTTTCACTGTCTTTGTTTCACGGGTTTTGAAACGTAATTGATTTTTATAATGGGGTTTAGCTGCTTTTCACTGCTGTGTTTATGCCGCTTTACACCCATTTGACTCACTTACAGAGAGATATCAATACATAGGTTTTAAGATTTTTACTAGTCAGATATATTCTTGGGCGGTGAATAGGGGGTGTTGAGTGCAGTTCACTGAGCACGGAGTAGGTCTTGTCTATTACATATTGGGTTTATGGAACGGTATCTGAGCTAATTTGAAACCCTTGTTTTATGCATCACCCCACCTCACCTTTCCCGTTAAGCAGCCATAGTGTGTTTTCTAAACGTGTGACTCTGTTCTGTTTTGTAATTCAGTTCAAGGGTAGCGGTTTTGACATTCCCTCTATAAGTGATATCTCATGATAAGTGTGTTTTTCTGTGTGACTTATTTCACTTAGAATCGTCGTACCTAAATCCACTCATCATGCTGCTACTAGCCTTATGACGTTGATTTCATGGCTGAGTGATATTCCGTTGTACATAAGGACCACAACTTCTTTATCCATTCTTCTCTTTCCTGGGATATTTAAGGTGTAACGAAGTGGAGGTTCTTGTCAACAGAGCAGCCCAAAACTTTGGGGTGCCTGTGTCTTGCTGATTTTTAGTTTTCCCAATTTATACGCCCATGAGAGGAAGTGCCCTATGGTCTCTAAGCTGAGTTTTTTAGATGTTTCAGGACACACCGTACACTTCTCCAGAGTGGCTGTTGGCAATTTACATCCCGCCCATCAGCGTAGCAAGGCTCCCATTTCTCCAAGGCCTGTCCAGCATTTCTGGTTTTGACCCTTTATTCATCATGGCCCTTTTGACCGATGGGAAGCGAGACTTCTTTGTAGCGCTGATTTGCCTTTCCAGGTTGCTTGGTTGGCCAAAAAGGGCGTATGCGTTTTTTCCTGAATATATTCAGGAAAAAACGCATACGCCCTTTTTGGCCAAGGGCATCATTGTCGAGGTTTTGCCGCTTTTCCTGTGCTTTAAAGGCGATTCGAATCTACCTCCTGAAATCTGTTTCCTGCAATTCTGCCTTGCTTTCAAATCCTCTTCGTTGCCTTCCCTCAATATATTTGTGGACGAGAGTTATCATTTCTAAGTCTGCAGGTTTGTGAATTGCAGTGCCCCTGAGCTCCATTCTTCAACTCTCTTTCTTGGGAGCTGGCCGCAAAAGCGCAGGATTGCTTCAGGCCGTCTTCTGCTTCCTGGCGGCAGGCTGAGCCTGTGGTTAATTCTTCTTCCTGATGGGAAAATAGAGTGGCCTGTGCCTGTCCCAACACCTAGAGCTAGTCTCTCATTGGTTCCCCCTCTTCCCGTTCATCCTCAGGACAATTAGCAACCTGTACGGAACAGGAGGATAAAGGTGCTGATTCTCCAAGGAGGGAGATTGCTAGGAAAGCGGCTGGAATGGCGAAACGCAGCACAAGGAGATGACAAATGAGGTGCGTTTTAGAAACGTTTCCCGATCACACGGTGTACCATCTTCGGGGTTTCTCATGCATGTTTTCGATGTAGGCAGATGCCCTTGAACCTGGAGATTTGGGACCCATGGGATGGGTACCATGCCGTATTGCTTTAAAGGGTCTGCGTTAGCTCAGCCAACCTCACCAAACCTCTCAGCCCCACGAGTGTCCACCCTTATGTCTCAATCAGCTGTGGGTCAAGATATGGTCAATCCAGGTGGCATCACAGCCCCTGAACGAATTTTGTAAGAATTTCTCTCTCTTTCACTGTCTTTGTTTCACGGGTTTTTTAAAGTAATTGATTTTTATAATGGGGTTTAGCTGCTTTTCACTGCTGTGTTTATGCCGCTTTACACCCACTTGACTCACTTACAGAGAGATATCAATACATAGGTTTTAAGATTCTTACTAGTCAGATATATTCTTGGGCGGTGAATAGGGGGTGTTGAGTCCAGTTCACTGAGCAAGGAGTAGGTCTTGTCTATTACATATTGGGTTTCTGGAACGGTATCTGAGCTAATTTGAAACCCTTGTTTTATGCATCAGCCCACCTCACCTTTCCCGTTAAGCAGCCATAGTGTGTTTTCTAAACGTGTGACTCTGTTCTGTTTTGTAATTCAGTTCAAGGGTAGCGGTTTTGACATTCCCTCTATAAGTGATATCTCATGATAAGTGTCTTTTTCTGTGTGACTTATTTCACTTAGAATCGTCGTACCTAAATCCACTCATCATGCTGCTACTAGCCTTATGACGTTGATTTCATGGCTGAGTGATATTCCATTGTACATAAGGACCACAACTTCTTTATCTATTCTTCTCTTTCCTGGGATATTTAAGGTGTAACGAAGTGGAGGTTCTTGTCAACAGAGCAGCCCAAAACTTTGGGGTGCCTGTGTCTTGCTGATTTTTAATTATCCCAATTTATACGCCCATGAGAGGAAGTGCCCTATGGTCTCTAAGCAGAGTTATTTAGATGTTTCAGGACACACCGTACACTTGTCCAGAGTGGCTATTAGCAATTTACATCCCGCCCGTCAGCGTAGCAAGGCTCCCATTTCTCCATGGCCTGTCCTGCATTTCTGGTTTTGACACTTTATTCAGCATGGCCCTTTTGACCGATGGGAAGCGAGACTTCTTTGTAGCGCTGATTTGCCTTTCCAGGTTGCTTGGTTGGCCAAAAAGGGCGTATGCGTTTTTTCCTGAATATATTCAGGAAAAACGCATACGCCCTTTTTGGCCAAGGGCATCATTGTCGAGGTTTTGCCGCTTTTCCTGTGCTTTAAAGGCGATTCGAATCTACCTCCTGAAATCTGTTTCCTGCAATTCTGCCTTGCTTTCAAATCCTCTTCGTTGCCTTCCCTCAATATATTTGTGGACGAGAGTTATCATTTCTAAGTCTGCAGGTTTGTGAATTGCAGTGCCCCTGAGCTCCATTCTTCAACTCGCTTTCTTGGGAGCTGGCCGCAAAAGCGCAGGATTGCTTCAGGCCGTATTCTGGTTCCTGGCGGCAGGCTGAGCCTGTGGTTAATTCTTCTTCCTGATGGGAAAATAGAATGACCTGTGCCTGCCCCAACACCTAGAGCTAGTCTCTCATTGGTTCCCCCTCTTCCCGTTCATCCTCAGGACAATTAGCAACCTGTACGGAACAGGAGGATAAAGGTGCTGATTCTCCAAGGAGGGAGATTGCTAGTAAAGCGGCTGGAATGGTGAACCGGAGCACAAGGAGATGAGAAATGAGGTGCGTTTTAGAAACCTTTCCCGATCACACGGTGTACCATCTTCGGGGTTTCTCATGCATGTTTTCAATATAGGACGATGCCCTTGAACCTGGAGATTTGGGACCCATGGGATGGGTACCACGCCGTATTACTTTAAAGGGTCTGCGTTTTCTCACCCAACCTCACCAAACCTCTCAGCCCCAAGAGTGTCCACCCTTATGTCTCAATCAGCTGTGGGTCTAGATATGGTCAATCCAGGTGGCATCACAGCCCCTGAACGAATTTTGTAAGAATTTCTCTCTCTTTCACTGTCTTTGTTTCACGGGTTTTGAAACGTAATTGATTTTTATAATGGGGTTTAGCTGCTTTTCACTGCTGTGTTTATGCCGCTTTACACCCATTTGACTCACTTACAGAGAGATATCAATACATAGGTTTTAAGATTCTTACTAGTCAGATATATTCTTGGGCGGTGAATAGGGGGTGTTGAGTCCAGTTCACTGAGCAAGGAGTAGGTCTTGTCTATTACATATTGGGTTTATGGAACGGTATCTGAGCTAATTTGAAACCCTTGTTTTATGCATCACCCCACCTCACCTTTCCCGTTAAGCAGCCATAGTGTGTTTTCTAAACGTGTGACTCTGTTCTGTTTTGTAATTCAGTTCAAGGGTAGCGGTTTTGACATTCCCTCTATAAGTGATATCTCATGATAAGTGTGTTTTTCTGTGTGACTTATTTCACTTAGAATCGTCGTACCTAAATCCACTCATCATGCTGCTACTAGCCTTATGACGTTGATTTCATGGCTGAGTGATATTCCGTTGTACATAAGGACCACAACTTCTTTATCCATTCTTCTCTTTCCTGGGATATTTAAGGTGTAACGAAGTGGAGGTTCTTGTCATCAGAGCAGCCCAAAACTTTGGGGTGCCTGTGTCTTGCTGATTTTTAGTTTTCCCAATTTATACGCCCATGAGAGGAAGTGCCCTATGGTCTCTAAGCTGAGTTTTTTAGATGTTTCAGGACACACCGTACACTTCTCCAGAGTGGCTGTTGGCAATTTACATCCCGCCCATCAGCGTAGCAAGGCTCCCATTTCTCCAAGGCCTGTCCAGCATTTCTGGTTTTGACACTTTATTCATCATGGGCCTTTTGACCGATGGGAAGCGAGACTTCTTTGTAGCGCTGATTTGCCTTTCCAGGTTGCTTGGTTGGCCAAAAAGGGCGTATGCGTTTTTTCCTTAATATATTCAGGAAAAACGCATACGCCCTTTTTGGCCAAGGGCATCATTGTCGAGGTTTTGCCGCTTTTCCTGTGCTTTAAAGGCGATTCGAATCTACCTCCTGAAATCTGTTTCCTGCAATTCTGCCTTGCTTTCAAATCCTCTTCGTTGCCTTCCCTCAATATATTTGTGGACGAGAGTTATCATTTCTAAGTCTGCAGGTTTGTGAATTGCAGTGCCCCTGAGCTCCATTCTTCAACTCTCTTTCTTGGGAGCTGGCCGCAAAAGCGCAGGATTGCTTCAGGCCGTCTTCTGGTTCCTGGCGGCAGGCTGAGCCTGTGGTTAATTCTTCTTCCTGATGGGAAAATAGAGTGACCTGTGCCTGTCCCAACACCTAGAGCTAGTCTCTCATTGGTTCCCCCTCTTCCCGTTCATCCTCAGGACAATTAGCAACCTGTTCGGAACAGGAGGATAAAGGTGCTGATTCTCCAAGGAGGGAGATTGCTAGGAAAGCGGCTGGAATGGCGAAACGCAGCACAAGGAGATGACAAATGAGGTGCGTTTTAGAAACGTTTCCCGATCACACGGTGTACCATCTTCGGGGTTTCTCATGCATGTTTTCGATGTAGGCAGATGCCCTTGAACCTGGAGATTTGGGACCCATGGGATGGGTACCACGCCGTATTACTTTAAAGGGTCTGCGTTAGCTCAGCCAACCTCACCAAACCTCTCAGCCCCACGAGTGTCCACCCTTATGTCTCAATCAGCTGTGGGTCAAGATATGGTCAATCCAGGTGGCATCACAGCCCCTGAACGAATTTTGTAAGAATTTCTATCTCTTTCACTGTCTTTGTTTCACGGGTTTTTTAAAGTAATTGATTTTTATAATGGGGTTTAGCTGCTTTTCACTGCTGTGTTTATGCCACTTTACACCCACTTGACTCACTTACAGAGAGATATCAATACATAGGTTTTAAGATTCTTACTAGTCAGATATATTCTTGGGCGGTGAATAGGGGGTGTTGAGTCCAGTTCACTGAGCAAGGAGTAGGTCTTGTCTATTACATATTGGGTTTCTGGAACGGTATCTGAGCTAATTTGAAACCCTTGTTTTATGCATCACCCCACCTCACCTTTCCCGTTAAGCAGCCATAGTGTGTTTTCTAAACGTGTGACTCTGTTCTGTTTTGTAATTCAGTTCAAGGGTAGCGGTTTTGACATTCCCTCTATAAGTGATATCTCATGATAAGTGTCTTTTTCTGTGTGACTTATTTCACTTAGAATCGTCGTACCTAAATCCACTCATCATGCTGCTACTAGCCTTATGACGTTGATTTCATGGCTGAGTGATATTCCATTGTACATAAGGACCACAACTTCTTTATCCATTCTTCTCTTTCCTGGGATATTTAAGGTGTAACGAAGTGGAGGTTCTTGTCAACAGAGCAGCCCAAAACTTTGGGGTGCCTGTGTCTTGCTGATTTTTAGTTTTCCCAATTTATACGCCCATGAGAGGAAGTGCCCTATGGTCTCTAAGCTGAGTTGTTTAGATGTTTCAGGACACACCGTACACTTCTCCAGAGTGGCTGTTAGCAATTTACATCCCGCCCGTCAGCGTAGCAAGGCTCCCATTTCTCCATGGCCTGTCCTGCATTTCTGGTTTTGACACTTTATTCAGCATGGCCCTTTTGACCGATGGGAAGCGAGACTTCTTTGTAGCGCTGATTTGCCTTTCCAGGTTGCTTGGTTGGCCAAAAAGGGCGTATGCGTTTTTTCCTTAATATATTCAGGAAAAACGCATACGCCCTTTTTGGCCAAGGGCATCATTGTCGAGGTTTTGCCACTTTTCCTGTGCTTTAAAGGCGATTCGAATCTACCTCCTGAAATCTGTTTCCTGCAATTCTGCCTTGCTTTCAAATCCTCTTCGTTGCCTTCCCTCAATATATTTGTGGACGAGAGTTATCATTTCTAAGTCTGCAGGTTTGTGAATTGCAGTGCCCCTGAGCTCCATTCTTCAACTCTCTTTCTTGGGAGCTGGCCGCAAAAGCGCAGGATTGCTTCAGGCCGTCTTCTGCTTCCTGGCGGCAGGCTGAGCCTGTGGTTAATTCTTCTTCCTGATGGGAAAATAGAGTGACCTGTGCCTGTCCCAACACCTAGAGCTAGTCTCTCATTGGTTCCCCCTCTTCCCGTTCATCCTCAGGACAATTAGCAACCTGTACGGAACAGGAGGATAAAGGTGCTGATTCTCCAAGGAGGGAGATTGCTAGGAAAGCGGCTGGAATGGCGAAACGCAGCACAAGGAGATGACAAATGAGGTGCGTTTTAGAAACGTTTCCCGATCACACGGTGTACCATCTTCGGGGTTTCTCATGCATGTTTTCGATGTAGGCAGATGCCCTTGAACCTGGAGATTTGGGACCCATGGGATGGGTACCACGCCGTATTACTTTAAAGGGTCTGCGTTAGCTCAGCCAACCTCACCAAACCTCTCAGCCCCACGAGTGTCCACCCTTATGTCTCAATCAGCTGTGGGTCAAGATATGGTCAATCCAGGTGGCATCACAGCCCCTGAACGAATTTTGTAAGAATTTCTCTCTCTTTCACTGTCTTTGTTTCACGGGTTTTTTAAAGTAATTGATTTTTATAATGGGGTTTAGCTGCTTTTCACTGCTGTGTTTATGCCGCTTTACACCCACTTGACTCACTTACAGAGAGATATCAATACATAGGTTTTAAGATTCTTACTAGTCAGATATATTCTTGGGCGGTGAATAGGGGGTGTTGAGTCCAGTTCACTGAGCAAGGAGTAGGTCTTGTCTATTACATATTGGGTTTCTGGAACGGTATCTGAGCTAATTTGAAACCCTTGTTTTATGCATCAGCCCACCTCACCTTTCCCGTTAAGCAGCCATAGTGTGTTTTCTAAACGTGTGACTCTGTTCTGTTTTGTAATTCAGTTCAAGGGTAGCGGTTTTGACATTCCCTCTATAAGTGATATCTCATGATAAGTGTCTTTTTCTGTGTGACTTATTTCACTTAGAATCGTCGTACCTAAATCCACTCATCATGCTGCTACTAGCCTTATGACGTTGATTTCATGGCTGAGTGATATTCCATTGTACATAAGGACTACAACTTCTTTATCCATTCTTCTCTTTCCTGGGATATTTAAGGTGTAACGAAGTGGAAGTTCTTGTCAACAGAGCAGCCCAAAACTTTGGGATGCCTGTGTCTTGCTGATTTTTAGTTTTCCCAATTTATACGCCCATGAGTGGAAATGCCCTCTGCTCTCTAAGCTGAGTTTTTTAGATGTTTCAGGACACACCGTACACTTCTCCAGAGTGGCTGTTGGCAATTTACATCCCGCCCATCAGCGTAGCAAGGCTCCCATTTCTCCATGGCCTGTCCTGCATTTCTGGTTTTGACACTTTATTCAGCATGGCCCTTTTGACCGATGGGAAGCGAGACTTCTTTGTAGCGCTGATTTGCCTTTCCAGGTTGCTTGGTTGGCCAAAAAGGGCGTATGCGTTTTTTCCTGAATATATTTAGGAAAAAACGCATACGCCCTTTTTGGCCAAGGGCATCATTGTCGAGGTTTTACCGCTTTTCCTGTGCTTTAAAGGAGATTCGAATCTACCTCCTGAAATCTGTTTCCTGCAATTCTGCCTTGCTTTCAAATCCTCTTCGTTGCCTTCCCTCAATATATTTGTGGACGAGAGTTATCATTTCTAAGTCTGCAGGTTTGTGAATTGCAGTGCCCCTGAGCTCCATTCTTCAACTCTCTTTCTTGGGAGCTGGCCGCAAAAGCGCAGGATTGCTTCAGGCCGTCTTCTGCTTCCTGGCGGCAGGCTGAGCCTGTGGTTAATTCTTCTTCCTGATGGGAAAATAGAGTGACCTGTGCCTGTCCCAACACCTAGAGCTAGTCTCTCATTGGTTCCCCCTCTTCCCGTTCATCCTCAGGACAAATTGCAACCTGAACGGAACAGGAGGATAAAGGTGCTGATTCTCCAAGGAGGGAGATTGCTAGTAAAGCGGCGGGAATGGCGAAACGGAGCACAAGGAGATGAGAAATGAGGTGCGTTTTAGAAACCTTTCCCGATCACACGGTGTACCATCTTCGGGGTTTCTCATGCAAGTTTTCAATGTAGGACGATGCCCTTGAACCTGGAGATTTGGGACCCATGGGATGGGGACCACACCGTATTACTTTAAAGGGTCTGCGTTTGCTCACCCAACCTCACCAAACCTCTCAGCCCCAAGAGGGTCCACCCTTATGTCTCAATCAGCTGTGGGTCTGGATATGGTCAATCCTGGTGGCATCACAGCCCCTCAACGAATTTTGTAAGAATTTCTCTCTCTTTCACTGTCTTTGTTTCACGGGTTTTGAAAAGTAATTGATTTTTATAATGGGGTTTAGCTGCTTTTCACTGCTGTGTTTATGCCGCTTTACACCCACTTGACTCACTTACAGAGAGACATCAATACATAGGTTTTAAGATTCTTACTAGTCAGATATATTCTTGGGCGGTGAATAGGGCGTGTTGCGTCCAGTTCACTGAGTAAGGAGTAGGTCTTTATTACATATTGGGTTTATGGAAAGCTATCTGAGCTAATTTGAAACCCTTGTTTTATGCATCAGCCCACCTCACCTTTCCCGTTAAGCAGCCATAGTGTGTTTTCTAAACGTGTGACTCTGTTCTGTTTTGTAATTCAGTTCAAGGGTAGCGGTTTTTACATTCCCTCTGTAAGTGATATCTTATGATAAGTGTCTTTTTCTGTGTGAGTTATTTCACTTAGGATCGTCATTCCTAAATCCACTCATCATGCTGCTACTAGCCTTATGACATTGATTTCATGGCTGAGTGATATTCCATTGTACATAAGGACCACAACTTCTTTTTCCATTCTTCTCTTTCCGGGGATATTTAAAGTGTAACGAAGTGGAAGTTCTTGTCAACAGAGCAGCCCAAAACTTTGGGATGCCTTTGTCTTGCTGATTTTTAGTTTTCCCAATTTATACGCCCATGAGTGGAAATGCCCTCTGCTCTCTAAGCTGAGTTTTTTAGATGTTTCAGGACACACCGTACACTTCTCCAGAGTGGCTGTTGGCAATTTACATCCCGCCCATCAGCGTAGCAAGGCTCCCATTTCTCCATGGCCTGTCCTGCATTTCTGGTTTTGACACTTTATTCAGCATGGCCCTTTTGACCGATGGGAAGCGAGACTTCTTTGTAGCGCTGATTTGCCTTTCCAGGTTGCTTGGTTGGCCAAAAAGGGCGTATGCGTTTTTTCCTGAATATATTTAGGAAAAAACGCATACGCCCTTTTTGGCCAAGGGCATCATTGTCGAGGTTTTACCGCTTTTCCTGTGCTTTAAAGGAGATTCGAATCTACCTCCTGAAATCTGTTTCCTGCAATTCTGCCTTGCTTTCAAATCCTCTTCGTTGCCTTCCCTCAATATATTTGTGGACGAGAGTTATCATTTCTAAGTCTGCAGGTTTGTGAATTGCAGTGCCCCTGAGCTCCATTCTTCAACTCGCTTTCTTGGGAGCTGGCCGCAAAAGCGCAGGATTGCTTCAGGCCGTATTCTGGTTCCTGGCGGCAGGCTGAGCCTGTGGTTAATTCTTCTTCCTGATGGGAAAATAGAATGACCTGTGCCTGCCCCAACACCTAGAGCTAGTCTCTCATTGGTTCCCCCTCTTCCCGTTCATCCTCAGGACAATTAGCAACCTGTACGGAACAGGAGGATAAAGGTGCTGATTCTCCAAGGAGGGAGATTGCTAGTAAAGCGGCTGGAATGGTGAACCGGAGCACAAGGAGATGAGAAATGAGGTGCGTTTTAGAAACCTTTCCCGATCACACGGTGTACCATCTTCGGGGTTTCTCATGCATGTTTTCAATATAGGACGATGCCCTTGAACCTGGAGATTTGGGACCCATGGGATGGGTACCACGCCGTATTACTTTAAAGGGTCTGCGTTTTCTCACCCAACCTCACCAAACCTCTCAGCCCCAAGAGTGTCCACCCTTATGTCTCAATCAGCTGTGGGTCTAGATATGGTCAATCCAGGTGGCATCACAGCCCCTGAACGAATTTTGTAAGAATTTCTCTCTCTTTCACTGTCTTTGTTTCACGGGTTTTGAAACGTAATTGATTTTTATAATGGGGTTTAGCTGCTTTTCACTGCTGTGTTTATGCCGCTTTACACCCATTTGACTCACTTACAGAGAGATATCAATACATAGGTTTTAAGATTTTTACTAGTCAGATATATTCTTGGGCGGTGAATAGGGGGTGTTGAGTGCAGTTCACTGAGCAAGGAGTAGGTCTTGTCTATTACATATTGGGTTTATGGAACGGTATCTGAGCTAATTTGAAACCCTTGTTTTATGCATCACCCCACCTCACCTTTCCCGTTAAGCAGCCATAGTGTGTTTTCTAAACGTGTGACTCTGTTCTGTTTTGTAATTCAGTTCAAGGGTAGCGGTTTTGACATTCCCTCTATAAGTGATATCTCATGATAAGTGTGTTTTTCTGTGTGACTTATTTCACTTAGAATCGTCGTACCTAAATCCACTCATCATGCTGCTACTAGCCTTATGACGTTGATTTCATGGCTGAGTGATATTCCGTTGTACATAAGGACCACAACTTCTTTATCCATTCTTCTCTTTCCTGGGATATTTAAGGTGTAACGAAGTGGAGGTTCTTGTCAACAGAGTAGCCCAAAACTTTGGGGTGCCTGTGTCTTCCTGATTTTTAGTTTTCCCAATTTATACGCCCATGAGAGGAAGTGCCCTATGGTCTCTAAGCTGAGTTTTTTAGATGTTTCAGGACACACCGTACACTTCTCCAGAGTGGCTGTTGGCAATTTACATCCCGCCCATCAGCGTAGCAAGGCTCCCATTTCTCCAAGGCCTGTCCAGCATTTCTGGTTTTGACCCTTTATTCATCATGGCCCTTTTGACCGATGGGAAGCGAGACTTCTTTGTAGCGCTGATTTGCCTTTCCAGGTTGCTTGGTTGGCCAAAAAGGGCGTATGCGTTTTTTCCTGAATATATTCAGGAAAAAACGCATACGCCCTTTTTGGCCAAGGGCATCATTGTCGAGGTTTTGCCGCTTTTCCTGTGCTTTAAAGGCGATTCGAATCTACCTCCTGAAATCTGTTTCCTGCAATTCTGCCTTGCTTTCAAATCCTCTTCGTTGCCTTCCCTCAATATATTTGTGGACGAGAGTTATCATTTCTAAGTCTGCAGGTTTGTGAATTGCAGTGCCCCTGAGCTCCATTCTTCAACTCTCTTTCTTGGGAGCTGGCCGCAAAAGCGCAGGATTGCTTCAGGCCGTCTTCTGCTTCCTGGCGGCAGGCTGAGCCTGTGGTTAATTCTTCTTCCTGATGGGAAAATAGAGTGGCCTGTGCCTGTCCCAACACCTAGAGCTAGTCTCTCATTGGTTCCCCCTCTTCCCGTTCATCCTCAGGACAATTAGCAACCTGTACGGAACAGGAGGATAAAGGTGCTGATTCTCCAAGGAGGGAGATTGCTAGGAAAGCGGCTGGAATGGCGAAACGCAGCACAAGGAGATGACAAATGAGGTGCGTTTTAGAAACGTTTCCCGATCACACGGTGTACCATCTTCGGGGTTTCTCATGCATGTTTTCGATGTAGGCAGATGCCCTTGAACCTGGAGATTTGGGACCCATGGGATGGGTACCATGCCGTATTGCTTTAAAGGGTCTGCGTTAGCTCAGCCAACCTCACCAAACCTCTCAGCCCCACGAGTGTCCACCCTTATGTCTCAATCAGCTGTGGGTCAAGATATGGTCAATCCAGGTGGCATCACAGCCCCTGAACGAATTTTGTAAGAATTTCTCTCTCTTTCACTGTCTTTGTTTCACGGGTTTTTTAAAGTAATTGATTTTTATAATGGGGTTTAGCTGCTTTTCACTGCTGTGTTTATGCCGCTTTACACCCACTTGACTCACTTACAGAGAGATATCAATACATAGGTTTTAAGATTCTTACTAGTCAGATATATTCTTGGGCGGTGAATAGGGGGTGTTGAGTCCAGTTCACTGAGCAAGGAGTAGGTCTTGTCTATTACATATTGGGTTTCTGGAACGGTATCTGAGCTAATTTGAAACCCTTGTTTTATGCATCAGCCCACCTCACCTTTCCCGTTAAGCAGCCATAGTGTGTTTTCTAAACGTGTGACTCTGTTCTGTTTTGTAATTCAGTTCAAGGGTAGCGGTTTTGACATTCCCTCTATAAGTGATATCTCATGATAAGTGTCTTTTTCTGTGTGACTTATTTCACTTAGAATCGTCGTACCTAAATCCACTCATCATGCTGCTACTAGCCTTATGACGTTGATTTCATGGCTGAGTGATATTCCATTGTACATAAGGACCACAACTTCTTTATCTATTCTTCTCTTTCCTGGGATATTTAAGGTGTAACGAAGTGGAGGTTCTTGTCAACAGAGCAGCCCAAAACTTTGGGGTGCCTGTGTCTTGCTGATTTTTAATTATCCCAATTTATACGCCCATGAGAGGAAGTGCCCTATGGTCTCTAAGCAGAGTTATTTAGATGTTTCAGGACACACCGTACACTTGTCCAGAGTGGCTATTAGCAATTTACATCCCGCCCGTCAGCGTAGCAAGGCTCCCATTTCTCCATGGCCTGTCCTGCATTTCTGGTTTTGACACTTTATTCAGCATGGCCCTTTTGACCGATGGGAAGCGAGACTTCTTTGTAGCGCTGATTTGCCTTTCCAGGTTGCTTGGTTGGCCAAAAAGGGCGTATGCGTTTTTTCCTGAATATATTCAGGAAAAACGCATACGCCCTTTTTGGCCAAGGGCATCATTGTCGAGGTTTTGCCGCTTTTCCTGTGCTTTAAAGGCGATTCGAATCTACCTCCTGAAATCTGTTTCCTGCAATTCTGCCTTGCTTTCAAATCCTCTTCGTTGCCTTCCCTCAATATATTTGTGGACGAGAGTTATCATTTCTAAGTCTGCAGGTTTGTGAATTGCAGTGCCCCTGAGCTCCGTGATTGAACTCGCTTTCTTGGGAGCTGGCCGCAAAAGCGCAGGATTGCTTCAGGCCGTATTCTGGTTCCTGGCGGCAGGCTGAGCCTGTGGTTAATTCTTCTTCCTGATGGGAAAATAGAATGACCTGTGCCTGCCCCAACACCTAGAGCTAGTCTCTCATTGGTTCCCCCTCTTCCCGTTCATCCTCAGGACAATTAGCAACCTGTACGGAACAGGAGGATAAAGGTGCTGATTCTCCAAGGAGGGAGATTGCTAGTAAAGCGGCTGGAATGGTGAACCGGAGCACAAGGAGATGACAAATGAGGTGCGTTTTAGAAACGTTTCCCGATCACACGGTGTACCATCTTCGGGGTTTCTCATGCATGTTTTCGATGTAGGCAGATGTCCTTGAACCTGGAGATTTGGGACCCATGGGATGGGTACCACGCCGTATTACTTTAAAGGGTCTGCGTTAGCTCAGCCAACCTCACCAAACCTCTCAGCCCCACGAGTGTCCACCCTTATGTCTCAATCAGCTGTGGGTCAAGATATGGTCAATCCAGGTGGCATCACAGCCCCTGAACGAATTTTGTAAGAATTTCTCTCTCTTTCACTGTCTTTGTTTCACGGGTTTTTTAAAGTAATTGATTTTTATAATGGGGTTTAGCTGCTTTTCACTGCTGTGTTTATGCCGCTTTACACCCACTTGACTCACTTACAGAGAGATATCAATACATAGGTTTTAAGATTCTTACTAGTCAGATATATTCTTGGGCGGTGAATAGGGGGTGTTGAGTCCAGTTCACTGAGCAAGGAGTAGGTCTTGTCTATTACATATTGGGTTTCTGGAACGGTATCTGAGCTAATTTGAAACCCTTGTTTTATGCATCAGCCCACCTCACCTTTCCCGTTAAGCAGCCATAGTGTGTTTTCTAAACGTGTGACTCTGTTCTGTTTTGTAATTCAGTTCAAGGGTAGCGGTTTTGACATTCCCTCTATAAGTGATATCTCATGATAAGTGTCTTTTTCTGTGTGACTTATTTCACTTAGAATCGTCGTACCTAAATCCACTCATCATGCTGCTACTAGCCTTATGACGTTGATTTCATGGCTGAGTGATATTCCATTGTACATAAGGACCACAACTTCTTTATCCATTCTTCTCTTTCCTGGGATATTTAAGGTGTAACGAAGTGGAGGTTCTTGTCAACAGAGCAGCCCAAAACTTTGGGGTGCCTGTGTCTTGCTGATTTTTAGTTTTCCCAATTTATACGCCCATGAGAGGAAGTGCCCTATGGTCTCTAAGCTGAGTTGTTTAGATGTTTCAGGACACACCGTACACTTCTCCAGAGTGGCTGTTAGCAATTTACATCCCGCCCGTCAGCGTAGCAAGGCTCCCATTTCTCCATGGCCTGTCCTGCATTTCTGGTTTTGACACTTTATTCAGCATGGCCCTTTTGACCGATGGGAAGCGAGACTTCTTTGTAGCGCTGATTTGCCTTTCCAGGTTGCTTGGTTGGCCAAAAAGGGCGTATGCGTTTTTTCCTTAATATATTCAGGAAAAACGCATACGCCCTTTTTGGCCAAGGGCATCATTGTCGAGGTTTTGCCACTTTTCCTGTGCTTTAAAGGCGATTCGAATCTACCTCCTGAAATCTGTTTCCTGCAATTCTGCCTTGCTTTCAAATCCTCTTCGTTGCCTTCCCTCAATATATTTGTGGACGAGAGTTATCATTTCTAAGTCTGCAGGTTTGTGAATTGCAGTGCCCCTGAGCTCCATTCTTCAACTCTCTTTCTTGGGAGCTGGCCGCAAAAGCGCAGGATTGCTTCAGGCCGTCTTCTGCTTCCTGGCGGCAGGCTGAGCCTGTGGTTAATTCTTCTTCCTGATGGGAAAATAGAGTGACCTGTGCCTGTCCCAACACCTAGAGCTAGTCTCTCATTGGTTCCCCCTCTTCCCGTTCATCCTCAGGACAATTAGCAACCTGTACGGAACAGGAGGATAAAGGTGCTGATTCTCCAAGGAGGGAGATTGCTAGGAAAGCGGCTGGAATGGCGAAACGCAGCACAAGGAGATGACAAATGAGGTGCGTTTTAGAAACGTTTCCCGATCACACGGTGTACCATCTTCGGGGTTTCTCATGCATGTTTTCGATGTAGGCAGATGCCCTTGAACCTGGAGATTTGGGACCCATGGGATGGGTACCACGCCGTATTACTTTAAAGGGTCTGCGTTAGCTCAGCCAACCTCACCAAACCTCTCAGCCCCACGAGTGTCCACCCTTATGTCTCAATCAGCTGTGGGTCAAGATATGGTCAATCCAGGTGGCATCACAGCCCCTGAACGAATTTTGTAAGAATTTCTCTCTCTTTCACTGTCTTTGTTTCACGGGTTTTTTAAAGTAATTGATTTTTATAATGGGGTTTAGCTGCTTTTCACTGCTGTGTTTATGCCGCTTTACACCCACTTGACTCACTTACAGAGAGATATCAATACATAGGTTTTAAGATTCTTACTAGTCAGATATATTCTTGGGCGGTGAATAGGGGGTGTTGAGTCCAGTTCACTGAGCAAGGAGTAGGTCTTGTCTATTACATATTGGGTTTCTGGAACGGTATCTGAGCTAATTTGAAACCCTTGTTTTATGCATCAGCCCACCTCACCTTTCCCGTTAAGCAGCCATAGTGTGTTTTCTAAACGTGTGACTCTGTTCTGTTTTGTAATTCAGTTCAAGGGTAGCGGTTTTGACATTCCCTCTATAAGTGATATCTCATGATAAGTGTCTTTTTCTGTGTGACTTATTTCACTTAGAATCGTCGTACCTAAATCCACTCATCATGCTGCTACTAGCCTTATGACGTTGATTTCATGGCTGAGTGATATTCCATTGTACATAAGGACCACAACTTCTTTATCCATTCTTCTCTTTCCTGGGATATTTAAGGTGTAACGAAGTGGAAGTTCTTGTCAACAGAGCAGCCCAAAACTTTGGGATGCCTGTGTCTTGCTGATTTTTAGTTTTCCCAATTTATACGCCCATGAGTGGAAATGCCCTCTGCTCTCTAAGCTGAGTTTTTTAGATGTTTCAGGACACACCGTACACTTCTCCAGAGTGGCTGTTGGCAATTTACATCCCGCCCATCAGCGTAGCAAGGCTCCCATTTCTCCATGGCCTGTCCTGCATTTCTGGTTTTGACACTTTATTCAGCATGGCCCTTTTGACCGATGGGAAGCGAGACTTCTTTGTAGCGCTGATTTGCCTTTCCAGGTTGCTTGGTTGGCCAAAAAGGGCGTATGCGTTTTTTCCTGAATATATTTAGGAAAAAACGCATACGCCCTTTTTGGCCAAGGGCATCATTGTCGAGGTTTTACCGCTTTTCCTGTGCTTTAAAGGAGATTCGAATCTACCTCCTGAAATCTGTTTCCTGCAATTCTGCCTTGCTTTCAAATCCTCTTCGTTGCCTTCCCTCAATATATTTGTGGACGAGAGTTATCATTTCTAAGTCTGCAGGTTTGTGAATTGCAGTGCCCCTGAGCTCCATTCTTCAACTCTCTTTCTTGGGAGCTGGCCGCAAAAGCGCAGGATTGCTTCAGGCCGTCTTCTGCTTCCTGGCGGCAGGCTGAGCCTGTGGTTAATTCTTCTTCCTGATGGGAAAATAGAGTGACCTGTGCCTGTCCCAACACCTAGAGCTAGTCTCTCATTGGTTCCCCCTCTTCCCGTTCATCCTCAGGACAATTAGCAAACTGTACGGAACAGGAGGATAAAGGTGCTGATTCTCCAAGGAGGGAGATTGCTAGGAAAGCGGCTGGAATGGCGAAACGCAGCACAAGGAGATGACAAATGAGGTGCGTTTTAGAAACGTTTCCCGATCACACGGTGTACCATCTTCGGGGTTTCTCATGCATGTTTTCGATGTAGGCAGATGCCCTTGAACCTGGAGATTTGGGACCCATGGGATGGGTACCACGCCGTATTACTTTAAAGGGTCTGCGTTAGCTCAGCCAACCTCACCAAACCTCTCAGCCCCACGAGTGTCCACCCTTATGTCTCAATCAGCTGTGGGTCTAGATATGGTCAATCCAGGTGGCATCACAGCCCCTGAACGAATTTTGTAAGAATTTCTCTCTCTTTCACTGTCTTTGTTTCACGGGTTTTTTAAAGTAATTGATTTTTATAATGGGGTTTAGCTGCTTTTCACTGCTGTGTTTATGCCGCTTTACACCCACTTGACTCACTTACAGAGAGATATCAATACATAGGTTTTAAGATTCTTACTAGTCAGATATATTCTTGGGCGGTGAATAGGGGGTGTTGAGTCCAGTTCACTGAGCAAGGAGTAGGTCTTGTCTATTACATATTGGGTTTCTGGAACGGTATCTGAGCTAATTTGAAACCCTTGTTTTATGCATCAGCCCACCTCACCTTTCCCGTTAAGCAGCCATAGTGTGTTTTCTAAACGTGTGACTCTGTTCTGTTTTGTAATTCAGTTCAAGGGTAGCGGTTTTGACATTCCCTCTATAAGTGATATCTCATGATAAGTGTCTTTTTCTGTGTGACTTATTTCACTTAGAATCGTCGTACCTAAATCCACTCATCATGCTGCTACTAGCCTTATGACGTTGATTTCATGGCTGAGTGATATTCCATTGTACATAAGGACCACAACTTCTTTATCCATTCTTCTCTTTCCTGGGATATTTAAGGTGTAACGAAGTGGAGGTTCTTGTCAACAGAGCAGCCCAAAACTTTGGGGTGCCTATGTCTTGCTGATTTTTAGTTTTCCCAATTTATACGCCCATGAGAGGAAGTGCCCTATGGTCACTAAGCTGAGTTGTTTAGATGTTTCAGGACACACCGTACACTTCTCCAGAGTGGCTGTTAGCAATTTACATCCCGCCCGTCAGCGTAGCAAGGCTCCCATTTCTCCATGGCCTGTCCTGCATTTCTGGTTTTGACACTTTATTCAGCATGGCCCTTTTGACCGATGGGAAGCGAGACTTCTTTGTAGCGCTGATTTGCCTTTCCAGGTTGCTTGGTTGGCCAAAAAGGGCGTATGCGTTTTTTCCTGAATATATTCAGGAAAAACGCATACGCCCTTTTTGGCCAAGGGCATCATTGTCGAGGTTTTGCCGCTTTTCCTGTGCTTTAAAGGCGATTGGAATCTACCTCCTGAAATCTGTTTCCTGCAATTCTGCCTTGCTTTCAAATCCTCTTCGTTGCCTTCCCTCAATATATTTGTGGACGAGAGTTATCATTTCTAAGTCTGCAGGTTTGTGAATTGCAGTGCCCCTGAGCTCCATTCTTCAACTCTCTTTCTTGGGAGCTGGCCGCAAAAGCGCAGGATTGCTTCAGGCCGTCTTCTGCTTCCTGGCGGCAGGCTGAGCCTGTGGTTAATTCTTCTTCCTGATGGGAAAATAGAGTGACCTGTGCCTGTCCCAACACCTAGAGCTAGTCTCTCATTGGTTCCCCCTCTTCCCGTTCATCCTCAGGACAATTAGCAACCTGTACGGAACAGGAGGATAAAGGTGCTGATTCTCCAAGGAGGGAGATTGCTAGGAAAGCGGCTGGAATGGCGAAACGCAGCACAAGGAGATGACAAATGAGGTGCGTTTTAGGAACGTTTCCCGATCACACGGTGTACCATCTTCGGGGTTTCTCATGCATGTTTTCGATGTAGGCAGATGCCCTTGAACCTGGAGATTTGGGACCCATGGGATGGGTACCACGCCGTATTACTTTAAAGGGTCTGCGTTAGCTCAGCCAACCTCACCAAACCTCTCAGCCCCACGAGTGTCCACCCTTATGTCTCAATCAGCTGTGGGTCAAGATATGGTCAATCCAGGTGGCATCACAGCCCCTGAACGAATTTTGTAAGAATTTCTCTCTCTTTCACTGTCTTTGTTTCATGGGTTTTTTAAAGTAATTGATTTTTATAATGGGGTTTAGCTGCTTTTCACTGCTGTGTTTATGCCGCTTTACACCCACTTGACTCACTTACAGAGAGATATCAATACATAGGTTTTAAGATTCTTACTAGTCAGATATATTCTTGGGCGGTGAATAGGGGGTGTTGAGTCCAGTTCACTGAGCAAGGAGTAGGTCTTGTCTATTACATATTGGGTTTCTGGAACGGTATCTGAGCTAATTTGAAACCCTTGTTTTATGCATCAGCCCACCTCACCTTTCCCGTTAAGCAGCCATAGTGTGTTTTCTAAACGTGTGACTCTGTTCTGTTTTGTAATTCAGTTCAAGGGTAGCGGTTTTGACATTCCCTCTATAAGTGATATCTCATGATAAGTGTCTTTTTCTGTGTGACTTATTTCACTTAGAATCGTCGTACCTAAATCCACTCATCATGCTGCTACTAGCCTTATGACGTTGATTTCATGGCTGAGTGATATTCCATTGTACATAAGGACCACAACTTCTTTATCCATTCTTCTCTTTCCTGGGATATTTAAGGTGTAACGAAGTGGAGGTTCTTGTCAACAGAGCAGCCCAAAACTTTGGGGTGCCTGTGTCTTGCTGATTTTTAATTATCCCAATTTATACGCCCATGAGAGGAAGTGCCCTATGGTCTCTAAGCTGAGTTTTTTAGATGTTTCAGGACACACCGTACACTTCTCCAGTGTGGCTGTTGGCAATTTACATCCCGCCCATCAGCGTAGCAAGGCTCCCATTTCTCCAAGGCCTGTCCAGCATTTCTGGTTTTGACACTTTATTCAGCATGGCCCTTTTGACCGATGGGAAGCGAGACTTCTTTGTAGCGCTGATTTGCCTTTCCAGGTTGCTTGGTTGGCCAAAAAGGGCGTATGCGTTTTTTCCTGAATATATTCAGGATAAAACGCATACGCCCTTTATGGCCAAGGGCATCATTGTCGAGGTTTTGCCGCTTTTCCTGTGCTTTAAAGGCGATTCGAATCTACCTCCTGAAATCTGTTTCCTGCAATTCTGCCTTGCTTTCAAATCCTCTTCGTTGCCTTCCCTCAATATATTTGTGGATGAGAGTTATCATTTCTAAGTCTGCAGGTTTGTGAATTGCAGTGCCCCTGAGCTCCATTATTCAACTCGCTTTCTTGGGAGCTGGACGCAAAAGCGCAGGATTGCTTCAGACCGTCTTCTGGTTCCTGGCGGCAGGCTGAGCCTGTGGTTAATTCTTCTTCCTGATGGGAAAATAGAGTGACCTGTGCCTGCCCCAACACCTAGAGCTAGTCTCTCATTGGTTCCCCCTCTTCCCGTTCATCCTCAGGACAAATTGCAACCTGTACGGAACAGGAGGATAAAGGTGCTGATTCTCCAAGGAGGGAGATTGCTAGTAAAGCGGCTGGAATGGTGAACCGGAGCACAAGGAGATGAGAAATGAGGTGCGTTTTAGAAACCTTTCCCGATCACACGGTGTACTATCTTCGGGGTTTCTCATGCATGTTTTCAATGTAGGACGATGCCCTTGAACCTGGAGATTTGGGACCCATGGGATGGGTACCACGCCGTATTACTTTAAAGGGTCTGCGTTTGCTCACCCAACCTCACCAAACCTCTCAACCCCAAGAGTGTCCACCCTTATGTCTCAATCAGCTGTGGGTCTAGATATGGTCAATCCAGGTGGCATCACAGCCCCTGAACGAATTTTGTAAGAATTTCTCTCTCTTTCACTGTCTTTGTTTCACGGGTTTTGAAAAGTAATTGATTCTTATAATGGGTTTTAGCTGCTTTTCACTGCTGTGTTTATGCCGCTTTACACCCACTTGACACACTTACAGAGAATTATCAATACATAGGTTTTAAGATTCTTACTAGTCAGATATATTCTTGGGCGGTGAATAGGGGGTGTTGAGTCCAGTTCACTGAGCAAGGAGTAGGTCTTGTCTATTACATATTGGGTTTCTGGAACGGTATCTGAGCTAATTTGAAACCCTTGTTTTATGCATCACCCCACCTCACCTTTCCCGTTAAGCAGCCATAGTGTGTTTTCTAAACGTGTGACTCTGTTCTGTTTTGTAATTCAGTTCAAGGGTAGCGGTTTTGACATTCCCTCTATAAGTGATATCTCATGATAAGTGTCTTTTTCTGTGTGACTTATTTCACTTAGAATCGTCATACCTAAATCCACTCATCATGCTGCTACTAGCCTTATGACGTTGATTTCATGGCTGAGTGATATTCCATTGTACATAAGGACCACAACTTCTTTATCCATTCTTCTCTTTCCTGGGATATTTAAGGTGTAACGAAGTGGAGGTTCTTGTCAACAGAGCAGCCCAAAACTTTGGGGTGCCTGTGTCTTGCTGATTTTTAGTTTTCCCAATTTATACGCCCATGAGAGGAAGTGCCCTATGGTCTCTAAGCTGAGTTGTTTAGATGTTTCAGGACACACCGTACACTTCTCCAGAGTGGCTGTTAGCAATTTACATCCCGCCCGTCAGCGTAGCAAGGCTCCCATTTCTCCATGGCCTGTCCTGCATTTCTGGTTTTGACACTTTATTCAGCATGGCCCTTTTGACCGATGGGAAGCGAGACTTCTTTGTAGCGCTGATTTGCCTTTCCAGGTTGCTTGGTTGGCCAAAAAGGGCGTATGCGTTTTTTCCTTAATATATTCAGGAAAAACGCATACGCCCTTTTTGGCCAAGGGCATCATTGTCGAGGTTTTGCCACTTTTCCTGTGCTTTAAAGGCGATTCGAATCTACCTCCTGAAATCTGTTTCCTGCAATTCTGCCTTGCTTTCAAATCCTCTTCGTTGCCTTCCCTCAATATATTTGTGGACGAGAGTTATCATTTCTAAGTCTGCAGGTTTGTGAATTGCAGTGCCCCTGAGCTCCATTCTTCAACTCTCTTTCTTGGGAGCTGGCCGCAAAAGCGCAGGATTGCTTCAGGCCGTCTTCTGCTTCCTGGCGGCAGGCTGAGCCTGTGGTTAATTCTTCTTCCTGATGGGAAAATAGAGTGACCTGTGCCTGTCCCAACACCTAGAGCTAGTCTCTCATTGGTTCCCCCTCTTCCCGTTCATCCTCAGGACAATTAGCAACCTGTACGGAACAGGAGGATAAAGGTGCTGATTCTCCAAGGAGGGAGATTGCTAGGAAAGCGGCTGGAATGGCGAAACGCAGCACAAGGAGATGACAAATGAGGTGCGTTTTAGAAACATTTCCCGATCACACGGTGTACCATCTTCGGGGTTTCTCATGCATGTTTTCGATGTAGGCAGATGCCCTTGAACCTGGAGATTTGGGACCCATGGGATGGGTACCACGCCGTATTACTTTAAAGGGTCTGCGTTAGCTCAGCCAACCTCACCAAACCTCTCAGCCCCACGAGTGTCCACCCTTATGTCTCAATCAGCTGTGGGTCAAGATATGGTCAATCCAGGTGGCATCACAGCCCCTGAACGAATTTTGTAAGAATTTCTCTCTCTTTCACTGTCTTTGTTTCACGGGTTTTTTAAAGTAATTGATTTTTATAATGGGGTTTAGCTGCTTTTCACTGCTGTGTTTATGCCGCTTTACACCCACTTGACTCACTTACAGAGAGATATCAATACATAGGTTTTAAGATTCTTACTAGTCAGATATATTCTTGGGCGGTGAATAGGGGGTGTTGAGTCCAGTTCACTGAGCAAGGAGTAGGTCTTGTCTATTACATATTGGGTTTCTGGAACGGTATCTGAGCTAATTTGAAACCCTTGTTTTATGCATCACCCCACCTCACCTTTCCCGTTAAGCAGCCATAGTGTGTTTTCTAAACGTGTGACTCTGTTCTGTTTTGTAATTCAGTTCAAGGGTAGCGGTTTTGACATTCCCTCTATAAGTGATATCTCATGATAAGTGTCTTTTTCTGTGTGACTTATTTCACTTAGAATCGTCGTACCTAAATCCACTCATCATGCTGCTACTAGCCTTATGACGTTGATTTCATGGCTGAGTGATATTCCATTGTACATAAGGACCACAACTTCTTTATCTATTCTTCTCTTTCCTGGGATATTTAAGGTGTAACGAAGTGGAGGTTCTTGTCAACAGAGCAGCCCAAAACTTTGGGGTGCCTGTGTCTTGCTGATTTTTAATTATCCCAATTTATACGCCCATGAGAGGAAGTGCCCTATGGTCTCTAAGCAGAGTTTTTTCGATGTTTCAGGACACACCGTACACTTCTCCAGTGTGGCTGTTGGCAATTTACATCCCGCCCATCAGCGTAGCAAGGCTCCCATTTCTCCAAGGCCTGTCCAGCATTTCTGGTTTTGACACTTTATTCATCATGGCCCTTTTGACCGATGGGAAGCGAGACTTCTTTGTAGCGCTGATTTGCCTTTCCAGGTTGCTTGGTTGGCCAAAAAGGGCGTATGCGTTTTTTCCTGAATATATTCAGGATAAAACGCATACGCCCTTTATGGCCAAGGGCATCATTGTCGAGGTTTTGCCGCTTTTCCTGTGCTTTAAAGGCGATTCGAATCTACCTCCTGAAATCTGTTTCCTGCAATTCTGCCTTGCTTTCAAATCCTCTTCGTTGCCTTCCCTCAATATATTTGTGGATGAGAGTTATCATTTCTAAGTCTGCAGGTTTGTGAATTGCAGTGCCCCTGAGCTCCATTATTCAACTCGCTTTCTTGGGAGCTGGACGCAAAACCGCAGGATTGCTTCAGACCGTCTTCTGGTTCCTGGCGGCAGGCTGAGCCTGTGGTTAATTCTTCTTCCTGATGGGAAAATAGAGTGACCTGTGCCTGCCCCAACACCTAGAGCTAGTCTCTCATTGGTTCCCCCTCTTCCCGTTCATCCTCAGGACAAATTGCAACCTGTACGGAACAGGAGGATAAAGGTGCTGATTCTCCAAGGAGGGAGATTGCTAGTAAAGCGGCTGGAATGGTGAACCGGAGCACAAGGAGATGAGAAATGAGGTGCGTTTTAGAAACCTTTCCCGATCACACGGTGTACTATCTTCGGGGTTTCTCATGCATGTTTTCAATGTAGGACGATGCCCTTGAACCTGGAGATTTGGGACCCATGGGATGGGTACCACGCCGTATTACTTTAAAGGGTCTGCGTTAGCTCAGCCAACCTCACCAAACCTCTCAGCCCCACGAGTGTCCACCCTTATGTCTCAATCAGCTGTGGGTCTAGATATGGTCAATCCAGGTGGCATCACAGCCCCTGAACGAATTTTGTAAGAATTTCTCTCTCTTTCACTGTCTTTGTTTCACGGGTTTTGAAAAGTAATTGATTTTTATAATGGGGTTTAGCTGCTTTTCACTGCTGTGTTTATGCCGCTTTACACCCACTTGACTCACTTACAGAGAGATATCAATACATAGGTTTTAAGATTCTTACTAGTCAGATATATTCTTGGGCGGTGAATAGGGGGTGTTGAGTCCAGTTCACTGAGCAAGGAGTAGGTCTTGTCTATTACATATTGGGTTTCTGGAACGGTATCTGAGCTAATTTGAAACCCTTGTTTTATGCATCAGCCCACCTCACCTTTCCCGTTAAGCAGCCATAGTGTGTTTTCTAAACGTGTGACTCTGTTCTGTTTTGTAATTCAGTTCAAGGGTAGCGGTTTTGACATTCCCTCTATAAGTGATATCTCATGATAAGTGTCTTTTTCTGTGTGACTTATTTCACTTAGAATCGTCGTACCTAAATCCACTCATCATGCTGCTACTAGCCTTATGACGCTGATTTCATGGCTGAGTGATATTCGATTGTACATAAGGACCACAACTTCTTTATCCATTCTTCTCTTTCCTGGGATATTTAAGGTGTAACGAAGTGGAGGTTCTTGTCAACAGAGCAGCCCAAAACTTTGGGGTGCCTGTGTCTTGCTGATTTTTAGTTTTCCCAATTTATACGCCCATGAGAGGACGTGCCCTATGGTCTCTAAGCTGAGTTTTTTAGATGTTTCAGGATACACCGTACACTTCTCCAGTGTGGCTGTTGGCAATTTACATCCCGCCCATCAGCGTAGCAAGGCTCCCATTTCTCCAAGGCCTGTCCAGCATTTCTGGTTTTGACACTTTATTCATCATGGCCCTTTTGACCGATGGGAAGCGAGACTTCTTTGTAGCGCTGATTTGCCTTTCCAGGTTGCTTGGTTGGCCAAAAAGGGCGTATGCGTTTTTTCCTGAATATATTCAGGAAAAAACGCATACGCCCTTTATGGCCAAGGGAATCATTGTCGAGGTTTTGCCGCTTTTCCTGTGCTTTAAAGGCGATTCGAATCTACCTCCTGAAATCTGTTTCCTGCAATTCTGCCTTGCTTTCAAATCCTCTTTGTTGCCTTCCCTCAATATATTTGTGGACGAGAGTTATCATTTCTAAGTCTGCAGGTTTGTGAATTGCAGTGCCCCTGAGCTCCATTATTCAACTCGCTTTCTTGGAGAGCTGGCCGCAAAAGCGCAGGATTGCTTCAGGCCGTATTCTGGTTCCTGGCGGCATGCTGAGCCTGTGGTTAATTCTTCTTCCTGATGGGAAAATAGAGTGACCTGTGCCTGTCCCAACACCTAGAGCTAGTCTCTCATTGGTTCCCCCTCTTCCCGTTCATCCTCAGGAGAATTTGCAACCTGTACGGAACAGGAGGATAAAGGTGCTGATTCTCCAAGGAGGGAGATTGCTAGTAAAGGGGCTGGAATGGCGAACCGGAGCACAAGGAGATGAGAAATGAGGTGCGTTTTAGAAACCTTTCCCGATCACACGGTGTACCATCTTCGGGGTTTCTCATGCATGTTTTCAATGTAGGACGATGCCCTTGAACCTGGAGATTTGGGACCCATGGGATGGGTACCACGCCGTATTACTTTAAAGGGTCTGCGTTAGCTCAGCCAACCTCACCAAACCTCTCAGCCCCACGAGTGTCCACCCTTATGTCTCAATCAGCTGTGGGTCTAGATATGGTCAATCCAGGTGGCATCACAGCCCCTGAACGAATTTTGTAAGAATTTCTCTCTCTTTCACTGTCTTTGTTTCACGGGTTTTGGAAAGTAATTGATTTTTATAATGGGGTTTAGCTGCTTTTCACTGCTGTGTGTATGCCGCTTTACACCCACTTGACTCACTTACAGAGAGATATCAATACATAGGTTTTAAGATTCTTATTAGTCAGATATATTCTTGGGCGGTGAATAGGGGGTGTTGAGTCCAGTTCACTGAGCAAGGAGTAGGTCTTGTCTATTACATATTGGGTTTATGGAACGGTATCTGAGCTAATTTGAAACCCTTGTTTTATGCATCACCCCACCTCACCTTTCCCGTTAAGCAGCCATAGTGTGTTTTATACACGTGTGACTCTGTTCTGTTTTGTAATTCAGTTCAAGGGTAGCGGTTTTTACATTCCCTCTATAAGTGATATCTTATGATAAGTGTCTTTTTCTGTGTGACTTATTTCACTTAGAATCGTCATACCTAAATCCACTCATCATGCTGCTACTAGCCTTATGACATTGATTTCATGGCTGAGTGATATTCCATTGTACATAAGGACCGCAACTTCTTTATCCATTCTTCTCTTTCCTGGGATATTTAAGGTGTAACGAAGTGGAGGTTCTTGTCAACAGAGTAGCCCAAAACTTTGGGGTGCCTGTGTCTTGCTGATTTTTAGTTTTCCCAATTTATATGCCCATGAGTGGAAGTGCCCTATGGTCTCTAAGCTGAGTTTTTTCGATGTTTCAGGACACACCGTACACTTCTCCAGATTGGCTGTTGGCAATTTACATCCCGCCCATCAGCGTAGCAAGGCTCCCATTTCTCCAAGGCCTGTCCAGCATTTCTGGTTTGGACACTTTATTCATCATGGCCCTTTTGACCGATGGGAAGCGAGACTTCTTTGTAGCGCTGATTTGCCTTTCCAGGTTGCTTGGTTGGCCAAAAAGGGCGTATGCGTTTTTTCCTTAATATATTCAGGAATAAACGCATACGCCCTTTTTGGCCAAGTGCATCATTGTCGCCCTTTTCCTGCTTTTCATTTGCTTTAAAGACGATTCGTATCTTCCTCCTGAAATCTGTTTCCTGCAATTCTGCCTTGCTTTTAAATAGTGTTCGTTGCTTTCCCTCAATATATTTGTGGACGAGAGTTATCATTTGTAACTCTGCAAGTTTGTGAATTACAGTGCCCCTGATCTACATTTTTCAACTCGCTTTTTTGGGAGCTGGGTGTAAAACCGCAGGATTGCTTCAGGCACTATTCTGGTTCCATGGGGCAGGCTGAGCCTGTCGTTAATTCTTCTTCCTGATGGGAAATTAGAGTGACGTGTGCCTGTCCCAACACCTAGAGCTAGTTTCTCATGGGTTCCCCCTCATCCCGTTCATCCTCAGGACAAATTGCAACCTGTATCAAACAATAGGTTAAAGGTGCTGATTCTCCAAGTGGTTAGATTTTTAGTAAAGCAGCTGGATGGGGGGAACCCAAGCACTAGGAGATGTGAAATGAGGTGCATTTTAGAAACCTTTCCAGATCACACGGTGTATCATCATTTGGGTTTCCCATGCATGTTTTCGCTGTAGGATGATTCCCTTGAACCTGGAGATTTGGAACAAATGGAATGGGTACCACGCATTATTACTTTAAAGTGTCTTCGTTTGCTCACCCAATCTCACCAATCCTCTCAGCCCCAACAGTTTCCAGACTTACGTCTAATCCAGCTGTGGGTCTATATATGGTCAATCCAGGTTGCTTCAAAGCCCCTGAACGATCTCTGTAAGAATTTCTCTCTCTTTCAATGTCTTTGTTGTTTTTTTATTTTTTTTGAAATTTATTTTTATACTGGGGTTTAGCTGATTTTCACTGCTGTGTTTATACCATTTTACAACCACTTGATTCACTTACAGAGAGATATCAATACATAGGTTTTAAGATTCTTACTAGTCAGATATATTTTTTGTGCGTTGAATAAGGGGTTTGGAGTCCAGTTCACTGAGCAAGGAACAGGGCTTGTCTGTTACATATGTGGTTTATGGAGTGCTATCTGTGCTAATTTCAAACCCTTGTTTTATGCCTCACCCCACCTCACCTTTTCGTTAAGCAGCCATGGTGTGTTCTCTAAATGTGTGGCTCTATTCTGTTTTGTAGTACATGTCCTGTGTAGCGATTTTTACATTCCCTCTATAAGTGATATCTTATGATAAGTGTCTTTTTCTGTGTGACTTATTTCACTTCTAAACGTCGTACGTAAATCCAGTCAGCATGCTGCTACTAGCCTTATAACATTTATTACATGGCTGAGTGATATTTCATTGTACCTAATTAGCACAACTTCTTTATCCATTTTTCTCTTTCCTGGGATATTTAAGGTGTACTGAATTGGAGTTTCTTGTCAACAGAGCAGCGCTAATCTTTGGGGTGCCCGTGTCTTGTTGATTTTTAGATTTCCCAATTTATATGCCCATGAGTGTAAGTGCCCTATGCTCTCTAGCTGTGTTTTTTAGATGTTTTAGGAAACACCATACACTTCTACAGAGTGGCCATTGGCAGTTTACATCCCCCCCATCAGCCTAACAAGGCTCCCTTTTCTCCATGGCCTGTCCTGCATTTCTGGTTTTTACACTTTTTTCAGCATGGTCCCCTTTGACCGATGGGAAGCGAGACTTCTTTGTATTGCTGATTTGCATTTCCGGCTTGCTTGGAGAGTCATAATTTATAATTCTGCATATTTGTGAATTGAAGGTTCCTGAGCTTCATTTGTCAACTCGGTTTTTTGGGAGCTGGCCGCAAAACCGGTGGTGTGCTTCTGCCCCTACTGTGGTTTCGGGCGGCAGGCTAAGCCTTTGCTTAATTCTTCTTCCTGATTGGAAATTAGAGTGACTTTTGCCTGTCCGAACATCTAGGGCTTGTCTCTCATTGTTTCTCCTCCTTCCCCTTCATCCTGTGGACATATTCCCAACTCTGTGCAACAGGACATAGGAGGTGCTGACATCCTCAAGTGGGGAGATTGTTAGGAAAGAGGCTGGTGGGGTGAACTCGACCACCATGAGATTAAGAGATGAGGTGCCTTTTCCAAAATCTTCCTGATCCAACCGTGTACCATCTTCTGGGTGTCACAGGCATATTTTAGCTGTAGGAAAGTTCCCATGTATGTAAGGAGAACACCAGGGATTTTTCCAAATCAGTGTCTCCCCGAACCCCAATCTGACGAATTTTTTTTTTAATTTTATTTATTTATTTATTCATGTATTTATTTATTGGCTGTGTTGGGTCCTCTCCTCTGTGGGAGGGCTTCCTCCAGCAGCGGCAAGCGGGGGCCACTCCTCATCGCGGTGCGCGGGCCTCTCACCATCGCGGCCTCTCCTGTTGCGGAGCACAGGCTCCAGACGCGCAGGCTCAGTAGTTGTGGCTCACAGGCCCAGCCGCTCTGTGGCACGTGGGATCTTCCCAGACCAGGGCTCCAACCCGTGTCCCCTGCATCGGCAGGCAGACTCTCAACCACTGCGCCACCAGGGAAGCCCCAATCTGGCGAATTTTTAAGCCACTGGTACATGTATGTTCATTAAGGGACTTTGGCCGTAAGCAGAGTCCGAAATTTAGGTGAGTGAAGTCTTCAGGGTCAGAAACGCTCGCCATCGGCCTCCTTTATGTTCCTTTTTATCTGTAGTTGATACATGATGTCGATATAGATATCTATTGTTTTTCAGATTATTTCCCCTTAGGGGTTATTACAAAATATTGAGTATTGTTCCCTGTGCTATACAGTAGTTCCTTGTTGATGATATATTTTATACATAGAAGTGTGTATATGTTAATCCGAAACTGTTAATTTATCTCTCCTCCCACCTTTACCCTTTAGTAATAAAATATATAAGATTTTATACTTCGTAGAAATCCAGGAGCTGAAAAAGAGGTATCATTTTCAACGGAAATCATTCAAAACAAGATTGAACCTTCAGCCAAGATTAGTAGATCTACATCCTTGGAAAGAAATCACTGCATTTCTCTAATGTTGACCTGACAAATACGACAAACCCCTCCACTGAACTTGCTTATAATAAAGTGATGGAAATATCAAATGGAAGTGTTAGAAACATCTTATTTTACACGAGCCTTATACACTGCTCTATGTTAATAACAGTTTGGCTCACGCATCTATTCTTTGAAGTTACAATGTTCTCAAATTCTGTTACTGATCCTGCAGAGTGGGCCCCAACAAGGGTGCCCCTGCCCAGTGTCATTGGAGCCAACAGATCGAGACTGAGTTTGGTTCAGAAGCAAAGGAAAACTTTATATTTTGATCAGAGAATGGAGAGGTGAGGGCGTGCGCTCCCCCGCAGGCTGTGGGCCGGGCTGCTGTGTAGGGATCCCGTCAGCGTCAGCGGGAGGGACGGGGCGGAGCTCTCGAGGGCCGGGTTGGCTGGAGCTCAGGCTCTATGTGGCGGAGTCTGCACGGGGCCCGGAGAGCTGAGGTGTCGGCCCAGCCATCTTGCACTAGGAAATCGGGTCTGAAGTGCCGGGTGTGGGACCTCTGCCTGTGGAAACCTAGGAACAAGTGAAATTAGAAAAAGCACAAAGGAAAAAAAGGTTAGACTTTATTTTATTGCCCAGATTCTATTTTTATCTCCCAGGAATTTTTAATGGGCTTTGCTGGTGACAAACCCCTCCTCTGCCTCTTGTCCCATTCCACATTCTTGGGGCCCTGAGGGTGCAGACACCTCTTCTGTAAATGCTTCGTGCTGAGTTGGGTGTCCTCATACCCGGGGGGAGGGGCAGGACTTCTCCCCAGCAGCCTCCAGGTGAGGTTTTTTTTTTTTTAATGTAAATGGATTTAATTTGCCTATTAAAAGCAAAATTTATCAGATTGGACTTTTTTCATCCAGTGAATATAAAGAGAAATGGAAAAACTTAACAATTCTAGTATGAGGTTTTTATAGAACTCTATCAGAAACAGACATAGATCAAGCTTTGAATAAATCACCACATTTGACCTAATGCAGTTAGAGCTAATATATAAAATCCTGCTCTACACAAATAGTAAACATGCATCTTTCAAAGACACCTGGACCATATACCAAAAATTTAAAGAAAAAGACCAAATTCTAAATCACAAAGGACTCTGAAAGAATCATTATCATAAAGAACGTATTTTCTGACAACAATGCATTTAGATTAAAAACAAGCAATAAAAATATAGCCAAACAAGCCTAACATGACTGGATACTTCAAAAAGCACATCTAAATATGCAATTCATGAGGTCAAGAGTAAATCATGATGGAAATTATACTTATTGCTGCTGAACAACTATAAAAATATTATATATGCAAACTTGTGGGATGCACCTAAAGCTTTTACTATGAAAAAGAAAAAGATGAAAAAGAGGTAAGTTAAAAAATTCAACTCGAGGAACTTAAAAAAGTTATCATGTAAACCTAAAGAAAAAGATAAGAGAAAAAACAAGGAAACAATAGGAAAGATCAGTAAGACCAAAACTGAGCTCTTCAAAACCCTAATGAAAACACATCTCTGACAAAACTGATCCAGGGGAAGACACAGGAAGAGAAGACCACAAAAATACTACTAGGAATGAAAAAGACTGCAATTATGAATATACAGTCATCTCTTAGTACCTGCGGGGGACTGGTTCTAGGACCTCCATGGATACCAAAACCCATGGATACTCAAGTCCTTTAGATAAAATGGCATAGAACATTCAGCCCTCCGTATCTACAGCTGCGAAACTTGCATACACAAAGGTCCATGTAATCAATTTTTTAAATATTTTTCTGAAAATTTAAAGCAAGTCAATAATTTCTTTAAATGGGGACTTCCCTTGTGGTGCAGTGGTTAAGAATCCGCCCACCAATGCAGGGGACACAGGTTCAAGTCCGGGAAGACCCCACATGCCGCGGAGCAACCAAGCCCGTGCTCTGCAACAAGAGAAGCCACTGCAGTGAGAAGCCCACCCACAGCAACGAAGACCCAACGCAGCCAAATAAAAATAAATAAAGACTTAGCTTTTTTAATTAATTTATTTATTTTTGGCTGCATTGAGTCTTCTGCTGCGTGTGGGCTTTCTCTAGTTGCAGCGAGCAGGGGCCACTCCTCACCACGGTGCACGGGCCTCTCATTGCGGTGGGCTCTCCCGCCGCAGAGCACAGGCTCTAGGTGTGCGGGCTTCAGTAGTTGTGGCACTTGGGCTCAGCAGCCGTGGCTCATGGGCTTAGTTGCTCCGCGGCATGCGGTGTCCCCCCAGACCAGGGCTCGAACCCGTGTCCCCCTCATTGGCAGGCAGACTCCCAACCACTGCGTCACCAGGGAAGTCCCAAGACTTGACAATGCTGTGAGTGGGCAATTTGGGCTGGATGGCTGGGATCTCCTTCCACGTGGCCTCACATCCTCAATGGCATCAGCCGGGCTTGTCACATGGCAGCAATGTCCAGATTGCCAGTTTATTATGAAAGGCTATAACTCAGGAACGACCAGAAGGAAGAGATTCATAGGACAAGATGTGGGGAAAGAGCACGGACCTTCCGTGCCCTCTCTAGGTGCAACACTCTCCCAGCAACTCCATGTTCCCCAACCCGGAACCAGGTGAGGTTGATTGTCCCCAGGCCTCCTCCCTCACTGCTCATCTGCCTGAGCACCAGCGTTGGAAGTTTTATAGATTCTAATGACCTTTAAGGGTCCAGGAAAGAGATGCGCAGGGACGCTGGGGGGGCCGGTTTTACCCTGCTCCACATTGGTTCGCCCCCTTAGGCTGACGGTTTCTGCCAGCCTAGATGCTCTGACCAGTAGTCTGTGCTTTCTTCAGTTAGGCCACTGAATTAACGTACAAACAGCACCAGGTGTCAGAGCCCTGCCTGCTCAACTCCCAGACAGTCCAGGGCCGGTGGTGATCCAGGACCATGACGGCCACTCAGTCAACTGCCTTTTGAAGTAGCCGGGAGTCCAGCTGGTCTCATTGGTCGCCGTCACAGTGGTGTCTGTAGGCTTTTCTATGGTGGCAGCGTTATTTAGGGTTCCCCTGCCAAGTTTATTAGCTCCGCTCTGGGTGCAGTAAGTCCTGCAAGCAATAGTCTGTTCTTTTGGGGCACACTCTTGTGGTTTTCTGAGAGAAGCTCCAGGTCAAGTGATGGTCACATGAGTCGTCATGGGGGCCTGTTGCCCCAGGTTGTCTCTCTGGAGGTTGGAGTTGGAGGGCCTCCTCACTCGAGGTCATTGTGCCCACGGAGCGATCCCTGCAACTTCAGGGCATGGTGGGTGGTTAGGAACACCAAGTGGCGTCCTTTTCCCTTAGGAGGGAGCTGGCCTTGCGGGCTGCTCATTTCCAGGTTTTTAGATACCCCCAGTATCCTGGTCGGATGGGGTGGCTGGCCAATGCCTGGAGGGCATTCTTGCGTTGTTCCATTTCAAGTGGTCCCAGTTTTTGCACTAATACTCCAAGGGCGATTCGCCTTCGATCAGGAATGTAAAGGTCAAAGGGTTTAGCTAAATTAGGGAGGTCCATGGCAAGGGTCTGAATTGACTGCTCTTTCCTTTCTTGAAAGGCCGCTTCTGGATTCTATTCAAAAGGATCATCATCTTTTCCTTTCAGTGTTTCATATAGAGGCCCAGGTATTAGACTGTAGTTAGGGATCCAGATGCAGCAAATCCCGGTCTCCCCAGGAACCCCTAAGCTGTCTTCTAGTTTTAGGAAGGGTGAGGCTGCAAATGGCTTCTTCCCTTTCCTGGGATGGGCTTCTCTGATCTTCTGTGAGAATGAAGCCCAGGCAGGTCACCTTAGTCTGTGATATTTGAGCCTTTTTCTTGGACACCTTCTATCTTTTATTGGCTAGGTAGTCCAGAGGCCTCCTTAGTAGGGCTGACGATCAGACTGTCGTCTGCATATTGAAGGAGGGTTCCCTTCTCCCGAGGTAGATCTTTTAGGGCTTTAGCTAACGTTTCCCCAAAGATGGTGTGGGAATTTTTGAACCCCTGGGGCAGGACGGCCCAGCAGTATTGTTTTTTTTGTACGTTGAGTCCTGCCACTCATAGCCAAAATTTCTTGTGACTCTGGGACTAATGGAATACAGAAGAAGGCATCATTGAAGTCTAATACAGAATACCATGTCCTGGGGGATGGTAGAATGACCAGCAGGGTATAGGAATTAGGAACTACTGGATGTATATCCTCTGTGGCTTCACTGACTGTCCTGGCGTCCTTTACCATGTCCCCAGCAGCCCACGGGGCTCTCATGGTCAGGCCCCTCCCAGGATATGGAACTCACCTGGGCAGGTACGCAGCAGCCCATGGGGCTCTCATGGTCAGGCCCCTCCCAAGATATGGTGTTCACCTGTGCAGGTACACAGCAGCCCACGGGGCTCTCATGGTCAGGCCCCTCCCAGGATATGGAGCTCACCTGGGCAGGTACCCAGCAGCCCACGGGGCTCTCATGTGCAGGCCCCTCCCAGGATATGGAGCTCACCTGGGCAGGTACCCAGCAGCTCACGGGGCTCTCGTGGGCAGGGCCCTCCCAAGATATGGTGTTCACCTGTGCAGGTACCCAGCAGCCCACAAGGCTCTCATGGTCAGGCCCCTCCCAGGATATGGAGCTCACCTGGGCAGGTACCCAGCAGCCCACGGGGCTCTCGTGCGCAGGCCCCTCCCAGGATATGGAGCTCACCTGTGCAGGTACCCAGCAGCTCACGGGGCTCTCGTGGGCAGGCCCCTCCCTGGATATGGAGCTCCCCTGGACAGGTACCCCGGCAGGGCTGGAACCGTGCACATAGCCCTCATTGCAGAGCACCCTCAGCACACCTGTCGCTCAGAGCTGACACAGAGCACCTCAGAGCAGGGCTTGAACTAACAAACAGCAGCTCCGACAGGTCTGTGACCCTAGGCTTCTCTCTGTGCGGCCTCCCTCCGCCTGGTCTTCCAGGGGCTTCCACTGCAGCCGGGGCACCAGGCCTCTGTCTCCACCCACCAACCCTCCTCTCCCTGACTCCTGGGTTCCTCTCATTAGGAGAGGGTCTTCTTGAAGTTGTCTCCCACTCATGGACCAGATAAAATGATTAGAAAACAAGCCAGGGCTGCCGCCCCTTGTCTATGCGGACTCTCGGGACCCTACACCTGTTCCTTGGACCTGGCCGGTGCAGCAAAGCCCATTTTCTGCAACTCTGAGCCCCTGAGGGGCGAGGATTGGCTGACCTGGGCAGCCTGACCCTGCCGGCCAGCCCTTCCCAGGTGTGCCTGGGTTGAGGTCAATATAAACACCCCTCCAGGCAGCAAAAGCCTCTGCAGCTGGGCCTGACGCCATAGTCTCTGCCCCGTCAGCAGTCTCGGGGTTGTGCTGGTGGGAGAGAGTAGCGCCTACGGCTCTATGAGTGGCCCCGTGTGAGTGGGGCTCTGCTGGACTTTCTGCAGGAGTTGCCGGGCTGCCACCTGCTAAAGAAGAGGATGTGTCACCCACACCTGCTGCTGGAATTTCTACCCGGGCAGAGGTGAGGAAGGAAAAAAGCAGTGGGGGCCGGGACAGGAGGGGTACCTCAGGCAGGGAAATGGAAAGTTTCCAGAAGAGCGCCTGGGGCCAGGACCATCCTGGCTGACCTGCAGGCACCAAGTTGTCCTGCGTGCTGTCGCTGGTGTGACTCCAAGCCCCTTCCTCTAGGCTTTAAAGTCTTTGCACGCATTCAGGTGTTTTACCTGGGAAGGGTGGGAAAAGTTCAGCAGCAGCTGGCCTGGGGCTCAGCTCACGTTTACTCAGAGACACCTCCTCACGGTCCCCCAGCTTTGCAATGAGGACGCTCCTTGCGGGGGGGCTGCTGGCTGCATGGGAGACGATTCCCCACCTCTGACCAACTTCAGAATTGTTTACCACTGGAGCAAGTGCCCTGATAGGGTTTTCCTCTGTATGACCAGTGGGTTCTGTTTTTTTTTTTTTCTTTTTTGGTTCAAGGTAGGTTTTATTCCTCTTTTTGTATTTATAGATATAAGCATGGAAATAATTCATTCATATAAATACGTCTATGGGAAGGAAAGAACTTTTTTTCTGTTTTATTTTTTTAAAATATTATTTATGTTTTAATTTTTTAATTTTATTCATTTTTTTATACAGCAGGTTCTTATTGGTTATCTATTTTATACATATAAGTGTATATATGTCGATACCAGGCTCGCAATTCATCCCACCACCACCACCCTGCCACTTTCCCCCCTTGGTGTCCATACATTTGTTCTCTACATCTGTGTCTCTATTTCTGCCTTGCAAACCGGTTCATCTGTACCACTTTTCTAGGTTCCACATGTATGCGCTTAAATATGGTATTTGTTTTTCTCTTTCTGACTTACTTCACTCTGTATGACAGTCTCTAGATCTATCCATGTCTCTACAAATGACCCAATTTCGTTCCTTTTTATGGCTGAGTAATATTCCATTTTATATATGTACCACATCTTTTCCATTCGTCTGTCTATGGGCATTTAGGTTGCTTCCATGACCTGGCTATTGTAAATAGTGCTGCAATGAACATTGTGGTGAATGTGTCTTTTTGAATTATGGTTTTCTCTGGGTATATGCCCAGTAGTGGGATTGCTGGGTCATATGGTAATTCTATTTTTAGTTTTTTAAGGAACCTCCATACTGTTCTCCATAGTGACTGTATCAATTTATATCCCAACAAATAGTGTAAGAGGGTTCCCTTTTCTCCACACCCTCTCCAGCATTTGTTGTTTGTACATTTTCTGATGATGCCCATTCTAACTTGTGTGAAGTGATACCTCATTGTAGTTTTGGTTTATATTTCTCTAATAATTAGTGATGTTGAGCAGCTTTTCATGTGCTTCTTGGCCATCTGTATGTCTACTCGGGACAAATGTCTATTTACGTCATCTGCCCATTTTTGGATTGGGTTGTTTGTTTTTTTACTGTTGAGCTGCATGTGCTGTTTATATATATTGGAGATTAATCCTTTGTCCATTGATTCGTTTGCAAACATTTTCTCCCATTCTCAGGTTGTCTTTTCGTCTTGTTTGTAGTTTCCTTTGCTTTGCAAAAGCTTTTAGGTTTCATTTGCTCCCATTTGTTTATTTTTGTTTTTTATTCCATTACTCTAGTAGGTGGATCAAAAAAGACCTTGTTGTGATTTTTGTCAAAGAGTATTCTTCCTATGTTTTCCTCTAAGAGTTTTATAGTGTCCGGTCTTACATTTCGGTCTCTAATCCATTTTGAGTTTATTTTTTGTGTATGGTGTTAGGGAGTGTTCTAATTTCATTCTTTTACATGTAGCTGTCCATTTTTCCCAGCACCACTTATTGAAGAGACTGTCTTTTCTCCATTGTATATCCTTGCCTCCTTTGTCATAGATTAGTGGACCATAGGTGTGTAGGTTTATCTCTGGGCTTTCTTTTTTTTTTCCTTTTACATCTTTATTGGAGTATAATTGCTTTACAATTGTGTGTTAGTTTCTGCTGTATAAAAAAGTGAATCAGCTATACGTATACATATAACACCATATCCCCTCCCTCTTGCACCTCCCTCTCACTCCCTTATCCCACCCCTTTAGGTCGTCACAAAGCACTGAGCTGATCTCCCTGTGCTATGTGGCTGCTTCCCAGTAGCTATCAATTTTACATTTGGTAGTGTATATATGTCCATACCACTATCTCACTTTGTCCCAGCTTACCTTTCCCCCTCTCCATGTCCTCAAGTCCTTTCTCTACGTCTGTGTCCTTAATCCTTTCCTGCCCCTAGGTTCTTCATAAACTTTTTTTCTTTTAGATTCCATATATATGTGTTAGCATACGGTATTTGTTTTTCTCTTTCTGACTTACTTCACTCTGTAGGACAGATTCTAGATCCATCCACCTCACTACAAATAACTCAATTTCGTTTCTTTTTATGGCTGAATAATGTTCCATTGTATATGTGTGCCACATCTTCTTTATCCAGTTATCTGTTGATGGACACTTAGGTTGCTTCCATGTCCTGGCTATTGTAAATAGAGCTACAATGAACATTGTGGTACATGACCCTTTTTGAATTATGTTTTTCTCAGGGTAAATGTCCAGTAGTGGGATTGCTGGGTTGTACGGTTGTTCTATTTTTAGTTTTTAAGGAACCCCCATACCGTTCTCCCTAGTGGCTATATCAATTTACATTCCCACCAACAGTGCAAGAGGGTTCCCTTTTCTCCAATAAATGCCTCTCCAACATTTATTGTTGGTAGATTTTTTGATGATGGCCATTCTGACTGGTGTGAGGTGATACCTCATTGTAGTTTTGATTTGCATTTCTCTAATAATTAGTGATGTTCAACATCCTTTCATGTGTTTGTTGGCAACCTGTATATCTTCTTTGGAGAAATGTCTATTTAGGTCTTCTGCCCATTTTTGGATTGGGTTGTTTGGTTTTGTGATATTGAGCTACAGGAGCTGCTTTTTGGAGGTTAATCCTTTGCCATTTGCTTCATTTGAAAATATTTTCTCCCATTCTGATGGTTGTCTTTTCATCTTGCTTATGTTTTCCTTTGCTGTGCAAAAGATTTTAAATTTCATTAAGTCCCATTTTTTTATTTTTGTTTTTATTTCCATTTCTCTAGGAGGTGGGTCAAAAAGGATCTTGCTGTGATTTATGTCATAGACTGTTCTGCTTATGTTTTCCTCTAAGAGTTTTATAGTGGCTGGTCTTACATTTAGGTCTCTAATCCATTTTGAGTTTATTTTTGTGTATGGTGTTAGGGAGTGTTCTAATTTCATTCTTTTGCATGTAGCTGTCCAGTTTTCCCAGCACCACTTACTGAAGACACTGTCTTTTCTCCATTGTATACCCTTGCCTCCTTTGTCATAGATTAGTGGACCATAGGTACGTGGGTTTATCTCTGTGCTTTCTATCCTGTTCTATTGATCTATATTTCTGTTTTTGTGCCAGTACCATATTATCTTGATTACTGTAGCTTTGTAATATAGTCTGAAATCTGGAAGTCTGATTCCTCCAGCTCTTTTTTTTTCCCCTCAAGACTGCTTTGGCTATCCGGGGTCTTTTGTGTCTCCCTACAAATTTTAAGATTTGTTTTTTCTAGTTCTGTAGAAAATGCCAAAGGTATTTTGATAGGGATTGCATTGAATCTGTAGATTGCTTTGGGTAGTATAGTCATTTTCACAATATTGATTCTTCTAATCCAAGAACATGGTATATGTCTCCATCTGTTTATATCATCTTTGATTTCTTTCATCAGTGTCTTATAGTTTTCTGAGTACAGGTCTTTTACTTCCTTAGGTAGGTTTATTCCTAGGTATTTTATTTTTGTTGCAGTGGTAATGGGATTGTTTCCTTAATTTCTCTTTCTGTTCTTTCATTGTTAGTGTATAGGAATGCAAGCAATTTCTGTGCATTAATTTTGTATCCTGCAACTTTACCAAATTCATTGATTAGCTCCAGTGGTTTTCTGGTGACATCTTTAGGATTCTCTATCTATGATATGATGTCATTTGCAAACAGTGACAATTTTACTTCTTCTTTTCCTTTTTGTATTCCTTTTATTTCTTTTTCTTCTCTGATTGCCATGGCTAGGACTTCCAAAACTATGTTGAATAGTAGTGGTGAGAGTGGACATCCTCGTCTTGTTCCTCATCTTAGAGGAAACGTTTTCAGTTTTTCACTGTTGAGAATGATGTTTGCTGTGGGTTTGTCATATATGGCCTTTATTATGTTGAGGTAGTTTCCCTCTATGCCCACACTCTGCAGAGTTTTTATCATAAATGGGTGTTGAATTTTCTCAAAATCTTTTCCTGCATCTATTGAGATGATCATATGGTTTTATTCTACAATTTGTTAATATGGTGTATCACATTGATTTGTGTATATTGAAGAATCCTTGCATCCCTGGGATAAACCCCACTTGATCATGGTGTACGATCCTTTTAATGTGTTGTTCGATTCTGTTTGCTAGTATTTTGTTGAGGATTTTTACATCTATATTCATCAGTGATATTGGTCTATAATTTTCTTTCCTTGTAGTATCTTTGTCTGGTTTTGGTATCAGGGTGACGGTGGTCTCATAGAATGAGTTTGGGAGTGTTCCTTCCCCTGCAATTGTTTTGAAGAATTTGAGAAGGTTGGGTGTTAGCTCTTCTCTAAATGTTTGACAGAATTCACCTGTGATGCCATCTGGTTCTGGACTTTTGTTTGTTGGAAGATTTTTAATCACAGTTTCAATTTCATTGCTTGTGATAGGTTTGTTCATATTTTCTATTTCTTCCTGGTTCAGTCTTGGAAGGTTATCCCTTTCTAAGGATTTGTCCATTTCTTCCAGGTTGTCCATTTTATTGGCATAGAGTTGCTTGTAGTAGTCTCTTAGGATGCTTTGTATTCCTGTGGTGTCTGTTGTAACTTCTCCTTTTTCACTTCTAATTTTGTTGATTTGATTCCTCTCCCTCTTTTTCTTGAGTCTGGCTAAAGGTTTATCATTTTTGTTTATCTTCTCAAAGAACCGGCTTTTAGTTTTATTGATCTTTGCTTTCGTTTTCTTTGCTTCTATTTCATTTATTTCTGCTTTGATCTTTATGATTTCCTTCATTCTACTAACTTTGGGTTTTGTTCTTCTTTCTCTAGTTCCTCTAGGTGTAAGGTTAGATTGTTTATTTGAGATTTTTCTTGTTTCTTGAGGTAGGCTTGTATTGCTATAAACTTCCCTCTTAGAACTGCTTTTGCTGCATCCCATAGGTTTTGGATCATCGTGTTTTTCTTGTCATTTGTCTCTAGGTAGTTTTTGATTTCCTCTTTTATTTCTTCAGTGATCTCTTGGTTATTTAGTAACGTATTGTTTAGCCTCCATGTGTTTGTGTTATTTACGGTTTTGTCCCTGTTATTGATTTCTAATCTCATAGCATTGTGGTCGGAACAGCTGCTTGATATGATTTCAGTTTTCTTAAATTTACTGAGGCTTTATTTGTGACCCAAGATGTGATCTATCCTGGAGAATGTTCCGTGTGCAGTTGAGAAGAATGTGTAATCTGCTGTTTTTGGATCGAATGTCCTATAAATATCAATTAACTATATCTGGTCTATTGTGTCATTTAAAGCTTGTGTTTCCTTATTAATTTTCTGTCTGGATGATCTCCACTGGTGTAAGTGAGCTGTTAAAGTCCCCTGCTCTTATTGTGTTACTGTTGATTTCCTCTTTTATAGCTGTTAGCAGTTGCCTTATGTATTGAGGTGCTCCTATGTTGGGCACATATACATTTGTAATTGTTATATCTTCTTCTTGGATGGATCCCTTGACCATTATGTAGTGTATTTCCTTGTCTCTTGTAACATTCTTTATTTTAAAGTCTATTTTATCTGATATGAGTATTGCTACTCCAGCTGTCTTTTGATTTTCATTTGCATAGAATATATTTTTCCATCGCCTCACTTTCAGTCTGTATGTGTCCCTAGGTCTGAAATGGGTCTCTTGGAGACAGCATATATATGGGTCTTGTTTTTGTATCCATTCAGAGAGCCTGTTTCTTTTGGTTGGAACATTTAGTCCATTCACGTTTAAGGTAATTATTGATATGTATGTTCCTATTACTATTTTCTTAATTGTTATGGGTTTGTCTTGGTGGGTCCTTTTCTTCTCTTGTGTTTCCCACTTAGAGAAGTTCCTTTAGCATTTGGTGTAGAGCTGGTTTCATGGTGCTGAATTCTCTTAGCTTTTGCTTGTCTGTAGGGCTTATGATTTCTCTGTCAAATCTGAATGAGATCCTTGCTGGGTGGAGTACTCTTGGTTGTAGGTTCTTCCCTTTCATCACTTTAAATTTATGCCACTCCCTTCTGGCTTGTAGATTTTCTGCTGAGAAATCAGCTGTTATCCTTATGGGAGTTCCCTTGTATGTTATTTGTCATTTTTCCCTTGTTGCTTTCAATAATTTTTCTTTGTCTTCAATTTTTGTCAATTTGGTTACTATGTGTCTTGGCATTTTTCTCCGTTGATTTATCCTGACTGGGACTCTCTGCACTTCCTGGACTTGGGTGGCTATTTCTTTTCCCATGCTAGGGAAGTTTTCGACTATAATCTCTTCAAATGTATTCTCGGGTCCTTTCTCTCTCTCTTCTCCTTCTGGGACCCCTATGATGTGAATGTTGTTGCGTTTAATGTTGTCCCAGAGGACTCTTAGGGTGTCTTCATTTATTTTCATTCTTTTTCTTTATTCTGTTCCATGGCAGTGATTTCCACCTTTCTGTCTTCCAGGTCACTTATCCGTTCTTCTGCCACAGTTATTCTGCTACTGATTCCTTCTAGTGTATTTTTCATTTCAGTTATTATATTGTTCACCTCTGTTTGTTTGTTCTTTAATTCTTCTAGGTGTTTGCTCCTTAATTCTTCTAGATCTTTGTTAAGCATTTCTTGCATCTTCTCGATCTTTGCCTCCATTCTTTTGTCAAGGTCTTGGATCATGTTCACTATCATTATTCTGAATTCTTTTTCTGGAAGGTTCCCTATCTCCACCTCATTTCGTTTTTTTCCCTAGTGTTTTATCTTGTTCCTTAATCTGGTATAAAGTCCTCTGCCTTTTCATTTTGTCTATCTTTCTGTGAATGTGGTTTTCCTTCCACAGGCTGCAGAATTGTAGTTCTTCTTGCTTCTGCTGTCTGCTCTCCAGTGGATGAGTCTATCTTAGAGGCTTGTGCAAGCTTCCTGATGGGAGGGACTGGTGGTGGGTAGAGCTGGGTGTTGCTTTGGTGGGCAAAGCTTTAATCCGCTTGTCTGCAGATTAAATAAAACTTTAATAAAAAGTTTAATCCACTTATCTGCTGATGCATGGGGCTGGGTTCCCTCCCTGTTGGTAGTTTCGCCTGAGGTGACCCAGCACTGGAGCCTACCTTGCTCTTGGTGGGGTTAATGGCAGACTCTGGGAGGGCTCACACCAAGGAGTATTTCCCAGAACTTCTGCTGCCAGTGTCGTTGTCCTCACAGTGAGCCACAGCCACAGCTACCACCTGCCTCTGCAGGAGACCCTCTAAAACTATCAGGTAGTTCTGGTCATTCTCCTACGGGGTCACTGCTCCTTCCCCTGGGTTCTGATGTGCTCACTACTTTGTGTGTGCCCTCCAAGAGTGGAGTATCTGAGTGGAGTTGAGACTCTGAGACTCTGCATGGAGTCGCACAGACTCTGGGTCCTATGAAGCTTCGATGCTTTGTGGTTCTAGAAATCCTATAGGAGACGGTCCACAGCAGGTGAAGCTAATGCTGTCAGTAGAGGTGGTGAAGCCAAAGATCTGCAGTTCCGACTAGAGGTGCCGATGTACATACAGGACAAAATCATCTCGTGTGAATGTAGTTCAGGCATGTTTAAGATGAATGGAGCCATGTTAATGCCTACCATATTCTATCTTGAGCCTCTCCTCAGGGACCCCCTCCTCAGTTCCCGAGGCTCCTGTAAGTCATGTACAGGGGACTGGAGAGTGGGCTCTGTCCAATCTGAGCCCTGAGTTACCCTGTGTGTATCTTAGGATACTTTGTATTTCTGTGGGGTCTGTTGTAACATCAGCTCTTTCATTTCAGATTTATTTGGGCCCTCTCTTTTTAAAAAAAACATACTACTGTTGTCTTTTATTCTTTACAGAAGTTTAATAAGTGTTTGATCTACCTTGACTTACTCTATGTATACTTTTTGCAGTGAGATTTTTACTTTTCTTTGTTTTCTTGTTACTATCAATAATTAGTGAGACTTCTTTTAAGCTACCTTCAACATTGATTATAAAGCTGCTTTATTAGTGATGACAGAGCCTTAATGGAAGTCATGTTCTGGTTGTAAATTAGAATGCAATGTGCCAGCAAAAAGCCCCTTAAGTTTATTTCTCATTACTTCTTGTTCTTTTTTTAATTTAATTTTTATTTTTTATCAGAGCAAATTTGATTAAAATGTTTTGTTTGTACATTTGTACATTATATATGTCTATTCAAGTACAGATCCTCTTCCCATGTAAAATGTTACAGAGGGTTCCGCAGACTTCCCTTGCTATATGGTTGGTCTTTTTGAGATATGTATATCATATGTGTTTGTATACATATAGTAACACTAATCTTAATTTATCCATTCCCCCCACCGGTCGTTTTAGATGAGCATAGTTTGTTTTCTAAATCTGTGAGTGTCTTTCTCTGTGGAAATATGTTCATTTGTGTCAGTTATTAGATAACGCCTATAAGTGCTATCATAGAACACAGGTCTTTTGCTTTCCAACTTACCTCATCTTTCGTGATTATCTCCAGACTCATTTGTGGTGCCTCAAAGAGCAATGGTTCATTGTCTTCCATGGCTCATATTCCATTGTGTACACGGACCACTTCTTCTTTATCCATTTACCTGTTGTTGGACATTTTGATTGCTTCACTGTCTTGGCTATTGTGAATAAGGCTGCACTGCAGCTTTTGCGGCCTGTGTCTTCTCGATTCTTGTCTTCTCAGGTGAGAGGTCCAATGGTGCGCCTGCTGGATTGAATAGTACCTCCATTTTTACTTTTAAACGCAGCTCCTTTCTGTTCTCATTATTGGCTGTTACCCCTTTACGTCTCACCAGCAGGCAGAGGGTACACAGTTCTCTAAAACCCCTTCAGCATTTATTGTTTGTAGACTTTTTGCTGATGGTCAGTCGACTGGTGTAAGTTGAAACTTTTTGTAGATTAGATTGCATGCGTCTAACACTCCCTGAGGTTGAGCTTTTATCCATTTTCCTTTTTTTTAAAAAGAGTGTGAGTAAAACTTAACTCTTCCTAATCTCTTCTTGAAACATTTGCCTGTTTTGAATTTTTTGCCCATTCCCTACTTCAGCACAAATATTTAGGGCAAGTGTCCTTTACAGCCCTGAGTCCTTGTGAATGTTAAGTGACCATTGGCTGTGACTTTAAAGCTGCTCTTGCAGGATACGGCCACAAGGTGGCAGCATTTCTCCTTTACCAAATTTGGTTACTAGGGAAACAGAGCCTTAATGGAAGTGGTGTTCTAGGTTGTATATTAGAATGGAATGTGCCAGGAAAAAGCCCTTTAACTTTATGTCTCATTACTTCTTGTTCATATTTGTAATTTACTTTTTATTTTTTATCCCAGCAAATTTGATTACAATGGTTTGTTTGTTCTAGGTGTGCAAGATGTGGTTCTTTCACACATATACGTGTATCTATTCTTCCTCGCATCCTTTGCCAATGTAGGTTATGACACAATGTTGAGCAGTCTTCTCCTGGTCTTCCGTACGTCTTTGGTGGTTATATATTTCACATGGTTTGTATATCTCTGTTAACCCCAATATGGTAATGTATCCAATCCTCATCCCTTTCTATTTGGTGAACCATAAGTTTTTTAATGAATCTGTGATTGCCTTTCTCTGTGGAAATATCTTCATTGGTATCAATTTTTAAGTAACTCCTGAAAGTGATATGATAGGATATGTGCCTTTTGCTTTCTCACTTACTACACTTGGCGTGATTACGTCTAGACTCATCTATGGTGCTGCAAATGGCATTGTTTCATTTTTTTCACTAGCGAATATTCCATCTGTAAATGGAGGAGTTCTTCTTTGCCCACCCATCTGTTGGTGGTCTTTTTGGTTACTTCCATATCTTGGCTATTGTAATACTGGGCAATGCAGATTTGCCTGCCTGTGTCTTTCCAATTCTCTCTTCTTAGATTATAGGTGGAGGAGTGGGCCTGCTGGATCATATGGTAGCTCAATGTTTACCTTTTTAAGGCACCTCCATTCTGTTCTCATTCGTGGCCCTTTCCAACTTACGTCCCCCTTGAAGTTGAGGGTATGCATTTCTCCACAACACCTTCAGCATTTATTGTTTGTAGTTTTCTTGCTCATGGTTATTCTGACAAGTGTGAGCTGATACCTCTTTGTGGTTGAATTCGCATGTGCCTCATAATCCGTTGAAATTGAGCTTTAAGGCATGTCCTTTTTATTTTTCAAGCAGTGATTACCCCTTAGTTCTTCAAAGTGTTCTCTTAAAGTACGTGTCACCTTTTGAAATGTTTTGGCCGTTACCTCCCTGAAGACATTTTGAGGGCAGGTTTCATTTACAGTTCTGCAGTACTTGTTCCTATGAAATGACCATTAGCACAGGCTTTAAAACTGCTTTTGCAGGTAACTGCCAGAGGGCGGCAGCCTTTCTATGTTCCCCACCCTGGTAACTAGGGAAAAGCCCTTGCGGCCTGTGGTGTTTCTCGGTTATAAATTAGAGTGGAGTGTGCCCGGACAAACCCACACAAGCTGATGTCTCCTTACTTTCGTTGGATTTTTAAATTTAATTTTTATTTTTTATTGGAGTAATTTTCCACTGTGTACGTGGACCACTTCTTCTTTGTGCATTCCTCGGTTGATGGACATTTTCATTGCTTCCAAGTGTTGGCTATGGTAAATATTGTTGGAGTGCAGGATTGCCAGCCTGTGACGTTTGGATTCTCATTTTCTCAGGTGATAGGCCCAGCAGTGGGTGTGATTGATTGACTGGTAGCACCGTGTTTCCCTTTTCAAAGCACCTTCTTTGTGTTTTCATTAGTGGCTCTTACCACGTCCCCCTTAGAATCGAGGGTACGCATTTCTCCACAATCGCTTCAGCATTTATTGTTTACAGCATTGATGCTAATGGCCCTTCTGGCTGCTGTGAGCTGATAGGTTTTTGTAATTTGGGTTTGCATGTCTTTGAACATTCGTAAAACTCATCATTTTTCTCCGCCGTTTTCTTTTCCGTTAAAAAAAGGAAACAATTGGCAGTACAATATAACTCTTGAAATTGTCTTCTTTGAAGGTTGCCCTCTTTTGAATTATTTGGTCGATTTTCCACCCCAGCGTTTTTTTAGAGAGCAGGTGTCATTTCCCGAACTGCAAGTTTGGTGAATATTTAGTGACCTTTAGCAATGGGTTTAAAGCTGCTGTTGTGGGAAGCGGCCTCTAGGAGGCAGCATTTCCCCATTCCCAAATCTGGGGAGTAGGGCAGCAGAGCCTTTCTGGAAGTCGTGTTCCTAGGTTGTAAATTACATTGGAATGTGCGTGGCGAAACCCCCACAAGTTTATGTGTCATTATTTCTTCTTGGTTTTTAAAAGTGTTTTAATTGGGGTAAAGCTTAGAATATTGTTTGTCCTAGGTGTACACAATCTGGTTCATTTGTACATTATATATGTCTATTCAAGTACAGATCCTCTTCCCATGTAAAATGTTACAGAGGGTTCCGCAGACTTCCCTTGCTATATGGTTGGTCTTTTTGAGATATGTATATCATATGTGTTTGTATACATATAGTAACACTAATCTTAATTTATCCATTCCCCCCACCGGTCGTTTTAGATGAGCATAGTTTGTTTTCTAAATCTGTGAGTGTCTTTCTCTGTGGAAATATGTTCATTTGTGTCAGTTATTAGATAACGCCTATAAGTGCTATCATAGAACACAGGTCTTTTGCTTTCCAACTTACCTCATCTTTCGTGATTATCTCCAGACTCATTTGTGGTGCCTCAAAGAGCAATGGTTCATTGTCTTCCATGGCTCATATTCCATTGTGTACACGGACCACTTCTTCTTTATCCATTTACCTGTTGTTGGACATTTTGATTGCTTCACTGTCTTGGCTATTGTGAATAAGGCTGCACTGCAGCTTTTGCGGCCTGTGTCTTCTCGATTCTTGTCTTCTCAGGTGAGAGGTCCAATGGTGCGCCTGCTGGATTGAATAGTACCTCCATTTTTACTTTTAAACGCAGCTCCTTTCTGTTCTCATTATTGGCTGTTACCCCTTTACGTCTCACCAGCAGGCAGAGGGTACACAGTTCTCTAAAACCCCTTCAGCATTTATTGTTTGTAGACTTTTTGCTGATGGTCAGTCGACTGGTGTAAGTTGAAACTTTTTGTAGATTAGATTGCATGCGTCTAACACTCCCTGAGGTTGAGCTTTTATCCATTTTCCTTTTTTTTAAAAAGAGTGTGAGTAAAACTTAACTCTTCCTAATCTCTTCTTGAAACATTTGCCTGTTTTGAATTTTTTGCCCATTCCCTACTTCAGCACAAATATTTAGGGCAAGTGTCCTTTACAGCCCTGAGTCCTTGTGAATGTTAAGTGACCATTGGCTGTGACTTTAAAGCTGCTCTTGCAGGATACGGCCACAAGGTGGCAGCATTTCTCCTTTACCAAATTTGGTTACTAGGGAAACAGAGCCTTAATGGAAGTGGTGTTCTAGGTTGTATATTAGAATGGAATGTGCCAGGAAAAAGCCCTTTAACTTTATGTCTCATTACTTCTTGTTCATATTTGTAATTTACTTTTTATTTTTTATCCCAGCAAATTTGATTACAATGGTTTGTTTGTTCTAGGTGTGCAAGATGTGGTTCTTTCACACATATACGTGTATCTATTCTTCCTCGCATCCTTTGCCAATGTAGGTTATGACACAATGTTGAGCAGTCTTCTCCTGGTCTTCCGTACGTCTTTGGTGGTTATATATTTCACATGGTTTGTATATCTCTGTTAACCCCAATATGGTAATGTATCCAATCCTCATCCCTTTCTATTTGGTGAACCATAAGTTTTTTAATGAATCTGTGATTGCCTTTCTCTGTGGAAATATCTTCACTGGTATCAATTTTTAAGTAACTCCTGAAAGTGATATGATAGGATATGTGCCTTTTGCTTTCTCACTTACTACACTTGGCGTGATTACGTCTAGACTCATCTATGGTGCTGCAAATGGCATTGTTTCATTTTTTTCACTAGCGAATATTCCATCTGTAAATGGAGGAGTTCTTCTTTGCCCACCCATCTGTTGGTGGTCTTTTTGGTTACTTCCATATCTTGGCTATTGTAATACTGGGCAATGCAGATTTGCCTGCCTGTGTCTTTCCAATTCTCTCTTCTTAGATTATAGGTGGAGGAGTGGGCCTGCTGGATCATATGGTAGCTCAATGTTGACCTTTTTAAGGCACCTCCATTCTGTTCTCATTCGTGGCCCTTTCCAACTTACGTCCCCCTTGAAGTTGAGGGTATGCATTTCTCCACAACACCTTCAGCATTTATTGTTTGTAGTTTTCTTGCTCATGGTTATTCTGACAAGTGTGAGCTGATACCTCTTTGTGGTTGAATTCGCATGTGCCTCATAATCCGTTGAAATTGAGCTTTAAGGCATGTCCTTTTTATTTTTCAAGCAGTGATTACCCCTTAGTTCTTCAAAGTGTTCTCTTAAAGTACGTGTCACCTTTTGAAATGTTTTGGCCGTTACCTCCCTGAAGACATTTTGAGGGCAGGTTTCATTTACAGTTCTGCAGTACTTGTTCCTATGAAATGACCATTAGCACAGGCTTTAAAACTGCTTTTGCAGGTAACTGCCAGAGGGCGGCAGCCTTTCTATGTTCCCCACCCTGGTAACTAGGGAAAAGCCCTTGCGGCCTGTGGTGTTTCTCGGTTATAAATTAGAGTGGAGTGTGCCCGGACAAACCCACACAAGCTGATGTCTCCTTACTTTCGTTGGATTTTTAAATTTAATTTTTATTTTTTATTGGAGTAATTTTCCACTGTGTACGTGGACCACTTCTTCTTTGTGCATTCCTCGGTTGATGGACATTTTCATTGCTTCCAAGTGTTGGCTATGGTAAATATTGTTGGAGTGCAGGATTGCCAGCCTGTGACGTTTGGATTCTCATTTTCTCAGGTGATAGGCCCAGCAGTGGGTGTGATTGATTGACTGGTAGCACCGTGTTTCCCTTTTCAAAGCACCTTCTTTGTGTTTTCATTAGTGGCTCTTACCACGTCCCCCTTAGAATCGAGGGTACGCATTTCTCCACAATCGCTTCAGCATTTATTGTTTACAGCATTGATGCTAATGGCCCTTCTGGCTGCTGTGAGCTGATAGGTTTTTGTAATTTGGGTTTGCATGTCTTTGAACATTCGTAAAACTCATCATTTTTCTCCGCCGTTTTCTTTTCTGTTAAAAAAAGGAAACAATTGGCAGTACAATATAACTCTTGAAATTGTCTTCTTTGAAGGTTGCCCTCTTTTGAATTATTTGGTCGATTTTCCACCCCAGCGTTTTTTTAGAGAGCAGGTGTCATTTCCCGAACTGCAAGTTTGGTGAATATTTAGTGACCTTTAGCAATGGGTTTAAAGCTGCTGTTGTGGGAAGCGGCCTCTAGGAGGCAGCATTTCCCCATTCCCAAATCTGGGGAGTAGGGCAGCAGAGCCTTTCTGGAAGTCGTGTTCCTAGGTTGTAAATTACATTGGAATGTGCGTGGCGAAACCCCCACAAGTTTATGTGTCATTATTTCTTCTTGGTTTTTAAAAGTGTTTTAATTGGGGTAAAGCTTAGAATATTGTTTGTCCTAGGTGTACACAATCTGGTTCATTTGTACATTATATATGTCTATTCAAGTACAGATCCTCTTCCCATGTAAAATGTTACAGAGGGTTCCGCAGACTTCCCTTGCTATATGGTTGGTCTTTTTGAGATATGTATATCATATGTGTTTGTATACATATAGTAACACTAATCTTAATTTATCCATTCCCCCCACCGGTCGTTTTAGATGAGCATAGTTTGTTTTCTAAATCTGTGAGTGTCTTTCTCTGTGGAAATATGTTCATTTGTGTCAGTTATTAGATAACGCCTATAAGTGCTATCATAGAACACAGGTCTTTTGCTTTCCAACTTACCTCATCTTTCGTGATTATCTCCAGACTCATTTGTGGTGCCTCAAAGAGCAATGGTTCATTGTCTTCCATGGCTCATATTCCATTGTGTACACGGACCACTTCTTCTTTATCCATTTACCTGTTGTTGGACATTTTGATTGCTTCACTGTCTTGGCTATTGTGAATAAGGCTGCACTGCAGCTTTTGCGGCCTGTGTCTTCTCGATTCTTGTCTTCTCAGGTGAGAGGTCCAATGGTGCGCCTGCTGGATTGAATAGTACCTCCATTTTTACTTTTAAACGCAGCTCCTTTCTGTTCTCATTATTGGCTGTTACCCCTTTACGTCTCACCAGCAGGCAGAGGGTACACAGTTCTCTAAAACCCCTTCAGCATTTATTGTTTGTAGACTTTTTGCTGATGGTCAGTCGACTGGTGTAAGTTGAAACTTTTTGTAGATTAGATTGCATGCGTCTAACACTCCCTGAGGTTGAGCTTTTATCCATTTTCCTTTTTTTTAAAAAGAGTGTGAGTAAAACTTAACTCTTCCTAATCTCTTCTTGAAACATTTGCCTGTTTTGAATTTTTTGCCCATTCCCTACTTCAGCACAAATATTTAGGGCAAGTGTCCTTTACAGCCCTGAGTCCTTGTGAATGTTAAGTGACCATTGGCTGTGACTTTAAAGCTGCTCTTGCAGGATACGGCCACAAGGTGGCAGCATTTCTCCTTTACCAAATTTGGTTACTAGGGAAACAGAGCCTTAATGGAAGTGGTGTTCTAGGTTGTATATTAGAATGGAATGTGCCAGGAAAAAGCCCTTTAACTTTATGTCTCATTACTTCTTGTTCATATTTGTAATTTACTTTTTATTTTTTATCCCAGCAAATTTGATTACAATGGTTTGTTTGTTCTAGGTGTGCAAGATGTGGTTCTTTCACACATATACGTGTATCTATTCTTCCTCGCATCCTTTGCCAATGTAGGTTATGACACAATGTTGAGCAGTCTTCTCCTGGTCTTCCGTACGTCTTTGGTGGTTATATATTTCACATGGTTTGTATATCTCTGTTAACCCCAATATGGTAATGTATCCAATCCTCATCCCTTTCTATTTGGTGAACCATAAGTTTTTTAATGAATCTGTGATTGCCTTTCTCTGTGGAAATATCTTCACTGGTATCAATTTTTAAGTAACTCCTGAAAGTGATATGATAGGATATGTGCCTTTTGCTTTCTCACTTACTACACTTGGCGTGATTACGTCTAGACTCATCTATGGTGCTGCAAATGGCATTGTTTCATTTTTTTCACTAGCGAATATTCCATCTGTAAATGGAGGAGTTCTTCTTTGCCCACCCATCTGTTGGTGGTCTTTTTGGTTACTTCCATATCTTGGCTATTGTAATACTGGGCAATGCAGATTTGCCTGCCTGTGTCTTTCCAATTCTCTCTTCTTAGATTATAGGTGGAGGAGTGGGCCTGCTGGATCATATGGTAGCTCAATGTTGACCTTTTTAAGGCACCTCCATTCTGTTCTCATTCGTGGCCCTTTCCAACTTACGTCCCCCTTGAAGTTGAGGGTATGCATTTCTCCACAACACCTTCAGCATTTATTGTTTGTAGTTTTCTTGCTCATGGTTATTCTGACAAGTGTGAGCTGATACCTCTTTGTGGTTGAATTCGCATGTGCCTCATAATCCGTTGAAATTGAGCTTTAAGGCATGTCCTTTTTATTTTTCAAGCAGTGATTACCCCTTAGTTCTTCAAAGTGTTCTCTTAAAGTACGTGTCACCTTTTGAAATGTTTTGGCCGTTACCTCCCTGAAGACATTTTGAGGGCAGGTTTCATTTACAGTTCTGCAGTACTTGTTCCTATGAAATGACCATTAGCACAGGCTTTAAAACTGCTTTTGCAGGTAACTGCCAGAGGGCGGCAGCCTTTCTATGTTCCCCACCCTGGTAACTAGGGAAAAGCCCTTGCGGCCTGTGGTGTTTCTCGGTTATAAATTAGAGTGGAGTGTGCCCGGACAAACCCACACAAGCTGATGTCTCCTTACTTTCGTTGGATTTTTAAATTTAATTTTTATTTTTTATTGGAGTAATTTTCCACTGTGTACGTGGACCACTTCTTCTTTGTGCATTCCTCGGTTGATGGACATTTTCATTGCTTCCAAGTGTTGGCTATGGTAAATATTGTTGGAGTGCAGGATTGCCAGCCTGTGACGTTTGGATTCTCATTTTCTCAGGTGATAGGCCCAGCAGTGGGTGTGATTGATTGACTGGTAGCACCGTGTTTCCCTTTTCAAAGCACCTTCTTTGTGTTTTCATTAGTGGCTCTTACCACGTCCCCCTTAGAATCGAGGGTACGCATTTCTCCACAATCGCTTCAGCATTTATTGTTTACAGCATTGATGCTAATGGCCCTTCTGGCTGCTGTGAGCTGATAGGTTTTTGTAATTTGGGTTTGCATGTCTTTGAACATTCGTAAAACTCATCATTTTTCTCCGCCGTTTTCTTTTCCGTTAAAAAAAGGAAACAATTGGCAGTACAATATAACTCTTGAAATTGTCTTCTTTGAAGGTTGCCCTCTTTTGAATTATTTGGTCGATTTTCCACCCCAGCGTTTTTTTAGAGAGCAGGTGTCATTTCCCGAACTGCAAGTTTGGTGAATATTTAGTGACCTTTAGCAATGGGTTTAAAGCTGCTGTTGTGGGAAGCGGCCTCTAGGAGGCAGCATTTCCCCATTCCCAAATCTGGGGAGTAGGGCAGCAGAGCCTTTCTGGAAGTCGTGTTCCTAGGTTGTAAATTACATTGGAATGTGCGTGGCGAAACCCCCACAAGTTTATGTGTCATTATTTCTTCTTGGTTTTTAAAAGTGTTTTAATTGGGGTAAAGCTTAGAATATTGTTTGTCCTAGGTGTACACAATCTGGTTCATTTGTACATTATATATGTCTATTCAAGTACAGATCCTCTTCCCATGTAAAATGTTACAGAGGGTTCCGCAGACTTCCCTTGCTATATGGTTGGTCTTTTTGAGATATGTATATCATATGTGTTTGTATACATATAGTAACACTAATCTTAATTTATCCATTCCCCCCACCGGTCGTTTTAGATGAGCATAGTTTGTTTTCTAAATCTGTGAGTGTCTTTCTCTGTGGAAATATGTTCATTTGTGTCAGTTATTAGATAACGCCTATAAGTGCTATCATAGAACACAGGTCTTTTGCTTTCCAACTTACCTCATCTTTCGTGATTATCTCCAGACTCATTTGTGGTGCCTCAAAGAGCAATGGTTCATTGTCTTCCATGGCTCATATTCCATTGTGTACACGGACCACTTCTTCTTTATCCATTTACCTGTTGTTGGACATTTTGATTGCTTCACTGTCTTGGCTATTGTGAATAAGGCTGCACTGCAGCTTTTGCGGCCTGTGTCTTCTCGATTCTTGTCTTCTCAGGTGAGAGGTCCAATGGTGCGCCTGCTGGATTGAATAGTACCTCCATTTTTACTTTTAAACGCAGCTCCTTTCTGTTCTCATTATTGGCTGTTACCCCTTTACGTCTCACCAGCAGGCAGAGGGTACACAGTTCTCTAAAACCCCTTCAGCATTTATTGTTTGTAGACTTTTTGCTGATGGTCAGTCGACTGGTGTAAGTTGAAACTTTTTGTAGATTAGATTGCATGCGTCTAACACTCCCTGAGGTTGAGCTTTTATCCATTTTCCTTTTTTTTAAAAAGAGTGTGAGTAAAACTTAACTCTTCCTAATCTCTTCTTGAAACATTTGCCTGTTTTGAATTTTTTGCCCATTCCCTACTTCAGCACAAATATTTAGGGCAAGTGTCCTTTACAGCCCTGAGTCCTTGTGAATGTTAAGTGACCATTGGCTGTGACTTTAAAGCTGCTCTTGCAGGATACGGCCACAAGGTGGCAGCATTTCTCCTTTACCAAATTTGGTTACTAGGGAAACAGAGCCTTAATGGAAGTGGTGTTCTAGGTTGTATATTAGAATGGAATGTGCCAGGAAAAAGCCCTTTAACTTTATGTCTCATTACTTCTTGTTCATATTTGTAATTTACTTTTTATTTTTTATCCCAGCAAATTTGATTACAATGGTTTGTTTGTTCTAGGTGTGCAAGATGTGGTTCTTTCACACATATACGTGTATCTATTCTTCCTCGCATCCTTTGCCAATGTAGGTTATGACACAATGTTGAGCAGTCTTCTCCTGGTCTTCCGTACGTCTTTGGTGGTTATATATTTCACATGGTTTGTATATCTCTGTTAACCCCAATATGGTAATGTATCCAATCCTCATCCCTTTCTATTTGGTGAACCATAAGTTTTTTAATGAATCTGTGATTGCCTTTCTCTGTGGAAATATCTTCACTGGTATCAATTTTTAAGTAACTCCTGAAAGTGATATGATAGGATATGTGCCTTTTGCTTTCTCACTTACTACACTTGGCGTGATTACGTCTAGACTCATCTATGGTGCTGCAAATGGCATTGTTTCATTTTTTTCACTAGCGAATATTCCATCTGTAAATGGAGGAGTTCTTCTTTGCCCACCCATCTGTTGGTGGTCTTTTTGGTTACTTCCATATCTTGGCTATTGTAATACTGGGCAATGCAGATTTGCCTGCCTGTGTCTTTCCAATTCTCTCTTCTTAGATTATAGGTGGAGGAGTGGGCCTGCTGGATCATATGGTAGCTCAATGTTGACCTTTTTAAGGCACCTCCATTCTGTTCTCATTCGTGGCCCTTTCCAACTTACGTCCCCCTTGAAGTTGAGGGTATGCATTTCTCCACAACACCTTCAGCATTTATTGTTTGTAGTTTTCTTGCTCATGGTTATTCTGACAAGTGTGAGCTGATACCTCTTTGTGGTTGAATTCGCATGTGCCTCATAATCCGTTGAAATTGAGCTTTAAGGCATGTCCTTTTTATTTTTCAAGCAGTGATTACCCCTTAGTTCTTCAAAGTGTTCTCTTAAAGTACGTGTCACCTTTTGAAATGTTTTGGCCGTTACCTCCCTGAAGACATTTTGAGGGCAGGTTTCATTTACAGTTCTGCAGTACTTGTTCCTATGAAATGACCATTAGCACAGGCTTTAAAACTGCTTTTGCAGGTAACTGCCAGAGGGCGGCAGCCTTTCTATGTTCCCCACCCTGGTAACTAGGGAAAAGCCCTTGCGGCCTGTGGTGTTTCTCGGTTATAAATTAGAGTGGAGTGTGCCCGGACAAACCCACACAAGCTGATGTCTCCTTACTTTCGTTGGATTTTTAAATTTAATTTTTATTTTTTATTGGAGTAATTTTCCACTGTGTACGTGGACCACTTCTTCTTTGTGCATTCCTCGGTTGATGGACATTTTCATTGCTTCCAAGTGTTGGCTATGGTAAATATTGTTGGAGTGCAGGATTGCCAGCCTGTGACGTTTGGATTCTCATTTTCTCAGGTGATAGGCCCAGCAGTGGGTGTGATTGATTGACTGGTAGCACCGTGTTTCCCTTTTCAAAGCACCTTCTTTGTGTTTTCATTAGTGGCTCTTACCACGTCCCCCTTAGAATCGAGGGTACGCATTTCTCCACAATCGCTTCAGCATTTATTGTTTACAGCATTGATGCTAATGGCCCTTCTGGCTGCTGTGAGCTGATAGGTTTTTGTAATTTGGGTTTGCATGTCTTTGAACATTCGTAAAACTCATCATTTTTCTCCGCCGTTTTCTTTTCCGTTAAAAAAAGGAAACAATTGGCAGTACAATATAACTCTTGAAATTGTCTTCTTTGAAGGTTGCCCTCTTTTGAATTATTTGGTCGATTTTCCACCCCAGCGTTTTTTTAGAGAGCAGGTGTCATTTCCCGAACTGCAAGTTTGGTGAATATTTAGTGACCTTTAGCAATGGGTTTAAAGCTGCTGTTGTGGGAAGCGGCCTCTAGGAGGCAGCATTTCCCCATTCCCAAATCTGGGGAGTAGGGCAGCAGAGCCTTTCTGGAAGTCGTGTTCCTAGGTTGTAAATTACATTGGAATGTGCGTGGCGAAACCCCCACAAGTTTATGTGTCATTATTTCTTCTTGGTTTTTAAAAGTGTTTTAATTGGGGTAAAGCTTAGAATATTGTTTGTCCTAGGTGTACACAATCTGGTTCATTTGTACATTATATATGTCTATTCAAGTACAGATCCTCTTCCCATGTAAAATGTTACAGAGGGTTCCGCAGACTTCCCTTGCTATATGGTTGGTCTTTTTGAGATATGTATATCATATGTGTTTGTATACATATAGTAACACTAATCTTAATTTATCCATTCCCCCCACCGGTCGTTTTAGATGAGCATAGTTTGTTTTCTAAATCTGTGAGTGTCTTTCTCTGTGGAAATATGTTCATTTGTGTCAGTTATTAGATAACGCCTATAAGTGCTATCATAGAACACAGGTCTTTTGCTTTCCAACTTACCTCATCTTTCGTGATTATCTCCAGACTCATTTGTGGTGCCTCAAAGAGCAATGGTTCATTGTCTTCCATGGCTCATATTCCATTGTGTACACGGACCACTTCTTCTTTATCCATTTACCTGTTGTTGGACATTTTGATTGCTTCACTGTCTTGGCTATTGTGAATAAGGCTGCACTGCAGCTTTTGCGGCCTGTGTCTTCTCGATTCTTGTCTTCTCAGGTGAGAGGTCCAATGGTGCGCCTGCTGGATTGAATAGTACCTCCATTTTTACTTTTAAACGCAGCTCCTTTCTGTTCTCATTATTGGCTGTTACCCCTTTACGTCTCACCAGCAGGCAGAGGGTACACAGTTCTCTAAAACCCCTTCAGCATTTATTGTTTGTAGACTTTTTGCTGATGGTCAGTCGACTGGTGTAAGTTGAAACTTTTTGTAGATTAGATTGCATGCGTCTAACACTCCCTGAGGTTGAGCTTTTATCCATTTTCCTTTTTTTTAAAAAGAGTGTGAGTAAAACTTAACTCTTCCTAATCTCTTCTTGAAACATTTGCCTGTTTTGAATTTTTTGCCCATTCCCTACTTCAGCACAAATATTTAGGGCAAGTGTCCTTTACAGCCCTGAGTCCTTGTGAATGTTAAGTGACCATTGGCTGTGACTTTAAAGCTGCTCTTGCAGGATACGGCCACAAGGTGGCAGCATTTCTCCTTTACCAAATTTGGTTACTAGGGAAACAGAGCCTTAATGGAAGTGGTGTTCTAGGTTGTATATTAGAATGGAATGTGCCAGGAAAAAGCCCTTTAACTTTATGTCTCATTACTTCTTGTTCATATTTGTAATTTACTTTTTATTTTTTATCCCAGCAAATTTGATTACAATGGTTTGTTTGTTCTAGGTGTGCAAGATGTGGTTCTTTCACACATATACGTGTATCTATTCTTCCTCGCATCCTTTGCCAATGTAGGTTATGACACAATGTTGAGCAGTCTTCTCCTGGTCTTCCGTACGTCTTTGGTGGTTATATATTTCACATGGTTTGTATATCTCTGTTAACCCCAATATGGTAATGTATCCAATCCTCATCCCTTTCTATTTGGTGAACCATAAGTTTTTTAATGAATCTGTGATTGCCTTTCTCTGTGGAAATATCTTCACTGGTATCAATTTTTAAGTAACTCCTGAAAGTGATATGATAGGATATGTGCCTTTTGCTTTCTCACTTACTACACTTGGCGTGATTACGTCTAGACTCATCTATGGTGCTGCAAATGGCATTGTTTCATTTTTTTCACTAGCGAATATTCCATCTGTAAATGGAGGAGTTCTTCTTTGCCCACCCATCTGTTGGTGGTCTTTTTGGTTACTTCCATATCTTGGCTATTGTAATACTGGGCAATGCAGATTTGCCTGCCTGTGTCTTTCCAATTCTCTCTTCTTAGATTATAGGTGGAGGAGTGGGCCTGCTGGATCATATGGTAGCTCAATGTTGACCTTTTTAAGGCACCTCCATTCTGTTCTCATTCGTGGCCCTTTCCAACTTACGTCCCCCTTGAAGTTGAGGGTATGCATTTCTCCACAACACCTTCAGCATTTATTGTTTGTAGTTTTCTTGCTCATGGTTATTCTGACAAGTGTGAGCTGATACCTCTTTGTGGTTGAATTCGCATGTGCCTCATAATCCGTTGAAATTGAGCTTTAAGGCATGTCCTTTTTATTTTTCAAGCAGTGATTACCCCTTAGTTCTTCAAAGTGTTCTCTTAAAGTACGTGTCACCTTTTGAAATGTTTTGGCCGTTACCTCCCTGAAGACATTTTGAGGGCAGGTTTCATTTACAGTTCTGCAGTACTTGTTCCTATGAAATGACCATTAGCACAGGCTTTAAAACTGCTTTTGCAGGTAACTGCCAGAGGGCGGCAGCCTTTCTATGTTCCCCACCCTGGTAACTAGGGAAAAGCCCTTGCGGCCTGTGGTGTTTCTCGGTTATAAATTAGAGTGGAGTGTGCCCGGACAAACCCACACAAGCTGATGTCTCCTTACTTTCGTTGGATTTTTAAATTTAATTTTTATTTTTTATTGGAGTAATTTTCCACTGTGTACGTGGACCACTTCTTCTTTGTGCATTCCTCGGTTGATGGACATTTTCATTGCTTCCAAGTGTTGGCTATGGTAAATATTGTTGGAGTGCAGGATTGCCAGCCTGTGACGTTTGGATTCTCATTTTCTCAGGTGATAGGCCCAGCAGTGGGTGTGATTGATTGACTGGTAGCACCGTGTTTCCCTTTTCAAAGCACCTTCTTTGTGTTTTCATTAGTGGCTCTTACCACGTCCCCCTTAGAATCGAGGGTACGCATTTCTCCACAATCGCTTCAGCATTTATTGTTTACAGCATTGATGCTAATGGCCCTTCTGGCTGCTGTGAGCTGATAGGTTTTTGTAATTTGGGTTTGCATGTCTTTGAACATTCGTAAAACTCATCATTTTTCTCCGCCGTTTTCTTTTCCGTTAAAAAAAGGAAACAATTGGCAGTACAATATAACTCTTGAAATTGTCTTCTTTGAAGGTTGCCCTCTTTTGAATTATTTGGTCGATTTTCCACCCCAGCGTTTTTTTAGAGAGCAGGTGTCATTTCCCGAACTGCAAGTTTGGTGAATATTTAGTGACCTTTAGCAATGGGTTTAAAGCTGCTGTTGTGGGAAGCGGCCTCTAGGAGGCAGCATTTCCCCATTCCCAAATCTGGGGAGTAGGGCAGCAGAGCCTTTCTGGAAGTCGTGTTCCTAGGTTGTAAATTACATTGGAATGTGCGTGGCGAAACCCCCACAAGTTTATGTGTCATTATTTCTTCTTGGTTTTTAAAAGTGTTTTAATTGGGGTAAAGCTTAGAATATTGTTTGTCCTAGGTGTACACAATCTGGTTCATTTGTACATTATATATGTCTATTCAAGTACAGATCCTCTTCCCATGTAAAATGTTACAGAGGGTTCCGCAGACTTCCCTTGCTATATGGTTGGTCTTTTTGAGATATGTATATCATATGTGTTTGTATACATATAGTAACACTAATCTTAATTTATCCATTCCCCCCACCGGTCGTTTTAGATGAGCATAGTTTGTTTTCTAAATCTGTGAGTGTCTTTCTCTGTGGAAATATGTTCATTTGTGTCAGTTATTAGATAACGCCTATAAGTGCTATCATAGAACACAGGTCTTTTGCTTTCCAACTTACCTCATCTTTCGTGATTATCTCCAGACTCATTTGTGGTGCCTCAAAGAGCAATGGTTCATTGTCTTCCATGGCTCATATTCCATTGTGTACACGGACCACTTCTTCTTTATCCATTTACCTGTTGTTGGACATTTTGATTGCTTCACTGTCTTGGCTATTGTGAATAAGGCTGCACTGCAGCTTTTGCGGCCTGTGTCTTCTCGATTCTTGTCTTCTCAGGTGAGAGGTCCAATGGTGCGCCTGCTGGATTGAATAGTACCTCCATTTTTACTTTTAAACGCAGCTCCTTTCTGTTCTCATTATTGGCTGTTACCCCTTTACGTCTCACCAGCAGGCAGAGGGTACACAGTTCTCTAAAACCCCTTCAGCATTTATTGTTTGTAGACTTTTTGCTGATGGTCAGTCGACTGGTGTAAGTTGAAACTTTTTGTAGATTAGATTGCATGCGTCTAACACTCCCTGAGGTTGAGCTTTTATCCATTTTCCTTTTTTTTAAAAAGAGTGTGAGTAAAACTTAACTCTTCCTAATCTCTTCTTGAAACATTTGCCTGTTTTGAATTTTTTGCCCATTCCCTACTTCAGCACAAATATTTAGGGCAAGTGTCCTTTACAGCCCTGAGTCCTTGTGAATGTTAAGTGACCATTGGCTGTGACTTTAAAGCTGCTCTTGCAGGATACGGCCACAAGGTGGCAGCATTTCTCCTTTACCAAATTTGGTTACTAGGGAAACAGAGCCTTAATGGAAGTGGTGTTCTAGGTTGTATATTAGAATGGAATGTGCCAGGAAAAAGCCCTTTAACTTTATGTCTCATTACTTCTTGTTCATATTTGTAATTTACTTTTTATTTTTTATCCCAGCAAATTTGATTACAATGGTTTGTTTGTTCTAGGTGTGCAAGATGTGGTTCTTTCACACATATACGTGTATCTATTCTTCCTCGCATCCTTTGCCAATGTAGGTTATGACACAATGTTGAGCAGTCTTCTCCTGGTCTTCCGTACGTCTTTGGTGGTTATATATTTCACATGGTTTGTATATCTCTGTTAACCCCAATATGGTAATGTATCCAATCCTCATCCCTTTCTATTTGGTGAACCATAAGTTTTTTAATGAATCTGTGATTGCCTTTCTCTGTGGAAATATCTTCACTGGTATCAATTTTTAAGTAACTCCTGAAAGTGATATGATAGGATATGTGCCTTTTGCTTTCTCACTTACTACACTTGGCGTGATTACGTCTAGACTCATCTATGGTGCTGCAAATGGCATTGTTTCATTTTTTTCACTAGCGAATATTCCATCTGTAAATGGAGGAGTTCTTCTTTGCCCACCCATCTGTTGGTGGTCTTTTTGGTTACTTCCATATCGTGGCTATTGTAATACTGGGCAATGCAGATTTGCCTGCCTGTGTCTTTCCAATTCTCTCTTCTTAGATTATAGGTGGAGGAGTGGGCCTGCTGGATCATATGGTAGCTCAATGTTGACCTTTTTAAGGCACCTCCATTCTGTTCTCATTCGTGGCCCTTTCCAACTTACGTCCCCCTTGAAGTTGAGGGTATGCATTTCTCCACAACACCTTCAGCATTTATTGTTTGTAGTTTTCTTGCTCATGGTTATTCTGACAAGTGTGAGCTGATACCTCTTTGTGGTTGAATTCGCATGTGCCTCATAATCCGTTGAAATTGAGCTTTAAGGCATGTCCTTTTTATTTTTCAAGCAGTGATTACCCCTTAGTTCTTCAAAGTGTTCTCTTAAAGTACGTGTCACCTTTTGAAATGTTTTGGCCGTTACCTCCCTGAAGACATTTTGAGGGCAGGTTTCATTTACAGTTCTGCAGTACTTGTTCCTATGAAATGACCATTAGCACAGGCTTTAAAACTGCTTTTGCAGGTAACTGCCAGAGGGCGGCAGCCTTTCTATGTTCCCCACCCTGGTAACTAGGGAAAAGCCCTTGCGGCCTGTGGTGTTTCTCGGTTATAAATTAGAGTGGAGTGTGCCCGGACAAACCCACACAAGCTGATGTCTCCTTACTTTCGTTGGATTTTTAAATTTAATTTTTATTTTTTATTGGAGTAATTTTCCACTGTGTACGTGGACCACTTCTTCTTTGTGCATTCCTCGGTTGATGGACATTTTCATTGCTTCCAAGTGTTGGCTATGGTAAATATTGTTGGAGTGCAGGATTGCCAGCCTGTGACGTTTGGATTCTCATTTTCTCAGGTGATAGGCCCAGCAGTGGGTGTGATTGATTGACTGGTAGCACCGTGTTTCCCTTTTCAAAGCACCTTCTTTGTGTTTTCATTAGTGGCTCTTACCACGTCCCCCTTAGAATCGAGGGTACGCATTTCTCCACAATCGCTTCAGCATTTATTGTTTACAGCATTGATGCTAATGGCCCTTCTGGCTGCTGTGAGCTGATAGGTTTTTGTAATTTGGGTTTGCATGTCTTTGAACATTCGTAAAACTCATCATTTTTCTCCGCCGTTTTCTTTTCCGTTAAAAAAAGGAAACAATTGGCAGTACAATATAACTCTTGAAATTGTCTTCTTTGAAGGTTGCCCTCTTTTGAATTATTTGGTCGATTTTCCACCCCAGCGTTTTTTTAGAGAGCAGGTGTCATTTCCCGAACTGCAAGTTTGGTGAATATTTAGTGACCTTTAGCAATGGGTTTAAAGCTGCTGTTGTGGGAAGCGGCCTCTAGGAGGCAGCATTTCCCCATTCCCAAATCTGGGGAGTAGGGCAGCAGAGCCTTTCTGGAAGTCGTGTTCCTAGGTTGTAAATTACATTGGAATGTGCGTGGCGAAACCCCCACAAGTTTATGTGTCATTATTTCTTCTTGGTTTTTAAAAGTGTTTTAATTGGGGTAAAGCTTAGAATATTGTTTGTCCTAGGTGTACACAATCTGGTTCATTTGTACATTATATATGTCTATTCAAGTACAGATCCTCTTCCCATGTAAAATGTTACAGAGGGTTCCGCAGACTTCCCTTGCTATATGGTTGGTCTTTTTGAGATATGTATATCATATGTGTTTGTATACATATAGTAACACTAATCTTAATTTATCCATTCCCCCCACCGGTCGTTTTAGATGAGCATAGTTTGTTTTCTAAATCTGTGAGTGTCTTTCTCTGTGGAAATATGTTCATTTGTGTCAGTTATTAGATAACGCCTATAAGTGCTATCATAGAACACAGGTCTTTTGCTTTCCAACTTACCTCATCTTTCGTGATTATCTCCAGACTCATTTGTGGTGCCTCAAAGAGCAATGGTTCATTGTCTTCCATGGCTCATATTCCATTGTGTACACGGACCACTTCTTCTTTATCCATTTACCTGTTGTTGGACATTTTGATTGCTTCACTGTCTTGGCTATTGTGAATAAGGCTGCACTGCAGCTTTTGCGGCCTGTGTCTTCTCGATTCTTGTCTTCTCAGGTGAGAGGTCCAATGGTGCGCCTGCTGGATTGAATAGTACCTCCATTTTTACTTTTAAACGCAGCTCCTTTCTGTTCTCATTATTGGCTGTTACCCCTTTACGTCTCACCAGCAGGCAGAGGGTACACAGTTCTCTAAAACCCCTTCAGCATTTATTGTTTGTAGACTTTTTGCTGATGGTCAGTCGACTGGTGTAAGTTGAAACTTTTTGTAGATTAGATTGCATGCGTCTAACACTCCCTGAGGTTGAGCTTTTATCCATTTTCCTTTTTTTTAAAAAGAGTGTGAGTAAAACTTAACTCTTCCTAATCTCTTCTTGAAACATTTGCCTGTTTTGAATTTTTTGCCCATTCCCTACTTCAGCACAAATATTTAGGGCAAGTGTCCTTTACAGCCCTGAGTCCTTGTGAATGTTAAGTGACCATTGGCTGTGACTTTAAAGCTGCTCTTGCAGGATACGGCCACAAGGTGGCAGCATTTCTCCTTTACCAAATTTGGTTACTAGGGAAACAGAGCCTTAATGGAAGTGGTGTTCTAGGTTGTATATTAGAATGGAATGTGCCAGGAAAAAGCCCTTTAACTTTATGTCTCATTACTTCTTGTTCATATTTGTAATTTACTTTTTATTTTTTATCCCAGCAAATTTGATTACAATGGTTTGTTTGTTCTAGGTGTGCAAGATGTGGTTCTTTCACACATATACGTGTATCTATTCTTCCTCGCATCCTTTGCCAATGTAGGTTATGACACAATGTTGAGCAGTCTTCTCCTGGTCTTCCGTACGTCTTTGGTGGTTATATATTTCACATGGTTTGTATATCTCTGTTAACCCCAATATGGTAATGTATCCAATCCTCATCCCTTTCTATTTGGTGAACCATAAGTTTTTTAATGAATCTGTGATTGCCTTTCTCTGTGGAAATATCTTCACTGGTATCAATTTTTAAGTAACTCCTGAAAGTGATATGATAGGATATGTGCCTTTTGCTTTCTCACTTACTACACTTGGCGTGATTACGTCTAGACTCATCTATGGTGCTGCAAATGGCATTGTTTCATTTTTTTCACTAGCGAATATTCCATCTGTAAATGGAGGAGTTCTTCTTTGCCCACCCATCTGTTGGTGGTCTTTTTGGTTACTTCCATATCGTGGCTATTGTAATACTGGGCAATGCAGATTTGCCTGCCTGTGTCTTTCCAATTCTCTCTTCTTAGATTATAGGTGGAGGAGTGGGCCTGCTGGATCATATGGTAGCTCAATGTTGACCTTTTTAAGGCACCTCCATTCTGTTCTCATTCGTGGCCCTTTCCAACTTACGTCCCCCTTGAAGTTGAGGGTATGCATTTCTCCACAACACCTTCAGCATTTATTGTTTGTAGTTTTCTTGCTCATGGTTATTCTGACAAGTGTGAGCTGATACCTCTTTGTGGTTGAATTCGCATGTGCCTCATAATCCGTTGAAATTGAGCTTTAAGGCATGTCCTTTTTATTTTTCAAGCAGTGATTACCCCTTAGTTCTTCAAAGTGTTCTCTTAAAGTACGTGTCACCTTTTGAAATGTTTTGGCCGTTACCTCCCTGAAGACATTTTGAGGGCAGGTTTCATTTACAGTTCTGCAGTACTTGTTCCTATGAAATGACCATTAGCACAGGCTTTAAAACTGCTTTTGCAGGTAACTGCCAGAGGGCGGCAGCCTTTCTATGTTCCCCACCCTGGTAACTAGGGAAAAGCCCTTGCGGCCTGTGGTGTTTCTCGGTTATAAATTAGAGTGGAGTGTGCCCGGACAAACCCACACAAGCTGATGTCTCCTTACTTTCGTTGGATTTTTAAATTTAATTTTTATTTTTTATTGGAGTAATTTTCCACTGTGTACGTGGACCACTTCTTCTTTGTGCATTCCTCGGTTGATGGACATTTTCATTGCTTCCAAGTGTTGGCTATGGTAAATATTGTTGGAGTGCAGGATTGCCAGCCTGTGACGTTTGGATTCTCATTTTCTCAGGTGATAGGCCCAGCAGTGGGTGTGATTGATTGACTGGTAGCACCGTGTTTCCCTTTTCAAAGCACCTTCTTTGTGTTTTCATTAGTGGCTCTTACCACGTCCCCCTTAGAATCGAGGGTACGCATTTCTCCACAATCGCTTCAGCATTTATTGTTTACAGCATTGATGCTAATGGCCCTTCTGGCTGCTGTGAGCTGATAGGTTTTTGTAATTTGGGTTTGCATGTCTTTGAACATTCGTAAAACTCATCATTTTTCTCCGCCGTTTTCTTTTCCGTTAAAAAAAGGAAACAATTGGCAGTACAATATAACTCTTGAAATTGTCTTCTTTGAAGGTTGCCCTCTTTTGAATTATTTGGTCGATTTTCCACCCCAGCGTTTTTTTAGAGAGCAGGTGTCATTTCCCGAACTGCAAGTTTGGTGAATATTTAGTGACCTTTAGCAATGGGTTTAAAGCTGCTGTTGTGGGAAGCGGCCTCTAGGAGGCAGCATTTCCCCATTCCCAAATCTGGGGAGTAGGGCAGCAGAGCCTTTCTGGAAGTCGTGTTCCTAGGTTGTAAATTACATTGGAATGTGCGTGGCGAAACCCCCACAAGTTTATGTGTCATTATTTCTTCTTGGTTTTTAAAAGTGTTTTAATTGGGATAAAGCTTAGAATATTGTTTGTCCTAGGTGTACACAATCTGGTTCATTTGTACATTATATATGTCTATTCAAGTACAGATCCTCTTCCCATGTAAAATGTTACAGAGGGTTCCGCAGACTTCCCTTGCTATATGGTTGGTCTTTTTGAGATATGTATATCATATGTGTTTGTATACATATAGTAACACTAATCTTAATTTATCCATTCCCCCCACCGGTCGTTTTAGATGAGCATAGTTTGTTTTCTAAATCTGTGAGTGTCTTTCTCTGTGGAAATATGTTCATTTGTGTCAGTTATTAGATAACGCCTATAAGTGCTATCATAGAACACAGGTCTTTTGCTTTCCAACTTACCTCATCTTTCGTGATTATCTCCAGACTCATTTGTGGTGCCTCAAAGAGCAATGGTTCATTGTCTTCCATGGCTCATATTCCATTGTGTACACGGACCACTTCTTCTTTATCCATTTACCTGTTGTTGGACATTTTGATTGCTTCACTGTCTTGGCTATTGTGAATAAGGCTGCACTGCAGCTTTTGCGGCCTGTGTCTTCTCGATTCTTGTCTTCTCAGGTGAGAGGTCCAATGGTGCGCCTGCTGGATTGAATAGTACCTCCATTTTTACTTTTAAACGCAGCTCCTTTCTGTTCTCATTATTGGCTGTTACCCCTTTACGTCTCACCAGCAGGCAGAGGGTACACAGTTCTCTAAAACCCCTTCAGCATTTATTGTTTGTAGACTTTTTGCTGATGGTCAGTCGACTGGTGTAAGTTGAAACTTTTTGTAGATTAGATTGCATGCGTCTAACACTCCCTGAGGTTGAGCTTTTATCCATTTTCCTTTTTTTTAAAAAGAGTGTGAGTAAAACTTAACTCTTCCTAATCTCTTCTTGAAACATTTGCCTGTTTTGAATTTTTTGCCCATTCCCTACTTCAGCACAAATATTTAGGGCAAGTGTCCTTTACAGCCCTGAGTCCTTGTGAATGTTAAGTGACCATTGGCTGTGACTTTAAAGCTGCTCTTGCAGGATACGGCCACAAGGTGGCAGCATTTCTCCTTTACCAAATTTGGTTACTAGGGAAACAGAGCCTTAATGGAAGTGGTGTTCTAGGTTGTATATTAGAATGGAATGTGCCAGGAAAAAGCCCTTTAACTTTATGTCTCATTACTTCTTGTTCATATTTGTAATTTACTTTTTATTTTTTATCCCAGCAAATTTGATTACAATGGTTTGTTTGTTCTAGGTGTGCAAGATGTGGTTCTTTCACACATATACGTGTATCTATTCTTCCTCGCATCCTTTGCCAATGTAGGTTATGACACAATGTTGAGCAGTCTTCTCCTGGTCTTCCGTACGTCTTTGGTGGTTATATATTTCACATGGTTTGTATATCTCTGTTAACCCCAATATGGTAATGTATCCAATCCTCATCCCTTTCTATTTGGTGAACCATAAGTTTTTTAATGAATCTGTGATTGCCTTTCTCTGTGGAAATATCTTCACTGGTATCAATTTTTAAGTAACTCCTGAAAGTGATATGATAGGATATGTGCCTTTTGCTTTCTCACTTACTACACTTGGCGTGATTACGTCTAGACTCATCTATGGTGCTGCAAATGGCATTGTTTCATTTTTTTCACTAGCGAATATTCCATCTGTAAATGGAGGAGTTCTTCTTTGCCCACCCATCTGTTGGTGGTCTTTTTGGTTACTTCCATATCGTGGCTATTGTAATACTGGGCAATGCAGATTTGCCTGCCTGTGTCTTTCCAATTCTCTCTTCTTAGATTACAGGTGGAGGAGTGGGCCTGCTGGATCATATGGTAGCTCAATGTTGACCTTTTTAAGGCACTTCCATTCTGTTCTCATTCGTGGCCCTTTCCAACTTACGTCCCCCTTGAAGTTGAGGGTACGCATTTCTCCACAACACCTTCAGCATTTATTGTTTGTAGTTTTCTTGCTCATGGTTATTCTGACAAGTGTGAGCTGATACCTCTTTGTGGTTGAATTCGCATGTGCCTCATAATCCGTTGAAATTGAGCTTTAAGGCATGTCCTTTTTATTTTTCAAGCAGTGATTACCCCTTAGTTCTTCAAAGTGTTCTCTTAAAGTACGTGTCACCTTTTGAAATGTTTTGGCCGTTACCTCCCTGAAGACATTTTGAGGGCAGGTTTCATTTACAGTTCTGCAGTACTTGTTCCTATGAAATGACCATTAGCACAGGCTTTAAAACTGCTTTTGCAGGTAACTGCCAGAGGGCGGCAGCCTTTCTATGTTCCCCACCCTGGTAACTAGGGAAAAGCCCTTGCGGCCTGTGGTGTTTCTCGGTTATAAATTAGAGTGGAGTGTGCCCGGACAAACCCACACAAGCTGATGTCTCCTTACTTTCGTTGGATTTTTAAATTTAATTTTTATTTTTTATTGGAGTAATTTTCCACTGTGTACGTGGACCACTTCTTCTTTGTGCATTCCTCGGTTGATGGACATTTTCATTGCTTCCAAGTGTTGGCTATGGTAAATATTGTTGGAGTGCAGGATTGCCAGCCTGTGACGTTTGGATTCTCATTTTCTCAGGTGATAGGCCCAGCAGTGGGTGTGATTGATTGACTGGTAGCACCGTGTTTCCCTTTTCAAAGCACCTTCTTTGTGTTTTCATTAGTGGCTCTTACCACGTCCCCCTTAGAATCGAGGGTACGCATTTCTCCACAATCGCTTCAGCATTTATTGTTTACAGCATTGATGCTAATGGCCCTTCTGGCTGCTGTGAGCTGATAGGTTTTTGTAATTTGGGTTTGCATGTCTTTGAACATTCGTAAAACTCATCATTTTTCTCCGCCGTTTTCTTTTCCGTTAAAAAAAGGAAACAATTGGCAGTACAATATAACTCTTGAAATTGTCTTCTTTGAAGGTTGCCCTCTTTTGAATTATTTGGTCGATTTTCCACCCCAGCGTTTTTTTAGAGAGCAGGTGTCATTTCCCGAACTGCAAGTTTGGTGAATATTTAGTGACCTTTAGCAATGGGTTTAAAGCTGCTGTTGTGGGAAGCGGCCTCTAGGAGGCAGCATTTCCCCATTCCCAAATCTGGGGAGTAGGGCAGCAGAGCCTTTCTGGAAGTCGTGTTCCTAGGTTGTAAATTACATTGGAATGTGCGTGGCAAAACCCCCACAAGTTTATGTGTCATTATTTCTTCTTGGTTTTTAAAAGTGTTTTAATTGGGGTAAAGCTTAGAATATTGTTTGTCCTAGGTGTACACAATCTGGTTCATTTGTACATTATATATGTCTATTCAAGTACAGATCCTCTTCCCATGTAAAATGTTACAGAGGGTTCCGCAGACTTCCCTTGCTATATGGTTGGTCTTTTTGAGATATGTATATCATATGTGTTTGTATACATATAGTAACACTAATCTTAATTTATCCATTCCCCCCACCGGTCGTTTTAGATGAGCATAGTTTGTTTTCTAAATCTGTGAGTGTCTTTCTCTGTGGAAATATGTTCATTTGTGTCAGTTATTAGATAACGCCTATAAGTGCTATCATAGAACACAGGTCTTTTGCTTTCCAACTTACCTCATCTTTCGTGATTATCTCCAGACTCATTTGTGGTGCCTCAAAGAGCAATGGTTCATTGTCTTCCATGGCTCATATTCCATTGTGTACACGGACCACTTCTTCTTTATCCATTTACCTGTTGTTGGACATTTTGATTGCTTCACTGTCTTGGCTATTGTGAATAAGGCTGCACTGCAGCTTTTGCGGCCTGTGTCTTCTCGATTCTTGTCTTCTCAGGTGAGAGGTCCAATGGTGCGCCTGCTGGATTGAATAGTACCTCCATTTTTACTTTTAAACGCAGCTCCTTTCTGTTCTCATTATTGGCTGTTACCCCTTTACGTCTCACCAGCAGGCAGAGGGTACACAGTTCTCTAAAACCCCTTCAGCATTTATTGTTTGTAGACTTTTTGCTGATGGTCAGTCGACTGGTGTAAGTTGAAACTTTTTGTAGATTAGATTGCATGCGTCTAACACTCCCTGAGGTTGAGCTTTTATCCATTTTCCTTTTTTTTAAAAAGAGTGTGAGTAAAACTTAACTCTTCCTAATCTCTTCTTGAAACATTTGCCTGTTTTGAATTTTTTGCCCATTCCCTACTTCAGCACAAATATTTAGGGCAAGTGTCCTTTACAGCCCTGAGTCCTTGTGAATGTTAAGTGACCATTGGCTGTGACTTTAAAGCTGCTCTTGCAGGATACGGCCACAAGGTGGCAGCATTTCTCCTTTACCAAATTTGGTTACTAGGGAAACAGAGCCTTAATGGAAGTGGTGTTCTAGGTTGTATATTAGAATGGAATGTGCCAGGAAAAAGCCCTTTAACTTTATGTCTCATTACTTCTTGTTCATATTTGTAATTTACTTTTTATTTTTTATCCCAGCAAATTTGATTACAATGGTTTGTTTGTTCTAGGTGTGCAAGATGTGGTTCTTTCACACATATACGTGTATCTATTCTTCCTCGCATCCTTTGCCAATGTAGGTTATGACACAATGTTGAGCAGTCTTCTCCTGGTCTTCCGTACGTCTTTGGTGGTTATATATTTCACATGGTTTGTATATCTCTGTTAACCCCAATATGGTAATGTATCCAATCCTCATCCCTTTCTATTTGGTGAACCATAAGTTTTTTAATGAATCTGTGATTGCCTTTCTCTGTGGAAATATCTTCACTGGTATCAATTTTTAAGTAACTCCTGAAAGTGATATGATAGGATATGTGCCTTTTGCTTTCTCACTTACTACACTTGGCGTGATTACGTCTAGACTCATCTATGGTGCTGCAAATGGCATTGTTTCATTTTTTTCACTAGCGAATATTCCATCTGTAAATGGAGGAGTTCTTCTTTGCCCACCCATCTGTTGGTGGTCTTTTTGGTTACTTCCATATCGTGGCTATTGTAATACTGGGCAATGCAGATTTGCCTGCCTGTGTCTTTCCAATTCTCTCTTCTTAGATTACAGGTGGAGGAGTGGGCCTGCTGGATCATATGGTAGCTCAATGTTGACCTTTTTAAGGCACTTCCATTCTGTTCTCATTCGTGGCCCTTTCCAACTTACGTCCCCCTTGAAGTTGAGGGTATGCATTTCTCCACAACACCTTCAGCATTTATTGTTTGTAGTTTTCTTGCTCATGGTTATTCTGACAATGGTGAGCTGATACCTCTTTGTGGTTGAATTCGCATGTGCCTCATAATCCGTTGAAATTGAGCTTTAAGGCATGTCCTTTTTATTTTTCAAGCAGTGATTACCCCTTAGTTCTTCAAAGTGTTCTCTTAAAGTACGTGTCACCTTTTGAAATGTTTTGGCCGTTACCTCCCTGAAGACATTTTGAGGGCAGGTTTCATTTACAGTTCTGCAGTACTTGTTCCTATGAAATGACCATTAGCACAGGCTTTAAAACTGCTTTTGCAGGTAACTGCCAGAGGGCGGCAGCCTTTCTATGTTCCCCACCCTGGTAACTAGGGAAAAGCCCTTGCGGCCTGTGGTGTTTCTCGGTTATAAATTAGAGTGGAGTGTGCCCGGACAAACCCACACAAGCTGATGTCTCCTTACTTTCGTTGGATTTTTAAATTTAATTTTTATTTTTTATTGGAGTAATTTTCCACTGTGTACGTGGACCACTTCTTCTTTGTGCATTCCTCGGTTGATGGACATTTTCATTGCTTCCAAGTGTTGGCTATGGTAAATATTGTTGGAGTGCAGGATTGCCAGCCTGTGACGTTTGGATTCTCATTTTCTCAGGTGATAGGCCCAGCAGTGGGTGTGATTGATTGACTGGTAGCACCGTGTTTCCCTTTTCAAAGCACCTTCTTTGTGTTTTCATTAGTGGCTCTTACCACGTCCCCCTTAGAATCGAGGGTACGCATTTCTCCACAATCGCTTCAGCATTTATTGTTTACAGCATTGATGCTAATGGCCCTTCTGGCTGCTGTGAGCTGATAGGTTTTTGTAATTTGGGTTTGCATGTCTTTGAACATTCGTAAAACTCATCATTTTTCTCCGCCGTTTTCTTTTCCGTTAAAAAAAGGAAACAATTGGCAGTACAATATAACTCTTGAAATTGTCTTCTTTGAAGGTTGCCCTCTTTTGAATTATTTGGTCGATTTTCCACCCCAGCGTTTTTTTAGAGAGCAGGTGTCATTTCCCGAACTGCAAGTTTGGTGAATATTTAGTGACCTTTAGCAATGGGTTTAAAGCTGCTGTTGTGGGAAGCGGCCTCTAGGAGGCAGCATTTCCCCATTCCCAAATCTGGGGAGTAGGGCAGCAGAGCCTTTCTGGAAGTCGTGTTCCTAGGTTGTAAATTACATTGGAATGTGCGTGGCGAAACCCCCACAAGTTTATGTGTCATTATTTCTTCTTGGTTTTTAAAAGTGTTTTAATTGGGATAAAGCTTAGAATATTGTTTGTCCTAGGTGTACACAATCTGGTTCATTTGTACATTATATATGTCTATTCAAGTACAGATCCTCTTCCCATGTAAAATGTTACAGAGGGTTCCGCAGACTTCCCTTGCTATATGGTTGGTCTTTTTGAGATATGTATATCATATGTGTTTGTATACATATAGTAACACTAATCTTAATTTATCCATTCCCCCCACCGGTCGTTTTAGATGAGCATAGTTTGTTTTCTAAATCTGTGAGTGTCTTTCTCTGTGGAAATATGTTCATTTGTGTCAGTTATTAGATAACGCCTATAAGTGCTATCATAGAACACAGGTCTTTTGCTTTCCAACTTACCTCATCTTTCGTGATTATCTCCAGACTCATTTGTGGTGCCTCAAAGAGCAATGGTTCATTGTCTTCCATGGCTCATATTCCATTGTGTACACGGACCACTTCTTCTTTATCCATTTACCTGTTGTTGGACATTTTGATTGCTTCACTGTCTTGGCTATTGTGAATAAGGCTGCACTGCAGCTTTTGCGGCCTGTGTCTTCTCGATTCTTGTCTTCTCAGGTGAGAGGTCCAATGGTGCGCCTGCTGGATTGAATAGTACCTCCATTTTTACTTTTAAACGCAGCTCCTTTCTGTTCTCATTATTGGCTGTTACCCCTTTACGTCTCACCAGCAGGCAGAGGGTACACAGTTCTCTAAAACCCCTTCAGCATTTATTGTTTGTAGACTTTTTGCTGATGGTCAGTCGACTGGTGTAAGTTGAAACTTTTTGTAGATTAGATTGCATGCGTCTAACACTCCCTGAGGTTGAGCTTTTATCCATTTTCCTTTTTTTTAAAAAGAGTGTGAGTAAAACTTAACTCTTCCTAATCTCTTCTTGAAACATTTGCCTGTTTTGAATTTTTTGCCCATTCCCTACTTCAGCACAAATATTTAGGGCAAGTGTCCTTTACAGCCCTGAGTCCTTGTGAATGTTAAGTGACCATTGGCTGTGACTTTAAAGCTGCTCTTGCAGGATACGGCCACAAGGTGGCAGCATTTCTCCTTTACCAAATTTGGTTACTAGGGAAACAGAGCCTTAATGGAAGTGGTGTTCTAGGTTGTATATTAGAATGGAATGTGCCAGGAAAAAGCCCTTTAACTTTATGTCTCATTACTTCTTGTTCATATTTGTAATTTACTTTTTATTTTTTATCCCAGCAAATTTGATTACAATGGTTTGTTTGTTCTAGGTGTGCAAGATGTGGTTCTTTCACACATATACGTGTATCTATTCTTCCTCGCATCCTTTGCCAATGTAGGTTATGACACAATGTTGAGCAGTCTTCTCCTGGTCTTCCGTACGTCTTTGGTGGTTATATATTTCACATGGTTTGTATATCTCTGTTAACCCCAATATGGTAATGTATCCAATCCTCATCCCTTTCTATTTGGTGAACCATAAGTTTTTTAATGAATCTGTGATTGCCTTTCTCTGTGGAAATATCTTCACTGGTATCAATTTTTAAGTAACTCCTGAAAGTGATATGATAGGATATGTGCCTTTTGCTTTCTCACTTACTACACTTGGCGTGATTACGTCTAGACTCATCTATGGTGCTGCAAATGGCATTGTTTCATTTTTTTCACTAGCGAATATTCCATCTGTAAATGGAGGAGTTCTTCTTTGCCCACCCATCTGTTGGTGGTCTTTTTGGTTACTTCCATATCGTGGCTATTGTAATACTGGGCAATGCAGATTTGCCTGCCTGTGTCTTTCCAATTCTCTCTTCTTAGATTACAGGTGGAGGAGTGGGCCTGCTGGATCATATGGTAGCTCAATGTTGACCTTTTTAAGGCACTTCCATTCTGTTCTCATTCGTGGCCCTTTCCAACTTACGTCCCCCTTGAAGTTGAGGGTATGCATTTCTCCACAACACCTTCAGCATTTATTGTTTGTAGTTTTCTTGCTCATGGTTATTCTGACAATGGTGAGCTGATACCTCTTTGTGGTTGAATTCGCATGTGCCTCATAATCCGTTGAAATTGAGCTTTAAGGCATGTCCTTTTTATTTTTCAAGCAGTGATTACCCCTTAGTTCTTCAAAGTGTTCTCTTAAAGTACGTGTCACCTTTTGAAATGTTTTGGCCGTTACCTCCCTGAAGACATTTTGAGGGCAGGTTTCATTTACAGTTCTGCAGTACTTGTTCCTATGAAATGACCATTAGCACAGGCTTTAAAACTGCTTTTGCAGGTAACTGCCAGAGGGCGGCAGCCTTTCTATGTTCCCCACCCTGGTAACTAGGGAAAAGCCCTTGCGGCCTGTGGTGTTTCTCGGTTATAAATTAGAGTGGAGTGTGCCCGGACAAACCCACACAAGCTGATGTCTCCTTACTTTCGTTGGATTTTTAAATTTAATTTTTATTTTTTATTGGAGTAATTTTCCACTGTGTACGTGGACCACTTCTTCTTTGTGCATTCCTCGGTTGATGGACATTTTCATTGCTTCCAAGTGTTGGCTATGGTAAATATTGTTGGAGTGCAGGATTGCCAGCCTGTGACGTTTGGATTCTCATTTTCTCAGGTGATAGGCCCAGCAGTGGGTGTGATTGATTGACTGGTAGCACCGTGTTTCCCTTTTCAAAGCACCTTCTTTGTGTTTTCATTAGTGGCTCTTACCACGTCCCCCTTAGAATCGAGGGTACGCATTTCTCCACAATCGCTTCAGCATTTATTGTTTACAGCATTGATGCTAATGGCCCTTCTGGCTGCTGTGAGCTGATAGGTTTTTGTAATTTGGGTTTGCATGTCTTTGAACATTCGTAAAACTCATCATTTTTCTCCGCCGTTTTCTTTTCCGTTAAAAAAAGGAAACAATTGGCAGTACAATATAACTCTTGAAATTGTCTTCTTTGAAGGTTGCCCTCTTTTGAATTATTTGGTCGATTTTCCACCCCAGCGTTTTTTTAGAGAGCAGGTGTCATTTCCCGAACTGCAAGTTTGGTGAATATTTAGTGACCTTTAGCAATGGGTTTAAAGCTGCTGTTGTGGGAAGCGGCCTCTAGGAGGCAGCATTTCCCCATTCCCAAATCTGGGGAGTAGGGCAGCAGAGCCTTTCTGGAAGTCGTGTTCCTAGGTTGTAAATTACATTGGAATGTGCGTGGCGAAACCCCCACAAGTTTATGTGTCATTATTTCTTCTTGGTTTTTAAAAGTGTTTTAATTGGGATAAAGCTTAGAATATTGTTTGTCCTAGGTGTACACAATCTGGTTCATTTGTACATTATATATGTCTATTCAAGTACAGATCCTCTTCCCATGTAAAATGTTACAGAGGGTTCCGCAGACTTCCCTTGCTATATGGTTGGTCTTTTTGAGATATGTATATCATATGTGTTTGTATACATATAGTAACACTAATCTTAATTTATCCATTCCCCCCACCGGTCGTTTTAGATGAGCATAGTTTGTTTTCTAAATCTGTGAGTGTCTTTCTCTGTGGAAATATGTTCATTTGTGTCAGTTATTAGATAACGCCTATAAGTGCTATCATAGAACACAGGTCTTTTGCTTTCCAACTTACCTCATCTTTCGTGATTATCTCCAGACTCATTTGTGGTGCCTCAAAGAGCAATGGTTCATTGTCTTCCATGGCTCATATTCCATTGTGTACACGGACCACTTCTTCTTTATCCATTTACCTGTTGTTGGACATTTTGATTGCTTCACTGTCTTGGCTATTGTGAATAAGGCTGCACTGCAGCTTTTGCGGCCTGTGTCTTCTCGATTCTTGTCTTCTCAGGTGAGAGGTCCAATGGTGCGCCTGCTGGATTGAATAGTACCTCCATTTTTACTTTTAAACGCAGCTCCTTTCTGTTCTCATTATTGGCTGTTACCCCTTTACGTCTCACCAGCAGGCAGAGGGTACACAGTTCTCTAAAACCCCTTCAGCATTTATTGTTTGTAGACTTTTTGCTGATGGTCAGTCGACTGGTGTAAGTTGAAACTTTTTGTAGATTAGATTGCATGCGTCTAACACTCCCTGAGGTTGAGCTTTTATCCATTTTCCTTTTTTTTAAAAAGAGTGTGAGTAAAACTTAACTCTTCCTAATCTCTTCTTGAAACATTTGCCTGTTTTGAATTTTTTGCCCATTCCCTACTTCAGCACAAATATTTAGGGCAAGTGTCCTTTACAGCCCTGAGTCCTTGTGAATGTTAAGTGACCATTGGCTGTGACTTTAAAGCTGCTCTTGCAGGATACGGCCACAAGGTGGCAGCATTTCTCCTTTACCAAATTTGGTTACTAGGGAAACAGAGCCTTAATGGAAGTGGTGTTCTAGGTTGTATATTAGAATGGAATGTGCCAGGAAAAAGCCCTTTAACTTTATGTCTCATTACTTCTTGTTCATATTTGTAATTTACTTTTTATTTTTTATCCCAGCAAATTTGATTACAATGGTTTGTTTGTTCTAGGTGTGCAAGATGTGGTTCTTTCACACATATACGTGTATCTATTCTTCCTCGCATCCTTTGCCAATGTAGGTTATGACACAATGTTGAGCAGTCTTCTCCTGGTCTTCCGTACGTCTTTGGTGGTTATATATTTCACATGGTTTGTATATCTCTGTTAACCCCAATATGGTAATGTATCCAATCCTCATCCCTTTCTATTTGGTGAACCATAAGTTTTTTAATGAATCTGTGATTGCCTTTCTCTGTGGAAATATCTTCACTGGTATCAATTTTTAAGTAACTCCTGAAAGTGATATGATAGGATATGTGCCTTTTGCTTTCTCACTTACTACACTTGGCGTGATTACGTCTAGACTCATCTATGGTGCTGCAAATGGCATTGTTTCATTTTTTTCACTAGCGAATATTCCATCTGTAAATGGAGGAGTTCTTCTTTGCCCACCCATCTGTTGGTGGTCTTTTTGGTTACTTCCATATCTTGGCTATTGTAATACTGGGCAATGCAGATTTGCCTGCCTGTGTCTTTCCAATTCTCTCTTCTTAGATTACAGGTGGAGGAGTGGGCCTGCTGGATCATATGGTAGCTCAATGTTGACCTTTTTAAGGCACCTCCATTCTGTTCTCATTCGTGGCCCTTTCCAACTTACGTCCCCCTTGAAGTTGAGGGTATGCATTTCTCCACAACACCTTCAGCATTTATTGTTTGTAGTTTTCTTGCTCATGGTTATTCTGACAAGTGTGAGCTGATACCTCTTTGTGGTTGAATTCGCATGTGCCTCATAATCCGTTGAAATTGAGCTTTAAGGCATGTCCTTTTTATTTTTCAAGCAGTGATTACCCCTTAGTTCTTCAAAGTGTTCTCTTAAAGTACGTGTCACCTTTTGAAATGTTTTGGCCGTTACCTCCCTGAAGACATTTTGAGGGCAGGTTTCATTTACAGTTCTGCAGTACTTGTTCCTATGAAATGACCATTAGCACAGGCTTTAAAACTGCTTTTGCAGGTAACTGCCAGAGGGCGGCAGCCTTTCTATGTTCCCCACCCTGGTAACTAGGGAAAAGCCCTTGCGGCCTGTGGTGTTTCTCGGTTATAAATTAGAGTGGAGTGTGCCCGGACAAACCCACACAAGCTGATGTCTCCTTACTTTCGTTGGATTTTTAAATTTAATTTTTATTTTTTATTGGAGTAATTTTCCACTGTGTACGTGGACCACTTCTTCTTTGTGCATTCCTCGGTTGATGGACATTTTCATTGCTTCCAAGTGTTGGCTATGGTAAATATTGTTGGAGTGCAGGATTGCCAGCCTGTGACGTTTGGATTCTCATTTTCTCAGGTGATAGGCCCAGCAGTGGGTGTGATTGATTGACTGGTAGCACCGTGTTTCCCTTTTCAAAGCACCTTCTTTGTGTTTTCATTAGTGGCTCTTACCACGTCCCCCTTAGAATCGAGGGTACGCATTTCTCCACAATCGCTTCAGCATTTATTGTTTACAGCATTGATGCTAATGGCCCTTCTGGCTGCTGTGAGCTGATAGGTTTTTGTAATTTGGGTTTGCATGTCTTTGAACATTCGTAAAACTCATCATTTTTCTCCGCCGTTTTCTTTTCCGTTAAAAAAAGGAAACAATTGGCAGTACAATATAACTCTTGAAATTGTCTTCTTTGAAGGTTGCCCTCTTTTGAATTATTTGGTCGATTTTCCACCCCAGCGTTTTTTTAGAGAGCAGGTGTCATTTCCCGAACTGCAAGTTTGGTGAATATTTAGTGACCTTTAGCAATGGGTTTAAAGCTGCTGTTGTGGGAAGCGGCCTCTAGGAGGCAGCATTTCCCCATTCCCAAATCTGGGGAGTAGGGCAGCAGAGCCTTTCTGGAAGTCGTGTTCCTAGGTTGTAAATTACATTGGAATGTGCGTGGCGAAACCCCCACAAGTTTATGTGTCATTATTTCTTCTTGGTTTTTAAAAGTGTTTTAATTGGGGTAAAGCTTAGAATATTGTTTGTCCTAGGTGTACACAATCTGGTTCATTTGTACATTATATATGTCTATTCAAGTACAGATCCTCTTCCCATGTAAAATGTTACAGAGGGTTCCGCAGACTTCCCTTGCTATATGGTTGGTCTTTTTGAGATATGTATATCATATGTGTTTGTATACATATAGTAACACTAATCTTAATTTATCCATTCCCCCCACCGGTCGTTTTAGATGAGCATAGTTTGTTTTCTAAATCTGTGAGTGTCTTTCTCTGTGGAAATATGTTCATTTGTGTCAGTTATTAGATAACGCCTATAAGTGCTATCATAGAACACAGGTCTTTTGCTTTCCAACTTACCTCATCTTTCGTGATTATCTCCAGACTCATTTGTGGTGCCTCAAAGAGCAATGGTTCATTGTCTTCCATGGCTCATATTCCATTGTGTACACGGACCACTTCTTCTTTATCCATTTACCTGTTGTTGGACATTTTGATTGCTTCACTGTCTTGGCTATTGTGAATAAGGCTGCACTGCAGCTTTTGCGGCCTGTGTCTTCTCGATTCTTGTCTTCTCAGGTGAGAGGTCCAATGGTGCGCCTGCTGGATTGAATAGTACCTCCATTTTTACTTTTAAACGCAGCTCCTTTCTGTTCTCATTATTGGCTGTTACCCCTTTACGTCTCACCAGCAGGCAGAGGGTACACAGTTCTCTAAAACCCCTTCAGCATTTATTGTTTGTAGACTTTTTGCTGATGGTCAGTCGACTGGTGTAAGTTGAAACTTTTTGTAGATTAGATTGCATGCGTCTAACACTCCCTGAGGTTGAGCTTTTATCCATTTTCCTTTTTTTTAAAAAGAGTGTGAGTAAAACTTAACTCTTCCTAATCTCTTCTTGAAACATTTGCCTGTTTTGAATTTTTTGCCCATTCCCTACTTCAGCACAAATATTTAGGGCAAGTGTCCTTTACAGCCCTGAGTCCTTGTGAATGTTAAGTGACCATTGGCTGTGACTTTAAAGCTGCTCTTGCAGGATACGGCCACAAGGTGGCAGCATTTCTCCTTTACCAAATTTGGTTACTAGGGAAACAGAGCCTTAATGGAAGTGGTGTTCTAGGTTGTATATTAGAATGGAATGTGCCAGGAAAAAGCCCTTTAACTTTATGTCTCATTACTTCTTGTTCATATTTGTAATTTACTTTTTATTTTTTATCCCAGCAAATTTGATTACAATGGTTTGTTTGTTCTAGGTGTGCAAGATGTGGTTCTTTCACACATATACGTGTATCTATTCTTCCTCGCATCCTTTGCCAATGTAGGTTATGACACAATGTTGAGCAGTCTTCTCCTGGTCTTCCGTACGTCTTTGGTGGTTATATATTTCACATGGTTTGTATATCTCTGTTAACCCCAATATGGTAATGTATCCAATCCTCATCCCTTTCTATTTGGTGAACCATAAGTTTTTTAATGAATCTGTGATTGCCTTTCTCTGTGGAAATATCTTCACTGGTATCAATTTTTAAGTAACTCCTGAAAGTGATATGATAGGATATGTGCCTTTTGCTTTCTCACTTACTACACTTGGCGTGATTACGTCTAGACTCATCTATGGTGCTGCAAATGGCATTGTTTCATTTTTTTCACTAGCGAATATTCCATCTGTAAATGGAGGAGTTCTTCTTTGCCCACCCATCTGTTGGTGGTCTTTTTGGTTACTTCCATATCGTGGCTATTGTAATACTGGGCAATGCAGATTTGCCTGCCTGTGTCTTTCCAATTCTCTCTTCTTAGATTACAGGTGGAGGAGTGGGCCTGCTGGATCATATGGTAGCTCAATGTTGACCTTTTTAAGGCACTTCCATTCTGTTCTCATTCGTGGCCCTTTCCAACTTACGTCCCCCTTGAAGTTGAGGGTACGCATTTCTCCACAACACCTTCAGCATTTATTGTTTGTAGTTTTCTTGCTCATGGTTATTCTGACAAGTGTGAGCTGATACCTCTTTGTGGTTGAATTCGCATGTGCCTCATAATCCGTTGAAATTGAGCTTTAAGGCATGTCCTTTTTATTTTTCAAGCAGTGATTACCCCTTAGTTCTTCAAAGTGTTCTCTTAAAGTACGTGTCACCTTTTGAAATGTTTTGGCCGTTACCTCCCTGAAGACATTTTGAGGGCAGGTTTCATTTACAGTTCTGCAGTACTTGTTCCTATGAAATGACCATTAGCACAGGCTTTAAAACTGCTTTTGCAGGTAACTGCCAGAGGGCGGCAGCCTTTCTATGTTCCCCACCCTGGTAACTAGGGAAAAGCCCTTGCGGCCTGTGGTGTTTCTCGGTTATAAATTAGAGTGGAGTGTGCCCGGACAAACCCACACAAGCTGATGTCTCCTTACTTTCGTTGGATTTTTAAATTTAATTTTTATTTTTTATTGGAGTAATTTTCCACTGTGTACGTGGACCACTTCTTCTTTGTGCATTCCTCGGTTGATGGACATTTTCATTGCTTCCAAGTGTTGGCTATGGTAAATATTGTTGGAGTGCAGGATTGCCAGCCTGTGACGTTTGGATTCTCATTTTCTCAGGTGATAGGCCCAGCAGTGGGTGTGATTGATTGACTGGTAGCACCGTGTTTCCCTTTTCAAAGCACCTTCTTTGTGTTTTCATTAGTGGCTCTTACCACGTCCCCCTTAGAATCGAGGGTACGCATTTCTCCACAATCGCTTCAGCATTTATTGTTTACAGCATTGATGCTAATGGCCCTTCTGGCTGCTGTGAGCTGATAGGTTTTTGTAATTTGGGTTTGCATGTCTTTGAACATTCGTAAAACTCATCATTTTTCTCCGCCGTTTTCTTTTCCGTTAAAAAAAGGAAACAATTGGCAGTACAATATAACTCTTGAAATTGTCTTCTTTGAAGGTTGCCCTCTTTTGAATTATTTGGTCGATTTTCCACCCCAGCGTTTTTTTAGAGAGCAGGTGTCATTTCCCGAACTGCAAGTTTGGTGAATATTTAGTGACCTTTAGCAATGGGTTTAAAGCTGCTGTTGTGGGAAGCGGCCTCTAGGAGGCAGCATTTCCCCATTCCCAAATCTGGGGAGTAGGGCAGCAGAGCCTTTCTGGAAGTCGTGTTCCTAGGTTGTAAATTACATTGGAATGTGCGTGGCAAAACCCCCACAAGTTTATGTGTCATTATTTCTTCTTGGTTTTTAAAAGTGTTTTAATTGGGGTAAAGCTTAGAATATTGTTTGTCCTAGGTGTACACAATCTGGTTCATTTGTACATTATATATGTCTATTCAAGTACAGATCCTCTTCCCATGTAAAATGTTACAGAGGGTTCCGCAGACTTCCCTTGCTATATGGTTGGTCTTTTTGAGATATGTATATCATATGTGTTTGTATACATATAGTAACACTAATCTTAATTTATCCATTCCCCCCACCGGTCGTTTTAGATGAGCATAGTTTGTTTTCTAAATCTGTGAGTGTCTTTCTCTGTGGAAATATGTTCATTTGTGTCAGTTATTAGATAACGCCTATAAGTGCTATCATAGAACACAGGTCTTTTGCTTTCCAACTTACCTCATCTTTCGTGATTATCTCCAGACTCATTTGTGGTGCCTCAAAGAGCAATGGTTCATTGTCTTCCATGGCTCATATTCCATTGTGTACATGGACCACTTCTTCTTTATCCATTTACCTGTTGTTGGACATTTTGATTGCTTCACTGTCTTGGCTATTGTGAATAAGGCTGCACTGCAGCTTTTGCGGCCTGTGTCTTCTCGATTCTTGTCTTCTCAGGTGAGAGGTCCAATGGTGCGCCTGCTGGATTGAATAGTACCTCCATTTTTACTTTTAAACGCAGCTCCTTTCTGTTCTCATTATTGGCTGTTACCCCTTTACGTCTCACCAG